>NC_136424.1:244278052-244934552 GCF_052625555.1 Lactuca saligna | reverse complement strand
GTTGGGCTAAAACCCATAGGATGGTCCATGGATGCTCCATGGTGTATTTGAACCCATGGATCCAAGGAAATGGAAAGCCATGACAATTAAGGATTTACCCTAATTGTAACACTATATAAAGATATTATTCTTGACAAAATCGGCCACTAGTGAGAGTAACAAAAGGGCTAGCCGATTTCATGAAGTGTAGAACTCTCTCAAGTTATTCTAAGTGTTTTGATGATTGTGATTCCATTTGAGGCTTCCACACTATTGGGGCTAGGCACTCAAGCTTCATGAAGACTTTCTACATCAAAGAGGTATGTATTCTATCTTGATACACTCATTGTTTTGTATGCTAGATTAGGATAATACCTTGGATATTCTTATTTGCATGTATAATAGAGAAAACATAGATCCAAGGTATTTAGGGTTGCATGTACACTTAGGAGTGTTAGAATGCTCAAAACCCAACAGAGACGTCAACACATGTCTCTATTCTTGCTTAATCTCTCAAATAGAGCCAAAGAATGTTGATGTGGCGCTGAATGAGCCCATCTGGGTTGATGCAATGCATGAAGAGCTAAATTAGTTCGAAAAGTTAGGGGTTTGGAAACTGGTTGAATTAACTAAAGGCAAGAAGTCCCTCGACATGTGCTGGTTTTATCGAAAAAATCAAGATGACTTAGGGGTTATTTTGCGTAATAAGGCGCGATTGGTTGTCCGTGGATTCTGCAAAATAGAGGGTCTAAACTACACCGAAGTTTATGCACCGGTTGCTCGTTTGGAGGCTATTCACATTTTCCTCGCGTATGCTTCTTACATGAACTTCACGTTTTACCATATGGACGTCAAGATTGCTTTCCTGTATGGCACTGTGAAGGAAGAAATCTACATTGATTAACCTCCTGGGTTTGTCAACTCAAAGTTTTCGAATCATGTCTACATGTTGGAGTAGGCTTTATATAGGTTACATCAAGCTCCAACGGCGAGGTATACAACTCTTACGAAGCACTTGCTCGAGCATGGATATACAAGGGGGACAATCGAGCACACCTTGTTCATTAAGTATGTTCGTGCTGATCAAATTCTTGTGCAAATATACATCGATATGATAGGTTTTGAGCATTCTAACACTTCCTAAGTGTACATGCAATCCTAATAACCTTGGATCTATGTTTGTCTAATTATCATGCAAAGTTGATTTCCAAGGCTATGATCCTATCTAGCATACATCGGGAACAATTTTAACTTGAATAAAAGAAAGAACTACATACCTTGTTGTTGCTTTTGAACCTTGAAACCTTGTGAGCCTAGCACCCCAAGTGTGATGCCTCAAATGCTTCACACAACACCAAATTCTATGGAGTAAACTTGGAGAGAAAGTAAAACACTATAAAAATCGGCACTAGCCCTCAAGCATGCATGCGTGTAGCCGATTTTGGGAGAAACATGAGCTTGATATAGTGCTGACACATCTAGGGTTACACCATGTAAACCCTAATGTCTCATGACTCTTCATTTCCATGACCCATGGGTTTGTAACTCTCATGGAGCCTGCATGGAGCATCCAATGGGTTTGACCCAACTTGATTATCCATGGAGCCTCTTAGCCCACTATACAAGATACGGATGATTTACATAATCAACCCATATATTTAATTAGTTATCTTTTGATCACTTAATTAATTCTAAATTAATTCTTGATCAAACTAATTAAATAATATTATTAATATATTAGAACTTATAATATATTAATAAACCACAAGTGTTATTTCTCTCATTTAGTTTATCCAATTGCATGGTGCCATGCAACCCAAATGGACCATGTTGGGTCGGGTCAAGTACATACCAGAAATAGTTATGGACTTAGACACCTTATCCAACAATCTCCCACTTGGATAAGTCTAAAAACTATAATTGTAATACTTCAGGAACCGATCAGCAATCGTAGTTCTTTTCAAGGTTTCTCGGAACTGAGAAGATGATGGTACGCCATTTTAGATAAGGGATTATATAATCCTCTGTTCTTAGATATCAGCCGAACAAACACATGGAACATGGTCTTATTTCTTTTCTAGCAGTTTGTTTCCCGATTTTCGATTTGTTTGACATAGAACTTAATTGAACACATCAACTTAGTTCTGACCGGGCCAGGTACATAGGTCAAAACAAAATCATCGAGGGGCCCAGATATCAGCTTCTAATCCAAGAAGGAACAGATAAAATTTGAGTCATATGTTTGTTCTACTACTTGTTAAATTACACACAAGTGCACGTTTTATAACATCGAGTTACCAATGCGGTTTCGCACGTTCAATGCATAACTAACTCATAGTTAACAAGTCATATCTCTAGGTTTGAAGAATTATATGATATTACCGTCTCGCAATCACTCGAAACAAATTCCATGAAGTGATACCAGCGAGCGTGGGTTGAATCCAATACTCAGAACTTATGAGCACTCATGAGTGTTAAGGCCATGTCCAACATCTTAAACCTCTACAACCAACTCATGACAGTCTTTCTTCATATCTACTTCCAACATATGACTGACTGTGGATAATTTGAATAATATGTAAAACAACATAAATATTCTGGAAGTCAAAACATGCAAAAGAAATAATAGTAAACGATTGACAAGGGATAGCAACACTTTAGTCATAAATAAACACAACTTTTATTCATCATCAAATGTCAATTACATTTTACAAATTTCAAAATTATCTAACTACTAAGACTAATATCATCCTTCATCCCTATGCTCCTAGCATGCAGGAGATGCCTAACCCTACCCAGCCCCTTCGTGAGGGGATCTACTGGGTTCTCATCCGACGATACCCTCTTTGCCACGAGGAGTCCTTCATCTATATGTTGTCTGATGAAATGATATTTTATGTTAATGTGTTTGGATCTCCCATGATCCCTCGGTTCCTTTGCTAAGGAAACTGCACTTTCACTATCACAGAAAATCTCTATGGGCTTCGATATAGCTGGTACAACTCCAAGGTCTCCAATGAAGTTCTTTAGCCACATAGCCTCTTTTGCCGCCTCTCTTGCCGCTATATACTCTGATTCGCAAGTTGAATCAGCCACTGTCTCCTGCTTGGAACTTTTCCAAGTAACTGCTCCTCCATTTAGGGTAAAGACCCAGCCCTACTGAGAGCGGAAATTATCCCAATCAGTCTGGAAGCTAGCATCACTACACCCTACAACTCTCAAGTCATCACTCCCACCAAGGGTAAGGACCCGGTCCTTAGTCCTCTACAGATACTTGAGAATGTTCTTTACCGCTGTCCAGTGAGCCTTACCAGGATTCCCCTGATACCTGCTAACCATGCTTAAAGCAAAGGCTACATTAGGACGAGTACAGGTCATAGCATACATGATCGAGCCTACTGCCGAAGCATAAGGTACCCGAATCATTTATGCTATATCATCCTCAGTACTTGGGCTCTGAGTCTTACTCAGTCTAGTGTTACTCTGGATATCTCTTCAGCACCTTATCCAAGTATGTACTCTAACTAAGTCCAATTAGTCTTTTACTCCAGTCTCTCAAGATCCTTATCCCTAGAATATAGGCAGCTTCTCCTAGGTCCTTCGTAGCAAAACACTTCCCAAGCCAGGACTTAACTTCCTGCAGAGTTGGGATGTCATTTCCTATGAGTAGTATGTCATCCACATACAACACCAAAAAGCTAACTATACTCCCACTAGCCTTGACATATACACAAGATTCATCTTCACTCCTAGAAAAGCCAAACCATTTGACCTTCTCATCAAAGCATAGATTCCATCTGCGAGGTGCTTGCTTTAATCCATAGATGGATTTCTCAAGCTTACACACTCTATTAGGGTACTCTGTGCTGACAAAACCCTCTGGCTGATTCATGTAAACATCCTCAACCAACTTTCCATTAAGGAAAGCGGTTTTGACATCCATTTGCCATATTTCATAGTCATGAAATGCAGTTATGGCTAACAATACCCTAATAGACTTAATCTTGGCTACTAGTGTAACCAGTCGTGCCTTATAAGTGTGTACATTACTCACCACCACGATAGTCGAGGAACTCGGTACTAAGATACTCACCACCACGATCAGATCGAAGCATCTTAATGTTCCTGCCCAATTGATTCTCGACTTCCTGTTTAAACTCTTTAAACCTTTCAAAAGTCTCTGATTTATGCTTGATTAAGTAGACATATCCATATATACTATAATCATCTGTAAAAGTCACATAATAACGAGTAGCATCCTTTGTGGCAGTTTTGAAGTGTCCACATACATCTGTGTGTACAAGATCCAACAAACCTTCACCCCTCTCACAAGAACCAGCGAAGGGTGACTTTTTTTTTCCAAGTAAGCATGATTCACAACTATCATCTCACTTTAGGTCAAATGATTCCAAAACTCCATCCTTTTGGAGTTGTCCTATGTGTTTCTTGCTTATATGTCCAATACGACAATGCCATAATGATGCTTTATCCAAGTTATTATCATTAGTAGAATGAATACACAATACATTATTTCCTAAATTATCTACAACAGACACGGCTTCAAACACACCATCACAAGGTAATGCTTTAAAATAAAACACATTATTAAAGTAAGCATTTATTCCACCAACTTCATTATCAATAGAAAAGGTAAAACCTTGTTTATACAAAGCATGAAAGGAAATAACATTTCTTGCCATTTCTGGTGAATAACAACATTTATTCAAATCTAAAGTAAATCCACTACTAAGCAACAAAGTCTAAACTCCAATCTTGGTGACAGGTGAAACTTTCCTATTCCCCATGATCAAGTTTATCTTTCCATGCTCCACATTCTCACTTCTTCTTAGTCCCTGCAAATCAGAACAAATATGAATACCGCAACTAGTATCAAGGACCCAAGAGTTAGAATAGAGTGAATTACTAGATGAGATAGTGTAAATACGTGCATGGTTGGGTCTAACTTTCCCATCCTTCAAATCTTGTTGGTACTTCAAACAGTTACGCTTCCAGTGCGCCTTTTCATGGCAGTAGAAGCATTCAGCCTCTTTGGGATCAGAAGAAGGTGTAACGAAACCTTTCTTGGTTCCGCTAGAAGAGGAGCCATCAAGGGTCTTACCCTTGGTACCCTTCTAAGGGTTCTTTCTCTTCTTCCCTCTACCTTTCCCGATTGTCAGGGCAGGTGCTGAGTCTGGAGTAGTAGTAGGAGTGGTCACAACCAACTTACCTTTAAGACCTAATTATGCGGTCTTTAGGAGTCCCTGAAGTTTGCTAAGTGTCACTTCCTCCTTATTCATGTGGTATGTCATGCGGAATTGATCATAACACGAAGGTAAGGAGTGCAAACTAAAATCTATTGCTAACTCCTTAGGGAAGTTCACATTTAACTTCATCAATCGATCCACATACCTTTGCTTTTTCTGCATGTGGCTTGTCATGGGTTCACCATCTTTCATTCGGGTTGTGATCATAGAGGAGATGATTTCATATCGCTCTTGATGAGCACTCTGATGGTAGCGGTCCATCAAATCCTGGTGCATCTCAAAAGGATAGTGATCCTCATATGACTTTTGGAGCTAGGCTGTCATGGTGGGCATCATGATGCATGCCACTTTGGTAGCATCTCTTTCATGTGCCTCATATTCAGCAAACTCCTCAGTAGTAGCAATTGGCTCAGGCACCTTGAGCTCCTTGTCAAGAACATATTCCTTGTTCTCGTAACAAGTGACCACCCTGATGTTTCTGATCCAGTCAGTAAAGTAGGTGTTGGATAAGGTGTCTAAGTCCATAACTATTTCTGGGATGTACTTGACCCGACCCGGCATGGTCCATTTGGGTTGCATGACATCATGCAATTGGATAGACTAAATGAGAGAAATAACACTTGGAGATTATTAATATATTATAAGTTCTAATATATTAATAATATTATTTGATTAGTTTGATCAAGAATTAATTTAGAATTAATTATGTGATCAAAAGATAACTAATTAAATATATGGGTTGATTATGTAAATCATCCATATCTTGTATAGTGGGCTAAGAGGCTCCATGGATTATCAAGTTGGGTTCCACCCATAGGATGCTCCATGGATGCTCCATGGGAGTTACAAACCCATGGGTCATGGAAATGAAGAGTCATGACACATTAGGGTTTAACCCTAGATGTGTCAACACTATATAAGAAACATGTTCTCCACCAAAATCGGCTACACTAAGAAACAAGAGGGCTTGGCCGATTTTTGAGAAGTGTGTGTTCTCTCATAAGTTCTTCCAAGAGCATTAGGTGTTGTGTGAAGCATTTGAGGCATCACACTTGGGGTGCTAGGCTCACAAGGTTTCAAGGAACACAAACAACAACAAGGTAAGTTATTCTATCTATACTTTAAGTTAAAATTGTTCCCCATGTATGTTAGATAGGAATATAACCTTGGAATTCAACTTTGCATGATAATTAGACAAACATAGATCCAAGGTTATTAGGGTTACATGTACACTTAGGAAGTGTTAGAATGCTCAAAACCCATCAGTGGTATCAGAGCCTAGGCTTGTTTGCTCTTATTTGTGCTTAAAAGTTGAAAAAGAATCGAAAATCTTGTTGTCTACGAATGGACTCGTCGAGTTTATAAGGGGGACTCGTCGAGTTCATGAGTATCTTCAACCAACTCGGCGAGTGAGTTCATGCACTCGGTGAGTAGGGTCGACTGATTGCAGAATTTCGATTTAGTTCCTGGGAATGAGTTAGAAACATTACCCTAAACTATTTTGGTAATTGAAAACTTGTTTTTGGTGGTGTAATGTCTTTGCTAATTCATTTACAACAACTAGTTATCAAAATTACAATGTTTTAAATGTAATTTTTGATTGTGTTCATATTCATGTTCTTGTTCTTATGATGTTTTAGATGATCATAGGAATTATTTGTAACCTATGTGGTAGATTAATTCTTGATCATAATGTGTTTTAATGGATTCCATAACTTGTCCTCAAGTTATGGAAAACCAAGAGTCACACTTGAATTAAAAACCATTAAAACAAACACAAGAGTTAGAAAAATGAAGAGTCTTCATTTTATTACTCTATTAAATTCATAAGTTACAAGAAATGAAAAGTTTTGAAAGTTACAAAACTTGCCCTCAAGTTTTGGAACAAGAAAAGTTAAGTTAAAACTTTAAGTTCCAACCCCTAGAATTTTAAAAGTTAAAATTCAACCCTTATACTTATATTATGATGATTTAATAGTTATATATATATATATATATATATATATATATATATATATATATATATATATATATGTATAAGAATAAAGTTGTCTTACCGCTAGTACGCCTCATTCACGAAGCCGGTCTATAAGGTGGGTATAAGGTTGTTGCCTATAAAATGGTGACTTAATGGGTGTCTACTCTCACCCACCGCTTGCTTGACTGGTGGAGGGTCGTTAGCCGAACGGGTAAGACAAGGACTTATAAACTCTCATTCAAAGTATGATGAATATTATAAAGTAACTAAATGTTTTATTAAATTCCCAATCTTAGTTACTTTAGGAAAATGTGAATAAGGTGCTAATCCATGAAATTACACTTTACACTTTGTCTAAGTCGTTGGTGGAGCGTGTGTGGTTAACCGGCACACTAACTTGGACTTAACAAGGTAGGTAAAGGGTGACTTAAGGTTTATTATAGTATCGGTGGAGCGTGTGTGGTTTACCGACACATCGATTGAGTGATAAACTTTAAGGGTACCAAGTGATTTGCATGGTTACTTCACACCTCGTTTTGTGATCCTCGGTATCCCAGTCACAAAACTTGGAGGGCACTCTCGAGATTGAAACATGCCTTTGAAAAGTTCATTGAATCTCAAAGAATCTAGGAATTTCTAAAAATCCAATGAAACCTAATATCTAATATTTCGGTTTTCATGGTGGAAATTGGTGAATCGTCATTCACCTACCTTTCAAATATGGTATAGCTTAGATTACGGCATACCTCTTCTAAGTTATATTATATTGTGATTGGATCCTAGCCTTAATATTACATTTGGGTGTTTTATTAAGGACTCTCTTAAATCAATACTAAACTTGTTCTTCTCTTTCAGATGTCTTCAAATAATGCTTCTGGCTCGAATCCTAATGGCTCCTTTACTCTTATGAGTTTGTGTGGGAAAGTCACCTTTGATGGATCCAACTTCAATGAATGGATCAGAAACATCAGGATGATTACCCGCTACGAGGACAAAGAATATGTCCTTGACAAGGAGCTTAAGGAAATTGATGAGTCCACTGCAACTCCCCAGGAGATCGCTGACTTTCATACTCATGAAAGAGATGCAACCAAGGTGGCTTGCATCATGTTGGCCACAATGACAGCAGAACTCCAAAAGTCCTATGAGGATTTCTACCCTTATGAAATGCACCAAGATTTGATGGAAAGATACCATCAAAGTGCACGACAAGAGAGGTACGAAATCATCTGCTCCATGATAACAACCATGATGAAGGACGGAGATTCCGTCACGAGCTACATGCAGAAAATGCAAAGGTATGTGGATCGTTTGCTGAAGCTTAATGTGAACTTCCCTGAGGAGCTTGCAATAGATATCATTTTGCACTCCTTACCATCGTGCTATGATCAATTCCGCATGACATATCACATGAACAAGGAAGAGGTCACCCTCAGCAAACTTCAGGGACTTCTCAAGACCGCAGAAACAGGTCTTAAGGGAAAGTCGGTTGCTATCACTCCTACTCCAAACTCAACTCCGGTTTTGGCAATCGGGAAAAGTCGAGGGAGGAAGAGAAAGAGATCTTCGAAGGGTACCAAGGCTCGGACCCTTGATGGCTCTTCTTCAAGTGGAACCAAGAAAGGTTACATTACTCCTTCTTCTGACCCAAAAGAGGCTGAATGCTTCTATTGCCATGAAAAAGCTCATTGGAAGCGGAACTGCCCAAAGTACCAGTAGGATGTGAAGGATGGGAAAGTCAAACCCAACCATGTAGGTATTTACACTATCATTTCTAATAACTCACCCCATTCTAAATCTTGGGTCCTTGATACCGGTTGTGGTATTCATATTTGTTGTGACTTGCAGGGACTAAGAAGAAGTGAAAATGTGGAGCAAGGAAGAATAAACTTGATCATGGGGAATAGGAAAGCTTCACCTGTCACCAAGATTGGAACTTATACTTTATCACTAAGTAGTGGGTTTAGTTTAGATTTGAATAAGTGTTGTTACTCGCCAGGAATGGCAAGAAATATTATTTCCTTTCATGCTTTGTACAAACAAGGGTTTACCTTTTTGTTTAATAATGAAGTTGGTTCTATTTATGCTTCCTTTAATAATGTTCTTTATTTTAAAGCATTACCTTGTGATGGTGTGTATGAATCTGTGTCTGTTGTAGATAACTTAGGAAATAATGTTTTGTGTATTGATTCTACTAATAATAATAACTTGATAAAGCATCATTATGGCATTGTCGTCTTGGACATATAAGCAAGAAACGCATAGGCCAACTCCAAAAAGATGGAGTCTTGGAGTTGTTTGACCTAAAGTCAAATGATAGTTGCAAATCGTGCTTACTTGGAAAAATGACAAAGTCACCCTTCACAGGCTCGTGTGAAAGGGGTGAAGGTTTGTTGGACCTTATACACACGGATGTGTGTGGGCCATTCAAACATGCCACAAGGGATGCTAATCGTTATTATTTGACTTTTACTGATGATTACAGTAGATATGGATATGTCTACTTAATCAACCATAAGTCAGAGACTTTTGAGAAGTTTAAGGAATTTAAACAGGAAGTCGAGAATCAATTGGGCAGGAACATTAAGATGCTTCGATCCGATCGGGGTGGAGAGTATCTTACTTCAGAGTTCCTCGACTATCTAAGGGAATGTGGGATTGTCTCACAATTGACACCTCCCAGGACACCGCAGTTGAATGGTGTGGCTGAGAGGCGTAATCGAACCTTGTTGGACATGGTTCGTTCCATGATGAGTCGAGCTTCGCTACCAATCTCATTCTGGGGGTATGCCTTAGAGACTGCCGCCCATATCCTTAATCTAGTCACTACAAAGAAAGTTGCCAAAACTCCTCACGAGATGTGGACTGGTAAAGTACCTAAACTAGACCACATCAAGATTTGGGGTTGCGAGGCTTTCATGAGACGCGGGACTCATGATAAGCTCGAACCTCGAAGCGAGAGGTATATTTTCATCGGCTACCCACAGCAATCCTTTGGTTACCTCTTCTACAGACCTAGTGACAATGTGGTCTTTGTAGCAAGAAAAGGAGTCTTTCGAGAAAGAGAGTTTATAAGCCAAGGAGACAGTGGGAGGCATATTGATCTTGAAGAAATTCAAGAGTCAAGTGGTGATGGAACTTCAAACTCTAGCCCTCAACCTGAGGAGGAAACTCCTGTTGAGCCAATTGACGAATCTGTACCTCTGAGGCGTTCCACGAGAGTTAGGAGTGCACCTGACCATTACTATGGATTCCATATTACTGCAGAAGGTGAGACACTTATTAGTGATGGAACACTAGTAAGTCAAGATGACCCTAACAGCTACGAGGAAGCCATGGCAGGCCCCGAGTCTGCTAAATGGAAAGAGGCTATGGATAGCGAGATACAACCCATGTATGACAATCAAGTTTGGAACTTGGTTGAGAATGTACCAGGTCGAAAGACTTTAGGGTGCAAATGGGTCTTCAAGAAGAAGACCGACATGGATGGTAAAGTACACACTTATAAGGCTAGACTGGTTGCAAAGGGCTTCTCTCAAATTCCTGGAGTGGATTATGATGAGACCTTTTCTCCGGTAGCCAAGATTAAGTCTATTCGGGTTCTGTTAGCCATAGCCGCATTTCATGACTATGAAATTTGGCAAATGGATGTCAAAACCGCTTTCCTTAATGGAAAGTTGGCTGAAGATGTTTACATGAGTCAGCCAGAGGGTTTTGTCAGCAACGAGTACCCTAATAGAGTGTGTAAGCTTGAGAAGTCCATTTATGGATTAAAGCAAGCACCTCGCAGATGGAATCTTTGCTTTGATGAAAAGGTCAAGGAATTTGGCTTTTCTAGGAGTGAAGATGAATGTTGTGTGTATGTCAAGGCTAGTGGGAGTATAGTTAGCTTTTTGGTATTGTATGTGGATGACATACTACTCATAGGAAACGACATTCCAACCCTGCGGGAAGTAAAGTCCTGGCTTGGAAAGTGTTTCGCTATGAAGGACCTTGGTGAAGCTGCCTATATTTTAGGGATAAGGATCTTGAGAGATTGGAATAAAAGACTAATTGGACTTAGTCAAAGTACCTACTTGGATAAGGTGCTGAAGAGATTCAGAATGCAAGACTCCAAGGAAGGAGAGTTGCCCATCCAGAGTAACGCCAAACTGAGTAAGACACAAAGCCCTAGCACTGAGGCTGAGATAGCACAAATGAGTCGAGTACCTTATGCTTCGGCTGTAGGATCGATCATGTATGCTATGACGTGTACTCGACCTGATGTAGCTTTTTCCCTGAGCATGGTTAGCAGGTTTCAGGGGAACCCTGGCAAGGCACACTGGACTGCGGTAAAGAATATTCTCAAGTACCTACGAAGGACTAAGGACTGGGTCCTTACCCTCGGTGGGAGTGATGACTTGAGAGTTGTAAGGTATAGTGATGCTAGCTTCCAGACTGATAGGGATAATTTCCGCTCTCAGTTGGGCTGGGTCTTTACCCTAAATGGAGGAGCAATTTCTTGGAAGAGTTCCAAGCAAGAGACAGTGGCAGATTCTACTTGTGAATCAGAGTATATTGCAGCTAGCGAGGCGGCAAAGGAGGCGTTATGGCTGAGGAACTTCATTGGAGACCTTGGAGTTGTATCAGCTATTAAAGAGCCAATGGAAATTTTATGTGATAGTGAAAGTGTTGTTGCCTTAGCCAAGGAACCAAGGGATCACGGGAGATCCAGACACATCGACAGAAAATACCATTTCATCAGACATCGGATCGAAGAAGGACTCCTCGTGGCAAAGAGGGTATCATCAGATGAGAATCCGGCAGATCCCCTCACGAAAGGACTGACTCGGGTTAAGCATCTCCAGCATGCTCGGAGCATAGGGCTGAAGGATGATATTAGATTTAGTAGTTAGATACCCTTGAAATTTGTAAAGTGTAATTGACATCTGATGATGAATAAAAGTGTTTTATTTATGAGTAAAGTGTTGCTATCTCTTGTCGATCGTTTACTATATTTCTTTTGCATGTTTTGACTTCCAGAATAATTTTTGTTTGGTATAACATATTGTTCAAACCTCCACAGTCGGTCATATGTCGGAAGTAGATATGAATCAAGACTGTCATGTTTGGTTGTAGATGTTTTGGACAAGGCTACAACAATCATGAGTGCTCATAAGTTCTGAGCATTGGACTCAACCCACGCTCACTGGAATCACTTCATGGAATTCTATCTCGAGTGATCGTGAGACGGTAATATCATATAAGTCTTTAAACCTAGAGATATGATTTGTTACTTACAAGTTGGTTATGCATTGATTGTACGAAAATGCATTGGTAACTCGATGTTATAAATCGCGCTCTTGTGTGTAATTCAATGAGTAGTAGAACAAACACATGAGTCGAAGTTTATCTGTTCCTTCTTGGATTAGAAGCTGATATCTGGGCCCCTCGATGATTTTGTTTTGACCTATGTACTGGGCCCGATCAGAACTAAATTGATGTGTTCAATGAAGTTCTTTGTCAAACAAATCGGAAATCGGGAAACAAACTGTTGGACAATAAGTAAGACATTGTTCCGTGTATTTGTCCGACTGATATCTAGAACAGAGGATTATATGATCACTTATCTTAAATGGCATACCATCATCTTCTCAGTTCCGAGAAACCTTGTAAAGAGCTACGATTGCCGATCGGTTCCTGAAGTCATACTTGCAGTAATAGTTATTAGACTTATCCAAGTGGGAGACTGTTGGATAAGGTGTCTAAGTCCATAACTATTTCTGGTATGTACTTGACCCGACCCGGCATGGTCCATTTGGATTGCATGACATCATGCAATTGGATAGACTAAATGAGAGAAATAACACTTGGAGATTATTAATATATTATAAGTTCTAATATATTAATAATATTATTTGATTAGTTTGATCAAGAATTAATTTAGAATTAATTATGTGATCAAAAGATAACTAATTAAATATATGGGTTGATTATGTAAATCATCCATATCTTGTATAGTGGGCTAAGAGGCTCCATGGATTATCAAGTTGGGTTCCACCCATAGGATGCTCCATGGATGCTCCATGGGAGTTACAAACCCATGGGTCATGGAAATGAAGAGTCATGACACATTAGGGTTTAACCCTAGATGTGTCAACACTATATAAGAAACATGTTCTCCACCAAAATCGGCTACACTAAGAAACAAGAGGGCTTGGCCGATTTTTGAGAAGTGTGTGTTCTCTCATAAGTTCTTCCAAGAGCATTAGGTGTTGTGTGAAGCATTTGAGGCATCACACTTGGGGTGCTAGGCTCACAAGGTTTCAAGGAACACAAACAACAACAAGGTAAGTTATTCTATCTATACTTTAAGTTAAAATTGTTCCCCATGTATGTTAGATAGGAATATAACCTTGGAATTCAACTTTGCATGATAATTAGACAAACATAGATCCAAGGTTATTAGGGTTACATGTACACTTAGGAAGTGTTAGAATGCTCAAAACCCATCAGTAGGATCCATCAAAGATGACTCTCCCACAAAGGTTCATGAGAGAGAAGCAGCCAGTAGGGTTTGAGTCAGGAGTAGCATTGTTGGAAGACATCTGAAAGGAAGAAAGTAAGTTTAGTTTAGATATAGGGATAGTCCTTAATAAAACACCCAAATTTAATATTAAGGCAAGGATCCAGTCACAATATATGATGGGTTTTGGTCATAAGACATCCTATGTGCTCATACAAACCCTAATGCTTGGATCTAGGTTTCTCTGTTGTACATGCTTTGAATCCAAGACTATAAACCCTAATTCTAACATGCAAGTAATCATATCAACATGTAATTAGGTTTAAGATCATACCTTGATTGTTATGTAGCAATAACAATCCCAATTCCCCTTGTATTGACTTTGGAATGCTTAGAGTCACAAGTGTCACTCCTCTAATGGTTCACAAACACCATAAGCAAGAGGATGAAGAGGAGAGAGGATGGAGGATGCCAAAAACATGTGTAAACCCTTACAAGAACATTATCCACGTTTTTGAGCCGTAAGGGGTCTTTATATAGTTGGGCTATTAGGGTTATCTAACAAGGAAACCCTAATTTGGATGCTTAAGCCCTAAGCAACCCATAGACTCCTTTAATTAAGCCCATGGACGATTTCCTTATGGGTTTCCCATTAGAATTCGTCCATCCCTTAATACAAGGCAATCCATGGCCCAAATTGCAATTATCTTATAATTACAATTCCAGTCCCTTAAGTTTAATTAATCTCTTTTAGTCACAAAACTAATTACCAATTAATTATTGACTAATATTAATTAAACAATATGATTTCTCCTTTAATATATTATTCCCATAATATATTAATAAATCATATTTAATCCTTACTCTCCATAATTCATCCTATCAAGTTGCTTTGGTGAAGGCAACCCAAAAGGACCATGCACCATCGGGTCAAGTACATACCAAAATAGTTATGGACTTAGACACTAATCCAACAGTCTCCCACTTGGATAAGTCTAACAACTATTCTGCATATGACTTCAGATCCCGATCTGCAATCGTAGCTTTCCAAAGCCGCTGTCAACTCTAATCCTATCAGATACGCGTGTCCTTAGATAAGGGATGATATATTCCTCCATTCTAGATATCGTATGAGATATGATTTCTAATCATTCTCTTTGTACTATATCTCGATTTCCGATTTATGACGACAGACTAACTGAACAAATCAAATTAGCCCTAGCCCGGCCGAGCATTTACGTATGTCATCACTAAACCATCGAGGGGCCCAAAGATATCGCTTTTATCCTACCTTGGACAAAAGGAACGGATAAACTTTGATACAATGCTCGCTTGCACTCACTAACCAAATCACACACAACAATATGTTTTATAACACCAAGTTACTAGTGCGTTTACATATTATCAATGTGCAACCGATTAGCAAGATACAACTCACACATCTCGGTTTGAAGAATATAAGATGTTATCGTCTCACTAATCACTCGAGATAGTGATCCAAGTGAGAGTGGGTTTAATCCAATGCTCAAATCATATTCATAAGCACTCATGAACGTTGCAGCAAACATTTGCTTATGTTTAATACTCTTTTAGACAATCCACACACCAATTCACGACAATCTTCATTCATACCTACTTCCAACATATGAACGACTGTGGCCCGTTTGAATAATTCGATTATTCTTAATAAACTCAATTATTCTGGAAGTCAAAACATGCAAGGTGAAACACAAGAATAATACTAATCCCATATGGCCTCAAACCTTTGAGTATAAACAAAACACGTTTTATTTATCACCATATGGATTACTCATTATTTGTCGTTTCGGGTAATCAACTTCTTACTTGAATTCCAACACTTGTCCCATGCTCCTAGCATGCACACAATGTTTACCTATGGTTCTTACTTTTGTGAAATAGACAAATTGAACACATTTCCAATCATTCTCATTTTACAACTCCAAATCCATTTTCTTAAGTGTAAGAATATCAAATTCTTGTTACTTATAGAATATACTAGATTCTAACACTTTATGCAACGATCCTTTTGTAATGTCACTGCACCAAAGTCTCCAAGACTATTGCCAATGATATTACAAAGTCCTCTAACGGAGATTGTTACAAGACAATTCCTTAGATACGATGTCTCTCACTCAAAGTACATTCCTTTGAACATCCTTTTGCATAAAGGTTTCTAATCTAGTCATAGATTTTAAGTATTTACTTCCCAATATGGACACACTTCCATATTTTCCATATGACAACTAATTTCTTTATAGAATCTTATCTATTCGTAATGATGTCGATATTGTCCATCCAATATGGAAACATTTCCATATTTTCCAATACTATACTTCCAACTACTCACAAGCGACCAATTCTCATCGAACTTTGGATTGTCCTTTGATAGTTGTTTAATTATTTTAGTCAAAACCGATTCTCGTCCCTTTTCCCTCTAAATGCACTAGACATTTGGGAAATTTTAGAATGGTCAAACATTAAAGCATTTGCAATCCATCCTATACCCGAAGCGTATGGGACACGACGCACAATGTTTTATTTTCTATGTTGTCAAAATTTGAATTGTGAAGAGGAATGCTGTAATCATAATCAAAATTTTAAGAACACACTATGTACCCTTGACTAAATTTATTAACATTCCACAACCTAATCCTTTAGATTTGAAATGAAGCATAATATTCTCTCCCTTAATTATAGCAAAACAACTTTATAACCCTTACTACTTTGCAAGGTTTAACTCTTGTTTTCTATAATTAATATTGCTAACTTTGCAATACGTGTCTTAATAAGCATACAATCATAACATTTATGCTCCCACTATCATGATGATTATTATAAAACATAACACTTATGCTCCCACTAGCTTCGACATGTATTCATAAACATCTTAACTTTCAGAAAACAATACTTATTGAATTTCTTAAGTTCATGTTTCTAATACTTAGTGCTTTGATAATCTTTTATCAAGGCTTCTTGAACTTATACACTTTTGCCTTAGATAGTTCATATGTGTGTCTTAACAATTAAGACTAATTGCCAAACCTCACAATTCAAATTATGGAAAGGGATGCCGTAACCATGATCGAATTCGAGAATGCAATTTTACAATCACTATCTTTTAAAATCTTTCTTAGTGAAAGCATTTTCTCACAATCATTTTCATGAAGGAGGAAATCTTATGACACTTAGATTTAAATGGTGTATGTGTTCCTATCCATGTGAATTTGTTAAAACCAAAGTTTACGACAAATTCAAACTCATATGGATCGAACTTCCTTAATCTTGATTTCTTGCCTTATGGTAGCACAGCTGCCCACCACGTTTTCCAAGTAGTTAAGCAGCTCACCTTTTCCTATCAATGTACTTTCCATTGATCAAGGTCCTTTCCTTTTATGCATTCAAATGAGAACTCATAGGACTCACATGCATAATTAACTCGATTGGATTGGCACAGAAAAAAAATAATGTCTTCACGTAGGTTGTAAACCTCAACTCGTGTGCTAGTGATAATCAATAAGGTTTATTTGATTTGTTCTTGAAACCTTTCAAGACCATTAAGACTCCCACTGACTCCTTGACATATAAGATTCTCTTGTCAATAAACATTTGTTGACAACCAAATATTCAAGAGTTAGTGTAGCTTTTATCAAAACACTTCATAAAATGGTCTTAGTTGGTCTTTGTCTTATCCAAGACATCACAACTTTCCCCAATTGATGAATGTTATAAACCTTCTTAATACTATTCACTCAATGTCACAGTCTTGACTTTAAGACTTGTTTTGGAATGAAGTATGATTGACTTCTTGATTTGACCATTTCTTCAATCTTTGATTCCTCTTCTTGGACATACACTTGTACCAAGATTCACTTAAGAGGATCAATTGAGATATGGTTCTTAATCATTAAGACCTATCATAAAGCATAAAAGCTACTCTCCCTTCTTCTTAGAATGGAGAAACTCTTATCTTTCTGCCTACTTGATTCTTCTTATTCGTTTTGCTATTGATCTAAACCCTTTAATCAATTCAAAATTACACTTAATCTTATAAGTATAATCATATTTACCAAGCCTTTAGTAAATCATGACGAATATCTTTGTTACTCTTATGGTGGATTTGATCAACACACAACTTTGTGTACTCGATCTCCTAATCCTTCACTTGACACTTTGTCAATGAATTAGTCCAATTTCCAAATACGAAATTTCTCATTCATCGTGTATCCACGTTGCATGATTCCAAGTTTCTATCCAATTGAAACTTGGGCGATGAGAAACTCTCCCTATTTGGTAAATTCTTGACATTTCCATAAATAACATAACTAAGAATCATATCCATTCGTTGTAGAAATATGTAAACATCAATTTTTCATAACGATTTCATTGCAAGGAAGTAAACAAATAAATAAATAAGTCAAACAAAATTTATTTTATTTATATAAAAGCAGCGGAAAAACATTTGTCCTTACAATGCAAAATCTATTGAAAACTATGTAAAAAGAAAATTTCTAACAACTCTATCATAACTATCTAAGCTCAAAATCCAATCTTCAAGTCCATGTGATCAAGATCCATCTCTTGTGATTAGATTCATCTTGCTCTCTTATCAAGCTTCCTTTCTTTTCACCGATACTTCAAAACATTCAAATGCAATCTTATCACATCATGTATTAAGAATCAATGAATAGGAACTCAATGGAGTTAGATAATGGATTCTTACCTAAAGCGTAGTCATACTTTTGACTCTCCCATCTCTTAGATCTCTTAGGTAAATAGGGCAACTTCGTCTCTAATGCCCCCTCTCTTGGCAATAAAAGCAAATTGACTCCTTTGGAACAACACATGGAACTACTTCAGACATCGCCTTTCTCTTATGATCAAACTTTTCGATCATTGCATGTCTTTCATTGCCATTGTCTATATCCATAGAGGTCTTGAAGGCAGATTCACCAATCAACTTTGCTTTTCTATTGAGCCAAACCATTGTTGATTCAGCAGCAATAAGCATGTAGGTGATATCTATAAGTGTCACGTCGTGGTTCATCATATAGTACTCTCTTACGAACTCACTATACGAGTTAGGAAGTGACTGAAGAACCCAATCAACAGCCATCTCTTCACCGACAACAGATCCCATCATTCTTAATCTATCAATGTGTGACTTTATCCCTAAGACGTGTGCACACACCGACTTGCCCTCTTTATGTTTACTTGCCAAAAGGGATTGAGTGATATTGAACCTTTCAATTTTACAATCTTGTGGGTTAGGGAGAATAATTGGAGGAGGAGGAGGAAGTGAAGCATGATTTCTTGTTCCTCGATCGAATCGTGGAATATCATCTTCATGTGGAATGCTTGTTCCACGGGATTTGAGAAGACCATAGTTGTCGAACTTTGACATCGGGAGAAAAACGAATTCAAGTTAGTTGATTGATTGAGTCCTTGGTAAATCACCCAAATGAAATTCCAAGGCTAGGATCCAACACAATATCCTACAACTCGAGAGAGGGATGCCGTAACCCAAATTGCAGAACATTTGAAGGTAAGTGAATGACGATTCACTAGTTTTCCACCATGAAAAACGAAAAAGAAATTTAAGTTTTAAATCTATGAAAACTCCTAGATCCTTTGAGATTCATTGAACATTTCAATGGCATGTTTAAATCTCGATATGCCCCTCTTGTTTGTGACTGGGATGCCGAGGATCACAAAGCGGGTGTGAATAACCATGCAAACTACATGGTGCCCTCACATGTTACGATCACCTATTCAATGTGCCGGTAAACCACACACGCTCCACCGAACTATGACAAACATTGAGTCACCCTTTGCTACCTTTTCTCAGAACCATTTAGTGTGCCGGTAAACCACACACGCTCCACTAACATCTTCGCAAGGGCACAAAGTGTAATTTCATGGAATTGCATCAATTCACTTTTGCCTAAGTAACTAAGATTGGGAATTTGAAAAACATTTAGTTACTATGTATTTCATTATACTTATAATGGAACGTTTCGTCCTATCCTACCCGTTCGGCTAACGACCATCCACTAGTCAAGAGTGCGGTGGGTAAGAGTGGATACCCATTCAATCGCCATTTTATAGGCAATTTCCTTAAACACCCCTTATAGACTAGCTTCGTGAATGAGGCCTACTAACGGTAAGACTGACTTTTACTCATACATATATATAATGTTAGACTTTTAATGTTATATATAGTATAGGGTGTATTTTATACTTTTAAAATACTATATGGTTAACTTTAACAATTACACTTTTAATTCAATTAAATGGTTAACCTAAACTTTTATGGATTTATTAAATCTCTTTTAATTATACTCTTTAATTAATTAATAAAACCATAAGGGTGTGATTTGAACTTTTCAAAACATTATTAGGGTTTTAGAATTTAACATTTCTAATTAAAACCTTTTAATCAACTTTTAAATTCCAAAACTTGAGGGCAAGTTTTGAAACCTTTTTTCAAAACATTAGGGTTTTAACTATTTAAATTTCAAAACTTCAAAACTTTTGGGTTCAAATTTAAACTATAAAACCTAAAGGGGAAAATATGAAACCTTTCATAACAACAAGGATCAAATAACAAATAATCTAAACTAACATTTAGTTACATAATTATCCATATTTTATTTGTTTAATTATTTCTTGCAAAACAATTTATCAATTTACTCAAAATAATTAATCAATTATCTTATAAGGAAACAATTATCTTGTTAATTGATAATTATCTTTAATTAGATCAAGAATATAGTCATATATATCATAAAATCGGATTTATATTGATCTAACATGATAAGGTAACTTTCCTAATGCAAAAACAGCAAGAAATCTCGAGATAAGCATTATCTGATGCGTTGACTCATAGAGTAAGGCATGGACTTGGCGAGTTCATCCATGGACTCGGCGAGTCCAGTCTCCACAATCCAAAAAATCGAATTTTTCAGTTATACAATGCATCAATACAATTGAAACCAAGCTAGGCTCTGATACCACTGATGGGTTTTAGTCATAAGACATCCTATGTGCTCATACAAACCCTAATGCTTGGATCTAGGTTTCTCTATTGTACATGCTTTGAATCCAAGACTATAAACCCTAATTCTAACATGCAAGTAATCATATCAACATGTAATTAGGTTTAAGATCATACCTTGATTGTTATGTAGCAATAACAATCCCAATTCCCCTTGTATTGACTTTGGAATGCTTAGAGTCACAAGTGTCACTCCTCTAATGGTTCACAAACACCATAAGCAAGAGGATGAAGAGGAGAGAGGATGGAGGCTGCCAAAAACGTGTGTAAACCCTTACAAGAACATTAGCCACGTTTTTGAGCCATAAGGGGTCTTTATATAGTTGGGCTATTAGGGTTATCTAACAAGTAAACCCTAATTTGGATGCTTAAGCCCTAAGCAACCCATAGACTCCTTTAATTAAGCCCATGGACGATTTCCTTATGGGTTTCCCATTAGAATTCGTCCATCCCTTAATACAAGGCAATCCATGGCCCAAATTGCAATTATCTTATAATTACAATTCCAGTCCCTTAAGTTTAATTAATCTCTTTTAGTCACAAAACTAATTACCAATTAATTATTGAATAATATTAATTAAACAATATGATTTCTCCTTTAATATATTATTCCCATAATATATTAATAAATCATATTTAATCCTTACTCTCCATAATTCATCCTATCAAGTTGCTTTGGTGAAGGCAACCCAAAAGGACCATGCACCATCGGGTCAAGTACATACCAAAATAGTTATGGACTTAGACACTAATCCAACAATATATTATAACCTAGAAGAGGGATGCCGCAATCCAAGTTATAACATATTTGAAAGGTAGGTGAATAACGATTCACCAATTTCCACCATGAAAACGAAACATAAATTATTAGGTTTTATTTGGCTTTTAGAAATTCCTAGATTCTTTAAGATTCATTGAACTTTTCAATGGCATGTTTCAATCTCGAGTGTGCCCTTCCTGTTTTGTGACTGGGATACCGAGGATCACAAAACAAGGTGTGAAGTAACCATGCAAATTACTTGGTACCCTTAATCTTTTTCACTTAATAGTTGTGCCTGTAAACCACAAGCGCTCCTTCCGACCTTATGAAAAACCTTAAGTCACCCTTTGCCTTCCTTGTTAAGTCCAAGTTAGTGTGCCGGTAAACCACACACGCTCCACCAACGGCTTAAACAAGGTGCAAAGTGTAATTTCATGGATTAGCACCTTAATCACATTTTTCCTAAAGTAACTAAGATTGGGAATTTATAAAACATTTAGTTAGTTTATAATAATCATTATACTTTTAATGAGAATTTTTAAGTCATTGTCCTACCCGTTCGGCTAACGACCCTCCACCAGTCAAGCAAGCGGTGGGTGAGAGTGGACACCCATTAAGTTGCCATTTTATAGGCAACAACCTTATACCCACCTTATAGATACTAGCGGTAAGACAACTTTGATCTTATATATATATATATATATATATATATATATATATATATATATATATATATATATATATATATATATATATATATATTAACTTATAATATTATAAGTATAAGGGTTGAATTTTAATTTCTTTTTTTTTTAATTCTAAGGGTTGGAACTAAAGTTTTAATCAAGACTTTACTTGTTCCAAAACTTGAGGGAAAGTTTTGTAAACTTTCAAAACTTTTCATTTCTTGTAACTTATGTGTTAATAGAGTAATAAAAAAATGAAGACTCTTCATTTTTATGACTCATGTGTTATTTTAATGGTTTTTTAACAAAGTGACTTTTGGTTTTCCATAACTTGAGGACAAGTTATGGACTCCATTAAAACACATAATGATCATGAATTTACCACATAGGTTACAAACAATTCCTATGATCATCTAAACATCATAAGAACAAGAACATGAATATGAACACTTTCAAGAATAAAAAATTACACTTTAAAAACTTGTAATTTTGATAATTGTCATTGCAAATGGATTAGCATAAACATTACACCATCTAAAACATGTTTACAAGAACGAAAACAATTTAGGGTAATGTTTCTAGTCTATTTCCAGTAACTAAATTTGAAATTATCAAAACTGCAGCCTCTACTCGTCGAGTGCAAGAACAAACTCGACGAGTAGCTTGCATTTGGTCATGGACTCGGCGAGTTCATACGAGCAGAAAACAGAAAAAAAAAAACGATTTTTTCCAACAGTTTGCACAAATAATCAACAAACAAACCTAGGCTCTGATACCACTGAAGGGTTTTGAGCATTCTAACACTTCCTAAGTGTACATGCAACCCTAATAACCTTGGATCTATGTTTGTCTAATTATCATGCAAAGTTGATTTCCAAGGCTATGATCCTATCTAGCATACATGGGGAACAATTTTAACATGAATAAAAGATAGAACTACATACCTTGTTGTTGCTTTTGATCCTTGAAACCTTGTGAGCCTAGCACCCCAAGTGTGATGCCTCATGCTTCACACAATACCAAATGCTATGGGGTAAACTTGGAGAGAAAGTATAACACTCTAAAAAACGGCTCTAGCCCTCAAGCATGCATGTGTATCTGATTTTGGGAGAAACATGAGCTTTATATAGTGTTGACACATCTAGGGTTACACCATGTAAACCCTAATGTGTCATGACTCTTCATTTCCATGACCCATGGGTTTGTAACTCCCATGGAGCATCCAATGGGTTTGACCCAACTTGATTATCCATGGAGCCTCTTAGCCCACTAAACAAGATATGGATGATTTACATAATCAACCTATATATTTAATTAGTTATCTTTTGATCACTTAATTAATTCTAAATTAATTCTTGATCAAACTAATTAAATAATATTATTAATATACTAGAACTTATAATATATTAATAAACCACAAGTGGTATTTCTCCCATTTAGTCTATCCGATTACATGGTGCCATGCAACCCAAATGGACCATGTCGGGTCGGGTCAAGTACATACCAGAAATAGTTATGTACTTGAACACCTTATCCAACAGATGAAATTATATTCGGGTCAACGAGTCCACCGTTGTGCAAGGAGTTCGAAGTCGTGATAAAGAAGAGGTTCGAGATGAGTTATCTGGGGGAGATGACCATGTTTCTGGGGCTTCAAGTTAAACAAGACTCAACCGGAATCCTGATCCATCAAGCCAGGTATGTTGATGATATGCTAGAGAAGTTCAGGTTTAGAGACGCAAAACTTGCCTTAATGCCGACAACCTAGCGACCCCTATTGACTCCAGATCCGGAAGGTGCATCCATATATAAAACTGAATACAGATCAATGATCGGATTGCTGATGTATCTGACCGCGAGCAGGCCAGCCATCATGTTCACGGTCTATTAGTGTGCACATTACCAGGCTAATCCTAAACTCTCCCATTTAATTGCTGTCAAAACAATTTTTTGGTATCTCAAAGGGAGCCCAAAATTGGCTCTTTGGCATCGAAAAAATCTGAATTTGATTTATATGCTTTTGCTGATAGTAATTACAAAGGTTGTGAGCTTGATAGGAAATCAACTTTTGGGGGGATGCCAGTTTCTAGTAGAACGGTTGGT
The DNA here is from genome assembly GCF_052625555.1 of Lactuca saligna. NCBI lineage: Eukaryota > Viridiplantae > Streptophyta > Magnoliopsida > Asterales > Asteraceae > Lactuca > Lactuca saligna. Next base: position 244,910,202 of record NC_136424.1, on the reverse strand, counting down.
GTCATGACAGTGCAAGAAACAACATATCGTCTCAACCTCAATAGTGGAGGCACAATATGTCACTGCTTCTGCCTGTTGTTCTCAATTCATATGGATCCAACATCAGTAGTTGGATTACGGTTTGAACTTTCTAGAAACCCCTATTTTCTATGAGAATGAAGCTATAATTAAAATTGTTAAAAATCTAGTCCAACATTTGAAAACCAAGCACATCGATATCAAAGTGCATTTTAACCGATATTGTTATGAGCGTTCGGTCATTCGGTTGGAACAAGTTCCCACTGCTAATAATGTGGCGGATCTGTTCATAAAACCATTTAACAAAGCTCGATTCGATGTGCTTGTGGGTTTTTTGAAAATGATAAGCTTTAAAGACTGAGTTTTACTTTTAGGGTAGTTTAAATTTACACATTTACTTTTCATTCTCCTCTATGCACAAATTTACGGGGAGAAATAAACAAAAACCAAACAAAAATTAAAAATCTCAAAAACCCAAAAATAGTGTTATTTCTATTTTATTATTTCAGAAAATTTTAAAAAAAATCCAAAAATATGTTTTTGTAGGTGATGCCTTGGGAAGTGATATTAATATGTGATAACAGGAATTTTGAATATGTGTAAGGTACCAATTCTAAATTGTCTAGGCTCTGTGTTCAATGCGCTAGTAGGGACGAAAGTTTTAATTGGACTTGACTAGGTATAGATGAACTTAATGAATCTAGAGAGTTGACAAATCTTGATTTAGATAGTTTCGTTTAGCCTGAAAATACAATGCTTGGATAGGTTGAGCAGGGAGATATACATGAGAATCTATGTATTACACTAAATAATCTGTATCTAGAACCGTGGTTTAACATTTCCTTGATATACAGACTTTGTCCTTAATTCTGGTATTGATAGGGTGTTTTGGGAATTCTGATAAAGTAGGTCTGTAGAAAATTGTTTTCTTTCTTTCTTACTATGAGTCATATGTTGCATCCTCTGTGTGATTGGAACATATCCAACCTGGACTGCAACATATGCAACTCTATTTCTTTGCATCTCCTATCTATGCAATTCTTTATGTCTGTTAGCCATATATTGTCTGCTCTGTGCAATTGAAATAGGTCCGACCTGGAACACATCATATGCACCATTCTACTTCTCAAACCCTCTACTTCTGGTTAGTCATATGTTAACCCCTCTGCGTGATTGGAAGAGATCTGACCTGGGTGTTTAATATATGCACTCTAAATCTGCCTACTCTCCTAATAATAGTCTATTGACCTAAAGTAAGGAGAATCTCGAATGTTCTTGATTATCGGACTATATCAGGAAACGGGGAACATGTTCTAGTACAACTAAAATTGATCATCATATAGGTTGTCTATAGATATCGTTGCTTAATTTAGGTTGACAACAATATCCTTGGTTGTCGTCAGCTGAAGAGTCCCTTAGGAATTCTATCTAGGAATATAGGGTCAAATATCTTGTCATTTGTAGTATGTCCTAAATATGTCATAGTCTTTCGTTCTTAAGTTGACCACAATACCGGCGATTGACCAAATCTATTCATGAACGAGGAGGTACCGACAAACGGATTTAGGATGTCTAAAAACTTTGATCCCAAACTCACAAAATTATCATTAGCATTGATGAAAGAGAAATTAGTGTTAATTCATTTTAATCTCAATTTTATCTTTTGATTTTATTTTTAGTTTTTATTTTTTATTTTTCTATAGATCAAAAATTTTAAAAATATATTTTACTTTAAATATTTTTAGATTTTATTTTATTTTAATGTTATGTCTTCAAAATGTTTTATTTTTTAAATAATTGATGTATTGGGCTTATATTTATGGCTTTTTGAATTTGCTATCCATGGGTATTGGACCAGGTCTTGGATCCATGTATCTCTTGTTCTTGGCTATAAACACTTTTTACTCACATTTTTACATTTTGCAGCTGTGAACCCATCCAAACTCTCTCTCTCTCTTCACTGTTCATCGATTAATCTTAATTCGCGTTTTTCATCCAAATTTGTATACTAATTCGTGTAGGTATCTTCATGTCGATCACTCTTATGCTAAAATTACCATAAATTGACTGTGTTTAATGGGTTTATTGAGGAATAATTGATTTTCGGCATCTATGGACCGTTCACAACCTTTGAAGGGTTCACAGCCGTAAACCCAAATTTTGCCTTTAATTTAATTTTCATTAATTTTTATTCAAAATTAAAAGCCTAATTGCATGATTAATGAGAAAACTTGGTGGTTACTGATTAAAATATGTGTTTTCTCACTTGGCACGGTTGATGCAGGTCAAAATGGCTGACTTGAAATTCGCTGACATCCATAACTTGGCTATTTTCTTGGTTGATCCACCTGCAGCCCATGCTGAATTCAAGTCCATGGTTCATGGATTGAAGAAGTGTTGTCTTGTTCATCCCCTCACATCGAGTCATGTTATCTATAAAAGCTTAATCAAGGAATTTTGGAGCAATGTTGTGGTGCAAAGAGGTAAAGATGATTATGTATCCCTAGAAGCAACTGTTAAAGGAAAGAAGATTTTTGTGACGGAATAAATCATTCGATAGGTTCTGCAAATTGATGACCAACTGGGTTTTCCGACTGAGATTTTAATGGATCATACAGAAGCTATCATTGAACAGATGGGCTATGAAGGGGTGTTTCCTCCAACTATCAAGAAGCTTCTGCCACCTTACTAGAGGTTCTTAGCTCATGTGTTCGTGAGTTGCATATATGGTCGGAGATTCGAGGCTGATGAAATTTCCTTACTCAATATGGCTGCAATCGCAGCTCTTGTCATGGGTCTAGAATTCAACCTCTCCAAATTCATATTGAATGAAATGGTAGGGAATGTTGAAGGAAAGAAAAAGGAGAAGCTTCTCATGTGCCCAAGATTTCTGCAACCGATCTTCAATATCAAGCACCTAGAAATCGAAAGAAGAGGAGAAACACTCGATGTCAAATCTATTGGCTCCAAAACATTTGGACTTATGAATCAAAATACATAGGGGAAGTTTATGTTTCAGGTCAAGTACCCGTTGTTGAAATTCAAAAATTTTGCTGAAGTTAGTGATGCATCAGCGACTGAAAGCTCCTCATGTCATATGGAAACAGAAGATGATGTTATTACTGGTTCAGATCACGAAGAAGAAAGAGTTCAATCTATCGCAATCGTGCCAGAGGAACATGATCAATTGACGACTGTGGAAGTGCAAGGTAACTACAATAAGGGTGAAGATGATGATGAGGGATTTGGTAATGATGATGAGATTTTTGGTGGTGACTTATCGGGTTTAAATGATGACTTCAATTTTGAGTTCGAGCATAACGATTATTGCTCAACAAATGAAGACCTCGACTACTTCTTTAACAATATTATTGATGTTGCACAACATACAATGGAGATAAGGGGAGGTGAAGACATTCAAAAAGCGATGCCTCCTACTTCAAAACGGATGGCTGGCACTACAATTGAGATGGATGCAACATCAAGTATTCATCCCCCTTCATGTTGCCATTCCAACTTCTATGTTATCTGCGAGTGATCCCCTAATGACTTAAACCTCCCAGCCTCCGTTGAAAAGGAGACGACATGATCCGTGGTTGGGAGTGCTTATTCGGGAACAGGCCTCGCCGACATAGCCTACAACCACAACACTAGCAGCTACACCAACTGTACCGATTCAAGAAGGACCAAGCACCATGTTTGAAACTGGGAGATCTTTAGCTCCTGGAGGTTCCTCCCTCCCAAGGCATACGCACGACATTGCCTCTGAGAGGCTCGCAAGGGTCTTGGGTGAACAAGAAGCAACATGCCTTCCTCCTTGTGGAAATAGCATATCAATTGAGGAAGGCAACTCAGGGGGAGAGGACCCTTCTGTCCAAAAGCTCAATGAAGAGGTTGTAGTATTACAGCAGACACTTATTGAAAATTATGTTTTGGTAGGAAAGGTCCACATTTGAGTTTCCGATCTTGAAAAAGAAGAAAAATCAAAGTCAAAACAAATATCTGATCTCTAGACTCACCTTGGAGCATTGATCGCGTGCTACTATGATTTGAAGAACAAGTTGGAAACAGAATTTGGAGATAAATTCAAAACAACAATTGATGAACCCATCGCCACTGAAGGTTTTTCTGGTGCCCCTGTCCAGAATACTAAGCATGACAACATTGTGGATTCACCACCCCACAGATCCACAAGGGTTGTTGATCGATTTGAAAAGGAACCTGCCCAGGCTAACCCTTAAATCACCATCAGACAAGCTAAGAGAAAGGTTACAGCTGAGAAGAAAGAAGGATGGCTTTTCATGACGAAATCTGATGAGAACCGTCGTGTAGACCAGCCTCAACTTATGGTAACTGATCTTGAAAAGCGAAGGTTCGGCGACAAATTTGGCAATAAATCGGGAATCAAAATATGGGGATTTCATGATGACTTGAATATGTGGGTGGTGAAGAGGAACCATGGAAACACAGAATATTACAAGGATACTCACAAATTTTGTTCCTGGAAAAAAGTCAATCTCGCGGAACTTTCAGAAGCTCTGTTCCACAATCATTCTAAGGATCCAAAGGTCTTCAATTTCAAATGCTTTCTAGAGAGGCAGGTCAAAGAAAAGTTTACTAGAATGAAAATGGCAAATTCACTTATTAGAAGAGACAAGGAGGTGCTTGATCCCAGAACCAACAAGCCAATTAAGATAGTGTTGTGGCCTCCTACTAAACAGTTGAAAGAAATTCCTATTCCTTAACATTTTCATGAAGGATATCCGAACTGTATGGAATTTTGGGCTTTTGATGAGGCCACAACCACAGTAGCAATCAAGTTCTCAGATAGCGATAGTGTTCTTCGTCTTGATTGATGCTAAAGATCTTTTTCGATTCAGGGAGCGAGATATACACACCTCGGCTAGACATCAAATTATCTGAAAAACGGAGATCATGGAGCCGATTGCCAAAGAGTTCAAAAGTATGGTTGCTAAGATTATTGAAAAGAGACTATGGATGGGGGCGATGGTAAAATCAAACGTGATGATGTTCAAGAAGACCAGAGTACATGCTAGTCCCAAAGAAAGGGGGAGATTGTTAGGACATAATTATATGTGGTTTGGGCTAGGCAACTATTTGTATAGGTCTTAATAGGGTCTTGGTCTGTTAAGGTATATTTTGGTGCTGTTGCGGCTGTAAAGGCATTAACAGACGTGAACGGGTATACAGCTGTGAACGCGTGTTCAGCCGTGAATCTTGTTCATGGCTCGTCTGAACCTATATATATATATATATATATATATATATATATATATATATATATATATTAGAGTGTGTCAGTGACGTTGTGTCACACCCCGAAAATCGAAGGCGGAAACATTTCCGGGGTTAACTCCACGTTGAGTATCAAATCCAATGTACATAGTAAGTAAAGTAAAACAACCATTACATTACATATAGAAAGGTTTACATTTGTTTCAAAAGTAGAGTTATACAAGTGATACATAGTATACTGGAACAAAAGTAAGACGAGTCTTCTCTGCACTCCGTCTTCACCAAAATGGATCATCGGGTACCTGTCTAACGTGGACGTGAGAATACAAGCAGTTTGAAAATCAGCATAAAGCTGGTGAGTTCATAAGCGGTTTGGTTGTGAAAATGTACAAAGTTTCCTTTCCGTTTTCTAAAAATGTTTCACACACCAAGAAAATCCCGTATTTTCTTAAAAGGTTGGTTATTGTTTCTCAACATGTAAAGTTATCCGGTTTGTTTCACTTTTCTAGTTATGTACTGTTTTCCCCAGGAAATTCCCATACTTTCATGAATGTTGTTTATCAAACGTAAAATATGTATACTATAAAACATGGTTGTGTACAATGTTTCCCTAGGAAAGTCCCATACTTTCCTAAATGTTGGTTATCAAATGTAAAAGATGTATACTATAAAACCAGGTTATCTTGTGAAATGTATTAGTTTTAACATGTATATAAAACTAATGTTTACAAAGTAAATTAATTACTTTACCCATTATTACTATTAAGTAAATCTCTGTTATCCTAATTGCGAGTCCCATAACCATACAATAAGACTAAATATGGCAATAAGTAGTCCACATCACCTTATGACTTTCGTCACCCTTGAACCATTTCGGTTCGATTGTAGCTAGCAGCCAGGTGTGGGGTAGTCAGCCCCGTATATATCTATACACTCAAGTCACGCTCCGTTATCTAAGAGATTCTGGTTACGGTTGCGGTCCTCCACTCGCGTATCTCTGTGGAGTGTTCACCGAGGACGTGTCTCCAATTATATAGGACTAACAAATTTACTAGTAATAATATGATGATCCTCCACTCGCATATCTCTGTGGAGTGTTACCGGGGACAAAACAGTGTACAACTTTTATGTAAAGGTTTAATTGTCATGCTTTTAACTGATAAAATGTGGAAGACCATTTGTGAAATATATATAAAACATAACAGTTTAGAATCCATTTCACAATTATATGTTTACGTGATCTGCATGTTCAAACGGTTATGTGTTATGATTATCAGTGTCAAAAGCATATGAAATATGAAACACACACACATTTAAAACAAGTTTTGAGTACAAGTAATCCCTTGTACTTTGCTTGTATTCCCCCCTGAAAACAGTGAAAACAGTGAAAAATGGTAGGTGTATGAACTCACCGATAATAGCCGGCGAGACCCAAGAATATACGGATTTCTGTGGGTGTCTTCGGTGCCGACCAATTCTCTATCGCTTTAATCTTGGAAGGATCCACGTGAATGCCTTCCTTGCTTACCACGTGACCGAGGAAAGTTACCTTCCGTATCCATAACTCACACTTGGAAAATTTCACGTACAACTTCTCGGATCTAAGGGTCTCCAACACTAACCTCAAGTGTTGCTTGTGGTCTTCTTCGCTCCTAGAGTAGACGAGGATGTCGTCAATGAACACGATGATGAACTTGTCTAAGAAAGGACGACACACCCGGTTCATCAGGTCCATGAACACAGCCGGTGCATTGGTTAGACCGAAGGGCATCACTACGAACTCGTAGTGTCCATACCAAGTCTTGAAAGCTGTTTTGGAAACATCACTCTCTAGAACTCATTGTTGATGGTACCCTGACCGGAGATCTATCTTGGAGAAGTATCTGGCTCCCTAAAGTTGATCGAATAGGTCATCTATCCGCAGAAGAGGATATCGGTTTTTGATGGTCAACTTGTTCAGGTCACGGTAGTCGATACACATCTGGAAGGATCCATCTTTCTTCTTGACAAACAATACCGGAGCTCCCCAGGGTGAGGAACTCGGTCTAATGAATCCTTTACTGAGCAACTCATTGAGTTGGCTGGATAACTCCTGCATTTCTGTTGGAGCTAAGCGATACGGAGACTTCGCTACGGGGGTAGCTCCAGGAATTAGGTCAATCCGGAACTCGACCTGACGCTCAGGAGGAATTCCTGGAAGTTCTTCAGGAAATACATCAGGAAAGTTATAGACTTCGGGGATGCTCGCGAGGTCTTTAACTTCGTGTTTCTCGTTGATTACATGGGCTAAGAATGCAATGCACTCCTTTCGCAGGAGCTTTTGAGCTTTGATGCAGGAAATGATACGAAGACTGGGACTGAGTTTATCGCCATAGATTACGAGAGTTTGACCCGACGAAAGGTTGAGACGGATGGCTTTTTCGAAACAACGGATATCAGCATGATTGGGACTCAACCAATCCATGCCAATGATAACATCAAAGCTCTTAATGGAAACTGGCATAAGATCTATAGGAAATGAGTGGTCATTCAGGGTAAGGGTACAACCTATGAATACATCACTAGCACTTTCTTTCTCACCGTTAGCCATCTCGACGGTAAACGTTTCAGTTAAAGGTTGGGGATTATGTTTTAGGTTATGTTTGAATGCATGACTAACAAAACTCCTTTCAGCACCCGAATCGAAAAGAATACTAGCATATGAGTTGTCGAGAAGGAACGTACCCGAGACATAAGTAGGATCGGCGACTGCTTCCTCCCGTCCCATGACTAGGACTCTTCCAGTGTTATCAGCTGTTGACTTCTTGGGGCAGTTCCTTTTAAAGTGCCTAACTTCTCCATAGTTATAGCAGGCTTGACTAACGCCCGCTCCAGATGATTGATTGGCCGATTGGGCAGGAACCTTACAGAATCGGACTGTGTGCCCCCTTCTTACCACAATTGGTACAAGATAGTTCTCGACAGGGGCCAGGGTTGTGGTGATATTTGCACTTGTCACACAGAGGGAGATTACCAGCATACCTGCTGGTGGGAGTTGAAGATGTGGATCCCACAACAAAAGCAACAGCAACTGGGGTAGTAGCAGCATGAACTGCTACAGTCTGTTGTTTCTTGGAAGATCCTTGGGAATATTGGCCCTTCTTCTTCTTCTATAACTTTCTCTTCTCACCACTCCTTTTTGTCGGATCAGGAGTGGTAGTGGTTTCCTCAACATCGTCGCTATGATCAATCAGGGTCTGAGCTAAACTCTTGGCACTGTCATAGGTATCCGGACATGCAGCTAAGATATTTCCTTTTGTTGGCTGGTTAACCCCAAGATGAACCTTTCTATCTTTTTAGTTTCAGGAGTGACCAATCCCGGGCAGAGAAGTGTGAGGTCATCGAATCGAGAAGTGTATGTAGCAATATTAGAGCCCTTCATCTTCAGGTTCCAAGGCTTGTGCTCTAGTTTCTGCATTTCGCCACGGGGGCAGTATTCGGCTATCAGGAGTTCTTTCATGGCTTCCCAGCCCATGGCATTGGCTACGGGTAGGGTCAGAGATTTGACTCAACCATTCCACCAAGTCAAGGCTTTATCAATGAAGGTACAGGCTGCGAACTTGACCTTATCAGATTCCGCACAGGCACGGATTTCGAAGATGGATTCGATTTTCTCGAACCATCGGGATAAGGAAATGACACCTCCAGTGCCATCGAAGGATGTTGGTTTCACATTCATGAAGTCCTTATAGGAACCCTCCTTTCGGTGTCCCTGATCATTTTCTTGGTTTTGGGGATGAGGACCACCTCCTGAGCTACCAGGGTTCATTTGCGACATGGCTGCTACCATTGCAACAATCAGAACTGTCTGAAGCGATGCAAGATCAAATTGAGGAGGAGGTGGTGGCAGAGGAGGATTGCCGCTGTTCTTTGAGCTGGGTCTCTTTCTAGGAGGCATCTTGATCTAATAATATCAAGAAAGAGAGAGGATGGTAAGTCCTCCAAATTGAATCGATAGATATGACAGTTATATATCCCGAGTAAGCGATAAAGCAGGAAAAAATTATCAAAACAGATAATTTATCACTAAGAAATGATTAGGGATCATTGCTTGAATAAGGATTTCTATAAAGGATTGGCTCGAGAAATACTCCCATAGTATTTCATGATTCGATACGACCACGGTTCGATGTTTGGGATATTAGGGTAAGTTTTTAGGCATGCTGCACACCACAGTCACTCCCAAGCACATGTTGGCCATGTCTCGAATGAATATAGTTGTCCAGGCTATATTGATCCTAGACACGACTACATAACTGCCCAGGTTTAACCGCAGCATACAACACCCATTTACTTATGTTTTGTTCTACTTGTAGTTACGGATCTTGACGGTTCGGTATACTTGTATACTTTTGAAAATACTTGTAGTTTGAAGATACTTTTAATTCAGAGCACTTAGGCCCTTTAGTGTTTATAGTTTTATACCATGTAAGGTTTGATATACTTTATTCGCTATAAACAAGGGCTCTGATACCAATCTGTCACACCCCGAAAATTGAAGGCGAAAACATCTCCGGGGTTGACTCCACGTTGAGTATCAAATCCAATGTACATAGTAAGTAAAGTAAAAAAACCATTACATTACATATAGAAAGGTTTAAATTTGTTTCAAAAGTAGAGTTATACAAGTGATACATAGTATATATGAACAAAAGTAAGACGAGTCTTCTCCATACTCCGTCTTTGCCTAAATTGATCATCGGGTACCTGTCTAACGTGGACGTGAGAATACAAGCAGTTTGAAAATCAGCATAAAGTTGGTGAGTTCATAAGCGGTTTGTTTGTGAAAATGTACAAAGTTTCCTTTCCGTTTTATGAAAATCTTTCACACACCAAGAAATGTACAAAGTCCCATACTTTCCTAAATGTTGGTTATCAAATGTAAAAGATGTATACTATAAAACCAGGTTATCTTGTGAAATGTATTAGTTTTAACATGTATATAAAACTAATGTTTACAAAGTAAATTAATTACTTTACCCATTATTACTATTAAGTAAATCTCTGTTATCCTAATTGCGAGTCCCATAACCATACAATAAGACTAAATATGGCAATAAGTAGTCCACATCACCTTATGACTTTCGTCACCCTTGAACCATTTCAGTTCGGCTCTAGCTAGCAGCCAGGTGTGGGGTAGTCAGCCCCATATAGATCTATACACTCAAGTCACGCTCCCTTATCTAAGAGATTCTAGTTACGGTTGCGATCCTCCACTCGCGTATCTCTGTGGAGTGTTCACCGAGGACGTGTCTCCAATTATATAGGACTAACAAATTTACTAGTAATAATACGATGATCCACCACTCGCGTATCTCTGTGGAGTGTTACCGGGGACAAAACAGTGTACAAGTTTTATGTAAAGGTTTAATTGTCATGCTTTTAACTGATAAAATGTGGAAGACCATTTGTGAAATATATATAAAACATAACAGTTTAGAATCCATTTCACAATTATATGTTTACGTGATCTGCATGTTCAAACGATTATTTGTTATGATTATCAGTGTCAAAAGCATATGAAATATGAAGCACACACATGTAAAACAAGTTTTGAGTACAAGTAATCCCTTGTACTTTGCTTGTATTCCCCCCTGAAAACAGTGAAAACAGTGAAAAATGGTAGGGGTATGAACTCACCATACGAGGAAATCTGACGATTTCGGAGGCTAAACGTTGGTTCAGGGATTGATTACTCTCGGTGTTCCTATGCATAATGGAATAATGTCCAAATATATCTAATTAGATTTACAATTACTAATTAGATGGAACATTACACTCAAATGAACTAAAACACCTCAAAACGAGTGTTTGGAGTGACCCGGGTGACATCTTCGGACGTGTAATGATGCGAGGGACTTGGGAATTGAGTTTACTCCTCAAGAGTAAACTTCCTAATGAGTTTTCAGCCATACATCCCCTACATACATGAGTTCACGACCGTGAACTCATGATTGGGTGGTTTTGAGTGCTAAATGGCTTAAATGGACATGGGGAATGCTAGTATGGATTTTTCAAATGCCTTGGAATGATTCGTATGGACATATACACCATTTATGGGAGTTCACAGCTGTAAACATGGAGTTTATGGCCGTAAACTCCCCCAAGCTCAACCCATATTTATTTTGTGATGCTTAGGACAATCACATGTGATTCTAACTAGTTTTCCAAGCCTTGGTATGAATTTAGGGCACCATTTAACACATAAATAGGAGTTTATGGCCCTAGAGCATGTGCTATGGTTGTAAACTCTCAAATAGAGATTTTTTGATGTGTTTAAGGTCCCCAAACTATTTTTAGATGGTTCTAAGATTTATTCCAAGGCTATTGGTGAAGTTACAAGGCATTCTAACATCTTTAAATGAGTTTACTCTCCATGTATGAGGTGTTTACGGCCCAAGCTTGTTCTTGGGAAGTAAACTCATGTTTACTCCTCAAAAACCATGTTTAATGTCTTCTAAGTCCGAATTTGTAAGCCATATAGTCATATCTAATTCCCAAAGTTGGTTTGGAAGGGTTAAAGTGCTTAAAAACCCCATTATTATGTGTCTACGGACCAAGCATGCTCCTTGGCCGTAAACACATGTTAGGGGTCCAAAATGATAGATTACACACGAATTTGAAAACCTAAGAGGTTATACAACAAGCTAGGGATGTTACCTCAAAGATTTGGAGCCTTAAATCAATGTTTTGGACCTTGAATCTTTGGTTGAGGAGAGAGGTTACAGAGAGAGTAATGAGAGAGAGAGAGAGATAAAAAGCTTCAAATGGAAGCTTAAACATCTTTATATATTGTCTAAGTTTTGAACACGGTGGAATTCTACCCGATACCGGCGTTATACGGTGCTTTTGGTCGCACCCGATTGAGTTACCGTAACCCGATATGGTAAATTCTAAAATGTTTCCAATTATTAATATGAAGTGATAATGTGAGTTCTAAACATGGTTAGACACTCATTAAGTCATAATAGAAGTCTCACAATTATGACCTAATTAAATGACGAAATCGGAAACGAAATTGGAAACGGCGTTTGGATTATCGAAATGAGTCACAAAAAGGGTTACAAGCATTGATACGGATTTTCGGGTTGTTACACGTTGACAGAAAGTGTTCATGGTGTATGTGTGTGTTTTCAAGGTGTACCTAATGTGTTTGTGGCCCAACTATAATACATGTGCATTGCTTGATTAATTCTTTCCTCTTCTTTGTTCTTGTGCTTGATTGTTCATCCTCCCGATCCAATTGTTTGATCACTGGTTTGGTTCCTGGATTTGGGACTTTACAGCATCTCATTCTAAAACCTTATCGATCATCTAAATAATTTTGAAAGAGTTTCACCATCTATCTCCACCCAGAACACTATCACTAGGAAGTGTTAGTTGGATAGAGAAACAAATCATTAAATGATTTTTTACTTGACAAGTCACAATATGTTTACCAACAATTCATGGATTGTACCATGAATAGCATTATAAGAAGTCCTTTGGTTTTGTACCACCTAGTAAGGTTCATGAAACACTCTATGATATGTGAAGTGGGATTTATTCCTTATTAGCACATATGTAAGTTTGCGATTATGAGGCTTATGCTTGTCATGAAGTGCTCGACAATCTAGAAATTTGAATAGAGATGTGTTATCTAGTTGGAGAACCCATCAAGCATTTTGGATTGTTTACCAATCCTTTTGAGAACAAAATGTTTGTTGCTCGAAGGGTAGTCTTCCAAGAGAGGGATATGATCTCCAAAAGAGCTAGTGGGAGCCATATTGATCTTGACAAGATTCGAGAGTCAACCAATGAAGAACCTAAAGTTAGACCTAGCATTAAATTCGAGGTTGAAGAGCTATTGAGGGAACTGACATACCTCCACCTCTTCCTTATCGATCTGATAGAGGACATCATATACATAGTTATATAAGAGTTTATAACACTAAGGTAAAAGAGTTACTAGTATGGAGCAATCAAAGTATACCAGCCATCGGAAGCTATGGTAGGCCCTAAAGGCTACCTCATGGAAGGAGAAAACAGAGAGCGAGATTCATTCCATGTAAGTGAAAACTTGGTAGATCAAGCACTTGACCTTAACCATTAGGTATAAGTGGATCTTCAGGAAGATACAAGGATGGATAGGAACAAACACATAATCAAGCCACGATAGGTTGTGAAGAATGTGTAGTCTTGATAATTTCATTTATGGACCAAAATAAGCATCTTGCATGTTGGATCTTTATTTCAATAAGAAAGTTCAAATAGTTTTGAAATTCAAGAAATAAAGATGAGCCATACATATGTCAAAGCTAGTAGGAGTAACTGGAATCCTTATTTCAATGAAAATTTAGAAGGAGTTTGAATTTCGAGAAACATAGATAAATTATATATATGTCAATGCTAGTGGGAGCATTTTTGTCACCCTTGTATTGTACATAGATAATGTACAATTCATAGGAAATTATATTCTAACTTAGCAATAACTTGGCTTGGTATGAGAATTGTTTTGCTATGATATAAATTGAAGATACAACACACGTACATAATAAGGATCTATGAAAATATGTCACGTGATTCGTGTGATTAAGCAAAAGTACATGGAATCTTGAGGAAACTCAAACAAATAGAACTTGGAAAGGTTCATGCTTATTGACATGTACTAGATCTGATGACTTGTATGCCTTGAGCGTGACAAGTTGGATTAGATCATTAGGAAAGAATGAATGAAAAAAGATCAAGAATATTATTAAAGTGTCCAAGGAGGACAAAGGAAATGATATTGCCAATATGGAAGAGATCATTGTAAAAGTTACATTGATGCTAAGTTCCATACTGATAAAGATGATTTCATTAGCAGTAGAAATTCATGCTTTTACTTAATAGTGATCTATTAGCTTGGAAGAGTACCAAGTGATACACCATAGTAGATTTAACAAACTTAGGGTATTTTGTAGTTGTCAAGTTACAAAGAAGACAATGTGACTAAAAGAGATTCATTAATGACATCTTTGTTGAAATTCAATTCCTGATGGTCCATGTCACAACCAACATTTTTAGCTAGGAAATTTTGTTCTCATGTAAATATCAAATATTGTAAGGCTTGTATTATACATTAAAAACTTACATTATAGGTCCTAATGAACCATGTATTGTTATAATGAAAAGCATTTAGGTATCTCTCCCATCCTCTCTATGTATCTCAAATCTCTCCTAAATCTCTCTTTGTATCTCAAATCTCTCTAAATATCTCAAATCTCTCCCAAATCTCTCTATATCCCTCAAATCTCTCTCAAATCTTCCTATGGAGGTTTCTTAGTCGAAACCCATCAAACTCGTATTTTTCAAAACTTAGACCCCTTATTTTAGGCCAAATTTGAATACTTAAAAGCATATTTACATAAAATCACATCTAATATTTATAAAAGTATTATATTAAATCATAAAGTGATAAGGGGGTTTGACTTTATGATTTGATGTGATCCCCCATTTCACATGCAAATCCCAGTAAAACAAAAAATAACCATAGATAACAAAGCTTTTTATCAACTAGTATTCCAAGTAAGTGTCAAGTTACTCCTTATCCTCCCTATTAGAAAATGTGAACTACTCTTCATCCCACTTCTCATATCCATAAGCTGTGAACTCATAAGTGTGCTCTCAAACTTATTCAAGCTTCAAGTCATATTCCTTCAAAGAAATTCCTAGATTTTTGTAAGTATCTCATTTCCTTGACTAGTGATTCTCCACATTATTTTGTAAATTTCATTATATTTACACATAAAAATTATGGGTACATACTCTTAGGTTATTCTAAAGTTCAAAGAGTTAGCAAACCCTTCAAGTGTTAGAACTTGGAGACTCCTTAACACCTCTCCAAATCATCCAACGAATTAAACCAAGGTGAGCTTCATTCCCCCAACTTTTTCGAGTTTTTATTGTTTTCAGGGGAGAATAGAAGTCAAAATCTTGTTTATACCTTGATTTACTTGCTTGTTATGCTTGTATGCTAAATTATACATGCTAAAGTTATAAAAACTCCAAAGACTCGAAATCTAGGGCAAATCTCAAGTGTTTAAATCAGATTTCACAAATTATACAAAGAAGCAAGAATTAGTATGGTACAAAATATAAGTTACAAGTTTTATGACAAAAACCATAAGTATTTACGTCAAAAATTGCTTAAATAAGTTTTGGAGTAAATGGAGCACTTTCAATAATTCACATAGCTTTAAGTCACCATTTTTGATAAATACGAGTCTTATTTGACAAATTATAAAATGAAGGACCATTTTGCCAACATCAAGACTAATTGGCTGTTTGACAAACCTAATTTAGAAAGGGAATATTTTCTACAAACAAAAACGAAATATCTAGTCAATGAGTTCACCGTTGTTATTTACGTAATAAATAACGGATTACAATGATTTTTTATACAAACACCTATTGGTATTCTAGTCAGATGCATCTTCACGGTACCTATATATATATATATATATATATATATATATATATATATATATATATATATATATATAGGTACCGTGAAGATGCATCTGACTAGAATACCAACAGGTGTTTGTGTGTGTGTGTGTATATATATATATATATATATATATATATAATAGTGTACGCCATAGGTCCTGTAAGAGTTATAACCAGAGTCTCCTGGAAGGGAAGCGGGAATTTGTATATAGATCTATACGGGGTTGAAACCCCGCACATTCGTTGTTCACTACAGCTAGACCGGTCAGTCTAGGGTGGCAAATGTCTTAAACAAAATTGACACCTAAAGAACGTCAAAACAGGCACTCCGTCACATTAGTATGGTTATAACGACTCATTAAGAATATAACAGTTAGTATTGAGAACTTTGCACAAGTTACACCTTTCGATTATAAACAACTAATGTTGGACACACTAAACAAAGCATTTACCACACAAGTCTTAGGGTTTTAGTTCCACCATTTTATACATCAAAAAATATAGGATTTTTTGGGGAAACAATTTGATACGATTTTGAAAAACGATAAACACCTGTGCAACTATACTTGATGGGAAACAAGACTTACAACCATTTGATAAGAAAATATGGGATTTTCTAGTTTCTCCAACTATAACAGATTTTTATACAAAATGCTTATGAGCTAACCAACATATTTTATGTTGACGCTTTTGAAACGACTTGTATTCTTAGGAAATCGATAAGCACATAAATGGAGTGTGGATTCAAGATTATTTTGATGTAGTTTGGAATTTACTCAATATTGTCTCTTTTGTGTATTTTAAGAATATGAACAATATGTAAAACAATGTGAGTTTGAAATATTGATGTATGATCTTCGGATTTCTATGTTTCATTTATATGCAACTGTTATGAGATTGCACAATGATGTCACCCGCCTCCGACACCGTTCTGGTCCGGGTGTGTGATAGTCCTTTTAGAGGCTCTTTGTGACTTTAAGGGTGCACATACCTTGAGCATGGATCCCAATTCATACAAGCTTACAAGACGTATAATCAGTAAGTACCAACACATTTGATATGGAGTCAAATGTAAAAACATCATAGTTAATTAGTCATATCGAAAGATAATCTTGTCGATCCATTCCTAAGCTAATGTCACTAACTAAGTCTGACAGTCAAACAAAGTCGAGAGGCAATAGATTTGAAAATGAATTGGCTTAAACACTCAAAGTTAGGTTTATTTTAAACTTAAGAACTTAAAGTAGTATAAGTATTACTTCATTTTGGCGATTATTAAGTGGAGATCTTAATATATGATGGAGTTCAGTCAATTCAATTAACTTATCACTGTTTTCTCCATTTGAATGTTTGGAACCCACTTCTGGAGTATTAATTTACTCAAACATCCACAGTCGGTCATACTCTTGGAAGTAAGTAGTGATTCAAGACTTTTATGAGTATTAGTGGATTGTCTATAATGATTGGACATAACATAGAGATTGCGTTAACACTCATGAGTGCTTAATAAAGATTTAAGTATTGGACCAACTAGTGATTAGATATTATTTCATGGATTCATGAGTAATGATGATAATATCTTCTATTTTTCAAAGTTATATGCATATGGAGCTATGCTCTATGATTTTGTTATGCATTGGTCTACTCCAATGCTATCCGTAACTGGTAGCTATAAAGGGTATGTCCATGTGTGACATGATGAAATAGACAAAAACTATGTAGTCGAAGTTTATTCGTTCCTTCTAACTTAATAGGAGAAGCGATATTTATGGGCCCGTCGACAATTTGGTGCTAACATCTAAAGTGCTTGGGTGAGCCCTGACTGGAATTGATGTGTTCAATTTAGTAGTCAGATGTGGTAGTCATAAATCTATATCGGGAAACATAATCTTAAATTCTTGAGATTGACCAGTATACATGTCTCGAATTCATACAAATATCATAGAATGATATCTAAGCGATGAATCTTGATTAGATCAAAAGTTTGGTAGTTACATCGGATGGCTAACTCTCTATTGGTTGTTGGATAAGTATTGGTCCTTGTATAGTTGATGGCTTGTCCAAGTGGGAGACTATTGGAAGAGTGTCCAAGGTCATTAACTGTTGGTAATATTTCTAATAATAACAGGGTCCTTTTGGGTTGCCCTAAAGACACAATTTGAGTAGAATAAATAAAGGAGAAATCGTTGTAATTAATTAGAAACTAATTAACAATATATTATGGGAATAATTAACAATTTAATTAATTAAAGGGTTGAATGTTCATTAATCGGTAGTTGGTTAATCATGAATGTTCCAGAACCATTATGGAATTAGGGTTGGATGAAAATCACTCTATCCCACATAGGAAATGAGTAAAATTTCGTGGTTATGCCTCCATCCACATGGGAAGGAGTACTAAACCTAGGGAGGCATCCAAGCCTATAAATAGGGCCTTATGGAATTCATTACTCCTTGCACCTTGGCTTGAAGTTTTGCCAACCCTTCTTCCTCCTCCCATAGGGACGATTTATAACCCTCTTGGGGTTTATGAAATTGACCCTTCTCCTAGTTATTTTTATTCCACTCTTTGGTGTCATTAAGTGTGATACCATTAGAAGGATTTTGGTTTGGATCCTCTCATCCAGGCAACGTCATGGAGGATCAATATCTCAAGCATGGAGATCAAGGGCTACATAAGATGTATGTTTTCTTCTTTGTTTTTATGTTTTCTAAGCTTGATGTAATTAGTATGAAGCGATAGATCCATAGGTTGCACGTACACTTAGGTATATCTAAGTTTCGATTCTTCTGCTACCTAGTTTAGAGTGTATTTGATGCATAGAAATCTTAACAGATGGAGGATTGCCTTCGAATCATCAGGACTTATCTAGCCACTGGCTAGTTTGGGGGCCGTACTCTCTCCTTCTAGGATTTCAGGGGATGTGGGGCACCGGATTCCTTTGGGGTGAAGGACCCCATTGCAACTAGGTGTTGGATAAATAACATTGAGTGTGCCCAGGTGATGGGCTTCTGCAACAAGGGGTCGAAGGTGAGGTTCGCTGCAAGATGTTTGAGGGAGCAAGCCCAAGATTGGTGGGAGGAGGTCAACTATACTTTGGGAGCCCCAACCATTGAGACCATGACCTCGCTAGATTTTTTGACTTGGTTTCAAGAAGAGTTTTCACTAGCTTTTCAGGTGCAACAGTTAGCTAGGGAGTTTCTAGACATGAGATAGACGACTGAGACTGTGGCATAGATCATCGCCAAGTTCGGAGAGATAGGGGGAGAAAGAGAGAGAGAGAGAGAGAGAGAGAGAGAGAGAGAGAGAGATTTGTTGGTACCCCAGTATGCAATATATGTGGAGATTATGACCGATACCATGACATGATAAGATCTGAGATCATAGAGTTTGTTAGTTTTTTTTTTGCCTGCCCAAGTCTGGACGACGTTATATCCAGGCGTAGGAATGAGAGATTGATTTGGAGCACATAGGGAAGAGGAAGGCGGAGCATGGGCAGACGATTGGGGTTTTGAAGAATAAAGGCAAGGGTCAAAGGGATTTCAGGGCCAAAGCCACTATGGAAAATGTGGCAGGTCGTATGATGGGGCTTGCAGAGCGGGTGGTTCTGGCTGCTATAAGTGAGGCAAGACATATGCATTTTAGCAAGGATTGCACTGCTACTATCATTACTACCCAAACATCATATTTGATTTGTTTCCATTGCAATCAAAGGGGACACAAGAAGGTAAATTACCCGAGTTTAGCATCAGGAGGACCAGCCGCAACACCTGCTTCAGCAACCCTGCGGATTACTGACGTTTGTCAGGGCAAGGAGGATGCACTAGTTGTGAGGACCAGGGGTTTTCAACTGACAATCAAGGAGTCTCATGCAGCACCGGGTGTGGTGGTGGGTATGTATCTTCTCCTTAAATCTTTATTTATGTTGATTTCTCTACTTATATTTGTGTGTTTTGTTTTAGGACCTTTCCTTGTGAACGGTATATGTGCCTTGGTATTGTTTGATTCAGGGGCTACCCGATCTTTTGTATCTCTTGCGCTCAGCAAATGGTTTGTTGGAGCTCCGGGGGAGTTGGATTGTCCATTAGAGGTTGAGATTGCGGATGATTGATCTATCTAGGTATCGAGGGTTCATCGGATTGTGTTCTAGAGATGTTCAGCGAACAATATCCTATTGATTTGGTTCATATTCCTTTTCACATGAATAATGTTATTATAGGGATGGAGTGGTTAAGACCCAATAGGGCAGAATTGATTGCGAGCATCATATGATACACATTCAGACCCTAAGTGGGGGGAATTTCGAGCGGTTCGGTGAGAGAGAGCTCAACAAGGTCCAGTTCTATGCTCATCAGCTAGGGTCATATAATATCATCGTCAAGGTTGTTCTAGTTATGTCACTTATGTTATAGATACCCGGGATAAGGGTAAGGCAATTGTAGATGATGTGCTAATTGTACGGGAATACCCGAATGTGTTTTTGGAGGATTTGAATGGGGTGCCTACGGAGAGGCAGGTGAAGTGTTGGATTAAGTTGGTTCCTGTTACGGATCCGATAGACAAAGCACCATATCGGTTAGCTCCTCCAGGGATGCATGGATTGTCTACACAACTGCAGGAGCTATTAGACAAGGGTTTATTTGACCGAGTAGTTTGCCATAGGGAGCGTCGATCCTGTTTGTGAAGAAGAAGGATGGATCGCATCAGATGTGTATGGACTACCGAGAGATTAATAAGCTAATGGTAAAGAACCTTTATCCCTTCCCAAGGATTGATGATTTGTTTAACCAACTTCAGTATGCATCTTGGTTTTCCAAGATTGATCATTATTCAGCTTATCATCAGATGAGGTTCAGAGAGGATGATGTGCCGAAGATGGCCTTCCAAACTCGTTATGGTCATGACGAGTTCATGGTGATTCCTTTTGGCCTCGCCAATGCTCCAACTGCGTTCATACGCCTCATTAACCATGTATGTTGATCAATGTTGATCGTTTTGTGATTGTATTTATTGATGACATCTTGGTTTATTCCAAGACCTAGGAGCTGTATGAGGATTACTTGAGGGAGGTATTGGAGACTCTGAGGAAGTAGAGATTGTATGAGAAGTTCTCCAAGTATGAGTTCTGTTTGTGCAAGGTGCGGTTTCTGGGGCACCTTGTCAACAAAAATGGTATTCTGGTCAATCCAACGATGGTCGAGGCCGTGATGAGGTGTGAGGTTCTGATGTCTCCATCTGAGATTCATAGTTTCCTTGGGTTGGCAGGTTACTACTACAGATTCATTT
This sequence comes from Lactuca saligna, assembly GCF_052625555.1. NCBI lineage: Eukaryota > Viridiplantae > Streptophyta > Magnoliopsida > Asterales > Asteraceae > Lactuca > Lactuca saligna. The sequence continues at coordinate 244,889,132 of NC_136424.1, read as the reverse complement.
AGGATTTCTCCAAGATAGTGATTCCTCTAACTTGATTTGATGAAAAAGACTGTCACTTTTCATTGGGGCCCTGAGCATCAGATCTTTTGAGACCCTGAGATAGAGATTGTTAGAGGCGTTGATTCTAACCCTACAAGAGGGTGTTAAGGATTTTGTGGTTTATTGTGATGTGTTCATCATGGTTTTAGGTGCAGTTCTGTTGTAGATGGGTCACGTTATTGTTTACACTTTGAGGCAGATGAAGCCTCATGATGCAAATTATCTGATGCATGATTTGGAGATGGGGTTGTGGTTATCTCCCTCAAGATTTCGCAACATTACCTATATGGGGCTAGCGGTACAATTTACGCGGATCTCAAGAGCTTGAGGTAATTGATGGATTAGCCAAATTCGAACATGAGGTAGTGCCGGTGATTGGATGTAGTGAAGGATTATGAATATGAGATCTTTTATAATTCAAGGAAGTATAACATGGTGGCCGATGCTCTTAGCCACAAGGTGGTCGCAAATTCAAGTAGGGATATCGGTATGAGGATGACAATGATTACTTCACTCTTGGAGCAGATTTTAGAGGCTCACGTTGAGGCTATGAAGGAATAGCATCGGAAGATAAAGCGAATAATGGGTCAGGTGGCTTCCTTCGATTATGATAGTCGGGGTTTATTAACTCTCCATCACAGGGTGTGGGTTCCTTATCGGAGTGGTGTGCATCAGTTTCTGATGGAGGAGGCACACAAATCGAGAGTCTCCATTCATCCTCAGATGAAAAAGATGTGTAGATATCTGCATCCTGATTATTAGTGGCCCTGTATAAATCAGGATGCAACTTGGTTTGTGGAGACGTGCTTGACTTGTAGGAAAGTCAAGGCCAAATATCATCGGCCTCACATCAAGATGAAACCGTTATACATTCCTATTTGGAAATTGGAAGAGATTACCATGGATTTCATTATGAAGTTTCCTCGGACAGCGCGTAGAGTGGATTCGATGTGGGTCATCATCGATCGATTGACCAAGAGCGCAAATTTTATTCCAATATAGGAGAGTATGTCTACGGAGAAGTTGGCCTACGTTTATATGAGGGAGGTTGTGGCACAGTATGGGGTGTTGGTTTTATATGAAGGAGGTGTTGGCAAAACAAAGGAGAAGAAGAAACTTGTAGATATGGAGTTTTTGCATCATTTACAGCTTATTAGAGGTATAAAGTATGAAAGTTGTTCATTCTAAGCTTAGATCTAGGTTTAGGGAAGAATTTAGCATCTTTTGGTGTCACACCCCCGAACCAGACAGCGGAAACGTCCGAGGGCTATTGTGGCTCAGTTCAATACCATCACAGTGAATATACATGAAACATAACATCATTCATCACCATGCATTGGAATAGTACAACTGGTAGTCTTTACATTTAGTACATTGTTTCAAAACATTACATTCCCAAAAAGTAGATTGTTTGATACTAGTTAAACAAACAACAAGATATCACTGAGTACATTTTTCCCTTCGATTTACCTGTTACCTAAGAATACAAGCATTCTGAAAAACGTCAACATATGAAATGTTGGTGAGTTCATAAGTAATGTTTGAAATATAATGTTTTGTATTGTTTTGAAAACCGCCAGAAAATCCGATATTTTCTGAAAAGAGTATTGTATAAAAAAGTGTGAAGATCCGTAAGTATGCTTGTTTGTTTCTATAAATTGTTATACTTGGTATGCATCTCGTAGGTGTATAAATTGAAAACCCTAGGAAAACCCAATGTTTTCCTAATACTTTGAATTACGCGTTTTATATGGTTGTTATACCGTTGTGGCGTGTGTATTCGATAATTCCAGGTGACATCGGATTAATTCTGGTTTGTGAATTGTTATAAACACACATTAATGAAAACGACTAGTTTACAACTATACAAAAGATCCCTTAGGCGTCGTCCGTACTATTCACTTAATCCAACCACCCCGACTTCTCATAGCCCCACAACCGAGGAGGAAAGAGGGTATGAAGCCCCCCATATTTCCACAAGTCGTTCAAGGCTATTGTGAATGCGAAGGAACCTTGACCCGACCCGCATTTGTGAATTCTCGACTTTACTGGCGGTACCAAAGGACCCTTGGGGCCCAACAGCACAAAAGCCATTGAAAGTCCTTTTACACGGAATTAGGTCATATAAGACCCAACAACATGTAAGCGAGTTTCCTTCAGGCCTAAAGATCATGTCATTGGGCTAGCTAGGCCCAACAAGCACGATTTGAAAATTTTGGGCCCAAAGATGGTGTATCGACGTCTGGTGTATTCCCACGTATGTATTGTCTTCTCGAAATTTCCGTGTGTGTATTGTAGTATCGTCGTGTTATCAATTTCGGATTCGTTGTTGATTCGAGACCGAATCAGTTCGTTTGGTAACGATTTTGGTGTTAAAGGTGTATTATATTTCGTCGGTAGTCGTGGTACTAGTATTTTATCATAACAGATTTATTATTTAAAAACACTAGAAATTTTCTTTTTGCAACCCCTTTCTTTTGGATAAATTACAATTTTGGCCCTTCGTATAATAGAATTTCCATTTTAGTCCTTAAACCATTTTTCTTGACACTGTAGTATCAAAACTTGTAGAAAAGGTATTTTTCAGCTCAAATTTATTTGAAAAACAGTTTTAATCCCTCAAAATGAAGTTTTCTCGGCTGAAACCTCAATTTTTCGCAATTTTTACACTTTTGACCCACAATAGAAATTTTTTGCATCTTTGGTCTTTTTTATATGTGAAAAGCATTTTTAACCCTTGAAATGGACTTGGAGCACTAGTAGCCCCTGTTTTACAGAAAAGTACAGTTTCAGCCCCTCTACTTTGAAAATCTCGCAAATTGGGCCTTATTGGGCCGAAATGTTCATTTTTGGCCCATTATGCTTAAAATTTCACCTTTTAATCCCTCAAAAGAGTATATTTCCAAAACATACATTGTTGAATTGTTTTGACTCATTTCAACCATCAAAATTCGTATATTGTCATTTTGGGCCCTTTAATTTTATATTTTTAACATTTTGAGTCCAAAAATGGGTTTCTAGCCCAAAGATGTCACTTTAACCAACTTGGTTATTTTTCTAGAAATGATTTGTATGTAATGATATAATTTATACTAGTTTCATACAACTTAATGTAATTCTCGGTTTTAAGGCCTTTTTGACTAGATCCAACACCACCATCACATAAGAACTTATACATACACATAGAAATCACACAAAGCATACATATACTCATAGATCTACACATTTGCTTGTATCCCCCCCCCCACAAAACTTATAAAACCGAAAAATAAGATGTATGAAGTTCACCTTGGGTGTGGTTTCAGTTTTGGAAGGAAAATGAGAAGAAAATTCGGCCTTTGCAACCCTCCTTGGAAGATCTCGAACTTATGGAGGTTTTCTAAGAGTATGATCACCAAATGCTTAGAATGAATGATCTTAACACAAGGATGAAGTTATACAACTTAGATGAGTAAGGACTTACCAAGGGAAGATGATTTTTTGGTGGAAACCTTCTTCATTCACCTTAGATTTTCGAAAATTTGAGAAGGAAGAGTGAAGACTTTCTAGGGAGAGTGATGTTGAAAGATGTTGGTGAAATTTGTGTGTGTTTCTCCTTTGGCTAAGGATTTAGAAGAAGAAAGGAGGAGAGAGAGAATTGCATGGGTATATGAGACTTGCATGGTTGTTTGTTGGATAATCCTTTACTTAACCTCTACACAATAATGAGGTGTCATGGAGCCATTCTGTCATTCATTTCCCTCTTTTTTTTTACACTTGTTGGCCGAGAAAGGGGAGAAGGGAAAAGAGGTTTTGGACCTTGAGTGCTTAAGTCCAAAATATGGCCCATTTAAATGATTTTCGGCCCACATGGTCTTTGGAGATGGCTCACGGCCCAAATAATCAAGGGATGAGTTTTATGGCCCATTTGGGCTCTTTAGATTTGTTATGGCCCAATAGGGCCCATTGAATATAACCTAGTTCATTTTAGGCTTATAAGGCCCAAAATATTAAGTTTCATGCATATGGGTCCAATTAGGGCCCATTTGAAAGTTGTAGGTTCAAGATAGTTCACATAATTGTTGTAGTTACAAGGCCTCAATATTTCCTAGTTGTGACATTTGGTCCCATAACTTGGTCTTTTGGTGTATGGGATACTCCAGACCAGTTACATTGTCCTTTTGGACTCTTTGGGTTGCATGAAGTCATAAAAACATATCTTGAAGGTTAAGACTCAACCATGCGTGAAGTCATAACTAGATCCAACACCACAATCACATAAGAACATATACATACACATAGAAATCACACAAAGCATACATATACTCATAGATCTACACATTTGCTTGTATCCCCCCCCCCCCACACACACACACAAAACTTATAAAACCGAAAAATAGGATGTATGAAGCTCACCTTGGGTGTGGTTTCGGTTTTGGAAGGAAACTGAGAAGAAAATTCAGCCTTGGCAACCCTCCTTGGAAGATCTCGAACTTATGGAGGTTTTCTAAGAGTATGATCACCAAATGCTTAGAATGAATGATCTTAACACAAGGATGAAGTTATACAACTTAGATAAGTAAGGACTTACCAAGGGAAGATGAGTTTTTGGTGGAAACCTTCTTGATTCACCTTAGATTTTCAAAAATTTGAGAAGGAAGAGTGAAGACTTTCTAGGCAGAGTGATGTTGAAAGATGTTGGTGAAATTTGTGTGTGTTTCTCCATGGGCCGAGGATTTAGAAGAAGAAAGGAGTAGAGAGAGAATTGCATGGGTATATGAGACTTGCATGGTTGTTTGTTGGATAATCCTTTACTTAACCTCTACACAATAATGAGGTGTCATGGAGCCATTCTTTCATTCATTTCCCTCTTTTTTTTACACTTGTTGGTCGAGAAAGGGGAGAAGGGAAAAGAGGTTTTGGACCTTGAGTGCTTAAGTCCAGAATATGGCCCATTTAGATGATTTTCAGCCCACATGGTCTTTGGAGATGGCTCACGGCCCAAATAATCAAGGGATGAGTTTTATGGCCCATTTGGGCTATTTAGATTTGTTATGGCCCAATAGGGCCCATTGAATATAACCTAGTTCATTTTAGTCCTATAAGGCCCAAAATATTAAGTTTCATGCATATGGGTCCAATTAGGGCCCATTTGAAAGTTGTAGGTTCAAGATAGTTAACATAATTGTTGTATTTACAAGGCCTCAATATATCCTAGTTGTAACATTTGGTCCCATAACTTGGTCTTTTGGTGTATGGAATATTCCAGACCATTTACATTGTCCTTTTGGACTCTTTGGGTTGCATGAAGTCATAAAAACATATCTTGAAGGTTAAGACTCAACCATGCATGAAGTCATAACTAGATCCAACACCACAATCACATAAGAACGTATACAGACACATAGAAATCACACAAAGCATACATATACTCATTGATCTACACATTTGCTTGTATCCCCCCCCCCCCACAAAACTTATAAAACCGAAAAATAGGATGTATGAAGCTCACCTTGGGTGTGGTTTCGGTTTTGGAAGGAAAATGAGAAGAAAAATTCGGCCTTGGCAACCCTCCTAGGAAGATCTCGAACTTATGGAGGTTTTCTAAGATTATGATCACCAAATGCTTAGAATGAATGATCTTAACACAAGGATGAAGTTATACAACTTAGATGAGTAAGGACTTACAAAGGGAAGATGAGTTTTTGGTGGAAACCTTCTTGATTCACCTTAGATTTTCGAAAAATTGAGAAGGAAGAGTGAAGACTTTCTAGGGAGAGTGATGTTGAAAGATGTTGGTGAAATTTGTGTGTGTTTCTCCTTTTGCCGAGGATTTAGAAGAAGAAAGGAGGAGAGAGAGAATTGCATGGGTATATGAGACTTGCATGGTTGTTTGTTGGATAATCCTTTACTTAACCTCTACACAATAATGAGGTGTCATGGAGCCATTCTTTCATTCATTTCCCTCTTTTTTTTTTACACTTGTTGGCCGAGAAAGGGGAGAAGGGAAAAGAGGTTTTGGACCTTGAGTGCTTAAGTCCAGAATATGGCCCATTTAAATGATTTTCGGCCCACATGGTCTTTGGAGATGGCTCACGGCCCAAATAATCAAGGGATGAGTTTTATGGCCCATTTGGGCTATTTAGATTTGTTATGGCCCAATAGGGCCCAATGAATATAACCTAGTTCATTTTAGGCTTATAAGGCCCAAAATATTAAGTTTCATGCATATGGGTCCAATTAGGGCCCATTTGAAAGTTGTGGGTTCAAGATAGTTAACATAATTGTTGTAGTTTCAAGGCCTCAATATTTCCTAGTTGTGACATTTGGTCCCATAACTTGGTCTTTTGGTGTATGGGATACTCCAGACCATTTACATTGTCCTTTTGGACTCTTTGGGTTGCATGAAGTCATAAAAACATATCTTGAAGGTTAAGACTCAACCATGCATGAAGTCATAACTAGATCCAACACCACAATCACATAAGAACATATACATACACATAGAAATCACACAAAGCATACATATACTCATAGATCTACACATTTGCTTGTATTCCCCCCCCCCCCCCCCCGAAAAAAAAAAACTTATAAAACCGAAAAATCGGATGTATGAAGCTCACCTTGGGTGTGGTTTCGGTTTTGGAAGGAAAATGAGAAGAAAATTCGGCCTTGGCAACCCTCCTTGGAAGATCTTGAACTTATGGAGGTTTTCTAAGATTATGATCACCAAGTGCTTAGAATGAATGGTCTTAACACAAGGATGAAGTTATACAGCTTAGATGAGTAAGGACTTACCAAGGGAAGATGAGTTTTTGGTGGAAACCTTCTTGATTCACCTTAGATTTTCGAAAAATTGAGAAGGAAGAGTGAAGACTTTCTAGGGAGAGTGATGTTGAAAGATGTTGGTGAAATTTGTGTGTGTTTCTCCTTTGGCCGAGGATTTAGAAGAAGAAAGGAGGAGAGAGAGAATTGCATGGGTATATGAGACTTGCATGGTTGTTTGTTGGATAATCCTTTACTTAACCTCTACACAATAATGAGGTGTCATGGAGCCATTCTTTCATTCATTTCCCTCTTTTTTTTACACTTGTTAGCCGAGAAAGGGGAGAAGGGAAAAGAGGTTTTGGACCTTGAGTGCTTAAGTCCAGAATATGGCCCATTTAAATGATTTTCGATCCACATGGTCTTTGGAGATGGCTCACGGCCCAAATAATCAAGGGATGAGTTTTATGGCCCATTTGGGCTATTTAGATTTGTTATGGCCCAATAGGTCCCATTGAATATAACCTAGTTCATTTTAGGCTTATAAGGCCCAAAATATTAACTTTCATGCATATGGGTCCAATTAGGGCCCATTTGAAAGTTGTAGGTTCAAGATAGTTAACATAATTGTTGTAGTTACAAGGCCTCAATATTTCCTAGTTGTGACATTTGGTCCCATAACTTGGTCTTTTGGTGTATGGGATACTCCAGACCATTTACATTGTCCTTTTGGACTCTTTGGGTTGCATGAAGTCATAAAAACATATCTTCAAGGTTAAGACTCAACCATGCATGAAGTCATAACTAGATCCAACACCACAATCACATAAGAACATATACATACACATAGAAATCACACAAAGCATACATATACTCATAGATCTACACATTTGCTTGTATTCCCCCCCCCCCCCAAAAAAAAAAAACTTATAAAACCAAAAAATAGGATGTATGAAGCTCACCTTGGGTGTGGTTTCGGTTTTGGAAGGAAAATGAGAAGAAACTTCGGCCTTGGCAACCCTCCTTGGAAGATCTCGAACTTATGGAGGTTTTCTAAGATTATGATCACCAAGTGCTTAGAATGAATGGTCTTAACACAAGGATGAAGTTATACAACTTAGATGAGTAAGGACTTACCAAGGGAAGATGAGTTTTTGGTGGAAACCTTCTTGATTCACCTTAGATTTTCGAAAAATTGAGAAGGAAGAGTGAAGACTTTCTAGGGAGAGTGATGTTGAAAGATGTTGGTGAAATTTGTGTGTGTTTCTCCTTTGGCCGAGGATTTAGAAGAAGAAAGGAGGAGAGAGAGAATTGCATGGGTATATGAGACTTGCATGGTTGTTTGTTGGATAATCCTTTACTTAACCTCTACACAATAATGAGGTGTCATGGAGCCATTCTTTCATTCATTTCCCTCTTTTTTTTACACTTGTTAGCCGAGAAAGGGGAGAAGGGAAAAGAGGTTTTGGACCTTGAGTGCTTAAGTCCAGAATATGGCCCATTTAAATGATTTTCGATCCACATGGTCTTTGGAGATGGCTCACGGCCCAAATAATCAAGGGATGAGTTTTATGGCCCATTTGGGCTATTTAGATTTGTTATGGCCCAATAGGTCCCATTGAATATAACCTAGTTCATTTTAGGCTTATAAGGCCCAAAATATTAACTTTCATGCATATGGGTCCAATTAGGGCCCATTTAAAAGTTGTAGGTTCAAGATAGTTAACATAATTGTTGTAGTTACAAGGCCTCAATATTTCCTAGTTGTGACATTTGGTCCCATAACTTGGTCTTTTGGTGTATGGGATACTCCAGACCATTTACATTGTCCTTTTGGACTCTTTGGGTTGCATGAAGTCATAAAAACATATCTTCAAGGTTAAGACTCAACCATGCATGAAGTCATAACTAGATCCAACACCACAATCACATAAGAACATATACATACACATAGAAATCACACAAAGCATACATATACTCATAGATCTACACATTTGCTTGTATTCCCCCCCCCCCAAAAAAAAAAAAAACTTATAAAACCGAAAAATAGGATGTATGAAGCTCACCTTGGGTGTGGTTTCGGTTTTGGAAGGAAAATGAGAAGAAAATTCGGCCTTGGCAACCCTCCTTGGAAGATCTCGAACTTATGGAGGTTTTCTAAGATTATGATCACCAAGTGCTTAGAATGAATGGTCTTAACACAAGGATGAAGTTATACAACTTAGATGAGTAAGGACTTACCAAGGGAAGATGAGTTTTTGGTGGAAACCTTCTTGATTCACCTTAGATTTTCGAAAAATTGAGAAGGAAGAGTGAAGACTTTCTAGGGAGAGTGATGTTGAAAGATGTTGGTGAAATTTGTGTGTGTTTCTCCTTTGGCCAAGGATTTAGAAGAAGAAGAAAGGAGGAGAGAGAGAATTGCATGGGTATATGAGACTTGCATGGTTGTTTGTTGGATAATCATTTACTTAACCTCTACACAATAATGAGGTGTCATGGAGCCATTCTTTCATTCATTTCCCTCTTTTTTTTACACTTGTTAGCCGAGAAAGGGGAGAAGGGAAAAGAGGTTTTGGACCTTGAGTGCTTAAGTCCAGAATATGGCCCATTTAAATGATTTTCGATCCACATGGTCTTTGGAGATGGCTCACGGCCCAAATAATCAAGGGATGAGTTTTATGGCCCATTTGGGCTATTTAGATTTGTTATGGCCCAATAGGTCCCATTGAATATAACCTAGTTCATTTTAGGCTTATAAGGCCCAAAATATTAACTTTCATGCATATGGGTCCAATTAGGGCCCATTTGAAAGTTGTAGGTTCAAGATAGTTAACATAATTGTTGTAGTTACAAGGCCTCAATATTTCCTAGTTGTGACATTTGGTCCCATAACTTGGTCTTTTGGTGTATGGGATACTCCAGACCATTTACATTGTCCTTTTGGACTCTTTGGGTTGCATGAAGTCATAAAAACATATCTTCAAGGTTAAGACTCAACCATGCATGAAGTCATAACTAGATCCAACACCACAATCACATAAGAACATATACATACACATAGAAATCACACAAAGCATACATATACTCATAGATCTACACATTTGCTTGTATTCCCCCCCCCCCCCCCCCCCGAAAAAAAAAAACTTATAAAACCGAAAAATCGGATGTATGAAGCTCACCTTGGGTGTGGTTTCGGTTTTGGAAGGAAAATGAGAAGAAAATTCGGCCTTGGCAACCCTCCTTGGAAGATCTTGAACTTATGGAGGTTTTCTAAGATTATGATCACCAAGTGCTTAGAATGAATGGTCTTAACACAAGGATGAAGTTATACAGCTTAGATGAGTAAGGACTTACCAAGGGAAGATGAGTTTTTGGTGGAAACCTTCTTGATTCACCTTAGATTTTCGAAAAATTGAGAAGGAAGAGTGAAGACTTTCTAGGGAGAGTGATGTTGAAAGATGTTGGTGAAATTTGTGTGTGTTTCTCCTTTGGCCGAGGATTTAGAAGAAGAAAGGAGGAGAGAGAGAATTGCATGGGTATATGAGACTTGCATGGTTGTTTGTTGGATAATCCTTTACTTAACCTCTACACAATAATGAGGTGTCATGGAGCCATTCTTTCATTCATTTCCCTCTTTTTTTTACACTTGTTAGCCGAGAAAGGGGAGAAGGGAAAAGAGGTTTTGGACCTTGAGTGCTTAAGTCCAGAATATGGCCCATTTAAATGATTTTCGATCCACATGGTCTTTGGAGATGGCTCACGGCCCAAATAATCAAGGGATGAGTTTTATGGCCCATTTGGGCTATTTAGATTTGTTATGGCCCAATAGGTCCCATTGAATATAACCTAGTTCATTTTAGGCTTATAAGGCCCAAAATATTAACTTTCATGCATATGGGTCCAATTAGGGCCCATTTGAAAGTTGTAGGTTCAAGATAGTTAACATAATTGTTGTAGTTACAAGGCCTCAATATTTCCTAGTTGTGACATTTGGTCCCATAACTTGGTCTTTTGGTGTATGGGATACTCCAGACCATTTACATTGTCCTTTTGGACTCTTTGGGTTGCATGAAGTCATAAAAACATATCTTCAAGGTTAAGACTCAACCATGCATGAAGTCATAACTAGATCCAACACCACAATCACATAAGAACATATACATACACATAGAAATCACACAAAGCATACATATACTCATAGATCTACACATTTGCTTGTATTCCCCCCCCCCCCCCAAAAAAAAAAACTTATAAAACCAAAAAATAGGATGTATGAAGCTCACCTTGGGTGTGGTTTCGGTTTTGGAAGGAAAATGAGAAGAAACTTCGGCCTTGGCAACCCTCCTTGGAAGATCTCGAACTTATGGAGGTTTTCTAAGATTATGATCACCAAGTGCTTAGAATGAATGGTCTTAACACAAGGATGAAGTTATACAACTTAGATGAGTAAGGACTTACCAAGGGAAGATGAGTTTTTGGTGGAAACCTTCTTGATTCACCTTAGATTTTCGAAAAATTGAGAAGGAAGAGTGAAGACTTTCTAGGGAGAGTGATGTTGAAAGATGTTGGTGAAATTTGTGTGTGTTTCTCCTTTGGCCGAGGATTTAGAAGAAGAAAGGAGGAGAGAGAGAATTGCATGGGTATATGAGACTTGCATGGTTGTTTGTTGGATAATCCTTTACTTAACCTCTACACAATAATGAGGTGTCATGGAGCCATTCTTTCATTCATTTCCCTCTTTTTTTTACACTTGTTAGCCGAGAAAGGGGAGAAGGGAAAAGAGGTTTTGGACCTTGAGTGCTTAAGTCCAGAATATGGCCCATTTAAATGATTTTCGATCCACATGGTCTTTGGAGATGGCTCACGGCCCAAATAATCAAGGGATGAGTTTTATGGCCCATTTGGGCTATTTAGATTTGTTATGGCCCAATAGGTCCCATTGAATATAACCTAGTTCATTTTAGGCTTATAAGGCCCAAAATATTAACTTTCATGCATATGGGTCCAATTAGGGCCCATTTAAAAGTTGTAGGTTCAAGATAGTTAACATAATTGTTGTAGTTACAAGGCCTCAATATTTCCTAGTTGTGACATTTGGTCCCATAACTTGGTCTTTTGGTGTATGGGATACTCCAGACCATTTACATTGTCCTTTTGGACTCTTTGGGTTGCATGAAGTCATAAAAACATATCTTCAAGGTTAAGACTCAACCATGCATGAAGTCATAACTAGATCCAACACCACAATCACATAAGAACATATACATACACATAGAAATCACACAAAGCATACATATACTCATAGATCTACACATTTGCTTGTATTCCCCCCCCCCCCCAAAAAAAAAAAAAACTTATAAAACCGAAAAATAGGATGTATGAAGCTCACCTTGGGTGTGGTTTCGGTTTTGGAAGGAAAATGAGAAGAAAATTCGGCCTTGGCAACCCTCCTTGGAAGATCTCGAACTTATGGAGGTTTTCTAAGATTATGATCACCAAGTGCTTAGAATGAATGGTCTTAACACAAGGATGAAGTTATACAACTTAGATGAGTAAGGACTTACCAAGGGAAGATGAGTTTTTGGTGGAAACCTTCTTGATTCACCTTAGATTTTCGAAAAATTGAGAAGGAAGAGTGAAGAATTTCTAGGGAGAGTGATGTTGAAAGATGTTGGTGAAATTTGTGTGTGTTTCTCCTTTGGCCAAGGATTTAGAAGAAGAAGAAAGGAGGAGAGAGAGAATTGCATGGGTATATGAGACTTGCATGGTTGTTTGTTGGATAATCATTTACTTAACCTCTACACAATAATGAGGTGTCATGGAGCCATTCTTTCATTCATTTCCCTCTTTTTTTTACACTTGTTAGCCGAGAAAGGGGAGAAGGGAAAAGAGGTTTTGGACCTTGAGTGCTTAAGTCCAGAATATGGCCCATTTAAATGATTTTCGATCCACATGGTCTTTGGAGATGGCTCACGGCCCAAATAATCAAGGGATGAGTTTTATGGCCCATTTGGGCTATTTAGATTTGTTATGGCCCAATAGGTCCCATTGAATATAACCTAGTTCATTTTAGGCTTATAAGGCCCAAAATATTAACTTTCATGCATATGGGTCCAATTAGGGCCCATTTGAAAGTTGTAGGTTCAAGATAGTTAACATAATTGTTGTAGTTACAAGGCCTCAATATTTCCTAGTTGTGACATTTGGTCCCATAACTTGGTCTTTTGGTGTATGGGATACTCCAGACCATTTACATTGTCCTTTTGGACTCTTTGGGTTGCATGAAGTCATAAAAACATATCTTCAAGGTTAAGACTCAACCATGCATGATTTGGTGACCACTTAAGAGAGATAGAAGGGTTAATTCATGGTTTGAGTCCCATTAAGGCATGTAAGAGCATATAGCTTAAGACAATTCTATGAGGTTGGATCTAAGTGTTAGACGTTAAAGCTTAATTGGTTAAGACATTGGAGCATCTTTGGACTAACTGATGTAACAACCCAAAAACCAGGATTAAAATTTTCATTTTTAAACAAGAGTTATAGTCATCAAATTATTCCAACAACCATTACAAAGTAACAATGTCAATTCATTTGAGTAACAATATCTAAAAGTGCAGAAAATGCTAAGGGTAGAATGTTGTGCCATCATGTTGGCCCCTTTCCCTTAGTACCAGATGTACCTGAAACCATAAATATAATATGTAAGAAAAAACATAGTGAGTTTCCCCATGTACCATATACCAAACATAAATAAGTTAGTGTTATGGGTAAAACCATAGTCTTACAAGTAAGTGCCTGCTAACAGCCAAATCCAGATCTTCCATACAGTTGCCACGGGCCATATCTTGATCTTTCATACAGATGCCAGGGGCTACATCCTGATCTTTCATACAGTTGCCAGAGGCCAAATCCTGGTCTTTCATATGCATATAACAAATATAGCTAGCATCTTATATGACAAACAATGGGTAGGCCTTGGTGCTCGGCTGATAAATAAATGGATGCTCAGCTGCTAAATAATGGGTTGGCCTTGGTGCTCGACTGATACTGTGAGAAATCTCACCTCAATGCACTGATTAATAACTAGATGCTCGGGTGCAGAACTAGAAGTTTCCATAGTAACTCAAAAAAATAACCCTAATCAAAATTGGGTTATAAACCATATCCATGGGTCTAAATCCCAAACCCAAATTCCTAGGATAGAAGTCCATTTTACCCTTTCCCATAACCAGCCTACCCAAATTTGGCCCAATAACAAAATAATGACCCACATAGCCCATAAAGGCCTAATTCAAGCAAATTAAGGTTCACTAATAAAATTTTGATGCCCACTAACATTCCAAGGCCCAAAACCTAACTAAGGCCCAAAATTCTAAAGCCCAAAAGAAGTCCAAAAGCCCATGAAGAGCCACTGGAAAGCATACGCTCAATGTATGCACTATACGCTCGGTGTACTCAACCACTTGCTAGTATGTGTTGTGTACCCATTGGTACACTCAACGTGCTGGACTGCTCGCCACCTTAGGCCATTTAGTACTTAATCCATTCATCCATAAGGTCCAATTTCCAGATCTAGTCCATTTTGGGGTTCTAATACATAAGGTTGGCAAATTTAACTCTTAGCATGTCTTAATGGAACCCAACATCCATTTTTATCCATCAAAGCTCATATTAAGGACTCAAATTCATGCATGGACTCAAATCAACCATCAAGATGAGATTTTTATGCATCAAGAGCAACAAAGAGGCTGAGATCTAACATATATAATTCCTATAGTTGCTCAAACTCACAAGGAGAAATCATGGGAATAAATAAAGCTCATAAACAACCCTAAACTCAAACTACCATAATGAATCATCAAGGTAAGAACCTTATACCTTCTCTAGCTCCCATAATTGATGAAAACTCTAGATCTAAAAGCTCAACCTCAACAAATGATTGGTCTCCAGGTCCCTTCTTCTTGAATACACATAAAAATGTCAAAAAATTACTTCGAATGTTCAAAAATACTCAAAGGATGAACTAGGGTTTTAATGGGACGTAATGAACATTTGGACGTTGATGAGGGTAGAGGTCCAAAGGCTATAATGATGTTTAAATAGGGATTATACCCTAGAAATTAGGGTTTGGTCTTGGCTTACTTACGCCCTACATACACCATGTATGCTAAGCGTACGTGGTTAAGCTCCCCGACTCCAAACGCACATGTATGCTAAGCGTTCTTAAACGTACGACCAACGTACAAGGGAACATTTTCACATAATATTCAAAATTAAAGGACCAACAAAGAAGTACCTAAAGTTGAATGTTTCAAATCTCCCCTACTTGAATTAGACTTAATCTTGAAAGTTCGTTGGTGCAAACAAGTCAGGGTAGTGCTCTTTCATCTCGCCCTTCGGCTCCCACGTCCATTCAGAGCCCTTTTGGTGCTGCCATTGCACCTTTACCAGGTTCACTACCTTATTACATAGAGTCTTAGTTTTCTAATCGAGAAACACAATTGGCCTTTCTATGTAATTCAGGTGCTCATCCACCTGAATATCATCCAACAAAATCACTGTTGAGTCATCAGCTACACACTTTTGCAACCGAGGCACCTAAAAAGTAGTATGGGTCTGACTAAGCTCATCAAGAAAATCCAGTTGGTACGTAACCCTGCCTACCCGGGCCATAATCCTGAAAGGACCAATAAATTGGAGGCACAACTGGCCCTGCTTAAGTAACCGGATGACACCTTTTCAAGATGACACATTCAGCAGTACTAAGTCCTTTACCTGAAGCTCGATGTCTGAACGTCGTTGATCAGCTTAACTCTTTTGTCGGCTCTGCATGATCTGCAATCTGTTGTGCACCTGTTGAATCAACCCTGGGGTCTTAAGCACCACCTCGATGCTTCCCATGACTTGATGACCAACCTCGCCCCAACAAACTGGGGTCCTGCAGCTCCTCCCATAAAACATCTCAAATGGTGGTCGCTCAATACTGACATGATAATTTTTGTTGTAAGAGAACTTGACCAGTGGAAGGTAAGTATCCTAACTCCCACCAAAATCCAACATGCAAGCCTGAATCATATCCTCGAGTGTTTGGATCATCCTCTCGTTCTTTCCATTAGTATGAGGGTGGTGTGTTGTGCTAAAATACAACTAAGTACCCAACTCCTGAAAATACTTCCTCCAAAACATGGAGGTGAAATGAATGCCCCGGTCTGAGACCACTGAAATTGGCACCCCATACCGAACTATCACCTCCCATACATAAATATCAGATAGCTTCTCTACAGATACGATCTCGGCAATCAGAATGAAATACGCCATCTTGGTCAGTTTGTCTATGATGACCCAGATAGAATCAACATCATGTGTCGTCCTTGGCAATCTTGTGATAAAATCCATTGTAATCTCCTCCCACTTCAACATGTGAATGGGAAAAGGCTGCATCTTTCCATAGGGTCTCTGATTTTTGACCCATACTTTCCTACAATTCAGGCATCGCTCAACAAACCAAGTCATCTCCCTCTTCATACAGGGACACCAATAATTCAACCTCAAATCCATGTACATCTTTATGGCCCCCAGATGGATATAAAACTTTGAATTATGCTCCTCCTCCGGTACCGTCTATCTCACCGCACCTGATATCGGAACCCAAACTCTACCACAGTGATTCAACAATCCATGGCTGTCCCTGACAAATAAGGGAATCTGCCCCCTGATCCGCTCAACCTTCCAATTCTCCTTTTTCAAACCCTCCACTTGAGCCTCCTTGATCAAATCTAACAAAGGCGAGGTGACAACCATCCTCAAGAAAGCATCTATGATAGGAGTACTCTCCACCTTGTGGTTCAAAGCATCGGCCACCAAATTGGCCTTCTTAGGGTGGTACATGATCTCATAATCGTACTCCTTTACCATATTCAGCCATCTTCGTTGTCGCATATTCAAATTCGGCTGGTCCATCAACTAAGTAAACTCTTGTGGTCAGTGTAGATAATACACTAGACCCCATACAAATAGTGCCTCCAAATCCTGAGGGAAAAAACCACGACCCCCAAATCCAAATCGTGTTTGGGGTAGTTTGACGCATGAGGCTTCAGTTGCATTGAAGCGTAAGCAATCATGTGACCCCTCTGCATAAGAACAACTCCCAAACCCATAATAGAGGTGTCGTAGTAAACCAAAATATCACCCAAACCCTCATGAAACACAAGAACTGGGGCCTCACACAATCTCCGCCTCAAATTCTCAAAAGCCAATTGCTGATCAGGCCCCCAACGAAAGGTCAAACTCTTCTTTGTCAAACGGGTCAAAGGTACAACAATCTTGGAGAAATCCTTGATAAATCTCCGATAATACCCCGCGAGACCTAAGAAACTCCAAATCTCATATGTAGTCCTCAAGACCTCCCAACACATCACAACCTCGATCTTGGCCGGGTAAACCAAGATTCCATTCTGGTTGACGATGTTCCCTAGAAATTGCACCTCACACAACCAAAACTCATATTTAGAGAGTTTGACATAAAGCCTCTCCCTCCCCAAGGTCTCCAATACCCTATCGCAAATGGTACCCGTGTTGATCCTTGGTCTTGGAGTACACTAGAATGTGATCAATGAAAACAATCACATACCAATCCAGCATCGGCCTCCATACATGGTTCATGAGATCCACGAACGTTGTTGGTGTAGTGGTGAGTCCGAAAGGCATCACCACAAACTCGTAATGACCATAACGAGTCATGAAGGTTGTCTTATGCACATCCTCATCCCTAACTCTCATCTGGTGGTATCCTGACCATTAATCAATCTTGCAAAACCAAGATGCACCCTAAAGCTAGTCAAACAAATCATCAATCATAGGAAGTGCGTAACGGTTCTTCACTATTAGCTTATTCAACTGTAGATAGTCAATGCACATTCTATGTGAACCATATTTCTTCTTCATAAATAGAATCGGTGCTCCCCATGGAGAACTGCTCAAACGAATCAAACCCTTGTCTAGCAGCTCATGTAGCTGCATAGACAACTCCAACATCTCAGGTGCTGCCAAGCGATACGGTGCATTGGCTATCCAATCTGCACCATGTACCAAATCAATCTAAAACTCAACCCTCCAATCGGGAGGCACTTTCCAAGAAAATCCTTAGGGAAAACATTAGGAAACTCCCACACAATGGTTACCCTACTCAACTCCATCGTGACCTCAACTCGTGTGACAGAAACATAAGCTAAAAACCAAAAACAACCCTGTTGCAGATATCTCCTAGCCCTCGCGACTGTACCGAGAGTTGGCCCATATGAATATCCTTCACCGATAATAACCAGTTCTCCCCCACTTGGGGTTTGAACTCTCACCATCTGTCGCTCGTAATCAATCATGGCCCCTTTGGGGCCCGACCAATCCATCCCGATGATAACCTTCGATTATCTCAAGGGAATCAACACAAAATCAATAGAGAACCTCTCGCTAAAAATGTTCAGGACACACCCAGGAAAACCCGTCGAAGCACTCACGGTACGGTTATCCACAATCTCCACCTCTAGAAAGGAATCCAAATTCTCCAGAGCGTCTAGAAACTTCTTGCTGAGCGCAAGAGATGCAAAGGATCGAGTAGCTCTCAAATTGAACAGAACATGAGTAGATAAACCATTGACCAAAAAGGTCCCAATACAAGATTATAATAAAAATAATCATAAAAAAGAAATCAATAAAAGATAGATTTAAGACATACCAGTAACTACATCCGACGCTGCACGGGCCTCATCGGTGGTCAGTTGAAAATCCTTAGTCTTCACCACAGGAGCCTCTACCTTACCCTAGCGGCCATCTGTAATCCTCAAGGTTGTTGGCGCAGGCACCAACATTGCTCCCCCGGACAATCTCAAACAATCAGACTTTTTATGGCCGGTTTAATTGTAATGAAAGCAAAATCGGAGCCCTATTGGCACAATCCCTGTTCACTTGACCCGACTGACCATAGCTAAAACATCCTAAGCCTGCTAATCGACAAGCTCCTCTATGCAGCTTTCCGCACTTGGAACAATGGCCCAGGCCCTATTGGCCTCTGGAGTGGGTATCAGAGGTCTTTGGTCTCTTAGTCTGACCCACAATTGTCAAAACCTGATCCGGCTTCCACTTCGTCCGGAGCTCCCACTCAATCTCCCACTCGCAGGTCTTCTCGATCATATCATTCAAGGTCTTACACCCCGAGAAGCTCACAGACTCTCTTATATCATCCCTCACCATATCATCATATCTCGTCTTCCTCCCCCATCCACAGTATACTGCGGGGCTAACAATGCTCTCTCCCTGAATTTAGCGGTAGTCTCCACCATAGTCTCTATAGTCTGGCGAAGGTCCTGGAACTACCTTGCCAGCTGTTGCACCTCTATAGCTGGTGCAAACTCCCTCCAAAACCTCTGAATAAATTCCTCCCATGTCATCACAACCACTACGTTCGTGCCTACCGTGCGGGTAACCTCCTCCCACCAGTCCCTTACTTTGTCCCTCAGAACGCAGGATGCGAATCCCACCTTTTCCCCATCAGGGAAAACACTCATACGTTGGGTATTCTCCATGTTAGCGATCCAGTGACAGCTAGTGATGGAATCCCTAACCCCAAAGAACTCAGGCGCTCCACATGCCTTGAACTCCCATAATGAGGGAGCTCGAGCCCTAATCGAACCCGTAACAATCTCGGCTCGAAAAGACTTGAGCCACTCCTCCATGAGCTCCAAAAATCCTCTCCTTGATGGTATTGAAAATCATGGGGGTAGCATCGAGAATGCCATGAGTAACCTCGGCTACAATAAGGTCATGCAACCTCTCATAAATTGGTTCTGAGCCAGAGCCAGAACTTGAACCCGAACCAGAGCCAGAACCAGTATCACCAAATCCCAAATGAATGATCACTATCCTCAAATTGAAACACAAAGATATAAACAATTAGCAAACAGTCAATGGAAATTCGCAACATACAGGTACTCCTAGAGTCCCCCAGTTTGTTCTTGTCTCAGGTACAGGTCTTATGCTACCAGTAGTACGAGCCCAATACTACCTTCCACATCTACCCATACCTTCCTTAAGGTAAATCCTGATTCCTCTGAGTTACCATACTACAACCATAAATAAAGCTTATACTACACAACATACATATCCTAGAATCTTCCACGAACTCTCAACTCCCACCCCTCACATTACCAAGAACCTCAATCCACCTTACCGGTTGCCTTATGCATGCAAGTTGTACACAAAATAGGATCACATAGACTATCGAATAAAGATTCTACCCTAAGTCTACAACCAAATAAGGAACAGGAAATGAGGACAAATTAATCATTCTTAGGCTATACAATCCTAATCATATACAACTTTTAAAGCATACACTTAGCAATTAACTGAGTTGATATAAATTCCAAATTATACATGGCATCAAGTTCTATTGAGCTATACGCATCACGAAAATCAGCCAATTCTATCATATAATTCTTGAAGGTATCCTTAGCCCTAATCAAGCATTCAGTTCACATATCAAGCATACTAATCACAATACATAAGTATGGGTAACTTGGGAAACACTTACTTGAGCATGGTTGATTCCACGCATTGCGCTCCCCTTCTTATTTAAAAGAATCTCTTTCAAAAATTCAATTTTTTTTTCTTTTGAAAATTGTTGGGTCTAAAATTATGGTTTATACTTTGCTTTTCTAGGCAATTGTAATTTTTCGTCTAGGACAGAAAATTGTTTACAGCCCAACGGGTGTTTATGGCCATAAACCCATTTACGACCCATATTCCCCAAGTGTGTGTGTGTGTGTATATATATATATATATATATATATAGGTGTTAGGGGTTTGGAGCAAAAAAAAAGGTAAAAACATTGTATTTTTAAGGGTTTATGGCCATTGAAGGGTTTACGGTCATAAACCCATTTACGGTTAGGGTTTCTCGGCGGTGGCGTTGTTTGCGGCTAGGGTTTCTGGAGTTTACAGCCCAATTCGTTTATGGCATCAATGTTTACGGCCTCGGTTCACCACCAGCCTCACACGTGTTCAGTCGAGGTTCACGGTCCGAAGTTTACGGCCAGTCTCGCACATTCACATTCAGCATAGTTTGCGGTCCTCACCTCGGATTCGCGGTCAGCCTCGCATAGAGTTCGAATCTCGCGATCGCATACACATAAAAAAAGGGAATCGATTTTGGGGGTTGCTAGGGATCGAACCCGGGTCCCTTGATTCATAAACAAAGCACCTTTACAACTGATATAGGTTGCTAGATGCTATACGACTTCCAGATTTAATTCATAAGTCGTCCCTATTTCAATCCAATTTCGCATTTTTTACACTTTCAACCCAAAAATCAATTTCTTTTATTTTTAAATTTCATTTTCAACCCAAAATTTTTAGTTTTTAATTTTTGACTTTTGACTCAAATTTTGACTTTGACATTTAAAGTTTGACCTTTGACTTTAAATTTTGCCTTTCTCGTTTTAACTTTCAAATTTTCAAATTTAGCTTTTCGGTTTGACTTTTTAAATTTTGACTTTTAAGGTTGACTTTTGAGTTTTAAGTCAAAGGCCATATTTTTAAACAATGAGTTCCTCAAACATTCCGGTCAATGAAGCTTCATGCTCTCAAACTTGCATTAAAAATGTTAAAATTTTACATGAACTCATCGATTTATTAAAAAGAGAAAATTGGGAACTTAAATATGAGGGGTACCAACTTAGGAAAGGCCTGAAACCATTAAAAGAACAATTAGAGGCTAAGACTAATGATTTTAAGAAATTACAGTCAAAGTACAGTGACAAATGCGTTAATTATAGATATCTTAAGAAAGATTTTAATGTTGTGACTACCGAACTTGATGTATGAAAAGCAAAATATAAAGATGTTGAATTCAACTTTAAGAAATTTGATGTGTCAAGTGAGGTAGTTGCATCGATGATTGAAAAACAATTAACATTCAAAGATAATCAAACTAAGGGGTTAGGGTATCACAGTGTTCCACCTCCCTTTAATGAAAGCTATAACCCACCCCTTGAGACCAACGAGGAAGAGACACCTGCTCAGTTTGGCCCACTCCCTTAACCAAATTTAGTTGTGACTGAACAATCAGGGCCAACTAAGGGTGTTAAGGTGAAGAATACTAATGCTTCTACGTTCTATGCAGGTAAAGTAGCAAAAGATGAGAACAAGGAGAACACTATTAAACAAACCAATGTCTCCTTCAACTCTGAATATGTTGCTTTGAACTCAGTTGCTACTAAACAACCTGTTGTTGGTAAATACATGCCACCAATTCAAGCTAAACAGAGTGCCTGTTGCAAAGTGTGCATGTAGGAACAACCAGAAACAAGGCAAGAGTACGCCACCAGGGGCAGGAATAAACAACTTCCCAGTGAAGAAAAATACATGTTTTCAATGTGGAACACCTGGACACATAGCCAGAAACTATCAAAATTGTGCATATGTTCCCTACTACACACAAGGTTGGCAGAACGCTCCAAGAGGGAGATTCTACAAAGGAAATATTTTGAGATTACAATCGCAAAATGGAGACTGGAATGCCGCGAAGGGCTAGAGTTCAACCCACAAGTACAAGAATTCAATTCCCAAGAACAAGAAGAGAATGTCGGCTAAGAAGTCCAATCCAAGAGATGTTCATGTGAAGCCAAGACCGGTTAGGTCAAAGTCATCTCGGCAGCTGACTATAAGTTCAAAATCAAGTGACGAGGCACCTATCGGATTGAACAAGAAATGGGTTAAACCCGAATATAGATGGGTACCAAAGGTACAAACTCCCAAATCTTCTAATGACTCTAATATTTCATCATATTCTATTTGTGATAAACAGGACATGTCATGGGAGAAAGTACCTTGCAAAGATTACAAAGGTCGACCCAGTTTCAAAATGGACTGGGTTCCTAAGACCAACTGATCCCACTCTGTATCGGAATAGCTATAGAGGCATATCATCATACTTCAGTTTGTTGATAGTGGTTGTTCCAGGAACATGATAGGGGACATCTCTCAATTGTGCAACACTCAGAACTTTAAGTGAGAGTATGTGTCCTCTGTGGGAAAGGAAGAAAGGAAGGGATCACACATGGGGTTAGTTCTTAATGACATGAAGAATTTTTGGATTTGTTCTGAGATTATGTGTGCTGTTCTCAGACCTTTTGGATGCAAATGCAATCAGTGAATTACCGTTTGAGTTATCTTCTTGGTACTTCTGAATTTCTCTTTCATTGATTCATTTTAAAGACAATTTTCTTTATTCCCTTATAGCTTTTTGTTAGTTTTGTTAATTGGGAAGTGATATGAAGCCTAGTGCTAAAGGGCAATATAAAATTTGTGCAATGCACTAAATCTGAATTTTCTAGACTTTGTGTTCAATGTGCTGGTAGGCACAAAGGATTCAAAAGGACTAGACTTAGATAGATAAATGAAAGGACTAGAAAATATGGACTTAGATAGTTTCATTTGGACTGAAAATACGATGCTCGGGTAGATTGAGCAGTGAGATAAACATGGGAGCCTGCGACATACACTAAAAGTTAATTATCTAGAACTGTGGCTAAACATTTCCTTGATGTATGGACTCATGTCCTTAATTCCGGTATTGATAGGGAAACTGGGGGGTTCTGATAGAATAGGTATGTAGGAAATTATTTTCTTGCTTTGTATCTATCAGTCATATGTTTTTCCTTTACGTGATTGGAATATATCTGACCGGGAATGCAACATATGCAACTCTATCTCTATGCATATCCATATCTATAAATTTCATTCTATCTGTTATCCATATGTTGTCCCCTCTGTGTGATCGGAAGATCTGACCTGGGACACAACATATGCACTCTACTACCTCTTTAACCCCTATCTATGTTAGTCATATGTTGTTCCCTCTGTGTGATTGGAAGACATCCGACCTGGGATACAACATATGCACTTCTATATCTGACTTCTTTCTTAATGATTGAATACTCACCTAATGTAAGCAGTTCTATGGAAGTTCTTGATTATCGGGGTATGTCAGGAAGTGGGAAACATGCTTTGGTACATCTAAAATCGAACCCTTTAATAGGTTGTTTGTAGATCTCGTTGCTTAATTTAAGTGGGTAACAATATCCTTGGTCGTCGTCAACTAAATGTCCATTTAAGAATATAGATCTCACTGTCTTGTCACTTATAACCTATCCAAATTGTCAACATCCTTTATTTTTAAGTGGATCACAATACTGGTGATTGACCAGATCTAAACATGCAAGTGTCTGTAGATAAACGATATTGGATTGCCTAACAACTTTGATCCCTAAAATAGTCTTAAATTTAGCTTCTGTTTTTGTTTTTGATTAAATTTGTTCATAGTTTTCTTTTATTCACAAATTTAGGTAAAGAATTAAAAAAAAATATTAAAAAATACAAAAAAAAATCAGAGAAATCAAAAATCAAACGAAAAATCAGAAAATTAAAAATAAAAAAATAGTGTTATTTATGTTGTATTTCTTGTTCAAAAAATCTAAAATTCAAAAATATTTTTGTTTCTATTTTATTTTTTCAAAAAATATGAAAAATCCAAAAATATTTTGTGCTAAGTTTTCTTTTAGTTTTGTTTTGTCTTGAAAAGTGAATTCAGATGTAGATGAGACTCATGGAGACTCTATCAAGATTTCTGAGCCAAGGCTTCATCCGTGAGCATCGAAGAATTCTCATTCGAAGGAGCAAGAAATGAAGATTATTCTTTCAACATTCAATCTTTCAACCCCAAAAGCTAGGTGAAGCTACAATTGAAGATTATGTGACGGATTGCATTGAAGCCTCATCAATCAGTCTGCTGCTATCTATGAACCTGCTGAAGTGATCCAAAAGATTAGTTCTCTCTATTATTCTCTCTGAATATTCTCAAGCTGAAAGCACCATTTTTCAAGAATCTCTACATGAAGCCTCCTCACCCAATGTGTGTTAAGAGCCAAATTCTGAAGAAAAGCCCAACTGCTCAAGATGAAGTCATTCATTGAAGATTCATCAAATTCATCTTGAAGATGTGAAGAAATTGAAGATTAAAGCTAAGGTCAAGCTCCAAATAATGATTGACAAGAAAACCAGCTACATTTTTAAGGGGGGGGGGGGGGGGCTTGTTGGGTCAATTAGAAAAGAAATCTATAAACCACGAGGGAGATTTTTGGGTCTAAAATTATGGTTTATACTTTGCTTTTCTAGGCAATTATAATTTTCCATCTAGGACCGAAAATTTTTTACAGCCCAATGGGTGTTTACGGTCGTAAACCCATATACGGCCCATATTCCCTAAGTATATATATATACGGGTGTTAGGGGTGATGAGTGATTGATGAACATAAATGAGTTGACGGCCAAGAGAGAGAGAGAGAGAGAGAGAGAGAGAGAGAAAGAAAGAAAGAAAGAAAGAGAGAGAGAGAGAGAGAGAGAGACAGAGAGAGAGAGAAAGGAGCATATGTGTGTAAGTGTGTGAATCTTGTGTAAGGAACTTCATTCTAATCAAATCATACAAGATTCATATCATCATCATCTTCTTCTTCTTCTTCTTCTCTTCTATTTTGATCTAACATCATCTGTTTGATTTGGATTCCGCACCATCAAACAGATCTGATTGATACACAAATAGATTTGGGACTTACAAAAATATTAGCATTTCCTCAAATTAAGTTCTTACACACTAAAGAGTGTGCTCGAATCCATCAAACAAAGGCTCTGATACCAACTTGTAACAGCCAAAAAACTAGGATAAATATTTTCATTTTTAAACAAGTGTTATAGTCATCAAATTGTTCCAAACACCATTCAGTAGTAACAATGTCAATTCAATAGAGTAAAATATCTAAAAGTGTGACAATGGTGAGGGAAGAATGATGTGACATCATGTCGGGCCCTTTCCCTTAGTACCGGATGTACCTGAAACCATAAATATATATCGTAAGCAAAAGTATAGTGAGTTTCCCCAGGTACCATATACTAAAAATTAATAAGTTAGTGCTATGGACCAAACCATAGTCCTACAAGTAATTTCCTGCCAAGGGCCAAATCCCCATCTTCCATATAGTTGCCAGGGGACAGATCCTGGTCTTTCATAAAGATGTCAGGGGCCACATTCTGGTCTTTCATACAATTATCAAGGGCCAAATTCCGGTCTTTCATACACAAATCAAAAATATAGCTAGCATCTTATATCACAAATAATGGGTCAGCCTTGGTGCCTTCGACCCATTGATAAAGTGAGAAAACTCACCTCATTCCACTGATAAATAAAAAAATAAACCTAATCAAAATTAGGTTATAAACCATATCCATGGGTCTAAATCCCCAGCCCAAAATTCTAAGATAAAAGTCCATTTTACCCTTCCCACAACAGGCCTACCCAAACTTGGCCTAATAACAAAGTAATGACACCTAAGGCCTAGAAAGGCCCAACTCATGCAACTTAAGGTTTACTAATAAAATTATGAGGCCCACTAACATTCTAAGGCCCAAAACTTAACTAAGGTCCAAAAGTC
Organism: Lactuca saligna; assembly: GCF_052625555.1. Lineage (NCBI taxonomy): Eukaryota > Viridiplantae > Streptophyta > Magnoliopsida > Asterales > Asteraceae > Lactuca > Lactuca saligna. Next base: position 244,862,811 of record NC_136424.1, on the reverse strand, counting down.
AAATGCCCAATCGAAGTCCAAAAGCCCATGAAGAGCCACAACGAAGTGTACGCATTGTACGCTTGGCGTACACAACCGCTTGCCAGTACGCGCTGTCTACCCCTTGGTACGTTCTGCGTACTAGGCTGCTTGCTACCTTAAGACATTTAGTGCATGATCCATTCAACTATAAGGTCCACCTTCCAAATCTAGTCTATTTTATAGTTCTAATACACAAAGTTGGCAACTTTAACTCTTAGCATGTCTTAATGGAACTAAACATCCATTTTTATCCATAAAAGCTCATATTAAGGACTCAAATTCATGCATGGACTCATATCAACCATCAAGATGACATGTTTATCCATCAAGAGCAACAAAGAAGCTGAGATCTAACACATCTAACTCATGGAGTTGCACAAATTCACAAGGAGAACCCATGTGACCAAATAAAGCTCATAAACAACCCTAACGTCAAACGGCCATAATGAATCATCAAGGTAAGAGATTTATACCTCATTTAGCTCCCAAAATTAATGAATGACTCTGGATCTAAAAGCTCAACCTCAACAAATGCTTGGTCTCCAAGTTCCTTCTTCTTGAATACACATAAAAACGCCACAAAATCACTTCTAATTCTCAAAAGTACTTAAAGGATGAACTAGGGTTTCAACAAGATGTAATGAATAATGGAGGCTAATGAGGCTAGAGGTCTAAAGGCTATAATGATGTTTAAATAGGTCTTATGCCCAAAAAACTAGGGTTTAGTCTTGGCTATCATACACCATGCATACAACACGTACGCTCAATATACGTGGCTAAGCTCCCCGACTCCAAAATGCGCATGTACTCTAAGCGTACTTAAATGTACGCCTAGCATACGAGGGACAATTTTTGCATAATTTTCAAACTTAAAGGACCAAGGAAGAAGTACCTCAAATCGAATGTTAGAACTGACCAGTACGACGGGTGTACTCTTGGGTATGCTGCACGTATTGGGCCGGTGCCCCGATTTCGGATCGACTGCGTAAATCGGACGTACGAGCCATGTACATCATGCATATCTACTCTGTGGGCTTAAGAAATTTTGGGCTTGAGTTTTGGTTGGGCTTTTTGCCTTGTATAGGTTTGGGCCTCAAGCCTACTTGTAGTAGCAAGACATTTTTGGGCTTTATGCCATTTTGGGAGCTTTTAGGCCATATTGGGCCTTAAGGGCCTTGTAATTGGGATTGGAATGCCTTTTTCAAGTAGTTTGAGTTAGGCCTTGGTGGATTAGGCACAATGAGACAAGGGTTAAGCAACCTTTTTTTCTTTTAAGTAAAGAATTAGAGTTTGGACCCTCAAGTTAGAATATTAACCTAATTTCTAATTAGGGTTTTATACGTGTGACTTAGGGAGAGGATTTCACGAGTTAGCCGCTAAATGTTATTTGATACCTTTAATCTGAGGTGAGTTTCCCTCAATGTATTAGTGGGTCAAAGGCACCAATGTTGGCCCAACAGTTTTTGTTGTATTATGATGATTGTCTTTATGATAACGATCAGGTATGCATGTATTTTCTTGATGACTTTGTGGTTCTTTTATTATGATATTATGTGGTAGTGGTAGGGAGTCAAATAGACCCATTATCTGGTTGAAATAGACGAACGGGATTTCAAGCATCCATATATGCTTGATTGTATGCGGTTGAAATAGACTAAAAGGGATTGCAAGAACCCATATATGCTTGACTGTATGATTGTATGGTATGCGGTATTTTAGGGAAACTCACTAAGATTTATGCTTAATATTTTCAATTTATGTTTCAAGTACTTCCAGCTCGAAGGGGAAGGGCCCAGCCTGAACGCATTGCATCCACTTATGATTTTCCATATTATGTGATTTTGGGAATTTGTACAATAGATAAAATGTTGTTATGATACACTTTTAACAATTTTGATATCATTATCATTTGTTTTAAATGAATTTAAAAACAAAACTTTTTATCTGTATTTTGTGTTGTTACATTAGATCTAGACTCTTGGCATCTTGGAGCACCTTTTGGAGGTATAAAGTTCAGATCTTGACGACTTCTTTATTAGATATGTATTAAGTGTAGTTTTATGTTCTTTTTGGTCCCAAGAACTTGACTTTTGTGAGTATGGAATGCTATGGACGTTTGGGCTGTCCTTTTAAACATTTTGGAAGGTTTAGAATTATAAACATGCAAGCTTGGAACTTGATACTCTTCTATGCAAGAGTTTTGGAACTTTAGAGTGTGATTTAAGTTAGATTTTGGTGTTGGGCTCTTTGTAGCCATGAAAAGTCATAAAGGTTGCAACTTTATGGCTTTAGATGTTCTTTTATCATTGGATATGAAGATTGAACGTTAAGTCTTAAGCCATTAAGACTTTGGTTAAGGATTTAGGATTATGTGGTAACGCAAGGCATTTGGGTTAGAGCACTGGGTGTTTAGATGCCAAGCATTCTCTTAAAAGCCCATTGGATCGATTTTGGGTCTTGGGCCATTTAAGGTTTTGGGCTTGGACTAGTAGGGTCCTGTAACGAAAGGGGGAAAATAGTCTTTTACCCTTAATATGATGAAGGATGAGCGGACCATTAGTATGAGTTAAAAGTTTAGTTATTAATTGGAGTCATTCCAGGATTATATTTAGTGTGAGGAGCAGGTTTCGCAGCAGATCGAGTGTTGATTCAACTATCTTTTGTTAGATTTGAGCCTCCTCGCAGCGTTTAACGGGTCAAAGACACCAATGCCGCCCCGCGATTTATTATGATTAGTATGCTAGTTGTATGTGTGACCCATGCATGTGTAGTATGTGATATGTATACTGGGCGCACCCTGATGAGTGTACTATATATATATATATATATATATATATATATATATATATATATATATATATATATATATATATATATATATATATATTAAGATCCTAAGTATGTACGGTTAGGTCACATCCATCTATAGTGGAAAAATCTGGCAGAAGTCAGATTATGAATTCCTTTGACTTATAGCAGCACCTTTGTGTCGCTAAAACACCTAACAAGCAAAAACAAGAAAGATCCAATAGTAACAATGAAAACAAAACTAGCAACGATAAGAACACGAACACTAGAACACCTAACAAGCAGAAACAAGAAAGATCCAATAGTAACAATGAATCAATTTTGTGAGACAAAGTCTTTACCATACCTATCAGGGTACCTACAAAAGTCACGTATTATAACCAAAATCTTCCGTAAGAAAGCATGATACTTGTGTATAGATCTATACGGGACTGACAATCCCAAACCTACGATGCTTGCAACAGCTAGACCAACAGGTCTGGGTGACAAATGTCATAAGATTCCAACGCATGAAGAACGTTGTAACAGGCCATCTATGTCTTTAGCATGGTTATAATAACTCACATGGGGAATCAACGATACATTTAGTTTACGGTGAAACATACATTCAAATGGTTTTATATAAGATTAAAAGTATGTATTACTATTTTAAGTATGGAAATACTGGTACATTTCGGTCTTAGAGTTCAAAGACTACACTCATTTTTTTAAGAAAATATTGGATTTTCTGGAAACGGACACTATCATTTTACAAGGAAAAGGCTTACAATTCTTCACACAAACTCTTATGAACTCACCAATTTAATTGTTGACACTTTTTCAAAACCACTTGTATTCTTAGGAAATCACTAAAACAGGTAACTACAAGCTTTTGAGGATGAGATGCTAAGGCGTCAGACAAATATTTTTATCACCATTTTGTAATTGATCTTGAAACATGTAACTCTTACTACAATGTAACATTTTCAATTATATTTATGATGGTTGTTTTTGCTTGATCACTATTATTCACTATGTTATGATACAATACATGAAAGTCATCCACTCCTGAACGTTTCCGCCATCCTGTTTGGGGGTGTGACAATTGGTTGCACGGTAATATTTATTATATAATGAGTAGTTTCAAATATTGTTATACGTGTATTCAATTTATTGACTAATCTATCAAATTAATGTGTAGGTTCAAGCATTTAAAATATCTTTGTGTCTTATTATTATCATTGATGAAGCTCTTCTTCTTTGCCTTATAGTTTGGGAGGAACTTGTCTATGAGAAATTTAAACAAACTTTAGCTTCTAAAACTTTTCAATAATTTTAGTTACAACTGTTCTTAGTTCTTGGTATAAAATCCCCTTGTAAGTTGAAGTGGCCTCCATAATCTCTTCCCATTCATTGTATCCATATTTTACAATGTTTGAAACAAGTAGTAATTATGGATACACGTATGGACCACAAACTTTAGTGATATTCATTGTTAGGATCCTAAACTCTTTTGGTTTTGGACAATTAAATTTGACAATCTTGTCAACAAAAATTCTTCTTATTATAACATCACCAAACTTGGAAATTTTCCCCTTTGATTAATTTCATCAAACTTTTCTCTCCTTGGAGTAACCCCAAGAATGTTCCTCTAAATAGATTGTTGCTTCTTGAACCTTGTACCCTCAACATGCAATTTGAAATGTATCATTAAACCCCATACCCTTAAACATGCATATCATATTGTGGGACATGTAGTTCTTGGACTTATCTCATTATGGTTTTACTATCATTCATTTTTTAGTCTAGAAACATGGCAACAATAAATTTCTTGGTCCATACATCTTTTGTTTTGTATTTTTTTCCCAATAAGTTATATAGTTCCTTGGCCATTTTGGTTACACAATACACACTATAGAGTGAATCAACAAGACTATTTAGAACATAGTTCCTACACAAAAAATTAGAATGTTTCCAAGCCTCGATAACATTCAAAGCTTGGAAATATCCTTCTACTATACGAATCCTTGGAGCTTATTCATTCAAGAATCATGCAAGATTCAAGGTAGTTAGGTAGAACATCTTATGCTTCCACCTTTTAAAGTGCAACCTGATTTTTTTTCCCGACTTCTTCGTATGATTGAACGACATGGTAATCGTTAGAGCTATTATGAATTAGGAATAACAATAGGTTTTGGTCGAGAGATTTAAACAATCACTATACAAAGCTAACATATTTGTTTTAGTTGAACCAATGTGTTAAACAATTTAATTATCATATTCTAGAATATTAATTACTAAAATTGCTCTGAATTTAGTTTCAGATTTTTTTTATGAAAAACGAAGCTTAAACAAAAATTGTTTTAAAAGGAAAATCTTATACATGATACAGAAAAATAGAAGCAATCTTAGACAATGATTTCTAAAAGCAGATTTTGAAGATTCTGTAAAAACAAAAGAAAAAAAACGTTTATTGTAAGAATCATAATCAAAGAAGCCAAAATAGTAAAAAATTTATTTTCCAATTATTCGCTTCATACAAACAAATTTGTTTTAAGATTGTTAGGAATGTATAGGAGAAAAAATGTACGAAGTAATAGAAAAAAAAATAAAATTGTTACCAAAGACTTTGTTCAACACATTGTCCTTAAAAGAAATTCGTCAAATATTGAGTTTCTTTCCAATGATACAACATGTGCAAAACAGTTCTTTAAGATCGACCGAATCAATACTGTAACACATTTTTTTATAACATATATTATTGTGTCAGAATAAACATGGGTTAGTAGAAGAGAGTGATAGATTACTATGAGAAGATTATGTGGATATAAAGATCGTCAAAATGGAATTTGTATGAGAAAGTTATAGTCGTTCGAAGTTGAGATAAGAGTACGTTGATATTCAAGAAAGTCAACTAAAGTTAAAGTCAAACGGTTAACGGCGGCTCACTGCGACATAGTCCTCACCACCATGCGGAGATGAAGTGAGTCATAAGGACACATGTCACTTAGAGAGCGACGCGTGGCGGAGCAATGAAATGTGACAAAACCGGAGAACACTCTGTCACTGCGGCGCGACGCGTCTCTTACCATTGTTACGTAAATACGTTTATGGAATATTTATTTCGTAGAGGGTTATTAGACCCAAGTATATGTTACCGAAATTCGTTATATGGTGCTATTTCGAACCTGATGACCAGTTAAATGTTTATTTTGATCGGTAAGGGTTATATACCCTAGTTTACTAGAGATTGTCTAGTGGGCTTATGGCTTATAGGGTTAAGTCGTTAGATAACTTTATTTGGAAATTTATTAGTTTGGGAACAAATGGTTACCAAGTTTAGTTAGTGATTAGATTATTAATCGATATGGTTGATATAATGGTGAGCTTAGACAAGTTCAGATGAACTTGATATATTGTTCAAGTAGGTTTGGACAAGTGATGGATTGGAATGTGGTAAAAAGTTGGAGATCATAATCATAGTTAGTCTTCACTAACTAACCAGGTGGGTAACTCGACTTTAACACTATAGATTTATCGATGTGTATTGTTATACAAATATGATAATTTAATATATTGTGATATTATTATATTATGTGTTGTTGAAAGGATATAACATATTAGTCTGTTGTAATGAGTTCATGTGATAGTTGACATATATAATGAAAAGTGAACATGAGATACTTACTTTGGTCGAAGAACTCCCCAAAAAAGGGTGGTTATGATAACAATGAAATATTAGTTAGTTTAACAGTGTTGCTACATGATAGTTTTCATACTAAATGAAAACAATAACTAATTGGTAAAATTTTAATTAGTGTCTCGTATGTGATGTATATTTTGGGTGATAAATTAAATCATTAAATGATGTTACATGTTGCTATATCGTTGTAGTTGTTATTAACTAAGACTTATGACTTAAGATGTTTGTTATTATTGTGTATTAAGTTAGGTTGTTGTAACACCCGACTCATATCATGTACTTTATGCAATATGATTCCTGATGACAACTTCTTGTATTCCAATATGCTAGTGTACATCGAAATGTTTTATAAAGTTGTTAATAAAAATAAATTTTATCAAGGTGTACCTAGTGTGAAAACCTGGGTGTTAAAGGTTTGCAGCAAGATCGAGGACAAAGTAAAAGCATAATTGGATGAGAGGAATAAGTAATTGGTTCATTTAGTGTATCTCATTGACACTGAGGTGTCGTATACACACACATACACAACAAAATGTAATTGATGTCTTATATATATATATATATATATATATATATATATATATATATATATATATACAAACACACACAACAAAATGTAACTGATGTCTTAAACACTGATACATAATTGTCAAAATTAAAGAGCATAATTAATCAAGAAATCAAAAAGCAAAATATATGATTAATTGCCTTTAATATGGGTTTATAAATGATACAAATTTAGTTATGAAAAATAAAATAATTGCAAAGATCATTAAACTTTTCTAGTCGACCGTAGGTGCATTCAGGACATGCTCTCGCACAGAAGTTCAGTGAACCTAAGCCAATCTAGTTCACATTTGCATCCCTGTGTTCCGCGCGAACTGTAACTCAATAAATGTGCAACCAAATAACGTGTTTCTACAATCTACGATAAGGTGCATACGATAAACTGCATTTTAGAAAAAACTTTCATGTCATTCTGAATTCAAAACGAAAGAGTTATGACAATTTAAAGAAGAGAACATATTGTGCATAATGTTGAAACAGAAAACAATTCAACTTTGATATCATGTGTTATGGTATCTATAACTCAATCAATATGCAATCAACTAATTTGTTTCTATAGTCTAAAATGAAGTACGAACTGTAAACTAGATTTTGAAAAAAGTTTAATGTGTTCCTATTCGAACAAAAGAAATTACGATAATTTACAGAAAAGAACAACTTTGGTGTCCTCACATTTATTTACCCTGAACCGGAGGCACCAGACATGTTTATACATGTAACCGATATAAGATAATATCCAAAACCGTAAACCGGTTCCGTTGATGAAAACCGGTCCCAATCCGAGTCGGTCCAACCAGGCCAATTGCTCACCCGTAAGTCTTTACTAAACCAAAATGATTTTTAGACTATTTCAAAGTATTCACATTAAGGAAACCAATATTATATATTTTCAATATAGTTTATATGTAAACTTGTATATAGGACAACTATGGTACTATTTGTTTTTTTTAAGCCAAAATGTCTACAGTCTACGGATCATATCTGCAAGCCGCTGCAGCAGAATAAGTGGACAAAATGTATGCAGTCTAAAATAAACTGTTTTTTCAAATTTAATTTCATGTCATAAACATAAAAAAATCATTTTCAGCAAAAAAGATAAGCGACGTTTTTTTTTTTTTTTTTTTTTTTTGTTTATGTTAAAATGTGGCGTGAAGACCTTTGAAGACAGTGTCTCATGTCTGCGTAAGGAAGACATCACACATTCGTTTTTTGATCTGCGCACTTCCAAAAAACAAACACTCTGTAAGGGCATATGTTTGCAAGTTATCTGCACGACACAGATAAAAATGGTTGCACAGATCTGCACACACACAAAAAAAAAAAAAAAAAAAAAAAAAAAAAAAACCGTAAATATTCAATATGACATAGATAACCTTTTGTTTGTTAGGTGTTGTTTATTTTTTCCGAGGCAAAATGTCTGCAGTCTATGGACCATATTTGTAGACATCTACAGTAGAAGAGGTGGACCAAACGTCTGCAGTCTGAAAAAAGAAGATTGTTTGTTTTTTTAACATCTGCGGGCTACTAAATAAACGGAAATCTAAATAAACTGATTTTTTTAAACTTCAAAGTGATATTTTAATATTTTTATGACTTTGTTATAAATAATTGATAAATCTAGATCAAATTTTATGTATTATTATATAAAAAATAAAAATAAAAATGATATGAATTAACGTATATATTTGATAAAAACCAACAACTTTGGTTGTAAAGTTATAACTAAACATTATAATTAGTGATCAAAGAATTTAATACATAAATGGATGGAAATAAACTTCGATTTTTTCAAATAAATCCATTAAAAACGTATCATAAATATTTTCTCGAGAAATTGACGATATTGTATTAAATAATGTTTTATAAAATTTGGCAAAAAATATAAGAATATATTATGATTTTTTTCATATTTATATAAACAAGTTCAACGACTATTATTGTAATCAATCTTTATTTATAAATTTGTCAAAAATATCATGTTTGTATCGTCGAACTTTTTTTTTTTTTTTTTTAAAGTTTTGTATTTTTTTTTTCAAATTGTTTATCATTAATAAAGTTAGAAAAATTATAAATTGAAAAAAAAAAAACTTTAAAAAATAAACATATATATGTTTTTTAGGCTATAAGTTGTTTGAAGATGTTAGAAGAATCTGGTTCACATCTGCGCCAAGAAGAGGGCGCGCAAACATTTTTAGATTTGCAGTTTTCAAAAAAACAAACAGTCTGTGAAGGCTAATGTCTGCACGTGGTCTGCACGGCGCAGACAGAAGAGATCATGCAGATCTGCAGACAAAAAACAAATACTATTTAAGTAACATTATCAAATTTTATTTTTAAAGTTTATACTTTTGACCATAAATATGAATTGATTTTGATAATATCTTTTTAATGATCTGACAAACCAAACCAATACAAACAGATTTGGTTTAGTTACATTAACATTGGATCTAGAAATCAAAGACAATGATAAAAATAGATAAAGTACAAAAAGTTCAAACCATCGTATTTAAAATATAAAAGATAGACATCAACCATTTAAATTATATACTAATATTTAAGCTATCAAATCAAACCATTAAATTATATTGTTAAACCAATTTACTTGAAATTTTTAAATAATAATTTATACACCTTTTTTTTGCATACGTATTCAATGAGAAAAGAGGAAAAATAGGAAGTGAGGTCCAGCAAAATAGAGGCACAAGTTCTTTTTCACCATTAATTACCATGGCGTTGGTATTTACCGGTGACCGGTAACTTTTCATGACGAACGGTGAGGCGCAAAAATAGATCGATTTGGAGTTTTCAGTTTTGGACTCCCGCCACATCTTATATCGAAGAAGCAGTAAAACCCTACCAACCAGACACGTGTCGGTATCCACCTCTTCTAGTCATAGTAATACTCCCTACAACACAATTCCCTTCATCTCTTTTCCCACACTCTTTCTCTCTCTACACATTACCCCCTTCCTTCCTTTTTTCTCTCTCTCCCTCCCCCTCTCTCTCTAGAAATCTTCGGACTCCATCGACAGATTCCTCCATATCGGATCCAATTTCTATTCCATTCCATTCCTTCCATGTCATCTGCATTCATTCGATAGAATATCGACGCTAAAGGCGATTTGATTAATTCGATCCACGGACACTGGCTCTGTTGTCTCTCTCTCTGTTCAAACTCTGTCGATTGGCGTTCGTTTGGAGTAAAAGTTTGGGTTTTTTGGTATTTCAATCAGGTTGTGTTCTTCCACTTGTTAATTTGTTTGATTCCGTTCTTTCGGATTGGTTTTTGTGTTCTGGTTACGTCAATTTAGGTATCGGTTTTGAACGTTAGGGCGTTATTATTCGTTGATTCTTTATTTGTACAGTGTTCGTTTTTAATCATCTCACGCGGTCTATATTTTGTATTATAGCTGATACAAGAAACTCTGTGAAATTTTGGCGCGTTGTTTTAGTTTGCCCCCAAAATTGAGGGTTTTCTTGTTAATATCTTACGTATGTTCTACTTTTGTTTACTTTAGGTATAGGTAATCATCCCCAAAATAAAAAGTTTGAAAAATAAAACGATTAAAAATATCAGCGACTTCTTCCTCTTTTCTTATTTCGTTTTGTCGTTTAGTTCGTCCCAGTTTCCTCGATTTCGGTTTCATTTCCGGCGAAATCACAACTTCTTATTAGGGTTATAGGAAATGGCATTGAATTTTTCTCAGCGTCCGATTTTCCCTGCTCATACGTCGGAAGACAATTTGGTTTCGCCACTGAGAATGGTGAACGGTGGGTATGGTGTCGAAGGCATGTCGGATAAAGGGGGAGATGGTTATGGAAAGCCAAGACATGGTCATGTTCATGGAGAATTACATGATCGATTCAGCCATGGAAGAGAGATAATCGACAAGAGTGGCTCACCAGATTCTGTATCAAAAGATATCATTGACATGTTGCCATCTGATCCATTTGGCATGGAGATTGACATCAGTACCACTTTTACCGCCATTACAGGATGGCTGGGTGATTTAGAAATGGATTATGGCGATTACATGAGGAACAGAATCACAAATCACAAGGAAGATTACGGGTTATTTGCAGGTTTTAATTTCTTTTGGAGCAGTGCTATGAGGTTCCAATCTTTTCCTACCAATTTCATGTATCAAGATAAATATCCTACTCCTACTCCTACTCGTACTCCCACTCCAACATCATATACGATGGTTGATCAAGATCAACACAATGTAGATGTCATAATGTCTTTCGATCATGGGAGTCCAAGTGTTCTTGTCCCAAAATCTGAAGAATTTGTAAATATTTCGTCATCTTGTCCTGATGTTATTGGAGGAGAACCTCACGAGGCTTTTGTTCTAGCTCTTAGTTATCTTCAAACTAGAGACCTTTTATTGGTGGAACGTGTTTGTAGATCTTTATGTTCCACCATTCGTAACGATTCTCTTTTATGGAGAAATCTTCACATCGATCAGCCATTGAATGAAAGAATCACCGACGACATTCTTGTTCAGTTAACCAATAGGGCTGAAGGTAATCTGCATTGTCTCAGCTTAATAAAATGCCCCAAAATCACCGATGATGCTCTCAAACGTGTTCTCAAAACCAATCCAAAGTTAACCAAGGTAAACAAACAATTATTCAATCTTATTTCAACTTTTTTTATTGTAATTCTATTTCTACTCCACGATTTTATGTAATTCAATCTTTTTACTTTTTCGTATAGTTATCTGTTCCAGGATGCACGAGACTTACAATCGAGGGAATCTTGAACAATCTAAAATCCTTCAATTCAATTGCTGAATCGGGTGGAATCAGACATATAAGAACAGGTGGATTCTATGGAATAACAATCGAACACTTTGAAGAATTGAAACAACTTTTGGGAATTGAGAAAAACGATCGCGATAATGATCTGAATCCGCGTTATTATCATCGTGGGAATTTGTATTCAGAATCGGATGATGATCGAGCAATAGATGTTGAAGTGTGCCCTAGATGTCAAAATCTGAGGCTTGTTTACGATTGTCCAGGTGACAGCTGTCAAGAAAAGAAAGATGAATGTCCTGATTTTTGTAGGGCTTGCATAATTTGCATACCTCGTTGTTGTGAATGTGGGAGGTGTGTGCACAATAGTGAGTATGAAGAAACGTTTTCATTGGAGTATCTTTGTTCAGAGTGTTTGAAACAGTTGCCACGTGGCTAATCTAGTTAGGTACGTGACATATGGGATATGGCAAGTATTGGAATCTTATGAGGCCAGGTGATGATGTCATGATGGTTAATTGGGCTTGGGCTTGGGCTCTCGGGTTTTTTTGAACCGGTGATGTGGGATATGGTTAGGGGACCGGTTTGGGCTATGGGATTGGGCTGGCGTGGGTCATTTTAGACCCTTTTTTATGATTTCATCATATCATATCATTTCTATGTTATGTTTTATTTTTGGTTTGTAGTTTGATTATGTTGATGTTGGGATTTTAATTTTACTTGAAATGTTCATTTATGATTGGGGACGATGTTTATTATATTCAGTTTTAGAAATGCTCTTAAATATAATTATTTTTATATTATGGATGGATGACGAAAGAATGAAATGAACTTGGAAATATCACCGGGGTGATTTTTTGGATTGAAGCACTTTTTTGATCTTTTGGATTTAAACACTTTTTGAGTGGCCAAAGTTCGAATCTCAATCCAGAGCTGTCCACTGATCACAAAAAAAAAAAAAAAAAGGAATGTTTTTTATATTCTGTGATTATTTACATTTGCAAGTGCTTGTCAAGAAGTTAGAGGTTTCAGTCGTGATTTTTTAATTTTGTGGAGATGGTTTTTATGAATATATTTTATTGTGGTTTTGGTCATTTAAGTTTGTATCTGATTCGTGTTTTAATGGTTTCTTACCTTCTATTTAATAGCGATATTTTAATTCAAAATAGAGGGTTCGCATGAGGACTAAACTGAGCAAAACGAAACAAAGTTATAAGGATAATTTATGTAAAATGTAAAATCCAAAGGAATTAAAGGGAATTGGAACTTAAATTCCGGTAAAAAACGTGTTTGGCTAACAAAACAAAAGGAATTAGATTTCCATAATAATGATTCAATTCCATATTTGAAAGATTAATAATTTTTTCACAGTTCAACAAGAATTTACGTTCAATTCATTATCTTTATTTTAAATTACACAACTATCCTCCAATTGTCTATGCGTGAAATCAGGAAAAAAAATCATTTACGTGATTTACATATCACTTCTACGATTACGTTTTCTTCTCGGTTATATATATATATTTGCAACCGGTATTTTCCAAACGATTCCATCTATTTATCATTGCTGTTGTGCTACCGTATCTTCTGTGGGTCGTCATTTCTGTATCGTCTTCATTCACAAGTAAGACCCAAATCCTTCTATTTTCTGCAATCAATTGTGTTTTATTATTGTTTTTATACATTTTCGTTTGTTCTTTCATCTTTTTGTGATAGACAATTACATAATATAGTTACATTTGTGCTACTATACTTCATCTCTACTTCATCATCTCTTCTTCATCTCTGGTTCTATTTCATCTTGCTTTTTTTTTATAAGGTATCAATATTCTCTTTACATGTATACGTATAGATTTTCTGGTTTGGATTTCCTGTTGGGGACGTGCAATCAACCGTTTTATAATTATGCACACCAAGTGTTTGTGTTTTTGCCTAAGTGGTATTTTCTTTATTTGCCAACGTAGTTTTTTTCTTTTCTTTTTGTGTTCACTCATTTTACCACTAGTGTTTGTTTTAATTGAAAAGATAAGATTAAATTCCATAAATTACTAAAAGCCATGATTGATAACCAATAATGACAAAATGAAGTTAACAATTGTAATTTTTTAGTTTCATTTACATTTGTGCTTGATAAATTTGCTTTTTAAAACATCATTTAATTCCTTTTTATACTAATAAGGTACAAAAAAGCCATTAAAGGGTATTTATATCATATTACAAAATTTATTTTCCAATTCATTTGTGAAATCAGCAAACCAAACAGAAATCAAATTACATTCTATGCCAACCAATAGAGAGCCATTATTAATAAGGAACCAATCGTTAGCCTTGGAATTTAAAACGATCAACGACCAAGGAAATGAATGTACACTTGTACATTAGATGCACATACACCATATTATACCATAAAACTCACATCTTATTAAAAAACCAACTTTTTGTTTTTCGTTTAAAATTTTTTTAAGCCACATTTTTTATCGAAAAAATGGAATATACACCGTTATTCATAATTTTTCGTCATCTTTCCATAGAGATCCACCATGATATATAATTTTTTTTTTTTAAAAAAAACCCCACTTTGTTTTGTTTGTTTGTTTTTTTTTTCAATATTTAAGTTTATTTTTTCTAAAAAAAAACAATTATAGAAAAAATCTCAATTTTTTTGTCTATATTAATAAATATCATCAACGATTAAAAAAAACTCGATTAGTTCAGATTCACATTGTGAATCTGAACTGTAAATATTTCAATTTTAACATTCATAAGGTAAATCTGACTTACAATTATTAACATTGTGAATATACTCAGATCTACAATATGAATTTGTACTTTTTTTTACGTAAATATGAATCTATGTTTAAAGAGTACCAAAAAAATATGAATTTTGGTATATTTATTAAATTTTTTCGATAAAAATTAGACCTTAGCTTTTCAAAAAACAAAGAAATGAAATGAGTTTTTTTGAAAAAAAAAATCATTTTTTGTATATCAATATGAATCTCTATGGAAAGACAACAAAAAATTATGAACAATGATATATTCGGTTTTTTTTTTCGATAAAAAACATAGCCTAAAAAAATTTAAACGAAAAAAGAATGTCAGTTTTGTTATAATTCGGTTCATGTGCGTCCATTGTAAAAATCTACAATCCTTCATTTGTAACATCTTGATGTTAGGTATTTCCAATTGTAACTCTATGTACGAATAATTTTTGCATTTTAGTTACTGAGTATAAGAAAGAATGCAAAATGGCCTATAGTGGCATTTTGTTAAATTTGGGCGGTGGGGTAGTACGTTGGGCGTACGTTGTGTACACTGAGCATACTAGGGCAAACCTTAATACCTTAGGCATACACCTCGTACATAGGGCATACATGTAGGAAGTTCAAACCCTAATTTTTTGGGTTTGGTCCATAGATAAACACCATTATAGCCTCATTTATCATTCTCTCATCAGCCCATATCTGAGAGTTCGACCCTCTAGCAAACCCTAAGTGAGAAGAGTGTTTTGAGCTCATTTGTGTGCCTTTTTGGTGTTCTTGTAGAAGGAGAAGTTGGTGCAAGGAACTTGAAGCTTGGAATGTGACAACCCGAAATTTCCATTCTGAACAAACCATTTGAAGCCAATAGAAGTAGAACAGTTACAGTGAAAACTCAGATTTCGAGTATAAATTTGGCAGTTTTCAGGATTTTTTACACTTAAGGAGATATTAGGAGAGTGGATGCACTAGGGTTTTGTGCAACACTGTTATTCCAATACTCTAGGATATTAGAGTTCATTCCGAGAATAGAAATATTTTCTGCCAAAATCCCAGGACTATATATAGAAAACTGAACCAAATGGTTCATTAGTTGAATTCCAATTAGAGAAAAGCCAAAATTCTCTCTCACGGATCTTCGGGTTTATATCCCAAATTGTGAGTACTTCGATCTAGTTATGTTATATAGCTTAGATTATGTTTAGAAACATCAATTACATATCAAAACAACTAGACTTGGGAGTTTACCGCCCAAGAACATTCTTGGGGAGTAAACTCCATTTTAAGGTCCTAAAGGGTTCCAATGACCCTCAAAGCTTTAGAACTCGAACTAGAAGCCTTCATTTCATAGTTAGGACACCGAAATCATTAGGAAACAATGATGAAAGTGAGTTCACGGCCAAGGAGTTCTTGGGCCGTGAACTCCATGTTTAAGTACCCAAAATGCTTTGAAACACTTCCTAAGGCTTAGGTTTAATTGAGGACAAGTACCCTAAAGTGTTTAAAGCCTAGAAAACATAAGAAATCACTAGTATTGAGGAGTTTACGGCCAAGACAAACTCTTGGGCCGTAAACACCTATAAATGGGTCAAATGACACCCTAACTCCTTCCTTATGACTAGAACCCAACATAGATCATTACCTTGAAATGTTTGAGACTTGAAAACACCATAATCACCCTCCCAAGGGAGTTTACGGCCGTAAACTCCAAGGGAATATGGTCCCAAGGCCGTAAACTCCTTAAAGGAGTTAATATGGCACCCAAACACTTGATTTAACCTTAAAACAATTCACCACTAGAGTTGTAATAATTCTAAGCTTCATTTAGAGACTTGGTTGAGAGTTTACGGCCAGGAGTTTACTCCCCTGGTCTGTAAACTCCAAAACATATGGTCTTTAGACCATAAACTCCCATTAGGGGCATTGCACTCCTTTGTTGCAACCCATTAGCCTCCTAGCACTTGACCAAAGGTGTTTTCCTCGCGTTTAAATGTTTATACTTGTATAATTAGTGTTTTAATCACTAATTATTTATATACATATGTCTTCATATGTAATTAGGATCATTGTGTGTGTCTAAAGTCTTCACTTGACACCGAGCACTTGTCCGATCCTTCCTTACGATAACAGTCCGTTCAATTCCAGTCACATACTGCAGGTGAGTTCATACCCCTTAAATAATGTTTTAAACTATTTTTAAATGTTTTATGGGGGGATACAAGTAGAATCATGCTAGTTATTATATCAATCACATGCGATTAATAAGTAGAATTATGCTAGTTATTACATCAATCACATGTGATTAATATACAACATTCAAATGATTTGGCTACTCATTAGCCGTTTTACCAAACCGTTACTTCAAATGATTTTTATAAACATTTTATATGTTTTAAACTCCTTATTACATTGTACAGTTTACTCTGTATATCATACTTCAAACTTATTTACAACTGTGTTTCAAACAAATGTTTCTTTATACTAAACTGTTTTATCAAACCCATGCCTTCAAATTGTTTTATAGATTGGCATCAAGTCGGTCATTTCTTAAGATAATAATTATGTTTCAAATGTTTTTACCAAACTTGTTTATGCTTTTATATTATAAATTTCATGCCTCTATATGTATATTTATATAAGAAATGTTTAAAAGACTTAGGAAGGCTATCCACCCTATTTCCTTTTCGCGCTTGAGATGTGGTCTAGTGGGATAAAGGGTATTCGTCCGAAAGTCGTTTAAATATTAGTTATATATCATGTGTACATATATAGTCATAAAAGGGTCCTTCCAGTTCATCCCATGCCCTTGGGTAGCAAGGGTGTACATCCATGTCCATACGTACCAGTTAGATTACTAGTAAACTACCATATGGGTAGTTTAGGAAGATACTAGAACTATTACTAGAACACAATACCATACTATGAGTCAGTTCATTCATGAGTCAATACTTACTACTATGTGAACATATACAACTATACTAGAAAGAGAACATATACAACGATACTAGAACGAGTACATTACTATACTTGCTAGGTAGAGAGCACGTACAATACTAGCTAGAACATTTCAGTACAATACCATACTACTACATAGATATGGTCACATGATTATACTTACATGAGTACACTTACAAGAATTACTAGTACATTATATATGTATAGATTCTGTTATATAATCCTCATTCTTATCTTTAGCTTGTGATTCAACCACATAATCGACAAGATAGAATGGATTTATTATCCTAGTACCCAAGGATACATTGCGGGATTGACCATTCCTAGAATCTCTGTTAGCTACAGAGGTAAAAGCACATCCACGGATGTCAACGGTTGATACCATTACAGGTATACTATTGGGGACTGACTATTCCTATACCTAGCTGTTAGCAACAGAGGTAAATGTACATCCACGAATGTCTTCAGTTAACATTGTTATTTGCCCGAGTACCAACGGCAAATACCATTACAGTTAGGTCTTGGTAGAAGACTACATTCAGAATAGATAGGTCTTGGTAGAAGACTAAATTCAGAACAGTTAAGTCTTGGTAGAAGACTCATGTTGTTATTAGTAGGAATCATAGGGATTTCTAGGGTTTTTCAAATGTTTACAGTTGTTTTACAAACATCTTCATACTTACAGTTCATATACAAATTCTTACATACAAATACTTACGTACAAATTTAGACACTAAATACTTATGATCTCACCAGCTTTAAAGCTGATACTCGCTTTCAAAATTACTTGTATCCTCAGGTCATCATAGATAGGTACCGATGCAAGGAGAAAGGAAGATGGAGCTTGTTCAAGACTTATCTTTCATTTTGATTTATGCTTTAGTGTTTATCAAAATTTGACAGAACACATTTGTATAATAATTATATTATTAATGCAATGGATGATGTTGTTTCTTGTTTACTACTTTACATTGTTGCGATATTATACATGACGTCCTCCGCCCCAGAACGTTTCCGCCGTTCTTAGTTTTGGGGTGTGACATGGAAGCAACTTAGACCTGGGATCTTACACTTGCTAGCAACCTCTTGGAGGTAAAAAGTTCATAACTTGATCACTCAATCTTGTAGATCTAACCATTTTTTCATTTATAGAACTTTTGGTCCCAAATATGGTGATTCTTGAGCGAGACAAAGTCGTCCTTTCAGGCCTTATGGGACTCAATCTAGTGTAGTTGTTTTTAACAACTATAGAAACATGTATTCACAATTCTAGCTAATCGCTAGAATAAAATTAGTATTAAGTTACTAACTCAATCTGGCTAATCAGTTAATCATGCTTCACATATCATAACTAGTTAATCTTTCTTCATATGTCTATTACCAATATCATAGTTAATCATACTTTAACACAACTAACAAGAAAAAATAAGCAATACTTAGCATGTTAATCATACTTCAACACAATCAAAGTTAGAAAATAAAACGATTAAGTAATTTGACAGTTAATCATACCACAATACTTCAAGTCTTGAACATAATTAACATGACAACACATATACTGTTTTAGTGGAAACTGTCATGGACCTAAAAATTAATCAATTTTTTGATTTAGGCTAAGCAAAACCAATTTTAATCAATCGAATGACACAAAAAACGTTTACTTTTATGTAAAAAAGCCCCAAAATGGAATTTATTAAAATAGCAGTTGTAATGCTGCTATAGCGGTAACCATAATTACGGTAAATAACGGTAAATCGCGGAGCTAATAGCATCACCACTATTTGGTAAATATCGTTCTTACACCTCCATGAAACACTACTATAGCACCACTATAACGCGCTATTAACTGCGTAGGTAACGAGTGAATTATATTATTCGTCGTTGGTTCAAGTGTTAAATTACATGTTTAGAAAACCTTGTATCATTACATCTCTCTTTCTCTCTCTCTCTCTCTCTCTCTCTCTCTCTCTCTCTCTCTTCCTTGTCCTCCTCAATTCTGACAACCACCACCTATCACCATCAACACCTCCTTCAACTACTGCTAGTCACCACCCAAACCAAAATGAAACCATAATATGAAACATGTAATCAAAATTAGACCTTAATCTCAAACCCAAACGAAACCAAAATCTTACTTGAAATCCCTAAAAACCTAAAATTAGTCAATAGATCTTCAAACAGAGATCTAATCTCACATAAACAGTGGTTCCGAAACCCTAAGTTGCGATGGTTCGTGTAGCGTCCCATTTTCACAATCAAAATTTTCATTTTTGATTAAGGTAAAACACCATTTCCATAAAATCCAAGTTAAAAAAAAAACCATTTCTTCAAAATAAAATTAATTGAAAATTAGAGTAATATAATAGATAAGAAAATCCAATGTTGTTGATGAGTGTGTATAGTCACGCCTTCGCCTTCCCACAATCACCAGTGCTACCTAAAACACATTTAATCCATAAATTTAAGCTAAAGCTTAGTGATTTGCCCCAAAATACCACCCACAACATATATACATACAATGCATGCACACATGAAACTTCAGTCTGACTGGACCGCTTCGCAAGGCCTGCATTGCACCTGGATCACTCTCCCGAGCCTACAGTATGACTGGGCAGCCTTGCAAGGCTTACAGTACACATGGACCACTCTCATCGGGTCCTCATGGACTGACCCATCTCCCATGCCTAGTACATATCATTGGCCCGCCTAGGTATATTGTCCTACTGCACACAACAAGACCACCTTAACCTATTACCCGCTATGTCGACATATAAATCAAACAAGTAACCAAACAAGAACATATACACATGTAGTTATCTACACTAGTTTACCTATGTAACAACTCACTACCTCATACCCGGCCTCATATAGTACTTTACGTCACAAATTACATATCACTAATGAATGCATGACTATATGTAATCAGAGGTGAGATAGACAGTTAAACATGTGATCCTACTCTAGAGCCAACAACCAACAAGGAACAGACAGGAAAGACTAGATCAAGACTTCTCAGGCTATCCTATATGACTGCATACAACCCCTATGGAATTCAACTGGACGATCACCGACCTCTTGGTACCCTAACCAACATACCACTACTCCTATATTCTAGCATACAAGGATATATATTATAACACATAGTATAATGAGGAAACTTGTAACACTCGGTTTTGAATCGTTTCATTATTCTGGTCCGTGGCCCAGTCATTAGTCATCATAAGGCTATGGGCCTTAGGGAAGTGTAACATCCCATTTGTTAAATAAATAAATAGATTAAATTTTTGAATGAATTGTAGCCCTAAAATCCATAATATTTATTGAGGTGTTGATTTTAAGGAGTCAAATGACATGATTTAGAGTTTCGAGGGTTAAAGTGTAATTTCGGGACTTATTTTGTAAAGATTTTTAGTAGTCAAGGGGTGTTTGGTATCATTTGGACTTAATATCAAAGGATTTTGGATGGATGGGGCTAAAAGGGTAAATTATGTACCTAAGTTGAAAAGAATTTGTCAAGCAGGGTCTGCTTGGTAAAATTTTGGACTTGATTTGTACGGGTTTTTAGAAGGAGGGGTTTAAATGGTAAATTAAGGATTTAAATTGAAAGAAAAGGAGAATGTGGGACTAAAGGCATCATTATGGGATAAAGCCTTATAGGGCGGGGTATATAACCCGTCACCCCCCTCGTTCAAACCCTAACCCTAATAATTTGTTCAGCCGCCACCCTCACAAGTGACTACCTTTGGCACCGCCAACCTTATATCCCCATCACCGACCGTCGCTTAGTCGATTTAGAGCGCCACCATCCACAACTCTACTATCACCAGTAATGCCATGAGCAACAAAGATCTTCATGTGGGTCGCCGGAAAACCGTGAGGCGAGGTTGCTGCTGCTGTACCCGGTGGGTTTCACACAACCATCTTCCTTCTCCACTTATTTACGACGTCGCATCACTGCTATTGTTTTGAGCAACTACCCTCCGCCACTTGTTTCTCCACTGTTGGATTGACGTGGTCTTCGTCGCCACGCGACTATTCACCTGTGACTGGTGTTCTTCGATTGCTGCTTTAACCGACGTCCGTCGCAGCCCATGCGGCCGTTAACGACATCGATTCCTCCGGCTGTCCCACTATCATCGAAAACCACTGGTGATTGCTGCTGTTGCCCTCAATTTCTTTCCATCATCGCCATCGGACGCCACCAGGTGGGTGGCTGGATCTATTTCACAAACAACAAACTGAAGAGCGTGTGTGTGTACGGTTCTCGGCCGGAAATCACAAGAGGGCCACCACCACCACCGTGGGGTGGTGGCTAGCACTTCCGACCACTGCTTGCCACCACAGGGCGGCTGTGTTTGTGTGTTACTTTATGTGTGTGTGTTTATTTGGATATTTCGATGTAAAATGTATTGTACGACCATAATAATCAAAGAAAACAACTTGTCACCGCCGTAAGGTGGTGTTGCCACCTCACGCCGCCATTCTGCCGCCACCAGCCACCACCTTGGGTGGTTGTGTGCTTTTGTGCGTGAGATTGTTATTTTGGGATGCTTGGATGTTTTTTTCCAAAACACATAACCACCACCACGAAGTGGTGGCCACCGCCGTGAGCCGCTGTTGACCGCCACTACCCGAGCTGGTAGTGGGTGGTGCCCAACTTATTCAACCCTAATTGACCTAATGAAACCCTAATGGCCCTGAGGACTTAGCTTTTGGGCCTAATTGGATTGGAAACCCTAATTAGGGTTTTAAAGACCCTAATTTTGGATATATAGGCTTTGGACTGTCAGGACCCGCATTTTTAGATGACTGGATTGGAATTATTTATTAAGCCTGGCCACATTATATGATTAACCCAACATATTGATGGAATTAATGGATTAAGTCCTTAATGGGTTAAGTAAGAAACACTTCACTCTAATTGTTATTTTATATGAAAAACCCTAATTGGGTTTGGGTTCTTATTGGGCCACTTCTTGGACTGACTTGTTGTGGGCCTTTATGGGCCAAATGGGGAACATGCTTATGGACTATGGAAATCATTGGGTCTTAGGATAAGGCCCATTGGAAAGGCTTGGGCACAATTTGGAAAATTTGGCCATAATTAGGCCTTGAGGATTATTAGCTATAGGGCCATTAGAATGCCAAGTGTTTGGACAAGAATAAATGGTTGGGCCTTAAGCTAAAATTTGGAAAATTGGGCCATATGTTGGGCTTTAATTGATTATTAGGATTTTGGCTTCAGAGTTTGAGTTTGGGCCTTTGTTTTGAACCAAATGAGGTTAGGGGTAAGAGAGCCTTCTTACCCCAAGTATGGAGTTGTGGTTATGCATTGGAACCCGATTATTAATTGGGTGTCCTTTTGATGTTGATAGTTCGAGAATCTGTCAACCAGGAATGAGAGTTTTTGTTGGATTAGTGTCTAAGTCCATAACTATTTTGGTATGTACTTGACCCGATGGTGCATGGTCCTTTTGGGTTGCCTTCACCAAAGCAACTTGATAGGATGATTTATGGAGAGAAAGGATTAAATGTGATTTATTAATATATTATGGGAATAATATATTAAAGGAGAAATCATATTGTTTAATTAATATTAGTCAATAATTAATTGGTAATTAGTTTTGTGACTAAAAGAGATTAATTAAACTTAAGGGACTGGAATTGTAATTATAAGATAATTACAATTTGGGCCATGGATTGCCTCATATTATAAGGTGGACGAATTCTATGGGGGAAGCCCATATGAAATCATCCAAGGCCTTAAGGAAAGGGCTCCATGGGTTGCTTAGGGCTTAAGCATCCAAATTAGGGTTTCCTTGTTAGATAACCCTAATTGCCTCACTATATATAGATCCCTTAAGGACCAAAAACGTGGCTAAGCTTCTTGCTAGGGTTTCACATGAGTTTTGGTAGCCTCCATCCTCTCTCCTCTTCATCTTCTTGCTTATGGTTTTTGTGAACCATTAGAGGAGTGACACTTGTGACTCTAAGCCTTCCAAAGTCAATACAAGGAGATTTGGGATTGTTATTGCTACATAACAATCAAGGTAACATTATAAACCTATTCTCATGTTAATATGATTATTTGAATGCTAGAATTAGGGTTTATAGCCATGGATAATTTGGATGTACAATAGAGAAACCTAGATCCAAGCATTAGGGTTTGTATGAGCACATAGGATGTTCTTAGGACCAAAAACCATCAGTGGTATCAGAGCCTAGAAAAGTTTCAATTGTATTGATGTGTTACATGTTCAAAAATTCGATTTTTGATGTTTTGGAGGCTAGACTCGCCGAGTCCATAGCTGAACTCGCCGAGTCCATGCAGACTCGACGAGTCCAAGCTTGACTCGACGAGTCAACTCGTCAGATGGAGCATATCTCGGGATTTTTCTTGCTGTTTTTGCTTTGGGATAGTTACCTTATCATATTAGATCAATATAAATCTGATTTTATGATATATTTGACTATATTCTTGATCTAATTGAAGATATTTATCAATTAATAAGATAATTGTTTCCTTATGTGATAATTGATTAATTATTTTGACTAAATTGATAAATTGTTTTGCAAGAAATCATTAAATAAATCAAATATGGATAATTATGTGATTAATTGTTAATTTAGATTATTTGTTATTTGATCCTTGTTGTTATGGAAAGTTTCATATTTTCCCCTTTAGGTTTTATAGTTTAAATTTGAACCCAAAAGTTTTGTAGTTCTGAATTTTAAATAGTTAAAACCCTAATGTTTTGAAATATTTCAAAACTTGCCCTCAAGTTTTGGAATTTAAAAGTTGATTAAAAGTTTAATTAGGAATGTTAAAATCTAAAACCCTAGTAATGTTTTGAAAAAGTTCAAATCACACCCTTATGGTTTTATTAATTAATTAAGGTGTATAATTAAAAGAAGTTTAATAAATCCATAAAAAGTTTAGGTTTACAATTTAATTGAATTAAAAGTATAATTGTTAAATTAGACCACCTAGTATTTTAAAAGTGTAAAATACACCCTATACTATATATATAACATTAAAAGTGTAACATTATATATATGTATGAGTAAAAGTCAGTCTTACCGTTAGTAGACCTCATTCACGAAGCTGGTCTATAAGGGGTGTTTAAGGAAATTGCCTATAAAATGGCGATTGAATGGGTATCCACTCTTACCCACTGCACTCTTGACTAGTGGAGGGTTGTTAGCCGAACGGGTAGGATAGGACAAAAACCTTCCATTATAAGTATAATGAAGTATAAAAGTAACTAAATGTTTTCATAAAATTCCCAATCTTAGTTACTTAGGCAAAAGTGAATTGATGCAATTCCATGAAATTACACTTTGTGCCCTTGCGAAGACGTTAGTGGAGCGTGTGTGGTTTATCGGCACACTAAATGGTTCTAAGCAAAGGTAGCAAAGGGTGACTCAATGTTTGTCATAATTCGGTGGAGCGTGTGTTGTTTACCGTCACATCGAATAGGTGACCGTAACATGTGAGGGCACCATGTCAGTTTACATGGTTATTCACACCCGCTTTGTGATCCTCGGCATCCCAGTCACAAACAAGAGGGGCATATCGAGATTTAAACATGCCATTGAAAGTCCGATGAATCTCAAAGGATCTAGGAGTTTTCATAGATTTAAAACTTAAATTTCTTTTTCGTTTTTCGTGGTGGAAATTAGTGAATCGTCATTCACTTACCTTCAAATATTCTGCAACTAGATTACGGCATCTTTTCTAGGTTGTAGCGTATTGTGTTGGGTCCTAGCCTTAGTATTTCATTTGGATGATTTACTAGGGACTCAATCAATCAACTAACTTGAATTCATTTTCTCCCATTTTCTAGATGTTAAAGTTTGACAACTATGGTCTTCCCAAATCCCGTGGAACAAGCTTTCCACATGAAGATGATATTCCACGATTCGATCGAGGAACAACAAAATCATGCTTCACTTCCTCCACCTCCTCCAATTATTCTCCCTAACCCACAAGTTCGGAGGCTTGAAAAGTTCAATCTCACTCAAGCCCTTTTGTCAAGTAAACATAAAGAAGGAAAGTCGGTGTGTGCACACGTCCTAGGGATGAAGTCACACATTGATAAGTTAAGAATGTTGGGATCCGTTGTCTGTGAGGAGATGGCTGTTGATTGGGTTCTTCAGTCACTTCCTAACTCGTATAGTGAGTTCGTAAGAGAGTACTATACGACGAACCACGACGTGACCCTTATAGATCTCACCTATATGCTTATTGTTGCTGAATCAGCGATGGTTTGGCGCAAAAGAAAAGCAAAGTTGATTGGTGAATCTGCCTTCAAGACCTCTATGGATATAGACAATGGCAACGAAAGACATGCCATGATCGGAGAGTTTGATCATAAGAGAAAGGCAATGTCTAAAGTAGTTCCATGTCATGTTCCAAAGAGTCAATTTGCTTTTCTTGCCAAGAGAAAGGGCATTAGAGACGAAGCTGCCCCATTTACCTAAGAGATCTAAGAGATGGGAGAGTCAAAATGTATGGCTCTAA
Organism: Lactuca saligna; assembly: GCF_052625555.1. NCBI lineage: Eukaryota > Viridiplantae > Streptophyta > Magnoliopsida > Asterales > Asteraceae > Lactuca > Lactuca saligna. The sequence goes on along the minus strand of NC_136424.1, from coordinate 244,836,734 downwards.
TATAGGTAAAATCCATTAACTAACTCTTTTAAGCCTCTATTCTAGATTCTTAATACATAATGTGATAAGATTACAATTGATGTTTTGTAGAATCAAAGATAAGAGAGGAAGCTTAAGGGAAGAAGTGAGCAGAATCTAAACGTGAAGGAATGGATTTCGATCGCATTTCTCGAAGATTAGATTCTTGAGCTGCTACTTAGAGTTAGAATTAGATTGCTAAGAAAGATGTATTAGCATAGTTTTTCAATGAATTGCATTGTAAGGACAAATTTTTTCCGCAATAAAATAAATTTTGATTTTATATTATTTATTTATCCTTGCAATTGCGTATATGAAAAATTGATGTTTGAATGTTCTATTATTAGCAATAATGGATTTGGTTCTTATTATGTTATTTATGGAAGTCGAGAGTTTATCAAATAGGGAGAATTTCTCATCGCCCAAGTTTCAATTGGACAGAAACTTGGAATCATGCAACTTGGTTGCACGATGAATGAGAAATTTCATATTCGGAAATTAGACTAATTCTTTGACAAAGTGTCAAGTGAAGGTCTAGGAGATCGAGTACACAAAGTTGTGTATTGATCAAGTCCACCATAAGAGTAACAAGATATTTGTCATGATTTACTAAATGTTTAGTAAATATGATTATACTTATAAGATAAAGTGTAATTCTGAATTGATTGAAAAGGTTTAAATCAATAGCAGAACGAATAAGAAGAATCAAGTAGACAGAAAGATAAAAGTTTCTCCATTCTAAGAAGGGAGAGTACGTTTTATGCTTTATGATAGGTCTTAATGATTAAGAACCATATCTCAATCGATCCTGTAAGTGAGTCTTAATACAATTGCATGTCTAAGAAGAGGAAAGAAGAATTGAAGAAATGGTTAAATCAAGAAGTCAATCATACTTCGTTCCAAAACAAGTCTTAGAGTTAAGATTGTGACATTGAGTGGAAAAGTATTAAAAAGGTTTATAGCATTCATCAAATGTGGAAAGTTGTGATGTCTTGGATAAGACAAAGACCAACTAGGACCAATTTATGAAGTGTTTTGATAAAAGCTACACTAACTCTTGAAGATTTGTTTGTTAAGAAATGGTTAGTGACAAGAGAATCTTATATGTCAAGGAGTCAGTGGAAGTCTTAATGGTCTTGAAAGGTTTCAAGAACAAATCAAATGAACCTTATCGATCATCACTAGCACACGAGTTGAGGTTTACAACCTATCGTGTTGACATTATTTTGTTTCTGTGCCAATCCAATCGAGTTAATTATGCATGTGAGTTCTATGAGTTCTCATTTGAATGCATAAAAGGCAAGGACCTTGATCAATGAAAAGTACATTGATAAGAAAAGGTGAGCTGCTTAACTACTTGGAAGACGTGGTGGGCAGCTGTGCTACCAAAAGGCAAGAAATCAAGATTAAGAAAGTTCGATCCATATGAGTTTGAATTTGTCGTAAACTTTGGTTTTGACAAATTCATATGGATAGGAACAAATACACCGTTTAAATCTAAGTGTCATAAGATTTCCTCCTTCATGAAAATGACTGTGAGGAAATGTTTTCACTAAGAAAGATTTTAAGAAGATAGTGATTGTAAAATTGCATTCTCAAATTCGATTATGGTTACGGTATCCCTTTCCATAATTTGAATTGTGAGGTTTGGCAATTAGTCTTAATTGTTTAGGCACACATATGAACCATCGAAGGAAAAGGTGTATAAGTTCAAGAAGCCTTGATAAAAGATTATCAAAGCACTAAGTATTAGAAACATGAACTTAAGAAATTCAATAAGTATTGTTTTTCTAAAAGTTAAGATGTTTATGAATACATGTCGAAGCTAGTGGGAGCATAAGTGTTATGTTTTATAATAATCATCATGATAGTGGGAGCATAAATGTTATGATTGTATGATTATTAAGGCACGTATTGCAAGTTGGCAATATTAATTATAGAAAACAAGAGTTATACCTTGCAAAGTCGTAAGGGTTGTAAAGTTGTTTTGATATAATTAAGGGAGAGAATATTATGCTTCATTTCAAATCTAAAGGCTTAGGTTGAGAAATGTTAATAAATTTAGTTAAAGGTACATAGTGTGTTCTTAAATTTTCGATTATGATTACGACATTCCTCTTCACAATTTGAATTTTGAGAACATAGCAAATAAAACATTATGCGTCGTGTCCCATATGCTTCGGGTATAGGATTGATTGCAAATGCTTTAATTTTTGACCATTCTAAATTTTTTCCAAATGTCTAGCACATCCGCGGGACTTCAGCAGTGCCAGGTGAGTCTCCTCACCATACCAATGGGTCTAAGGCACCAAGGCCGACCCATTTATCTAGTTATGATGATTATTGGGAATGTGCTATTGATACACTATGTATTTATGTGAAGACCGTGCGGGGGTTCCCATGGAAATTAGTTATATGTTGTATGCTAGTTGATTGTGTGATATTTGGTATGCTAGTTTCCACGACATCCTAGGTAAAGACCTCGGGGGGGAGGGGGGGGGGTTCCTGAGGCACTAGGGTTTAAGACCTTGGAGGATTTCCATAGCATCCTTAGTTAAGACAATATGAGGGTTCCTATGACATTGGGCTAAGACCATGTGGGGGTTCCCATGGCACCTAGTGTAAGACCTTGGAGGGTTTCCAGGGCATCCTTATATGTTTACATGTTTAGCTTATATGTTTGAATGTATGGTTTGATTGGTAGCTGGTAAAGACCATGCGGGGGTTCCCATGGAAGTGGGCTAAGACCATGAGGGGGTTCCTATGGCACCCGGAGTAAGACCTTGGAGGGTGTCCATGGCTTCCATATATATTTATATGCATGGCTTGTGTAGTTGATATGATTTATGTGATTATATGTATAATACCTTGGAGGGTTTCAATGGCATCTTTATATGTGTATATGCATGATATGGTTTATGTGGGGTATGCTCTGGGGAACTCACTAAGCTTCGTGCTTACAGTTTTGTATATGGTTTCAGGTATCATTGTTTTGGAAAGGAAGGGCTCAACTTGATCGCAATGCACACACCCGTGTTTTCCGCATTATGTGATTTTGGGATAAACTCTGATAAATGTTTTAATTAGCAATGCTTTTGGAATACTTGGATTCAAAGATATCTGTGTTTTGACTATAATAAAAATAAAATTTTTACCCTTGATTTTTGGGTTGTTACAAGTTGGTATCAATGCCTTGGTTTTAAGGATTCAGACATACTTTCAGGTGTGTCTGAACTCAAATTGAGGACCTGTAAAGTGTTTAAAAGAAAAATGTTTTCATGAAAAGATTTTTCTAAGACAAATAAAGGGGTGTGGTGTATATAAGTTTCCCTAGAATACCCATATATGTTAACTGTTATGGCTTGACTTATGAATCTATGAATCACATGCTAGTTAGGGCTAGGGAGATGACTTTATATGTTGTATGAACTGGTAGACTTTCATGCTAGTGCTGAGTAGTCAACAATAGATTGGCCTGATATGTGGTGCTTGTAGCCTTGGGAATATTGGATGCCATGCTAGAATGAGAATGATTATTGGTAATAGTAACTGTTAAGTGTATTATTTTAAAATGGTATATGATTAGGATCTTATAGTCTTAGAATAATCGATTTGGCCTTATTTCTTGTTCCTTGTTTGGTTGTGGTCCTAGGGTTGAGTCTATTATTCGACAATATATTAGATCCTGTTCTGTGTATAATTTGCATGCATAAGGCAGCCGATAGTGAGGGTAAATGGATGTGGATAGCATAAGTTGTGGTATGTGGGCTGAATGTTCTATGGTAGTTCTTTGGATCAGAGTGCTACTTCACGAATGCTGCTTGCTTTGTGCTCTGTGGAAATCTTGAGTGATGGGAGTCAGCTACCAAGTGGATATGACGATATCCAGGAGGTGGATGACTGGTATCATGGGGAGTTCTTCAGCAGCTAATGGTAGAGCAAGGTTTGAAACCCAGGAAAGTGTAGGATATGCTCCAGTGAGTTAGTGGGGCACTTCGGTGAGGTTGGGAACCGAGGGGGAGCCTAAGAGTTGATTTGGTGGGTATTATGTTGCTGTTTAGCAGATATTTGGTGCATCAGTGGAGTAGGGGACTTAGAGGATTCAGGAGGATTGCTGATGTTGGGTCAAAAATATTGTTTATACTTTGCTTTTCTAGGAAATTGTATTTTTATGTAATGTTTATGAGTTTACGGTCAGGTTTATGGCCAAATGGGTGTTTATGGCCCATGTTCACCAAGCACATATTCTCCAAGTATAAATATAGGTGTTAGGGTGAGGAGTAAAGGATGATGAACACCAAGGAGCTTAAGTGTGTGCATTTGAAGGTGTTCTAGAGAGAGAGAAAAGAGAGTGTATGTTAGTGTGTGTGAATCTTGTATTCGGATCTTCATTCATAATCAATACATACAAGATTCATCATCATCTTCTTCTCCTTCTCTTCTTATTGTGATCTGGCATCATCCGTTTGATTGGGATTCCGCACCATCAAACGGATCTAATTGATACACAGGCATTTTTTGGGGACTTATAGCTGGAAAAGTATGGATAGGTGTGGAAGGTGGCATGGGCCAGTACTACTGAAAGCACATGATCCATACTCGAATCGGTGAGAGTCTTGGAGAATCTAAGAAGCTTATGGGAAGGAGAGTTATTGGTTATGATCTGATAGTGAGGATAACTGCTTTGCCAGATGAGGAGGAGCACACATGAGGAAGGACCAGGGTTTGGTCCTGGCTCTGGTGGTGAGCCATTTAGTGGAAGGACTGGCAGGGCTTTTGGAGTTCGATTTGGATCTCTTGTATCAAGAGGCAATGAGTGATTGTGAGATCTATTGCACTTTCGGGATTGGAGACTATGTCTTGTAGTCATGGGGGTAGTTAATAGCCCAGTTTAGAGTAGAGGTTGCTCCAACTATTATAGTTAAGCCGTTGATGATTGAGCTGGTGAGTGGGTCAGGGTGTGAGACCCTGAATAATATAGGTCCCAGAGCCCGAGGGCGGAAGATCGATTTAGAGTACCTCGAGCTGAGAGGTTCAGGTCATGTGAATTTAGTGGAGGATCCTAGAAAGAGACCCAAGAGTTTGGGTCAGCTTTTGAATGGCCAGGAGGGCCATATTCAGTGTAGTTCTTGCAGGAAACTACACGAGGGAGTTTTTTGTTTCAAGGGTTTTAGTAAGTGTATCTCTGGGTTTGTTTCCCTGCTTGTTTTTGGTTTATACCTTTAAACATTGTCATATGCCATTTGCATACCGTGAGTTATGGGGTGGTTAGTGAAAAGTCGTTTCCTTCTTTGCTGGTTTGGAGTGTTCAATGTTATCTGGGTCCATGGTCGAGATCGGTTCAGAGACGTGATGCAGAAGGTCTACGGTCAGGATTGGTGACTCAATAATTATACTTGGGTTAGCTTTTGGAAATGCCATGGGAAGTGGTCTATTGCTGAGAATTTGGTATGGGTATCAGTTATTTGGACTTCAAGATATAAGCATGGCATCATTTCAAGTCATTTGGGATTATTAGTTTCGCTAGGATTCGGGAAGTGTTTGTCTGATCTTTAGGAGTTGTGTGGTCTTTTGGAGTTTAGTCCAGTAATAGAACACTAGCATGGGTAAGCAACATGTTGTCAACAGTTTGGTTATTAAAGAGTAAAAAGGATTAGGAATCCTTCAAATCTCATGTGTTGCGAAGACTTAGTCGAATCTAAGTGGGGGAGAATGGCGCATGTATTCAGGACAGGGGCAGGTATGAGACCGGGATGGGTTTCTCATCCCCATCGAGGAAAATAGCAGCCGAAGTGGCTATTTGGTTGGAGTTTTGTGTAAGTTTGGAGTTCGGTAAAACTCCCCATCATGTGAATCGCGTCTTCTTGGGGGGCTTGATAAAATAATTTGGGAAAGCAGGTCTGGGCTCCAGTCATGAATTGAGTACAGTTCGGGTGTTCAGTCGAGTACATGCTCGACTCTGTATGTGTTTCGAATTGATACATTAAGGGTAAGGCTTTGGGTTGCGGTTGTGTTAGGATGAAAGTGTTGTAAGACTACGGGGGAGCCGTAGCATTCGCTAATGGTCAGTTGTGGTGAAAGTGTTGTAAGACTACGGCGGAGACGTAACATTCACTAATGGTCAGTTAAGATGAAAGTGTTGTAAGACTACGGGGGAGCCGTAACATTCACTCATGGTTAGTAGGGTGAAAGTATTGTAAGACTACGGGGGAGCCATAGCATTCACGAGTGGTTAAATAGTATGAAAAGAGTTGTAAGACTGTGAGGGTAGCCATAGCATTCACTAGCGGTCAGATGGTGTGGGAAGTGTTGTGAGACTGCGGGATGATTCGTAGCATTCATGGATTCTTTCAGATGAGTAGGTCAGGGTGGGTCAGTTCGTAAGATTGTGGGTAGACCACAACATGATTGGAATCAGGAAACGGTAGGTCGTTAGAGATCGGACATGATGTAAGACTACAGTATTCTAGTAGCGTTCACTTTTCGTATTTGATTCAATGGTAACAAGTTGTCAGACTACTGTGGTTGGGTGGACTAGAAGGATTGATGGAGCTATGAGTGGCGATATAGCTAGGGTAGTTATTGCTAGTCGAAGTTTCCTTCGGGAATCGTGTGACAACCGTCAAACTTTGGTCAAGTCAAAGTCAAATAAAGTCAACAAGTCAAACCGGTCACCTCAATTAACCCTTGTATACTAGGGTTTACGTTATGTAATTACTAAACAACTCGCTATTTTTATGAGAAAACATCAATTGGAAAATTCGTATGTTTAAATTTCCATAGTCAATATGCTAAATATCGAACCAAAGCAATAAAACACTATTGCACACACATCGGGAGTGTGTAGGACCTTAAAACATGGCTTGACGGGGTTTACAGACATTGCGTTGCGGAGCCAAACACTCACAAATGTCACACACGAAACCTCTCTCAATCATTTTCACTCTATCTCTCTTTATCTAGAATCTATCCCAAATCTCTCTTTGTATGAGAAATCTCTCCAAGAATGTGAAATCTCTCCTCAATCTCTCTTTGTATGAGAAATCTCTCTAAGAATGTGAAATCTCTCTCAAAAGTTCCCATATTTTTCGGGATCATTCGGGTCATCCCGACCTTTGACTGGGTTAAAAATCGCTTAAATCGAGGTTAGAACGAGTGAAATACCCAAAAGGACCCGGAACCTCCCCCTAGGACTGAAGCCTCTTAGAGACTGGACCCTCTTGAATCGGACCGCAGCATGCGTGCCGCAGCCTCGACAGCAGCCAGTGAGCCGCAACAAGCCAACCGCAACCTCCTCTTTCTCCTGACTTCGGACTGTAACTCCCCCTTTCCTTCGAATCCGCCTCCGCGACCAAGACCTCCCTCCGGATTCCAAGGCTGCTGATGACCGAGCCCTAGCACCTGCGGCCCTGAACTTCGGATTTCAACACTTCCTACTCGATTTTCAGTATTTTTAGCATTTTAAGCTTGTTTTTAATTATTTTAACGCGGGATTTTCTCTAATATTTTAACATATAAGACCCTAAATATTCATAATTTAGACATATTTTTATTGAAATATATATTTAAGAATAAAATCTATTAAGTGAGATCATAAGGTGGAGTGTGAATCTTACCATAATATTTGACACAAACAACCACCTCATACCCATTCCCATGAGCAGCCATTGTACTCCCCACCATACCTGGTCATTCAAGAGTACCTTCCCCACCATTTGACCAGCCCCACTCATGGTCAAAGGCTGAAGACTCTTACCTCTCCTCATTCTCACTCATTTGCTCTCATTTCACTAAAGATCAAACACCTCTTTTCTCTTTAACTCCCTCTCACAAAAACAAGAGTTCCAAGGCATTTCCAGCTTATCTCCTTCACTTGGTAAGTATAATTTATCCTCCTTGTGATAATTACACTTCATTCTACTCAAATCATTGATGGCTTACACAAACTCCATCATTATTGTGTTAGATTCTTGAATCTTCAAAGCAATCCTTCAAGTGTTCTTGAGTTGAACACTTCTCTTCTTCAACACTTATCTACTGAAACCACTCAAGGTGAGTTCATACCCCTATATTTTCACGTTTTCTTATGTTTTTAGGAGGGGGGGGGATACAGGTTAAAACATCAAGAACAACAATAAACTTTTCCAACAGCTTTCATTAGAAAAGTTGGACTCCATTCGCGGACTGTTTTGGGCAACTTAAACATTTTAGTTTTCAAAACTGTTTTAGGTGCAAGTAGTTCCTATTCTTAGCTTTAAAATGACTACTTGCACATCTCTATACATTTTTTCTACAATTTATGGTGATTTTTACAAAACTGCCTAACATTTCAAACATCAATCCGGACCAGTCTGTGATTATGGACTTTTTCACACAAGTTGGACGTCATTAAAATTCATAATAAAAATTATGAACAAACTAGACTCATTTCTCAAACTCTCAGAATTTACAGATTCTGATTTGGACCTTTGATGATTTTTCTATAAATTTTCTAAGAACAGTAAATGAAAATATTAACAACAGAAAAATGCTATCAATTTCATTTCACCTTGTAACATGTTGAGAAAGGTGTATATCTTTATGTGAAAATATGTTCTTACAAATAGATGAGATTTTGACTTAGTATGTAGTCATACATCAAAAAAAAAAATGGATTTTTACCTACAAAAGTGTGTTAATTAATTTGTTGTTATAATGCATGTTGCTTCACTTTAGTAAAAAGTACATATACATATCGGTAAACAAAAGGGTTTTTACCTTCACAAATACATTAGTTAACCATAATAAACAAAGTTATAACTATTACATTTAAACGTTTTGAGAAAATATAATGGGTATGGTTTATGTTTCCACTAACACATCAAAACACATTTCGGAAGGTTTTATTCCCGCAGAAAAAGGTTTTACACTCACGCACACCACACGTAAACTTGTTAACTTAAATTGTTAGACATTCTCTTCCCGTACGTCCGAGTGCGGGATCCAAATTCCTGGTAGCTATATCCAGAGTCTCTTGTAGGGAGAACATGATAGTTGTGTATTGATCTATATTGGGTTAAACACCCCACGCCTGAGTTGCATGCATCAACTAGACCGGCAGGTATGTGGTGACAAATGTCATATCAGTTTCGCGACGCTTGATAAACGTCGTGGTAGGTTCATTCAGTCATAGTATGGTTATAGCGACTCACATAAGAAGTTAACAACTCATAAAGTTTATGGGAATTTTCATAATCAAAAGGGGTTTTATGTCAATTTAAAATCACTTTCTATCTCAATACGTACGGATATTACTGTACACTTTCGATCTTGGTATTTAAGACTACACGTCATTCATTACGGGATTTTCCCTCAAATCAAATAGGGTTTTATGCCGATTTAAAACCACGGTTAGATCATTAAGTCTGGAAAATACTTGTTTATTCTTGGTCCTTGGATTTAGGACTACATAACTTTTAAAAGGAATATATTGGATTTTTCTTGGTGACACACAACACCTTACAAAGAATGGTCTCCAAACTCTTTATCTCAAAAACTTATGAACTCACCAACTTTTGTGTTGACACTTTTTCAAACAACTTGTATTCTCAAGAAATCAGTGAAACAGGAAAAACCAACAGCATTTTGAGGATGGGACGTTGAATCGTCAAACAGTTCATTTTGTCATCATAATCTAATTGATTTGAAACATATAAACATATACATTGGTGTAACTTTTTCAATTATAATTATGATGGTTGTATTTACTTTGAGCACTATTATACTCGTTGTGATACTATACATGAAGTCCTCCACCCCGGACGTTTCCGCCATCCTTGGTTTGGGGGTGTGACAAATCGCGTGGAGCGAATGTAAGATCGCTCGTTGGTTCAACAATCGGGCAACAATTCGGTATTCCGGATGATTTTCTGTCAAGTATAAGTGTACTGCAGGAAATTTGGTTTGTGATTCTGTTTTCTGGTGAGAACCTCCAGTTATCAGAAGTTGGATAGTCAGTTTAAGGGATAAATGGAATGGAAATAGCAATGGTTCAGTATGTGTAGTCTGTCAGGGAGTCAGACCATCTCAATATTTTAAGTTTCAGATTGAGTAATGTGTTTATGTTGCAAGGAATGTGTTCACCTTTAGATTGTAGAGCCCTATGAGGGTTGGTTTTGATTGCCTTAGGAAGGTTGGGATTATGCATGGGATTGTGACCACGTCGTTTAAATTGTCGGGCGTGTACGGGATGGTAAGGACTGATTTCGAGGACGAAATCTAATTTAAGTGGGGGAGAGTTGTAACATCCCGTTTGTTAAATAAATACATAGCTAAAACTGGTGAACAAATTGTAGCCCTAAAATCCTTAATATTTATTGGGGTGTTGGTTTCGAGGAGTCAAATGACATGATTTAGAGTTTCGCGGATTAAAGTGTAATTTCGGGACTTATTTTGTAAAGATTTTCAGTAGTCAGGGGGTGTTTGGTATCGTTTGGACTTAATAGGAAAGAATTTTGGATGGATAGGGCTAAAAGCATAAATTATGTACCTAAGTTGAAAAGAATTTGTCAAGCAGGGGCTACGAAGTGGTGGCTGCCACCATTAGCTGCCGTTGACCGCCACTACCCGATGTGGTAGTGGGTGGTGCCCGACTTATTCAACCCTAATTGACCTAATGAAACCATAATGGGCCTAAGGACTTAGCTTTTGGGCCTAATTATATTGTCATGGGTTGGAAACCCTAATTAGGGTTTAGAAAACCCTAATTTTGGATATATGGGCTTTAGACTGTCAGGACCGACATTTTTAGATGACTGAATCGGAATTATGTATTAAGCCCGGCCACAATTATATGATTGACCCAATATATTGATGGAGTTAATGTATTATGTCCTTAATGGGTTAAGTAAGAAACACTTAACCCTAATCATCATTTTATGTGAAAAACCCTAATTGGGTTTGGGTTCTTATTGTTGGGTTTTGAGCAATCTAACACTTCCTAAGTGTGCATGCAACCCTAATAAACCTTGGATCTATATTAGTCTAAATACATGCAAAATAATAATTTTCCATGGTTCATAACCTATCTAACATGGCATGGGGTACTTTTAAACATAAAAGAATTAGATAAGATTACATACCTTTTTGATGACATTGATTCTTAAGGAGTTTGAGGGCCAAGTACCAATAGTGTGAATGCCTCAAATGGAATCACAAATCACCACAAACTCTTGGAAAACTTTGAGAGAGTGTATACACACTACACTTTTCGGCCACACACAAACACACACACACTAGCGGCTATTTCATGCAACATAAGCATGCTTATATAGTGTGATATGGGTGAAACCCTAATAACCCATGACCTTTCCTTTTCCAAGGATCCATGGGTTAAAAGCTCCATGGATCATCCATGGACTTCCATACAAGCCTAGCCCATTAACAAATGGGTGGTAGCCCACACCATATAAAATCAATAGCCCACAATCTAATTAGTCTTCCTTTTAATCTCTAAATTAATTCATAATTAATTTAAGACTAAGACTAATTAAATAACATGACTTCATATTAATATATTATAACTTATAATATATTAATAATAATATGTGTATAACTCTCATAAAATTATCCATAAATAGTTTGGATGAAATGCAACCCAAATGGACCATGTCGGGTCGGGTCAAGTATATACCAAATAAGTTATGGACTTAGACACCTTATCCAACAGACTCCCACTTGTATAAGTCTAATAACTGTATTTGCCTATTACTTCAGAAACCAACCAGCAATCGTAGCTCTCGAAACCTTTGTTGAACTATGAAGCACCATTTTAAGATAAGTGATCATACAATCCTTTGTTCTCATGATATCAGCCGGACAAACACATGGAACTATGTCTTGCTTATTGTCTAGCAGTTGTTTCTCGATTTCCGATTTGTTTGACAAAGAACTCAACTGAACACATCAATTTATTTCTGACCGGGCCCGGTACATGGGTCAACACAAAATCATCGAGGGGCCCAGATATCGCTTCTATTTCTAGAAGGAACAGATAAACTTCGACTTATATACTTGTTCTACTAGTTGTTGAATTGTACACAAAGGCACGTTTTATAACATCAAGTTACTGATGCGTTTACGTGCAATCAATGCACAACCAACTCATAGGTAACAACTCATATCTCTAGGTTTGAAGACTTATATGGTATTACCGTCTCACGATCACTCGAGATAAATTCCATGAAGTGATACAAGTGAGCATGGGTTTATTCCAATACTCATAACTTATGAGTACTCATGAACGTTGTAGCAACCATTGCCATGTCTAAAAACCTTTAGCCATCTACAAACCCAATTCATGACAATCTTGATTCATACCTACTTCCGACGTATGGCCGATTGTGGAGGTTTGAATAAATTAATTATTCTGGAAGTCAAAACATGCAAAGCTGAAACAATTGTAAATAATTGACAATGATAGCAACTCCTTACTCATAAATAAATCACCATTTTATTCATCATCAAATGTCAATTACATTTTACAAGTTTCAGAGAATCTATCTAATCTGTAAAACTAATATCGTCCCTCAGCCCGATGCGCCTCGCATGCTGAAAATGCTTAGCCCTCGTTAGTCCCTTTGTAAGGGGATCCGCAGGGTTCTCATCTGATGATATCCTCTTTGCCACGAGGAGTCCTTCTTCTATCTTGTGTCTTATGAAGTGATATTTTCTGTCAATGTGTCGGGATCTCCCATGACCTCTCGGTTCTTTAGCTAAAGCAACCGCACTATTGTTGTCACAGAAAATTTCCATAGGCTCCTTAATAGCTGGCACAACTCCAAGGTCTCCGATGAAGTTCTTCAGCCATATCGCCTCCTTCGCTGCTTCACTCGCTGCTATATACTCTGATTCACAAGTCAAATCAGCCACCGTCTCCTGCTTGGAACTCTTCCAAGAGATTGCCCCTCCATTTAAGGTAAAGACCCAGCCTGACTGAGAGCGAAAGTTATCCCTATCAGTCTGAAAACTAGCATCACTATACCCTAATACTCTCAAGTCATCACTCCCACCAAGGTTAAGGATCCAATCCTTAGTCCTCCGCAGGTACTTGAGAATGTTCTTTACCGTAGTCCAATGAGCTTTACCAGGGTTCCCCTGATACCTGCTGACCATGCTCAAGCCATCACTCCCACCAAGGATTAAGTCTTCATGATTATGAAATATGAAATATGATAAAAGCGGTTTTGACATCCATTTGCCATATTTCTTAATCTTCGCTACCGGCGAGAAGGTTTTATCATAATCAATACCCTGAGTCTGAGTAAAACCCTTCGTAACCAGTCGAGCCTTATAAGTATGCACTTTTCCTTCCATGTCATTCTTCTTCTTGAAGATCTATTTGCACCCGACTGTTTTACGGCCTGGTACATTGCCAACCAAGTTCCAAACTTGATTGTCATACATGGACTGTATCTTGCTGTCCATAGCCTCCTTCCACTTAGCAGACCCCGGGCCTGCCATGGCTTCCTTAACACTGTTAGGTTCATCCAAATTTACCAGTGTACTATCACTGATAAACGTATCACCTTCCATAGTAATATGAAAACCATAATAAAATGCAGGTGTGTTCCTAACCCGTGTGGAACGCCTCGGAGGTACAGACTCGTCAGCTGGCTCAACATGAGTTTCCTCCTCAGGTTGATCGCTAGTGTCTAAGGTTCCTTCACCAATTGATTCTTGAATTTCTTCAAGATCAGTTTGCCTCCCACTGTCTCCTTGGCTTATAAATTCTCTCTCACGAAAGACCCCTCTTCTTGCTACAAAGACCACATTCTCACTGGGTCTGTAGAAGAGGTAACCGAAGGATTTCTGTGGGTAGCCGATGAAAATACACCTTTCACTTCGGGGTTCAAGCTTATCATGAGTTTCACGCCTCACGAAAGCTTTGCAACCCCAAATTTTGATGTGTTCCAAATTGGGAACCTTCCCAGTCCACATCTCATGAGGTGTTTTGGTAACCTTCTTTGTAGGGACTAGATTGAGGATATGGGCGGCAGTCTCTAAGGCATACCCCCAAAAAGAGATTGGTAGCGAAACTCGACTCATCATGGAGCGAACCATGTCTAACAAGGTTCGATTACGCCTCTCAGCTACACCATTTAGCTGTGGTGTCCTGGGAGGAGTCAATTGTGAGACAATCCCACATTCCTTAAGATAGTCAAGGAACTCGGTACTAAGATACGCACCACCTCGATCGGATCGAAGCATCTTAATGTTCCTGCCCAATTGATTTTCTACTTCCTGTTTGAATTCCTTAAACCTTTCAAAGGTTTCTGACTTATGTTTGATTAAGTAGACATATCCATATCTACTAAAATCATCAATAAAAGTCACATAATAGCGATTATCATCCCTTGTGGCGGTTTTGAATGGTCCACATACATCAGTATGTATTAGGTCCAACAAACCCTCACCCCTTTCACAAGTTCCAGTGAAGGGTGATTTTGTCATCTTTCCAAGTAGACAAGATTCACAACTATCATCCGATTTAAGGTCGAATGATTCCAAGACTCCACTCTTTTGGAGTTGGCCTATGCGTTTCTTGTTTACATGTACAAGACGACAATGCCACAATGATGCTTTATCTAGGCTAGTAGAAGAATCAATATACAACACATTATTTCCTAAGTTGTCTACAATCGACACAGTTTCATACACACCATCACAAGGTAATGCTTTAAAATAAAACACATTTTTAAAGAAAGCATTAATACCACCACATTCATTATCAAACGAAAAGGTAAAACCTTGTTTGTACAAAGAATGAAAGGAAATAATATTCCTTGCCATTTCAGACGAGTACACACATTTATTCAAATCTAATTTTAACCCATTATTCAGCAACAAAGTATAAACTCCAATCTTGGAAACAGGTGAAGCCTTCCTATTCCCCATGATCAAGTTTATCTTCCCGTGCTCCACATCCTCAATTCTTCTTAGGCCCTGCAAATCAGAACATATGTGAATACCACATCCTGTATCAAGCACCCAAGAGTTAGAATATGGTGAGTTATTAGACAATATTGTGTAAATACCTGCGTGGGTGGGTTTCACTTTCCCATCCTTCAGATCCTGCAAGTATTTAGAGCAGTTTCGCTTCCAGTGCCCCTTGTCCTGGCAATAGTAGCAATCAGCATCCTTGGGAATGGCAGAAGGAGTGGTAGAACCGCTCTTGGTCCTTGACGAGGAGCCTTCAAGAGACTTTCCCTTGGTAACCTTCGAAGGGTGCTTCCTCTTTTTCCCTTTGCCTTGCCCGATAGCCAAAACAGGGGTAGATGTTGGAGTAGGAGTAGTAGAGGTAACAACCGACTTGCCCTTAAGACCGGTTTCAGCGGTCTTCAAGAGTCCTTGAAGCTTGCTAAGGGTAACTTCCTTTTTGTTCATATGATATGTCATACGAAAATGGTCATAACAAGAAGTTAAGGAGTACAAAATGATGTCAATTGCCAACTCCTCAGGGAAGTTTACATTCAGCTTTAGCAAACGGTCCACATACCTTTGCATCTTTTGCATGTGGGCCGTGACGGATTCACCGTCCTTCATGCGGGTTGTTATTATGGAGGAGATTATTTCATACCGCTCTTGACGAGCACTCTGATGGTACCTTTCCATCAGGTCTTGGTGCATCTCAAAAGGGTAGAAGTCCTCATAGGACTTTTGGAGCTCGACTGTCATCGTGGCCATCATGATGTATTCCACCTTAGTAGCATCTCTCTCATGTGTCCTGAATTCAACGATCTCCTCAGGAGTAGCAGTAGACTCATCAAGCTCTTTTAACTCCTTATCGAGGACATATTCCTTGTCCTCATAACGATTTACCATCCTGATGTTCCTTATCCACTCCATAAAGTTGGAACCATCAAAGATGACTCTCCCACAAAGATTCATGAGAGAGAAAGAACCAGTTGGGTTAGAGCCCGAAGCATTAGTAAGTTTAGATTAGATATATAGAGTCCTTAATAAGACACCGAAATGTAATATTAAGGCTAGGATCCAATCACAATATATTATACTTAGAAGAGGGATGCCGTAATCTAAGTAATAATATATTTGAAAGGTAGGTGAATGACGATTCACCAATTTCCACCACGAAAACGAAATGATTTATTAGGTTTTAATTGGATTTGAAATTCCGAGATTCTTTTGAGACTCATTGAACTTTTCAATGGCATGTTTCAATCTCGATTGTGCCCTTCAAGTTTTGTGACTGGGATGCTGAGGATCACAAAACAAGGTGTGAATAACCATGCCAATTCACTTGGTACCCTTAATATTATCACCTAATCAATGTGCCGGTTAACCACACACACTCTATTGATCTATGACAAACATTAAGTCACCCTTCGTGATCCTTACTAGTCCAAGTTAGTGTGCCGGTTAACCACACACGCTCCACCAACGACTCGGTAAGGTACAAAGTGTGAATTCCATGTGTTAGCACCATGTTCACATTTTTCTTAAAGTAACTAAGATTGGGAATTAAATAAAAGATTTAGTTACTTTATAATATTCATCATACTTAACGAGAATTTATAAGTCTTTATCTTACCCGTTCGGGTAACAACCCTCCACCAGTCAAGCAAGCGGTGGGTGAGAGTATACACCCATTAAGTCGCCATTTTATATGCAACAACCTTATACCCACCTTATAGATCGGCTTCGTGAATGAGGCCTACTAACGGTAAAACGACTTGTTCTTATACATATATATATATATATATATATATATATATATATATATATATATATATATATATATTATTAACCATTAATGTTATAAATAGTATAAGTGTTGAATTTTAACTTTTAAAATTCTAAGTGTTGGAATTAAAGTTTATTAAAGTGTGTGAAACTTTTCCAAATTCCAAAACTTGAGGACAAGTTTTGTAACTCTTCAAAACATTTCATTTCATAACTTATGAATTAAAGGTTCATAAAATGAAGACTCTTCATTTTATGTAACTTATGTGTTTTTAATGTGTGTTAAAGAAAAGTGACCTTTGGATATCCATAACTTGAGGACATATTATGGACTCCATTAAAACACATAAATGATCAAGAATTAATCCTAAACAATTCAGCAAATAATTCCTATCATCTTCTAAATTCATAAGAACATGAACATGATTATCAAAGTTTCAAAAAATTATATGAACACATACAAAGCATGAAATTTTGATATATGCTATTGTAAATGGATTAGAACAACCATTACACCAACTAAAATAAGTTTTAAAACATCAAAACAGTTTAGGGTAAAGTTTCTAGTCCATTTCCAACAGCAAAAGTCGAAAATCTGCATTTTGAACCTTCTACTCGTCGAGTGCACGAACCTACTCGCCGAGTAGGTTGAATTTTTCCTTGGACTCGGCGAGTCCCCCCATGGACTCGACGAGTCCATCATGCAGACAACAAAAATTTCAGCTTTTTTCACTATTTTGCATCAAGTATCAAACAAGCAAGCCTAGGCTCTGATACCACTGTTGGGTTTTGAGCAATCTAACACTTCCTAAGTGTGCATGCAACCCTAATAAACCTTGGATCTATGTTTGTCTAAATACATGAAAAATAATAATTTTCCAAGGTTCATAACCTATCTAACATGGCATGGGGTACTTTTAAACATAAAAGAATTAGATAAGATTACATACCTTTTTGATGAGATTGATTCTTAAGGAGTTTGAGGGCCAAGCACCAATAGTGTGAATGCCTCAAATGGAATCACAAATCACCACAAACTCTTGGAAAACTTTGAGAGAGTGTATACACACTACACTTTTCGGCCACACACAAACACACACACTAGTGGCTATTTCATGCAACATAAGCATGCTTATATAGTGTACATGATTAGGGTGAAACCCTAATAACCCATGACCTTTCCTTTTCCAAGGATCCATGGGTTAAAAGCTCCATGGACTTCCATACAAGCCTAGCCCATTAACAAATGGGTATTATCCTACACCATATAAAATCAATATCCCACAATCTAATTAGTCTTCCTTTTAATCTCTAAATTAATTCATAATTAATTTAAGACTACGACTAATTAAATAACATGACTTCATATTAACATATTATAACTTATAATATATTAATAATAATATGTGTATAACTCTCATAAAATTATCCATAAATAGTTTGGATGAAATGCAACCCAAATGGACCATGCCGGGTCAGGTCAAGTATATATCAAATAAGTTATGGACTTAGACACCTTATCCAACACTTATTAGGCCACTTCTTGAACTGACTTGTTGTGGGCCTTCGTGGGACAAATGGGGAACATACTTATGGACTAAGGAAATCATTATGAATTAGGATAAGGACCATTGGAAAGGCTTGGGCCCAATTTGGAAAATTAAGCCCTTGAGGATTATTAGCTATTAGGCCATTAGAATGCCAAGTGTTTGGACTAGAATAAATGGTTGTGCGTTAAGATAAGCCTATGTATAGGTTTGGGGCCAATTTGAAAAATTGGTCCATATGTTGGGCCTTGATTGATTATTTATCTTTGGGCTTCAAAGTTTGAGTGTGGGCCTTTATTTTGAACCAAACGAGGTTAGGGGTACGAGAGTCTCCTTACCCCAAGTATGGAGTTATGGTTATGCATTGGAACTCATTTATTAATTGGGTGTCATTTTGATGTTGACAGTTCGGGAATCTGTCAACCATCAATAGGAGTTTTATCCGCGGGACCTCAACAATGCCAGATGAATCTCCTCACCATACCAATGGGTCTAAGGCACCAAGGGCGGCCCATTTATTTAGTTGTGATGATTATTGGGAATGTGCTATCAATACATTATGTATTTATGTGAAGACCATGCAGGGGTTCCTATGGCAATTAGTTATATGTTGTATGCTAGTTGATTGTGTGATATTTGGTATGCTAGTTGTCTTTATGATACTTGCATGGAAGACCTCGTGGGGTTCTCGGGGCACTTAGGTGTAAGACCTTGGAGTGTTTCCACGACATCCTAGGTAAAGACCTCAACGGGGGGGGGGGGGGGGGGGGTCCCGAGGCACTAGGGTTTAAGACCTTGGAGGGTTTCCATGACATCCTTAGTTAAGACCATGTGGGGGTTCCCATGGCATTGGGCTAAGACCATTTGGGGGTTCCCATGGCACCCGATGTAAGACCTTGGAGGGTTTACAGGGAATCCTTATATGTTTGCATGTTTAGCTTATATGTTTTAATGTATGGATTGATTGGTAGCTGGTGAAGACCATGCGGGGGTTCCCATGGCAGTGGGCTAAGACTATGAGGGGGTTCCTATGGCACCCAGAGTAAGACCTTGGAGGGTTTCCATGGCTTCTCTATATGTTTATATGCATGGTTTGTGTAGTTTCTATGATTTTTGTGATTATGTGTATAATACCTTAGAGGGTCTCCATGGCATCTTTATATGTGTATATGCATGGTTATGCAATTGATATGGTTTATGTGATTATGCAGGGTATGCTCTAGGGAACTCACTAAGCTTCGTGCTCACAGTTTTGTTTATGGTTTTAGGTATCATTGTTTTGGAAAGGAAGGGCTTAGCTTGATCGCAACGCACACACCCGTATTTTCCGCATTATGTGATTTTGGTATAAGCTCTGATATGTTTTAATTTGCAATGCTTTTGGAATACTTGGATTCAAAGATATATGTGTTTTGACTATAATAAAAATGAAATTTTTACCCTTGATTTTTGGGTCATTACAAGAAGAAAGGATTTGGCCCTTTTTGGGTGGGCATTATAGTTTAAGTGATCCGGATGTTCGTTTGTGTTTCAGAGCCCAAGGTTATAATCATAATTTGATATCTCAGTCCTTTATGAATTTGGGTTTTTGTTTGGAAAGTTCTTAGGTGGAGGTGAGTTGATAGAAGTGTAGGGCTTCTCATCACCTTTCTGTGGATATAGAGTTCGTTGGAAATGGACTTATATCGAAGAAGTTATGGCCTTCAGAAGTTTGATGGTTTTAGGGCTTAGCCGGGTACGTGGGGCATATATAGTTGTACGCGTAGCGTACTAGTGAAAATGGTAGTACGCGGGGCGTAATCATCAGGATGGTCTCAGGTGCTCTATGGAGTACGTTGGGCGTACCATATGTATGTTGGGCGTACTCCATTCAGACCCAAACCCTATTTTAGGGTCTTGGACCCTATTTAAGCTCTTTATCTCATAGCCTAACCCTAATATCTTCGATCTCCATCCCTCTAAACCCTATAAATCAACCCTTAGCTCCTATTTGAGTGATTCTAGAGCTTAAAATGATTTATGTGTGTTTTTGGTGCTTGAGGAGGAAGAAGGAACTTCTTGAAGAGTCATTGCTTGACTTGGAGATTTTTGATCCAGGCTTTATTCACCTAGATCTAACTTCTAGAGGTATAAAGTCTCAACCTTGACAAAACTTTCTTTTAGATCTAGCTAGGTGGCAATTTGTTATGATTTTGGTCCCTTTGTGGTGGTTCTTGTGAGTAGATGTTACTCCAAAACCTTTGAGCTTCATTATTGGCCTTTGTTGGGGTTATGGAGTCATAAAATATGGATCTTAATGAGTATAAACCTCACATGCATGATTTGGTAATCTTTTGGTGATGCTTGGGACTTAGGGTTTTGATTTGGGTCCCATTAAGTCATGCTAAGTCATAAAGTCAGGAACTTTATGACTTAAGAAGTCCCTTTGATTCAGATCCAGAAGTTTAGACTAAGGTCTTAAGGTATTAAGAAGTTCTTAAGATATTTTGGAGTGATTTTGACCTTTGGAGTTCATCTTTGGTGTTGGAATTCATTAAGCCATGCAAAGGTTTAAATCCTTCGACTTTATGGATCAAGTCACTTATATTTAGCTATTATGAGGTTATGGACATCTTAGCTTAAGGGATTAAGATGTTTCTAGGTTGGATGTGGGCAGGGTCAGTACGCGGGGCGTACTGGGATTCTTGGGCGTATGCTTAGCGTACCCACTGAGTACGTGGGGGGTACTTAGTTAGATGAGATTTTACTTTTTGGGCCTCAAGTTTGGGCTTTCCTTTAGACTTGGGTGTTTGAGTTATTAATAGGCCATCTGTGTATAAGTGTTTTGGGCTAGGTAGAATGATTGGGCTTTAGGGTAAGGCCATTATAAGGGGTTTAGGCCCAATTTGGAAAACTGGGACATATTTGGGCCTTTTGTATTATTAAGTTTGGGACTAAGTCTTGGTCCAAACTAGGTAAGGGGTAAATTGGTCATTTACCCTAGTAATGGATTTATGGTTTAGGGTTGAAACCCAATTGTTGATTGGGTGGAACTAAAAATGGAATGCACGCCCGTCTGGCGCTTAACTGGAACAATAATTTAATTCTTCCGCGGCCGCCCCTGCTTAACCGACTTGAATCTGAACTACGATTCAGACCAAGTCTTACCAAAATTGGATTTCCTTTTCGTGCCATATGCGCTTATACTTTACATTTGTCCCTTTTTTTATTCCCGGTCCAATATGAGTTCTCGAAGATCTTCGTTCGAAAAGACTTTTGTTATTGATAGTTCGGGGATCGGTCAGCCAGGAACCAGATATTTATCTGCTGGATTCAACATTGTGAGGTGAGTCTTCTCACTATATCTATGCGTTGAAGGAACCAATGCTAGACCATTATTTGTTGTGTGGAGTGCTAGTTGTCTCTGTGATACTTGCATGAAAGACCATGGGGGGAGGGGGGGGGGGGAGCCCATGGCATTCCAGGTAAAGACCATGGAGGGAGCCCATGGCAATTATACGTATGTTGCATGATATACAGTGGTTGTATGTTATGTGGTATGTTTGGGGAACTCACTAAGCTTTGTGCTTACGGTTTTTAGTTTATGTCTCAGGTACTCCGATTTTCAAATGGAAATGCTCGAGATGATTGCAGAACACACACCACATGTTTCCGCATTCTGTGAATTACTCTGAATTGATGATGTTTTGCTAAAACTTTTTTACCTTGGTTTTATGGGAAAGATATGTATTAACGATTTATTAATCTGAAAACAAAAATTTTTATGTCATGATTTTTGGGACGTTACAAAACTCACTTGAATCGAAGACCCAAATAAGCACAATAACACCCTTACTCCTTGCACCGATCACTCCCAAGAACCAACTAGTATCAAACAAGGATAAATCCTTAATCAGTAACCCAAGTCCTTCAAGTTTAACCAAAAATCAAACTGGTAAAATGTTAATGATCAACAGTCAACAAAAGTCAACGACCGACCAAGTCAACGCTCACCACGACGTTGAGACCTCTTTTCCACATTGTGGGCATGTCAGGACAAAATAGTCGACATGCAAGACACCACCATGCCGTGGAAAACCCTTGGACACATCATGGTTCCTGGTAGAGTGTCATATTCTTCATCAAGAGCTTAATCCTTAGAGATAACCCATAATTTTAGATCTGGTCCTTTTCAATGACTTAATGGATAAAGTTTCCAACTTCATCCAGTAGGGCTCCACCATAAGGCAAAATCTACAACCCTAAGTCCATTAAGTCCTTAATGAGGCCAAAACTTGTACATGAACACAAGGTACTCCAAACATGACTCAGAAGCTCAAAGACCATAAGAGAACCATAACAAGCTCTGGAGTTCCTCAAACTCTAAGAGCATTCATGTAAGGGGCCAAAACTGCCCAAAATGATCCCAAACTTGAATGTATAAGTAGAAATGCCAAGGTATGAACTTTATAAATCAAATAATTAAAAAATCTGAAGAAGATGATGGATCCAAGCTGGTTCCTTTCTCCCTTGCACAAAAATGATCTTCCTCCTTCCTTAAACTTCACCAAAATCCAAGAACAAGGTCTCCAATCAAGAAAACAAGCTCTTAATCATCCATGGAGGCTAGGGCTTCGTGTTGAAGGGTTGGAGGCTGAAGATGAGGCCCTAATCCTTGAGTTTAGGTACTTAAATATGTAAGATATCCTAATAAAATCATGGGCTTCGGATGCATCATCTGTTATGACGTGACATCCCTCTTGCCATGCCGCATTAGTTGTGCGTTCTTGAAGTTGACATGCCACATCGTGGTACTCCATTCACCATGTCATGGTATAAGGTTTTTCCCAAAAACCTTACCTTTGACCGCTCAAGTTCTCAACTGATCTGTTTTGGAAAATGGGTTTTACAGTTTGAAAGCCCAAATAAACGGTGGTCCAGATGTGAAGAAGAGACACATCTGCTTAAGAAACCCTAGCTGAAAATCAACAGTGGCTGAAAAAGACAAATTTAGACGATGTCCTAAGAGAAGAAAGAAGTGAAAGAAGGTGGCCTGATGGTGGTCTAGATGTTTGAGAGAAGAGAGAATGGAATATGTATGCGTTTCTTTGACACCACCATTCCTTCATTGGACCCCCCCCCCCCCCCCCCCAAAAAAAAAAAAAAAAAAAAATCCACCGGAAATTTCGAACAATGATGGTGGATAGTTGTTCGTCGGTGGCTTCAGGCATTAGCGTTCACAGGAAGGTGATGGTCAAAGTGGGATAAGTGTAAATGACGATGGTTTCTATCGAACATGGTGAGAGTAGGGTGGAGATGGTGATAGTCGCAGAGAGGGTTCTCCGGAAAGAGCAGTTAGCGTCAATGGTTTAAGAAATTGTGATATATGGTTTCTTCCAAGAGTTTGAAGAGGAAGGAATACAGAGATCTCGTAAAAGGGTGAGAGGGTAGGGAGGTGGGGTTGTGTATGAAGTGGTACTATATTTTTTTTCTAAAATTTATAATAATAACAATATTAAATTAATTGGAAAAGAAATACACAAAAAGTAATATGGTTATTTCATATTTGACATGGACTAAAACCGTACAAAATCGCATATCAGGGATGAAGCATGTAATTTTTAAACGTATGATGGATAATTCGAATTGATTTTTGAAAATATGGACTAAACGCAATCTAACGCTTGAACTAGAGATGAATGGTGTAACTTTCTCTAATGTAATTTATCATTTTTCAAGTGCACATCAAGTGTTTATTTTATTTTTTATTTGAAATGTATATTGACAGGAATATTTAATGAAGTATATATTATGAAGCAAACCTCAAAAAAACCCAATTTATTTTTATCTTGATTATAGAAAAAGCATTATATTATTTAAACTTCTATATTATATTTTTCTAAAAATCTAATTTAAGGCTTTTTCAATCTCAAAAAACTCAACCTATTTTTTATCAAACCATTAAAATATTGTTCTCCCAAAGATCTCCTTCGGTAATAAAATGTGTACACCAAACAGGAGTGAATATAAGATAAATAAACACAAAATTTATGTGAGAAAAGTTGTAAGTAATTGCAAAGTTTCTAACAATTTTGAAATAATCATATTTTTTTCGGGAACAATTCTTTCAATTTCATATCACAAAATTGAAGATTTGTTATGTTATGCATAGGGAACGACTTAATTATTCCATTTTATTACTGTTTTTACGTCTACCAAGCTACAGAGTTTGTAACTGCAAATGCCATGACAATGAAACTGAAACATTTTGTTTCTATCGGGGAGTTATGATAGCGTACAATTCTCATTAATTGAGGTACAAAATTTGGATATATGTCCGGTTTTCGTAAGCTGAACCGGAAAGCAAACCAACACAGACGAAGACAGGTGGGATGCCGTAGCTTTAAAAGCCTTCGATGCTCATCCAAATTGACTTATGGCTTTTTCTTATTTAATACGATATATTTTAGTAGTTGATAGAAGGTTGGTTCTAAGAATTCAAAAAATGAACGAAGACTAAGAATATAATTCTCAACCATTCATTTTAACGTAATCATTGAATTTGATATAATCTACCACACTCGTGCGTAGAACGAAATACGGACTCATGGATAAAGTTACATGCTACACACGTTTATGTAACATACTTTGTATTTTTTAGTTTTTTAGTTTTTTATATTGTTTATGTTTGAATGTCTTTAATATATTTTTAGACATTCTTCTTTTTATATATATACTAGTTGTGTTCCCGTGCAATGTACCGGGACCCAATTAACGTTGTAATTCTAATATCAGAGTAGAAAATAACAATATTGATTGCAAGTTGTAAGGTTATTTGGCCAAAATATTTCTAGCGGATTTGGATGTGTGGGTGGCATTGGTAGCATGGGTTCTAATGCTTGAAATGCTTGAAGACCTCCAGTCATGTACATAAGATTTTTCTATGCTTTAGTTTGCTACCGATTTATTTTATGTTTAGTTTTTGCGTATTAGTTCATTTGGTTTTATTATAAGGTCTACGGTTGAATGTACTATCTATCACTATAAAGAATAACAAATCTTCATCCATAATTCTAATTTTGACAATTAAAAACTTTACATAGCTCAAAAGTATCATTCTTGCAAAAGAAAAAGCTTACAACCACTTTTTCAATCAATAACACTTTACAACTATAAAAAAAATCATAATGCAGTTCATTATATTTTAGATTTGGCTTCGTATATATCCTAAAACTCCTTCCTGTTATTAAAACTATGTAGGGATGTAAACGAACTGAACGTTCGGTGAACCATTTGTGAACTGTTCGGTGGTAAGTTCGTTTATGTTCGTTTATTTAATAAATGAACGAACATGAACAAAAATTATTATTCGTTTAGTTAAATGAACAAAGATGAACAATGGTCTCGTTCGTTCATTTATGCTTGTGAACGTTCGTTTATGATGTTCGTTTACGTTCGTTTAAGTTTATTTATATTCATTTATATTCAAAAAAAATTTTATTATATTGCTATATTATATGTTTGTTTATACTCATATATGTTCAATTGTGTTTTTTTTTTTTATCATCGTTCGTTTATGTTATTTTACCATGTTCACGAACATAAACGAACGAACATGAACAAGGTAATTTATTAAACGAACGAACATTAACAAGAAAATCTTGTTCGTTTATCCGTTTGTGTTTGTTTGTTCTTCGCCTAACTTAAACGAACGAACATGAACAAGACCTTGTTCGTGTTCGTTTGGTTCATTTACAACCCTAAAACCATGTACACACAAACTCGTAAGATTTACTATAACATGAGAAGTTTTGAACCTAAATCACAAAACCATATCAAAGAAACTTAAACTTCAACCGGAATGGACCAAAGCAAAATATTCATTACGAACTTGTAGTGGTTGAAAAAATTGTCTTTTATCTCTTCGTTTTCCATAATCACACCCTTGTTATGTTCAAAACCTCTTATCTACATTAAACCAAACCCCACGCCTACTCATATTATATGAGATGTCGAAAGTGAAAAAAAATTGTAGGGTAGAGTAGGGAAATACCTTGTTTCGTTGTGCAAGTAGAATTGAGTTCACATACAACATACGAAGGCCGAAGAATCAAGTTTTGTGGTTATTTTGACGTCCCATCTTTCTGAAAAGAACAAACCGAATGAAACCACTCAAAATTAAATAAAATCAAATTGGTTGTTTCAATTACACTTTGGTCTACCTTTCATGCAGTTCATTATATTTTAGATTTGGCTTCATGAAGTATATATCCAAAAGCCTAGAAAAATATAATTCCTTCCGGTTATTAAAACCATGTAGGGATGTAAACGAACTGAACGTTTGGTGAACCGTTTGTAAACTGTTTTGCGGTAAGTTCGTTTATGTTCGTTTATTTAATAAATGAATGAACATGAACAAAATTTTTTGTTCATTTAGTTAAATGAACGAACATGAACAATGGTCTCGTTCGTTCATTTAAGCTTGTGAACGTTCGTTTATGATGTTCGTTTACATTCGTTTATGTTTGTTCGTTTAAATTTATTTATATTCATTTATATTCAATTTTTTTAATTATATTTCTATATTATATGTTCGTTTATGTTCATATATGTTCAATTGTGTTTTTTTTTATCATTGTTTGTTTATGTTCATTTAGCATGTTCACGAACATAAATGAACGAACATGACAATGTAATTTGTTAAACGAACGAACATGAACAAGAAAATCTTGTTTGTTTATCCGTTCGTGTTCATTTGTTGTTCGCATAATTTAAACGAACGAACATGAACAAAACCTTGTTCGTGTTCGTTCGGTTCATTTATAGCCCTAAAACCATGTACACACAAACTCATAAGATTTACTATAACATGGCATGTTTTGAACCTAAATCACAACAACATATCAAAGAAACTTAAACTTCAACTGGAATGGACCAAAGCAAAACATTCATTACGAACTTGTAGTGGTTGAACAAATTGTCTTTTATCTCTTTGTTTTCCATAATCACACCCTTGTTATGTTCAAAACCTCTTATCTACATGAAACCAAACCCCACACCTACTCCTATTATATGTTGAGATGTCGAAAGTGAAAAAAATTATAGGGCAAAGTAGGGCAATACCTTGTTTCTTTGTGCAAGTAAAATTGAGTTCACATACAACATACCAAGGTTGAAGAATCAAGTTTTGTGGCTATTTTGACATCCCACCTTTCTGAAAAGAACAGACTGAATGAAACCACTCAAAATTAAATCAAATCAAATTGGTTCTTTCAATTACACTTTGGTCTACCTTTCATGCTCTACCTTCAAACTGAACAAAAAAATCATAAATTGAAATATACAAACTATTTATACCTGTATTTTAAAAAAATCTAATTAAACACTTCCCATTCTGGCTTAGAATCAACTAATGATCTACTTGCCAACATTTTAGCATTCACATTATAAGATTTTTCGTCATCGCCCAAGATCAGAACATCATATTTTTGGATTTCATCATATTTTTGGATTTTAGGTTTGAACTTACTTATTGATATACGACATTTTGAAATTTGTTAGCTATTTTTAGATTCTTGATCAAATCAAGGGGAGATACATGAAAAGTGGAGATAGATTACTCCATATCACCGACAAATCGAGTTTTTAGAAACAGTCCAATTGATGTTTCCATCCTTTGAAAGAGATGATATTGTTGGAACAGGCCCTACAACCTTTGAACAAATAAGAAGAAAAAACAAGAAGTGTTCCATGTTGTTGCTGCACACGAAAAGAAAAGAAAGAGGCAAGAGGAAACTGATTTCTTTATATCCAAAAAGCTACATCAATAAACAAAAGCAAAGGCTATATGTAGCTACAAAAGACTCAATGGAAATTAAACAATACTAAACTAAAACTAGCTACTAGCTACTAGCCACTAGAAAGTAGGACACTACAAGACCAAGTATACCAACGTTTCTCTGCATTAGACTTGGTCAAAAGTCCTTTATTCAAACATTAAATAAATCAAACAAAATACTACCCTTTTACCCATACCAATAACTCCAATAAACCCATGACCCATGTCAAGATTACCCAACACTCAACCCCTTAATATTGACATCAATCTGATTCTTCAAAGCAGTGCTGGCTCATTATCATCTTCAGTCAAATGAACTTCTTCTTCTTTCAATTCCTTTTTAGTACACTCAACTGCATAATGTCCATAGTCTTGACAATTATAGCATTTAATATGTCTCTTGTCTCGATACATACCTTGCTCCCTTCGATCTTCATAGTTTAGGAACCGGCCATCTCGACCTCTACCACGACCGATTACTTGATACCGACCTCTTCCTTGTCCAGATTGATCTTGATTGAAGTTAGAACGCTTGGTTCTCTCTTCCCATTTCTCTTTTGACAATAAAAGTTTGTTTTGATTTTTATGATTATCATCTTCATCAAGAACCTTGATTCTCTCTTCATATTGTCACACCCCCGAACCATACGGCGGAAACGTCCGAGGGCTGTCGTGACTTAATTGAATACCATAACATTGAATATATATGGAACATAACAACATTTGTCACCATGCATTAATATAGTACAACCGATAAAGTTTACATGAAGTACATTGTTTAAACATTACATTCCCAAAAATAAATTGTTCGACTCGTTAATAAGTAAACTGCAAGCCATCACTAGGTACATTTTCCCTTTGAATCACTAGTTACCTGAGAATACAAGTATTTTGAAAAACGCCAACATGTGAAATGTTGGTGAGTTCATAAGCGGTATTTGAAAAGCAATGTTTTGTATCATTTTGAAAACCACCAGAAAATCCAATATTTTCTGAAAAGAGCTTTTGAAAACGTTTGTGAAGATCCATAGGTATGCTTGTTTGTTTCTATAGTTGTAAGAAAAATGTTCATCAAAATTGTGTGCATTTTGAAAAATGTGTGTATTGAAAAACCCTATGAAAACCCGATGTTTTCCTAATTCTTTGAATTCCATGAAGTTAAAGATATAACCGTTGCAGCGCGTGAAGTCATTAATCCCAGGCGACATCGGATTATTTTTTCGCATGATTAATTGCTATAAACACGCGTTACACAAACGACCCGTTTATAACTATACTAACGATCCCGTAGGCGTCGTCCGTACTAATCACGTTATCCGACCGCCCTAACTTCGAGTAATCCCACATCCGAAGAGAAAGAGGACACGAAGACCCCGATGACTCCATTAACCGGTTGGGGATAAAAAAAAGGTACGAGGGGCCCTTGACCCGCCTCGCATAAAATACCGACTTTACTAGCAATACCATAGGACCCTTGGGGACCAATAGTATAAATGCCATTGAAAGTACTTTTACGCTGTGTTAGATCATGTAAGACCCAACAACTCGTAAGGTAGAAGTCTTCGGGCCTTAAGATCAGGTCATTGGGTTAGCCAGGCCCAACAAACAAGATTTTACACTTTGGGGCCCAAAGATGGTGCGTAGACGTCTGTGCACTCTCACGTGTGTATTGAATTATCAAATGTTTTCGTGTATGAGTCGAGTTATCGTTGTGTTAGTAGTTTCAGATTATTATTGATTCGAGACCGAATCAATTCGTTTAACAACGATTTTTGGTATTGTTGTGTATTGTGTCGGTAGTCGCGGTGCCAATATTTGATCAAGTTGCGTGTATTGAATTAGCCTTGAACGTTTTCTGTTTTCAGCCCCTCATTGTTTGTAAAATTTACTTTTTCCACCCTCTAATTAAATAACTTTCCGGTTTGGTCCTTAAATCATTTTTCTTGACATTTTAACACCAAAAATTATTGAAATTAATATTTTTCAGCATATTTTTCATTGAAAACAGTTTAAGTCCCTGAAATTGCAGTTTTCTCGGTTATAACCCTTCTTTTTCGCAGTTTTTACAATTTTGGCCCCAATTGGAAAATTTTTGCAACTTTGGTCCTTTTTAAATTTGAAAAGCATTTTAAACCTTTGAAAAGTACTTGTAACACTAGTAGTCCACTGTTTTACAGAAAAACACAGTTTTGGCCCTCCAAAACAGAAAATTTCGCATAATGGGCCCTATTGGGCCGAAATTGTCATTTTTAGCCCATTAAGCTTGAAATTTATGTTTTTAATCCTCCAAAAGAGTATATTTTCAGAAAATACATTATGGAAACTGTTTTGACTCATCTCACCCATCAGATTTCGAAATATTTCATTTTGGGCCCTTCAACTTTGTATTTTTAAGATTTATGTCTAAAAAAAAAATGAGTTTTTAGCCCAAAATATGTATTATTAAGCCACTTAGCTATTTTTCTTGGTATACTTTGTATGTAGTAGTATGTTTTATGTTAGTATCATTTAACATAAAGTATATCTCGGTTTTTAGTGATTTATGACTAGATCCAACATCATAATCATACCAAACACACATATAAGCATAGAAATCATACAAGGCATACACATAATGTTAGATCTACACCTTTGCTTGTATTCTCCCCCACAAAAACTTATAAAAACCGAAAATAAGGGGGTATGAAGCTCACCTTAGGGTTTGGTTTCGGTTTTGGAGGAGAAATGGAAGAAAATTTGGTGATTTTCGGCCTAAGCAACCTTTTCTTGATGATCTCGAGTTTGAGAGGTTCTAAGACACAAGATTATGCTTTCATATGAGTTAAGGAGAGATTTTTGGATGTAAGAAGAAGTCTAAAGTATGGATCCAACTTTCAACTTACCTAGATGATGATTTTTGTGAAGGATTCTCCTTGGAATGCTCTTGAATCTTCGAAATTTAGTGAAGAGAGTGGAGGGTGTTCTTGAGAGTGTTTGATAAGCAAAAATGATGGAAGCGTGTGTGTGTGTGGGTGCTTTCGGCCGAAGGAAAAAGAGGGAGGGAGAAGAGAAGTGAGTAAGGTGATGTGTGCATGGAGACATGAGTTAGTGCATGGAGATCCAAGGGGTAATAATGAGGTGGCAATCCATAAGTCAACTTCTTCCTCTTGGGCTTGTCTTGGGCCGAAATTTGGAAAGAAAAGAGAGTATTGGGATTTAATGCCCCTAAGCCCAATATTAGAGTTAGGTTTGATGATTGTAAGATATAAGTGTGATTTTTATACTTTG
Organism: Lactuca saligna; assembly: GCF_052625555.1. Classification (NCBI taxonomy): domain Eukaryota; kingdom Viridiplantae; phylum Streptophyta; class Magnoliopsida; order Asterales; family Asteraceae; genus Lactuca; species Lactuca saligna. The sequence continues at coordinate 244,805,345 of NC_136424.1, read as the reverse complement.
TTGGGCTAGTTTAAGTTAATTATGGTTCATAACTTTTAATTCATTTCATTCTAGGCCCAACATAGCCCAAAATATTGAAATAAATAAATATGGGTCCAATTAGAGCCCATTTAAGGGTTCTAAGCCCATGATAGTCAAATTGGAAGCTTATTGGTCCATTTGGGCCCAATAAGGAAGTCCTAGTCCAAAATGGACTTAAACGAGGACTTCTAGGGTTTCCAATTTCTTGATGACCATTTGTAGTACTTGTATGATGTATTTGATTGAAGTTTTTGATGTCATAATAATAGGTATCACACATGCTCTTAAGTTTTTGATTCAACCTTTACTTGAATGTAGTGATTACAAGACACAAAATTTCTAGTTGTGACATCATCCCCCCGTTAGAGGGAATTTCGTCCCGAAATTCTGTTTGAAAGCTAGATTTGAGAATGCTAGAATAGGTGAGGGTACTTTTGCTTCACTTGGTCTTCGCGTTCCCACGTGAATTCTGGCCCACGCTTTGCGTTCCACCGTACTTTCACGATCGGGATGCGACTTTGCTTAGTACGCTTCACCTCCCTGTCCATGATTTCGATTGGTTCCTCAACGAACAGGAGATTCTCATTGATTTCGATTTCGTCAAGAGGAATGACAAGGGTTTCATACGATAGGCACTTCTTCAGATTAGAGACATGAAACACGGGGTGTACACCATTTAGCTCTGCGGGTAGTTGTAGTCTGTATGCTACCGGACCTATTCGGGCGACAATTTCGAAAGGTCCAATGTATAGTGGGTTCAGTTTTCCCCGCTTTCCAAAACGGATAACTCCTTTCCAGGGTGAGACTTTCAACAGTACTCGATCACCGACCTGAAATTCTAAGGGCTTTCACCGTTTATCAGTGTAGCTCTTTTTTCGGTCACGCGATGCTTGCAATCGAGATCTGATTTGAACGATCTTTTCCGTGGTTTCACGAATGATCTCCGGTCCCGTTAGTGCTTTGTCCGATGTTTGTGTTTTTGCTAGCTGGGTGTCACCTACCTCAGCCCAACATAACGGTGATCTACACTTACGCCCGTACAGTGCGTCGAAAGGAGCCACCTTGATGCTCGAATGATAACTATTGTTATATGAGAACTCGACTAAAGGTAGGTGGGTATCCCAAGACTTCCTAAAGTCTATTACGTATGCACAGAGCATGTCTTCGAGTGTCTGGATGGTTCGCTCGCTTTGACCATCCATTTGTGGATGATAAGCGGTGCTCATGTCGAGGTGAGTTCCTAGTGCCTTATAGAGTGATTGCCAAAATCGTGAAGTGAACCTACTGTCCCTATCCGAGATGATAGAGACTGGCACTCCGTGGAGTCTCACGATTTCTCGAATGTATAAACGCGTCAGTCTCTCCATCTTATAAGATTCTTTAATTGGCAGGAAATGGGCAGATTTCGTCAGTCGGTCGATTATTAACCATATGGTGTCTAATCCATCCGACGTTTTGGGTAGCTTGGTCACGAAATCCATAGAAATCCCCTCCCATTTCCACTCAGGGATTGCCGGTTGCTGTAACAATCCTGAGGGTTTCTGGTATTCCACCTTTACTTTGGCGCACGTAAGGCACTTACTAACGTAGGTCACAATTTCCGCCTTCATGTTAGGCCACCAATAGTGTTGTTTGATATCCAAGTACATCTTGTCTGAACCGGGATGAATGGAGTATCGTGTCTTGTGGGCTTCCTTCATAACGGCCTCCCTAAATCCTCCGATTTTTGGGACCCAAATACGGTTCATGAAGTAGTATACCCCATTCTCCATTGTTTCTAGGTTCTTCTCCATCCCGCGCAATGCCTCGCTAGCTCTATTTTCTGTTTTCATAGCCTCCGACTGGACTGATGCAATTTGAGTGGCTAGATGAGATTGAATGGTTATCGAGAGAGTTTTCGTATGGCGATTAGAGTACTCCTTCCGAATTAATGCATCAGCTACCACGTTGGCCTTGCCTGGGTGGTACTTGATCTCACATTGGTAGTCGTTTAGCAATTCAACCCATCTTCGTTGTCTTATGTTCAGCTCCTTCTGGTTCAAGATGTGCTGGAGACTCTTGTGGTCCGTGAAGATGGTGCACTTCGTACCGTACATGTAGTGCCTCCAAATTTTTAAGGCGAAGACCACGGCTCCCAATTCCAGGTCATGGGTCGTATAATTTACTTCGTGTGTCTTTAGTTGGCGAGATGCGTAAGCTATCACCCTTCCACGCTGCATGAGTACACAACCTAAGCCTTGATTTGACGCGTCACAGTAGACTACAAAATCTTCCGTTCCTTCCGGTAGAGATAGTACAGGGGCGCTACAGAGAGCTTGCTTTAATGACCGAAACGCAATGTCTTGTTTGTCTGTCCATTTGAATGGTACGCCCTTTTGAGTAAGGGAAGTAAGTGGATTGGCGATCTTAGAAAAGTTTTGAATGAATCTCCCATAGTAGCCTGCTAGACCCAAGAACTGACGGATTTTCGTAGGTGTTGTCGGGATTGCCCATCCTTCAACAGCCTTGACTTTAGAGGGATCCACATGGATTCCATCCTGGTTGACTACATGACCTAGGAAGTTCACACTCCGGAGCCAGAACTCACACTTGGAGAGTTTGGCGTAAAGCTTTTCTGATCGCAGAGTTGCTAGGACTTGTCGGAGATGTTGGCCATGCTCTTCTTTGCTTCGAGAATAGACAAGGATGTCATCGATAAACACAATGATGAAGTTGTCAAGGAACAGTCGGCAGATTCGATTCATTAGGTCCATAAATGCGGCAGGTGCATTTGTTAGACCGAAGGGCATTACGACGAATTCATAATGTCCGTAGCGGGTTCGGAAAGCGGTTTTAGGAATATCCTCTTCCCGAACTTTGAGTTGGTGGTATCCGGACCGTAGATCTATTTTAGAAAAATAACTAGCTCCTTGGAGCTGGTCGAATAGATCATCGATTCGTGGAAGTGGGTAGCGGTTTTTAACAGTGAGTTTATTTAACTCTCTGTAATTGATGCACATTCTAAAAGATCCGTCCTTCTTTTTGACAAAGAGCACTGGAGCTCCCCATGGCGAGTAGCTAGGTCGGATAAATCCCTTGTCCAGAAGCTCACTGAGTTGGCTGGACAATTCCTGCATTTCAGCAGGAGCCAACCGATAGGGTGATTTAGCAAGAGGAGTTGCTCCTGGAACGAGGTCGATTCTGAACTCAACCTGTCTCTCTGGGGGTACTCCCGGAAGATCTTCAGGAAATACGTCTGGAAATTCACACGCTACCGGAATATATTGGATGTTAGTCTCTTCCTTGGTCTTATCCACTATGTGAGCCAAGAACGCTAAGTTGTTCTTTCGTAGATGTTTTTGTGCCTTTATGCACGAGATGAGGCGAAGATTCATGCTGGGTTTGTCTCCGTAAATTACCAGGGTTTCGTTATTTGGGAGACGAAGGCGAACGGCCTTCTCGTGGCACATAATCTCAGCATGGTGGGGGCTTAACCAATCCATGCCGATAATCACATTGAAACTCCTAATTGACACTGGCATTAGGTCTATTCGAAAGACGTGTTGGTTAAGGGTTAGGGTACATCCGATGTAGATTTCCCCAGTGGATTCGGTTTTCCCATTGGCCATTTCCACCGTATATGTTTCATTTAGCTTTTGGGGCAACTGTTTTAATAAATGCTTAAACTTATTGCTTACGAAACTTCGCTCCACTCCGGTGTCAAATAAGATGCATGCATAAGCGTGGTTTAAGGGAAACGTACCGGTAACAACAGAGGGGTCCTGAACTGCCTCGCCCTGACCCATAGTCAGCATCCTTCCTACTCCTCTATTTCCTGAATTGTTGTTGTTAGGGCAGTCTCGGCGGATGTGTCCAGTCCTCCCACACCCGAAGCAGGTGTGGCTAGGCCCTGTGTTATTGCCGCCGGCATTGATGTTGTTGTTATTGCGGTGGTTGTTGTTGTTGTTGTTGTGGTTGTTTCCCTGATTTTGATTCTGGGGAGGATAAGTCCTGCAGTATCTTGCAGTGTGTCCCCTTCGGTTGCAACTGGTGCAATGGAGTTCCCTGCATTCGCCGTGATGATGGAGTCCGCACTTATTACATTTGGGAAGATTACCGGAATAGGGTCTTGAAGCATTTGAAGCAGCTGAGGGTGGAGCATGTGGTGCGGCTGGAACCGGTGCGGTGACAGCGTTAACTGCCACTGTCTGCTGCTTTTTAGAGGTCTCGGGACCCTGACGTCCCTTCCTCTTGTTGTTCTTCCCTTTCTTGCCATCACCCTCTTTTTTCTTCTCAGCCTCCATTGGCTTCTCGCCCTTCTTGTTGTTATGATCATACAACCTCTTCGCCAATCTCTTCGCGCTGTCAAATGTTTCGGGGTTTGCAGCTATCACATTCCCTTGAGTTGGTGATGTTAGTCCCCATATGAATCACTCAATCTTCTTTCCTTTCGAGGTGATCATAACCGGGCACAGCAGGGATAGTTCACTAAATCTCGATATGTAGGCATCGATATTCGCATTCTGCACAGTGAGGTTCCATAGCTCTTGCTCCATCTTCTGTATTTCGCCTCGTGGGCAGTACTCAGCCATTAACATTTCTTTCATATCTACCCACGGCATAGAGTTGGCTACAGGGAGCGTCATGGATTCCACATGTCCGTTCCACCAGGTGAGTGCTTGATCCACAAAAGTGCAGGCCGCGAACTTCACTTTCATCTGCTCAGGGCAATCGCATATCTCGAATACCGATTCCACCTTCTCGATCCATCGCTTCAGAGTGATCACCCCTCCAGTGCCGTTGAAAGTTCGTGATTTAGCGTTTGTGAAGTCCTTGTAGGTACATGTCTTGGTGGATCCTTGATTCATTCCGTTGTTCGAACTTCCGGCTCCTTGCCCATTGACTCCTCCTCCATGTCATCATCGGTCTCCTCGAACTCGTAGTCGGTGTCCATGTACTCGTCAGGTTCAACGCCGTGGACTCCCTCTTGATTCCCTTCTGGTTCGTCTTCAAGTATCCCGTGTGCCCCTAGGGCTTAGTGAAACTGATTGCCCTGATGCTCTCCCTCCATGAAGACTGGGAGAAAGTATACGAATAAGCTATCACTTTCCTATGACGCTACCGCTATTGCACAAGCTAAACAGGCGTTCTCTTTTCGGTGGTAGAAGGGTATAGGTTTAGGTTCCCTAGCAATCCCGATCTCATCAGGACGTGTGTTAGTTATACTTTGGAGAGAGTGTAGTTGATCAGGCTACATCCACTCCTTGGTACCACTAAGAACAGTCCTGAGTTTAACCGAGATACTAGTATTATTTTTGTTTGGTTCAGCGTTATGTTCCTATTCTTAATGCAAGCAAGGGTGTTTTATTTACTTGTTTTGTTCAGAGTTATGTTAGTCCCTCTTTTTGGTTTATAGTTGCATATCAATGTGTGGCTCGACATGCTAGTTCCCTATAAACAAAGCTCTGATACCAACCTGTCACACCCCCGAACCAGACGGCAGAAACGTCCGAGGGCTGTCGTGACTTAATTGAATACCATAACATTGAATATATGTGGAACATAACAACATTCGTCACCATGCATTAATATAGTACAACCGATAAAGTTTACATGAAGTACATTGTTTAAACATTACATTCCCAAAAATAAATTGTTCGACTCGTTAATAAGTAAACTGCAAGCCATCACTAGGTACATTTTTCCTTTGAATCACTGGTTACCTGAGAATACAAGTATTTTGAAAAATGCCAACATGTGAAATGTTGGTGAGTTCATAAGCGGTATTTGAAAAGAAATGTTTTGTATCATTTTGAAAACCACCAGAAAATCCGATATTTTCTAAAAAGAGCTTTTGAAAACGTTTGTGAAGATCCATAGGTATGCTTGTTTGTTTCTATAGTTGTAAGAAAAATGTTCATCAAAATTGTGTGCATTTTGAAAAATGTGTGTATTGAAAAACCCTAGGAAAACCCGATGTTTTCCTAATTCTTTGAATTCCATGAAGTTAAAGATATAACCGTTGCAGCGCATGAAGTCATTAATCCCAGGCGACATCGGATTATTTTTGCGCATGATTAATTGCTATAAACACGCGTTACACAAACGACCCGTTTATAACTATACTAACGATCCCGTAGGCGTCGTCCGTACTAATCACGTTATCTGACCGCCCTGACTTCGAGTAATCCCACATCCGAAGAGAAAGAGGACACGAAGACCTCGATGACTCCATTAACCGGTTGGGGATAAAAAAAAAAGGTACGAGGGGCCCTTGACCCACCTCGCATAAAATACCGACTTTACTAGCAATACCATAGGACCCTTGGGGACCAATAGTATAAATGTCATTGAAAGTCCTTTTACGCTGTGTTAGATCATGTAAGACCCAACAACTCGTAAGGTAGAAGTCTTCGGGCCTTAAGATCAGGTCATTGGGCTAGCCAGGCCCAACAAACAAGATTTTACACTTTGGGGCCCAAAGATGGTGCATAGACGTCTGTGCACTCTCACGTGTGTATTGAATTACCAAATGTTTTCGTGTATGAGTCGAGTTATCGTTGTGTTAGTAGTTTCAGATTATTATTGATTCGAGACCGAATCAATTCGTTTAACAACGATTTTTGGTATTGTTGTGTATTGTGTCGGTAGTCGCGGTGCCAATATTTGATCAAGTTGCGTGTATTGAATTAGCCTTGAACGTTTTCTGTTTTCAGCCCCTCATCTTTTGTAAAATTTACTTTTTCCACCCTCTAATTAAATAACTTTCCGGTTTGGTCCTTAAATCATTTTTCTTGACATTTTAACACCAAAAATTATTGAAATTAATATTTTTCAGCATATTTTTCATTGAAAACAGTTTAAGTCCCTGAAATTGCAGTTTTCTCGGTTATAACCCTTCTTTTTCGCAGTTTTTACAATTTTGGCCCCAATTGGAAAATTTTTGCAACTTTGGTCCTTTTTAAATTTGAAAAGCATTTTAAACCTTTGAAAAGTACTTGTAACACTAGTAGTCCACTGTTTTACAGAAAAACACAGTTTTGGCCCTCCAAAACAGAAAATTTCGCATAATGGGCCCTATTGGGCCGAAATTGTCATTTTTAGCCCATTAAGCTTGAAATTTATGTTTTTAATCCTCCAAAAGAGTATATTTTCAGAAAAGACATTATGGAAACTGTTTTGACTCATCTCACCCATCAGATTTCGAAATATTTCATTTTGGGCCCTTCAACTTTGTATTTTTAACATTTATGTCTAAAAAATGAGTTTTTAGCCCAAAGTATGTATTATTAAGCCACTTAGCTATTTTTGTTGGTATACTTTGTATATAGTAGTATGTTTTATGTTAGTATCATTTAACATAAAGTATATCTCGGTTTTTAGTGATTTATGACTAGAGCCAACATCATAATCATACCAAACACACATATAAGCATAGAAATCATACAAGGCATACACATAATGTTAGATCTACACCTTTGCTTGTATTCTCCCCCACAAAAACTTATAAAAACCGAAAATAAGGGGGTATGAAGCTCACCTTAGGGTTCGGTTTCGGTTTTGGAGGAGAAATGGAAGAAAATTTGGTGATTTTCGGCCTAAGCAACCTTTTCTTGATGATCTCGAGTTTGAGAGGTTCTAAGACAAAAGATTATGCTTTCATATGAGTTAAGGAGAGATTTTTGGATGTAAGAAGAAGTCTAAAGTATGGATCCAAGTTTCAACTTACCTAGATGATGATTTTTGTGAAGGATTCTCCTTGGAATGCTCTTGAATCTTCAAAATTTAGTGAAGAGAGTGGAGGGTGTTCTTGAGAGTGTTTGATAAGCAAAAATGATGGAAGTATGTGTGTGTGGGTGCTTTCGGCCGAAGGAAAAAGAGGGAGGGAGAAGAGAAGTGAGTGAGGTGATGTGTGCATGGAGACATGAGTTAGTGCATGGAGATCCAAGGGGTAATAATGAGGTGGCAATCCATAAGTCAACTTATTCCTCTTGGGCTTGTCTTGGGCCGAAATTTGGAAAGAAAAGAGAGTATTGGGCTTTAATGCCCCTAAGCCCAATATTAGAGTTAGGTTTGATGATTGTAAGATATAAGTGTGATTTTTATACTTTGTTGGGCTAGTTTAAGTTAATTATGGTTCATAACTTTTAATTCATTTCATTCTAGGCCCAACATAGCCCAAAATATTGAAATAAATAAATGTGGGTCCAATTAGAGCCCATTTAAGGGTTCTAAGCCCATGATAGTCAAATTGGAAGCTTATTGGTCCATTTGGGCCCAATAAGGAAGTCCTAGTCCAAAATGGACTTAAACGAGGACTTCTAGGGTTTCCAATTTCTTGATGACCATTTGTAGTACTTGTATGATGTATTTGATTGAAGTTTTTGATGTCATAATAATAGGTATCACACATGCTCTTAAGTTTTTGATTCAACCTTTACTTGAATGTAGTGATTACAAGACACAAAATTTCTAGTTGTGACACATATGCCTTCAACCTTCCCACAACTTCCTCAAGTGACATGTCCTCTATCTCGGAGTATTGCTCAATAGATGCAACAATCTGCAAAAACTTCTTAGGAACTGAATTTAGTAGTTTTCTTACCACTATCTCATCCTGAAAGTTAGACCCAAGACTCTTGAATTTGGATGCAATCTCACTAAGTTTCCCCGAAAACTAATCAATTGTGTCACCCTCTTTCATCTTCAACATCTCTAGCTCGGTTCTAAGTGTTTGAAGTCTGGCTTTTTGAACTCTTTCGACTCCCAAATACCGCACACGAAGCGCTTCCCACACATCTTTTGCATCCTTATGCTTAGCCACTTGAAGCAATATATCTTCAGGTAGAGTTTGAAACACAAATGCTCTTGCCATCATATTTTTCTTTGCCTCAATCGCTTTTCCAGTTTCCGGATTAACCGCTTCCCACAAGTCGTATGCTTGTAAGATCGACTCCACCATAATTGACCAAATTGTGTAATTTGTAGTTGTTAACTTAGGGCATTACAGTGGGATACTTTGGCTGGTCACGGGTACAACCTGACTTGATCCTCCCAAGTTTGTTGCTGGCACCTTCCCTAACTTGATCTTTCTTCTTGTACAGAACCAACCAATTCAGATCACACACACAGATCACACAGATCTGATTTATTTTCGATCTGTTTTCTTTGTTCAAACCACCCACACACACTTGCAGGTGCACCATAAATATTGTTTTCTGATCTTCTTTCTTACATTGAGTAACTTCTTCACATAGATTGGTTTCACCACACAGGTTCCTATCTTCTTTGTTCACCCAGAACTTGAATTGAGCACACAACACTTTCTCAGCACACAACACTTTCTTAGCACACAACTTTCTTTTCACACAGATTCTTTGATTTTGAACTCGAAGGTTCACATAGAACCTCTTCGCATATCCTACGTGTTGAGCCTAGGGCTTTGATACCAAATGTTGGAACATGCCCTACAACCTTTGAACAAATAAGAAGAAAAAACAAGAAGTGTTCCCTGTTGTTGCTGCACACGAAAAGAAAAGAAAGAAGAAAGAGGAAACTGATTTCTTTATATCCAAAAAGCTACATCAATAAACAAAAGCAAAGGCTATATATAGCTACAAAAGACTCAACGGAAATTAAACAATACTAAACTAAAAACTAGCTACTAGCCACTAGAAAGTAGGACACTCCAAGACCAAGTATACCAAGTTTCTCTGCATTAGACTTGGTCAAAAGTCCTTTATTCAAACATTAAATAAATCAAACAAAATACTACCCTTTTACCCATACCCATAACTCCAATAAACCCATTACCCATGTCAAGATTACCCAACAGATATTGCTAGTTATATATTGTGTTTGTAAAATTGTCTTAAAACTTCAAAGATTTGAACAATGCTTAAACCCCTATGATGTCTATTGTGAATTAAAGGAATAATAACACAACAACCAAGTAAATTAACTGAACAATAGAATACATAAATCATTAAACAAAACTTACATAGATTTGGGAAGTGCTTTTTTGAGCAAGATTGATGACCACAAGTGCTGGATAGGACACAAAGAACATGCCAAACGAGTTTTGTGTTCAGAAAATTCGAATCTCTAATAAAAATTAGCAATTTTCTTAACGAAATCGCAACATCATAAATCCACTGCTTAGAAAATTTGATCGTCAATCAATCTGGAATTTTATCGTATATTGGTATTTGAATACACGATTATGAGTTCCATAATCAACAAAAGTGGATCTTTATTCGAATTGGTAAGTCTTTTGAATCGTAAATGAACAAAATGAATCTACCAACAATAATAAACACGAAGGAATAAAAAAGGGATGCAAGGTAAGTAGGTAAGAAAGATAGATATATTAGAAGCTAACATGCTGCAACAGTGGACATGTTTGATCAAATGACTTTCATGGGAGCCCAAGACCTCAACATCCTAGAAAAAGCTACCAAAGTGGATCTACAACGACTACAAATATTGTTGACACAGACGATTTTGTAGTTGGTATTAAAAGGGTCTACAATGAGAAATTACATGTAAAGTCTCCTTAATATTCAAAACCTTCATTTAGATATAAAAGTATAGATTAGTGCAGAAGTGGCAGAGATGGAAGCGATAGGTGCCGATTTTGTGTGGCATAATAGATTTGTACAAAGAAGGTCCACAATGAGTTGTGTGTGTGTGTGAGAGAGAGAGAGAGAGAGAGAGAGAGAGAGAGAGAGAGAGAAATAAGGTTCTTAATGAGTTATGGTTAGTGGTGGGAATTAAAATGGGGTGAGGTTAACGATGGTGTTTGTGTTCCTGATTTCAAAAAAGAATCCCCACAGATAAATCTCCTTGATTCACATAACCCATAACTTGTAATTGATAAGATTAGATGCTAGTTGATTATTGAGTAGAATTAATTGTTTGGCATGATAGATTTGTACATTGTGTTTATAAATTTATACCACTTAAATTTCAAGAAATATCCAATAGACTTTTGTTTTTAGTTTTTTTGAATGTAGGTTAGTTCGAGCTTTGAAGTTTAAAAATCATAATAACTAGTATTATATTTCAGGTATAAAATTGTATTGAATTATCAAAATAACGTATTTATATTTGTAAATTTTTTGATATCCGAGACAAAAAAAAAAACTTAGTTTTTATTGAAAATTGTTTAATACAATTATTATATATTTGAAGCTTGATAATAACAATTGTCCAGCATAACGTTTTCAAAGTACAATCCTTAAAAATGAAAGAACAAAAAAAAAAAGTAAAAATTGGAAATTAAATGAATCTTAGATGCTATAATTAGACAAACAAATGAAAAACCGTTATTAAATTTAATATTATAACCATAATTCATCTAAACCAAAACTATAACATATACATTAACATATACATGTTTGTTAATTTTTACATGAAACAATGTCTCTACCTTCTCTCCTCTCATTCTTTGCCACCACGATTGAATGCTTTATCTATGGGCTATGCTGACCATCATCCTATTCCATTCGTTTGTCGGAACCAAAAACATAAATGTCATAAACACACAAACTATTAACAACTCAAAAGAAAGGTCATAAATGAACAAATAAAATGATCTCTCTAATATAGAGAAATAAGGTTACTTATGATCTTTCCTGCATTTTCAAAAATTAAAAACCCGCCTGGGTCATTTGGTTATAATAGCAAGAACGTCAGAAAAAGTGTTTAAACTTAGTATTCAAAAGAAAATTTTGTTTTTTGGGACTATTTTAAACAATGTAATATCCTCCCATGTCGGATATTTCTGTGTACCGAAATGTCTAACTTACATATTTTCCTTTGTGTTTTTGTGACCTAACGTAAAAAGTAAAGGTTTTTTTTTTTTTTTTTTTTTTTTAATTTTTTTTTTCACTCTAATATAGTGCACCTTCGTTTTTAATATATTTGTGATGTATATGGCAACTTAGTTTATGGCTTGCACCATATACAAACACGACGAAATATTCTGACAGACACTGTACATTGAAATTTCAAGCTTTACACCCTTCGATGTAGGGTATTTCCAAGGTTGTCAAGATTAGAATCTTAACTATGATTGTTTTTGGGTTTGCAAGATCGGGATTAGGATTCTAAGATCACAAAATAAAAATAATTTGAACTTATAATCTGAAACATGAAAAATATCTCAAACATTCATTTTTTTTTGGCCAAAGGCTATAAAAGCTTCAAAACATTAGTAACAACTCATAACACAAAATGATAACCGGTAACCGATAAATGACAAAAGATATAAAGTGGTAAAATCATTTTTTTCAAAAAAAAGGGGGGATGGTACGATCAGATCGGATCCCGATTCTATGATCCTACATGCGATCCTACCCCCAATACTACCAGACTCATTTTTCCTACCAAGGATCGTAGGATCGTACAATCCTACGATCAAGATCGCGATTTTGACAACATTAGTATTTCACTATATTGAATCCTCAATACCTGATTATGCGGCCAAGGTTTATACCCTCCGTTGTCGAGTATTTCTGTAACACCCCGAAGTTGTTCGTTGCCAAAACCCGTTCTACCCGAAAAGTCGCCGTTATCAAAATTCGTTCTGTTTTCACTTTGGGTCAAATTATTTAAACTTATATGTTTATTATAATTTAATGAGTGTCTAAACCACTCAGGAACTCACGTAATTAGCCCAAAAATAATTATTTCATAAGTTTTAGAAATGTTCCCGCCGGGTGACGGTAACTTAATCGGGTGCGACCAAAAGCCGCGTTTAACATCGGTATCGGGTAGAATTCCACCGTGTCCAAGTTTTAGGACCTATATAAACGTGTTTTAGCACCCATCTGAAGCTTTTTCCTTCTCTCTCTACTCTCTCTTTAACCTCTCTCCTAAATCCAAAGTTTAAGGGTCCAAAACTCAATTTTAAGGCCTCAAATCCCTACGGTACCTTCCTAACCTTAATGTATAGCATCTTTAGCCTTCAAATTCGAGATTGAATCATGATTTAAGGCCTTGTATATGAGTTTACGGCCATGGAATATGCTTAGGCCGTAAACTCATAATAAGTGGGTTTTAAGCCCTAAAACCCCTCCTAAGCACTATTTGTCACACCCCCGAACCAGAAACGTCCGGGGGCTATTGTGACTCAATTGAATACCATCACAGTGAATATACATGAAACATAACATCATACATCACCAAGCATTGGAATAATACAACTGGTAGCGTTTACATCCGTTACATTGTTTCAAAATATTACATTCCAAAATACATTGTTCATTGTTACTTAAACAACCGCAATACAATCATAGAGTATAGTCCTTTCTTCACTTATCTGTTACCTGAGAATACAAGTATTTTGAAAAACGTCAACATATGAAATGTTGGTAAGTTCATAAGTAATGTTTGAAATCCAATGTTTGTAATGTTTTGAAAAACCACCAGAAAATCCGATATTTTCTGAAAATAGAATAGCGTAAAAATATGTGAAGATCCGTGAGTATGCTTGTTTGAATTCTATAGATGTAAGCGTAAGAGTTGTGAAATTCGACATGTAGTTCATAAGTGAACTTGTTGAAAACCCTAGGAAAACCCGACGTTTTCCTATCACTTTGCTTTACTTAGTTTGTGTGTTGTTATTTCGTTACGTTAGAGGTGTTCGTTGAGCTCCGGAGGCATTGAGTATACAGAGGGTGGTGAATTGTTGTAACGTACGTTAATGAAAACGTCCAGTTGTCAACCGTACTAGCGATCCCTTAGGCGTCACTCACACTTATTCACACAACTCAATCCTCCCGGACTTGTGTAGTCCCACGACCGAGGATAAAAAGTGAAGGTGCGAAACCCTCGGTATTTCCCTACGTCGTTCAAGACCATTGCAATTGCGAAGGGCCCGAAGCCCAACCCGCAATCGTGAGTTCCCGACTTTACTAGCAGCACCGAAGGACCCTTGGGGACCAGCAGCACGTTTGCCATTGAAAGTCCTTTTACACGCAGTCGAGTCGTATTAGAGCCAACTACATGTAAGCAAGTATCCTTTGGGCCTACAGATCATGTCATCGGGCTAGCTAGGCTCAACAAGCATGATTTGCAACTTTTGGGCCTAAGGAGTGTACGTCGACGTATTGAGTAATTCCACGAGAGTATAGAGTTCCGAGAGTTCCATATGTGTATTGAGCGTTGTAGTGTTAGTAGTTTTGGATTTGTTATTGATTCGAGACCGAATCAATTCGTTTAACAACGATTTTTGGTATTGTTGTGTATTGTGTCGGTAGTCGCGGTGCCAATATTTGATCAAGTTGCGTGTATTGAATTAACCTTGAATGTTTTCTGTTTTCAGCCCCTCATTGTTTGTAAAATTTACTTTTTCACCCCTTTAGGTAAATTAATTTCCGGTTTAGTCCTTAAATCATTTTTCTTGACATTTTAACACCAAAAATCATTGAAATTAATATTTTTCAGCATATTTTTCATTGAAAACAGTTTAAGTCCCTGAAATTGCAGTTTTCTCGGTTATAACCCTCCTTTTTCACAGTTTTTACAATTTTGGCCCCAATTGGAAAAATTTTGCAACTTTGGTCCTTTTTAAATTTGAAAAGCATTTTAAACCTTTGAAAAGTACTTGTAACACTAGTAGTCCACTGTTTTACAGAAAAACACAGTTTTGGCTCTCCAAAACAGAAAATTTCGCATAATGGGCCCTATTGGGCCGAAATTGTCATTTTTAGCCCATTAAGCTTGAAATTTATGTTTTTAATCCTCCAAAGAGTATATTTTCAGAAAACACATTATGGAAACTGTTTTGACTCATCTCACCCATCAGATTTCGAAATATTTCATTTTAGGCCCTTCAACTTTGTATTTTTAACATTTTATGTGAAAAAAATGAGTTTTTAGCCCAAAATAAGTGTTGTCAAGCCATTTGGCTATTTTTCTTGGTATACTTTGCATGTAGCAGTATATTTTATGCTAGTATAAAATATATCTCGGTTTTTAGTAATTCATAACTAGATCTAGCATCAAAATCATACAAAACATACATATAAGCATAGAAATCATCCAAAACATACACATAATGATGGATCTACACCTTTGCTTGTATTCTCCCCCACAAAAACTTATAAAAAACGAAAATAAGGGGGTATGAAGCTCACCTTTGGATGTTGATTCGGTTTTTGAAGAAAGGATGGAAGAAAGCTTGGTGATTTTTGACCCTAGCACCCTTGATGAAGCTTTCGAGTTTATGGAGTTTTCTAGGATGCAAGATCACGATTTTTGCATGGATTAGGAAGAGGTTTTTGATAGAACAAAGAATATAAGTCATAGATCCAAGCAAAACCTTACCTTAGATGAAGAGTTTGTGGAAATATCCTCTTGAAAGCCTCCTAATTTTTCGAGATTTTTGTGTGGAGAGGAAGGAGGAATTTTTGCGTAATCTAGAGAGAGTTTGTGAGGTGTGTGTGTGTGTGTTACTCACGGCCGAACAAGAAGAGAGAGGAGAGAAAGGGTTGAGTTGACATACATAGATGCATGTTGGTCCATGCATGGAAATATGTGGGACATAAGTGAGGTGGCATGAAGAAGTCAACCCCCTTTCTTCTTGGATTTGGGCCTTGGGCCGAGAATTTGGGAAGGAAGAAGGTTTTTGGGCTTTATTGCCCCTAAGCCCATATAGATGTTAAGTTGGATGATTTTTAGTCCCAAAAGAAATATAATATGATTTTTACACTTTGTTGGGCTAGTTTAGGTTAATCATGTTTCAAAATTTTGAATTTATTTCATTCTAGGCCCAATATGGCCCAAAATGTTGAAATAAATAGATGTGGGTCCAATTAGAGCCCATTTGAAGGTTATAATCCCATGATAGTCAAATTGGAGGCTTATTGGCCCAATGAGTCCAATAAGGAAGTCCTAGTCCAAAATGAACCTAACCAGAACTTCTAGGGTTTCCAATTGCTTGTTGACCATTTGTAGCACTTGCATGATGTATTTGATTGAAGTTTTTGATGTCATTAAATAAGCATCACACATGCTTTTAAGTTTTTGATTCAACCTTTACTTGAGTGTAGTGATTACAAGACACAAAATTTCTAGTTGTAACACTATTGGACTTTAGATATGGCTTAATGGCTTAATGGAAAGGACTTATAACATTTAAAACATAGTTTTTGAGACATTTGAAGGAGTTTACGGCCAAGGCACATGCTTGGGCCGTAAACTCATATATATGGGGTTTTCATGACCTTAAACCCCTCCAAATCACTTATATGGCTTAGATATGAATTATAGATTAATGGTTTTAACATTTGGACACTTTAAACATCATTTTTGGGGGAGAAACAAGAGTTTACGGCCAAGGCATGTGCTTGGGCCGTAAACTCCTCAAAAAGGGGGATTAAGTGCCTTTAAACATGTCCAAATGCCTTGAAACTCAACCAATGACCTTGTGGTAAATCCTAGAATCATCTAAAAATGGTTTGGAGGCCTTAAACACATCAAACACACTACATATAGGAGTTTACAGCCTAAGCACATAGCCTTTGGCCGTAAACTCATAAACACATGTCAAAATGTCCTTAAAACAACCCTAAAGCCTTGGAATGAATTTTAGAAGTCCTTACAAACAAGTTTTTGACATTAAAACATATGGATTTACTCTCTAAGAGAGTTTACGGCCATGAGAGGGGTCTCATTGGCCGTAAACTCCAAAAACCCCTTAAAAACTTCAAACAAATACATGTAAGCCCTTGAAACAATTTTAGCAATCACATGTGATTTGTTTTAACACCATTTAACACCATTTTCATGAGTATTAAGGAGTTTATGGCTAGGAGCCTATGCTAGGCCGTAAACTCCCATAAATGTGTCATTTTGATGTTAAAAATCCATTCCAAGACTTTGAACCAAACCTAGAAAAATTCCCCTAAGTGTTTGAAGTCATTTTTGCCCATAATTGACCCCACCATGAGTTTATGGCCGTAAACTCATGTGGAATGGGTCTTGTGGCCGTAAAATCCCTAAGGGGTGTTCCTTTGAAGTCCCAATTCATTATCCTAACTATATGTGTCCCTAAATGTCACCCGAGTCCCTCTAAACACTTGTATCGGAGTGTTTTCGCGACTCGAAGTAATTGTCCCTATCAAATAATCAATCTAGGTCCTAATTAGATACAAATGTGTATCTTTACATTATACTTAGGAACCTCGTGTGTTTACAAGCCCCGGACCAACTCTTAGCATCCAAATCATCACGTTTCTCGTTCGGTGAGTTCATACCCCTACGCCCTTTTCCGTGTTTTTCAATATTTTCAGGGGGGAATACAAGCAAACTATAACTGTTTTCAAATCATAACATTGATATGTTCCAAATATATCTGAAAAACTTATAAAACTCTTTTACTCCTTATGTATTATGTTGAGCATAAGGAATGATTTATCAATTACAACTAAATGGATTTTAGTTAAGGAAATAACCAAACTAATCAAATTATTATGGGAATAATTTGGGGTTCTCTACTGTTCGTTTTATCATGTACTGATATCTATATAAAATTATTAGATAAGTTATGTCTGATTCAGTAAATCTCCGTATCATTTGAATGTATTGTCAGATAATTTCATTGTATGTATCTATATTCGTTGTATTACGTTTCATAATCTTCTGTATGTCGATATCGTATGAGAACCCTGTGAATAGTTTAGTACTAGTTTGTGAGATAGTCACTACCCTTTATGGATGATCAGTAAATCCTCCCCAGAAGTGTAACCAGAGTCTCCTGGAGGGAGAGCGCGAAATTTGTGAATAGATCTATTTGGGACTGATAATCCCACACCTTAACTGCTAGCTAAAGTTAGGCCGGCACGCCTGGGGTGACAAATTTCTGGATATCGTTTCGACGTCTGAAAAACGTCAAGGAGGTCTCGTTGTCGTATTAGCATGGTTACCCGACTCACAACATGTATTAATCTTAGTTTATTCACAGTTTGGGTTTTAGAATCTATATCTCTTTCGGGATAGTGATCCCATGGTATTATCAAACTATTTTGTATCTAGTCCGGGATAGTGATCCCATGGTTTTATATCTATAACTTGTACGGGATGCTTTTCCCCATGGTTTTGTATCTATATCTTATACGGGATAGTGATCCCATGGTTTTGTATCTATATCTTATACGGGATAGTGATCCCATGGTTTTATATCTATAACTTGTACGGGATGCTTTTCCCCATGGTTTTGTATCTATATCTTATACGAGATAGTGATCCCATGGTTTTGTATCTATATCTTATACGGGATAGTGATCCCATGGTTTTGTATCTATATCTTATACGGGATAGTGATCCCATGGTTTTGTATCTATAACTTGTACGGGATGTTTCTCCCCATGGTGTTTAACTATATCTATTACGGGATAGTAATCCCATGAATTCAATCTATATTAAGTACGGGATGATAATCCCATGGTCTAAATCTATATCTTGTCCAGGATAGTGATCCCATTGTTTTCAATCTATATTTCCATATATATCAAATTATCTCGTGCCTAGTCCGGGATGGTAGTCCCATGATCTTAAATCTGTACTTTCATATGTGTCAAACTATCTTATATCTCTTTCGGGATAGTGATCCCAAGATTTTCATCATATAGTTTTGTGTATTAAACTATACTTTGTGATATACAACTGATCTTACAATTAGGAAAATATGGGATTTTCCTGGGGTAAAACACAACACGTAATCGAATTGGTAACAAATGATAACTAAACCAACTTCACATAAGAAAATACGGGATTTTCTTGGATAACAAACCTTTTCGGAAACTAAAGGAAACCGATACATTTTCATAAAACAAAACCGCTTATGAACTCACCAGCTTTATGCTGATTTTCAAACCGCTTGTATTCTCAGGTCCAAGTTAGACAGGTACCCGGTCATCTCTTTTTGATGAAGACGGAGTGCGTGGGAGACTCGCCTCAGCTTTTGTTAATATGATGCATATATATATATCTTGTATAACTTTACTTTTGAAACAAATGTAAACTTTCATATATATATGTAATGTAATGGTTGTTTACTGTGATTACTATGTACATTGGATTTGATACACAACGTGGTAGTCCACCCCGGAAATGTTTCCGCCTTTGATTTTCGGGGTGTGACAGATTGGTATCAGAGCCCTTGTTTATAGTGAACGGAGTATACCAAACCTTACATGGTATAAAACTATAAACACTAAAGGGCCTCAGTGCTCTGAATTAAAATTATCTTCAAAACTATAAGTATTTTCAAAAGTATACAAGTATACCGAATCGTCCAAATCCGTAACTACAAGTAGAACAAAACATAAGTAAATGGGTGTTGTACACTGCGGTTAAACCTGGGCAGTTATGTAGTCGTGTCTAGGGTCAATATAGCCTGGCCAACTATATTCATTCGAGACACGGCCAACATGTGCTTGGGAGTGACTGTGGTACACATCATGCCTAAAACTTACCTAATATCCCAAACAATGAATCGTCGCTGCAGCAAACCATGAAATACTATGGGAGTATTTCTCGAGCCAATCTTTCGTAGAAAATACTTGTATACGCGATGTTACTTGAACATCCCTCTAGCGATAAAATGTTCTGTCTTGATAACTCTTTCCTGCTTTATCGCTTAGTATGATGCTATATCTGTCTTGATGAGATATCCCCTGTTCCATATCTCTTGATTCAATTCAGAGGACTTATAATCCTCTCTTTCCTGATCTTTTTAGATCAAGATGCCTCCGAGAAAAAGACCCAGCTCGAAGAACAACGAAAATCCTCCTCCGCCACCACCTTCTCCTCAATTTGATCTCGCATCACTTCAAACAGTTCTAACTGCTGCAATGGTGGCAGCCATGTCACAAATGAATCCCGGTGGCTCCGAAGGTGGTCCCCAACCCCAAAATCTAGAAGGCAGCCAGGAACACCGAAGAGGGGGTTCCTACAAAGACTTCATGAACGCGAAGCCCACAACCTTTGATGGCGCTAAAGGTGTCATTTCCCTAACTCGATGGTTCGAGAAAATCGAATCAATCTTCGAAATATGTGCTTGTTCAGAGTCTGACAAAGTCAAATTCGCTGCCTGCACTTTCCTTGACAAAGCCCTGACTTGGTGGAACGGCCGGGTCAAATCCTTAACCTTACCTGTAGCAAATGCTATGGGTTGGGAAGCTATGAAGGAGCTTCTGCTTGCAGAGTACTGCCCTCAGGGCGAAATTCAGAAACTAGAACACGAACTCTGGAATCTTAAGATGAAGGGTTCCAACATAGCCACTTATACCTCGAGATTCGATGACCTGGTATTACTCTGTCCGGGAATGGTTACCCCGGAGAGTAAAAAAATCGAGAGATTCATCTGGGGATTGACCCAGCCAACCAAAGGGAATGTCTTGGCTACGAAGCCAGACACCTACGACAGTGCTAAATGTCTTGCGAAAATCTTGATCGATCATGAAGACAACTCTGATGAGGGAGCTACTACCCCCGACCCAGACACCAGTGGAGACAGAAGCAAAAAGAAATCTCGGAACAAGCGGAAGGCCCCGAGTACGAAAGGGTCTTCTAAGAAACAGCAAACGGTAGCAGTCCATGCTGCTACTGCCCCTGTTGCTGTTTCAGATGTCGGTTCTACAGCCCAAACTCCCGCCAGTGGATACACTGGTACTCTTCCTTGGTGTGGTAAGTGCAACTACCATCACCGTATCCCTGGTCCATGTCGTGAAAGGATCTGCGACAACTGTGGCAAGAAGGGCCATCTTGCTCGAACCTGCAGAAAACCAGCAAAATCAACGAACCAATCATCGGGAGCAGGAATCAGTCCAGCCTGCTACAATTGTGGTGAAGCAGGGCACTTCAAAAGGAATTGCCCCAAAGCAACTACCACCATTGATCCCTCTGTCGCCGCAGGTATACTTCTCTTTGATTACTCTTATACCTGTAACTCTTTTCGATTCCGGTATTTAGAGAGAAACCTGTTATCTATCTATTCGAACGTTTTCTAAGCTCAATCCTTCGTATGTGATCGAAATGTGTATCATCGAGATGACTAACCAATGAGATTGAGAACACTAACTTCGTACCTATAAATTGAATCCTCAGTCCAGAGGACTGTTCCATTCCATTCGATTAAATGGGAAACTTTTCACGAGAATGCTTTGATGCTACGTTTAACATGGAATGACTGAGCCTCATTCATGTTGTTATCCTGATTACGAGAGGGTCGCCTGTCTATATCTTTTCCTCGACCTAACTCTCATGATCTTCGGCATCAAACCTTCGTATTGTTTCATGCTTTAAAACTCAAAAGTTTCCTGATACGAATTACCACACATCCCTCGTTTCTGTGATCATTGAGAAACGGGAAGTTAGTAGCCCTTTCTACTAAATGTTTGTCCTGAAGAGTTTCCAGGAATTTCATTCGAACGTCTAAAGTTTAGTCTCACCTCAGACCTTTCGAGGTCTTCGTAGAGATTGATTCTGCAATCTTCAGGGTTCGGATGCTCTTAGAGCTTGTTAACACCTATCCAGTACATCATGTCTCGAATCCTTAGAAGCTTCTACCCAATGAAACCCTAGTGATTCCTTGAGGAAACCGAAGTCGTCCAGGGTTGGAACTTCCATGAGAAAACCGATTGATATCATAGATTGAGAGAGAGTCAAGATACGAAACAAGGACACGTCTCGATAGTGAGAATTCACTAGAACGCCCAGTAGAGACCTGATTCCACTTGAGAAAGTGAAGATCCGAAGTAACAAATCCATTCGTGTCTCATTTCAAATTCATGATCTATATCTTACTCTTTCAATTTCGGGACAAAATTCCCTCTAACGGGGGGATAATGTAACAACCCGAAGTTGTTCGTCGCCAAAACCCGTTCTACCCGAAAGGTCGCCGTTATCAAAATTCATTCCGTTTTCACTTTGGGTCAAATTATTTAAACTTATATGTTTATTATAATTTAATGAGTGTCTAAACCACTCAGGAACTCACGTAATTAGCCCAAAAAGTAATTATTTCATAAGTTTTAGAAATGTTCCCGCCGGGTGACGGTAACTTAATCGGGTGCGACCAAAAGCCGCGTTTAACGTCGGTATCGGGTAGAATTCCACCGTGTCCAAGTTTTAGGACCTATATAAATGTGTTTTAGCACCTATTTGAAGCTTTTTCCTTCTCTCTCTCTACTCTCTCTCTAACCTCTCTCCTAAATCCAAAGTTTAAGGGTCCAAAACTCAATTTTAAGGCCTCAAATCCCTAAGGTACCTTCCTAACCTTAATGTATAGCATCTTTAGCCTTCAAATTAGAGATTGAATCATGATTTAAGGCCTTGTATATGATTTTACGGCCATGGAATATGCTTAGGCCGTAAACTCATAATAAGTGGGTTTTTAAGCCCTAAAACCCCTCCTAAGCACTATTGGACTTTAGATATGGCTTAATGGAAAGGACTTATAACATTTAAAACATAGTTTTTGAGACATTTGAAGGAGTTTACAGCCAAGGCACATGCTTGGGCCGTAAACTCATATATATGGGGTTTTCATGACCTTAAACCCCTCCAAATCACTTATATGGCTTAGATATGAATTATAGATTAATGGTTTTAGCATTTGGACACTTTAAACATCATTTTTGGGGGAGAAACAAGAGTTTACAGCCAAGGCATGTGCTTGGGCCGTAAACTCCTCAAAAAGGGGGATTAAGTGCCTATAAACATGTCCAAATGCCTTGAAACTCAACCAATGACCTTGTGGTAAATCCTAGAATCATCTAAAAATTGTTTGGAGGCCTTAAACACATCAAACACACTACATATAGGAGTTTACAGCCTAAGCACATAGCCTTTGGCCGTAAACTCATAAACACATGTCAAAATGTCCTTAAATCAACCCTAAAGCCTTGGAATGAATTTTAGAAGTCCTTACAAACAAGTTTTTGACATTAAAACATATGGATTTACTCTCTAAGAGAGTTTACGGCCATGAGAGGGGTCTCATTGGCCGTAAACTCCAAAAACCCCTTCAAAACTTCAAACAAATACATGTAAGGCCTTGAAACAATTTTAGCAATCACATGTGATTTGTTTTAACACCATTTTCATGAGTATTAAGGAGTTTACGGCTAGGAGCCTATGCTAGGCCGTAAACTCCCATAAATGTGTCATTTTGATGTTAAAAATCCATTCCAAGACTTTGAACCAAACCTAGAAAAATTCCCCTAAGTGTTTGAAGTCATTTTTGCCCATAATTGACCCCACCATGAGTTTACGGCCGTAAACTCATGGGGAATGGGTCTTGTGGCCGTAAAATCCCTAAGGGGTGTTCCTTTGAAGTCCCAATTCATTATCCTAACTATATGTGTCCCTAAATGTCACCCGAGTCCCTCTAAACACTTGTATCGGAGTGTTTTCGCGACTCGAAGTAATTGTCCCTATCAAATAATCAATCTAGGTCCTAATTAGATACAAATGTGTATCTTTACATTATACTTAGGAACCTCGTGTGTTTACAAGCCCCGGACCAACTCTTAGCATCCAAATCATCACGTTTCTCGTTCGGTGAGTTCATACCCCTACGCCCTTTTCCGTGTTTTTCAATGTTTTCAGGGGGGAATACAAGCAAACTATAATTTTTTTCAAATCATAACATTGATATGTTCCAAATATATCTGAAAAACTTATAAAACTCTTTTACTCCTTATGTATTATGTTGAGCATAAGGAATGATTTATCAATTACAACTAAATGGATTTTAGTTAAGGAAATAACCAAACTAATCAAATTATTATGGGAATAATTTGGGGTTCTTTACTGTTCGTTTTATCATGTACTGATATCTATATAAAATTATTAGATAAACTATGTCTGATTCAGTTTATCTCCGTATCATTTGAATGTATTGTCAGATAATTTCATTGTATGTATCTATATTCGTTGTATTACGTTTCATAATCTTCTGTATGTCGATATCGTATAAGAACCCTGTGAATAGTTTAGTACTAGTTTGTGAGATAGTCACTACCCTTTATGGATGATCAGTAAATCCTCCCCGGAAGTGTAACCAGAGTCTCCTGGAGGGAGAGCGCGGAATTTGTGAATAGATCTATTCGGGACTGACAATCCCACACCTTAACTGCTAGCTACAGTTAGGCGGGCACGCTTGGGGTGACAAATTTCTGGATATCGTTTCGACGTCTGACAAACGTCAAGGAGGTCTCGTTGTCGTATTAGCATGGTTACCCGACTCACAACATGTATTAATCTTAGTTTATTCACAGTTTGGGTTTTAGAATCTATATCTCTTTCGGGATAGTGATCCCATGGTATTATCAAACTATTTTGTATCTAGTCCGGGATAGTGATCCCATGGTTTTATATCTATAACTTGTACGGGATGCTTTTCCCCATGGTTTTGTATCTATATCTTGTACAGGATAGTGATCCCATGGTTTTGTATCTATATCTTATACGGGATAGTGATCCCATGGTTTTATATCTATAACTTGTACGGGATGCTTTTCCCCATGGTTTTGTATCTATATCTTATACGGGATAGTGATCCCATGGTTTTGTATCTATATCTTATACGGGATAGTGATCCCATGGTTTTGTATCTATAACTTGTACGGGATGTTTCTCCCCATGGTCTTTAAGTATATCTACTACGGGATAGTAATCCCATGAATTCAATCTATATTAAGTACAGGATGATAATCCCATGGTCTAAATCTATATCTTGTCCGGGATAGTGATCCTATGGTTTTCAATCTATATTTCCATATATATCAAATTATCTCGTGCCTAGTCCGAGATGGTAGTCCCATGATCTTAAATCTGTACTTTCATATGTGTCAAACTATCTTATATCTCTTTCGGGATAGTGATCCCAAGATTTTCATCATATAGTTTTGTGTATTAAACTATACTTTGTGATATACAACTGATCTTACAATTAGGAAAATATGGGATTTTCCTGGGGTAAAACACAACACATAATCGAATTGGTAACAAATGATAACTAAACCAACTTCACATAAGAAAATATGGGATTTTCTTGGATAACAAACCTTTTCGGAAACTAAAGGAAACCGATACATTTTCATAAAACAAAACCGCTTATGAACTCACCAGCTTTATGCTGATTTTCAAACCGCTTGTATTCTCAGGTCCATGTTAGACAGGTACCCGGTGATCTCTTTTTGATGAAGACGGAGTGCGTGGGAGACTCGCCTCAACTTTTGTTAATATGATGCATATATATATCTTGTATAACTTTACTTTTGAAACAAATGTACACTTTCATATATATGTAATGTAATGGTTGTTTACTATGATTACTATGTACATTGGATTTGATACACAACGTGGTAGTCCACCCCGGAAATGTTTCCGCCTTTGATTTTCGGGGTGTGACAATTTCAGTATACTGAAATACTATCATTTTTTCACAATGACGCCATTTTATTCGAAAAGACAAAGAAAAAAGAACTTTCATACCGACTTCAAATTTTTTTGGTTATTTTTGTGATTTACCAAGGACAAAAGGGTTGATTACAACCTTTGGTACGATATTTTAGTATACTGAAATGTCAAGCTATATACCTTCCAGTGACGGGTATTTCAACATATTGAAATCTTAATTTGTGATTTTGAATCCAAGCTTTTTACCATCCGGTGTCGAGTATTTCAATGTATTGAAATGTCAAGCTTTATACCCTTTAGTGTTAGGTATTTCAGTATATTGCAATGTCAAGCTTTCGATCTACTCTCCAGTGTCAGTTATTTTAGTATACTAAAGTCTTAATCTCCATTTTTGCTACCAACTTTTATACTCTACGGTATCGAGTATTTCAATATACTGAAATGTCAAGCTTTATACCATTGGTAGCCGGTATTTCAGTATATTGAAATTTCAAGATTTCTACCTTCCAGTGTCAGGTATTTCAGTATATAGAAATATCTTTTATTCTACAATCAACCTTTATACCATTTAGTGTTGGGTATTTCTGTATATTGAAATATCAAGTTGTATATCCTTTAGCGTTGAGTATTTCAAAATACTGAAATCTAAAGTTGTATATCCTTGAGTTTATAGCCCAAGAACATTATTGGACCATAAACACCCCTTCTTAGGCCATAAACTCCTCCAATGCATGTTAAAGTGCCCTTAACACCTTCCATGGCTTAGAAATGGGTCTAGAACTTAACATGCTTAACCTTCAACCACCAAATCACATGAATTATGGACAAACATGAGTTTAATATCGTAAACTCATGTGTTTAAGGTAGTAAACTCACCAAGAACACCTTCATAGACTGTAAACTCCTTTTCCAAGGTCAATTCAAGTCCCAATCACTTCCTAAGCCATGGAATCAACCCTATAACCTTCCTTGTGCATTGTAATTAACCTAGGACCACCAAAACACATTTAGATTGAGTACATAAGAGTTTCCGGCCGTAAACTCCTCAAATGGTCCCTATGATGTTCAAATCCCATTCCAATGCCTTAAAACCAAGCCTAGCATTAACCCACAAGATTTGTTAGACCATTTAGCACCCTAGAACACCCCACCATGAGTTTACGGCCATAAACTCATGGGGAGTTGGTCATTAGGGTCGTAAACTCCCTTAGGAGTTTACTCTTGAAGAGTAAACTCCATATCCAAGCCATACACTTCCATAGATGCCACCCGGGTGACTCCAAACACTTGGAATGAAGTGTTTTCGCATCTCGGAGTGTATATTCTATTCTAAATAGTAGTTCAAAGTCTAATTAGATACAATCATGTATCTCTTCATATTACATAGGAACCTCGTGCGCTTTTAAGCCTCGAATTGACGTTTAGCATCCAAACCGATACATTCCTCGATTGGTGAGTTCATACCCCTACTCTTTTCCATGTTTTTCAAATGTTTTCAGGGGGAATACAAGCAAAAAGTACAAGGAAATCTTGTACTCAAACCTTTTATTTCAGTTGAAGTGTTCATATTTTGTATGCTTTTAATATCGAAAACCGTATTAACCAATAGTTCAAATTGCAGAGTTAGCTTTCATACTAATTGTAGATTTATTTATAAAATGTTATAATCTATGTTTCATTTTATAATCTTACGAAAGATTCATACTAATCATAAATTAGAATTAATACTAATAAGACACGCCTCTGGAAAGTAACAGAACGAATACGAAAGTACGCCTTTGGATGATGTGACAATCATCAATCTTGAGTCAAGTCAAATCATCAAGTCAAGACCGGTCAACTCGATTAAACCTTGTGTATTAGGGTTTGTGTTATGTTCATACTGTATAACTTGCTATATTAATGGGAAAACATCACTTGAGAAAAGTCTTGTGTTAAAAATTTCCTAAACCCTAGTTCTAATCAATGAACTAGAACGATAAAACAATGTTGCATACTCATCGGGAGTGTGTAAAATCCTTAAACAAGGCTTAACAGGGTTCACGAACCATACATTTCGATGCCGGACACTCACAACTATCCCACATGGAACCTCTCTCAATCGTTTCCACACTATCTCTCTCTATGTCAAACCTCTCCCAAAATCCCTCTAAGTATGTGAAAACTCTCGCAAATATCTCTTTGTATGAGAAATCTCTCCAAGAATGTCAAATCTCTCCCAAATCTCTCTAAGTATGCAAAATCTCTCTCAAATATCTCTCTGTATTAGAAATCTCTCCAAGAATGTCATATCTCTCCCAAATCTCTCTAAGTATGCGAAATCTCTCTCAAATATCTCTCTGTATTAGAAATCTCTCCAAGAATGTCATATCTCTCCCAAATCTCTCTAAGTATGCGAAATCTCTCTCAAATATCTCTCTGTATTAGAAATCTCTCCAAGAATGTCAAATCTCTCCCAAATCCCTCTAAGTATGTGAAAACTCTCGCAAATATCTCTTTGTATGAGAAATCTCTCCAAGAATGTCAAATCTCTCCAAGTATGCGAAATCTCTCCCGAATCTCTCTCAAATAGTTCTCGTCACTTTTTAGAATCATTCGGGTCATTCCGACGCTTAACCGTGTCAAAAACAGCTTAAAACGGGGTAAAAACGAGAAAAATAGACATTAGGAACCGAAACCAAGAGAGAAGCCTCTTAGGACCCGAAGGTCCTCTTAGGGACTGAGAGCAAGAGGAGCCGAACCGAAACCTCCTGATGCCGAACCGAACCCTCCTGATGCCGAACCGAACCCTCCTGAGCCGAACCGAAACCTCCTGATGCCGAACCGAACCCTCCTGAGCCGAACCGAACCCTCCTGAGCCGAACCCGAAGGTACTGTTCACCACTAACCGAAACCGAACCCTGCTCAAGAGGAACCGAACCGAAGGTACTGTTCACCAACCGAACCGAAGGTACTGTTCACTACTGTTCACTACAGTACGTTCGGTTCTGACATTCTCGCCTCTTATTCCCGAACCGAACCCCACTGACCCTTCGGACCGAACCCTCGCCCATCGCTTCTCGCGTCTGACTCGCCCCTTTCGTTTCCCTCTGTTCGTTTCCGGCTACAGTCCTCAGCGTGGACCGGGTCTCGGCCTAGGGACCGAGAGGTCTCGCTGGGAACTCATTTTCTCCCGGTTTTCGCGTAGTTTTGCGTTTAAGGCCCGTTTTTAATTATTTTAACGTGGGAATTTCACCCAAAATCATATTTTAACATAATAAACCCTAAATATTCACAATTTAATCATATTTTCATAAAAATCTTTATTTAAATAATGAAAGCAAGTGGGTAAAGTACAAAGAGGTGGAGTGTTGACTTTGCTTTACCTTATAACACAAGCAACCACTCCCACACCCACTCTATGACCAGCCACACCCCCCACCTTACCTAGGTCACATCAATGTCTTTTCCACTCAATTATCCCTCCTTCCCACGTTTTTGAGTGCTGAATATTCATCCTCTCTCCTCACTTCTCTCATTTGCTCTCATTTCACAAGAAGATCAAACTCTTTCCTCTCTCACTTTCTCTCTCTAGAAATTTGAGATTCAAGGGCTGATCTTGAGTTTTTCCTCCACATTTGGTAAGCATAATCCATTCTCTTTATGATTATCTCATTTATTTCCACTCAAATCATGGATAACTTAAACAAACTCTCTCATAATTGTGTTAGATTTTCAAATCTTCAAGTGATTCTTCAAGTGTTCTTGGGTTGAACACTTCTCTTCTTCAACACTTACCTACTGAAATCACTTAAGGTGAGTCCATACCCCTACATTTTCATGTTTTCTCAAGTTTTCAGGGGGGGAATACAAGTTAAAACACTAAGAACATAATTAAAATTTTCTAACAGCCTTCATCAGAAAAGTTCAACTCCATTCACAGACTGTTTTGGGCATCTTAAACATTTTTGTTTTCAAAACTGTACAAGGTGCAAATAGTTCAAGTTTGTAGCTTTAAAATGACTACTTGCACATCTCCATACGATTTTTCTACAATTTATGGTGATTTTTACAAAACTACCTATCATTTTAAACAACAATCCGGACCAGTCTGTGATTATGGACATTTTCACCCAAGTTGGAGGTCATTAAAAATCGTGATAAAAATTATGAGTAAACTAGACACATTTTGTGAACTCTCAAAATTTACGGATCTAGTTTTCGACTTCGTATGATTTTTCTGTGATTTTTACAAAACTGGGCAGAATTGCTAAAGTTAGCCAACAGCATGTAAATATCATAACACTTTGTAATATGTTGAGCAAAGTGTATAATCATAAGTTCTAATATTTGAATGTGTTTCCTTGTTAGTTTATCATTGTGAACTGAAACTAAGTTATTCATATTAAATATTATTCATTCATTTAGAACACGTATTATGTAACTATAAAAAGTATAGTTGGATAAATTCACAACACTAATACATTTCCATAAAAAGAATTCATACATATTATATACATTTTAGATAAACTATAATAGGTATAGTTTATGATACATCACTCAACACACTCGTACAAAAAGGGTACATTCATACAAGAAATATTTATATCCACACACATTTCACGTAAACTTGTTAACCTATGTTGTGAGACTCTCTCTCCCCGTACGTCTGAGTGCGGGATATAATTCCTGGTAGTTATAATCAAAATCTCCTTGAGGGAGAACGTGATGCTTGTATATAGATCTATATTGGGTTTGACACCCCACACCTTGCTGCTAGCTACAGTGGGACCTGCAGGTCTACGGGTGACAAATGTCATTTCATTTTCGCGACGCCTGAGAAACGTTGTGGCAGGTTCACATAGTCACAGTATGATTATAGCGACTCACCTAGGGAGATAACAATTCATAAAGTTTACGGGGTTTCATAAAACCGAAGTAGGTTTTAGATTGATAAAGAAATTTACTTTCCATATCATTTTAAACTCACGACGTTTCTACTAAGAAATGATGATTTCTTATACATTTTTAGTCTTTGGTTATAAGGCTACATTTTTCGGATTTCAAGGAAAATATCGGATTTTTCTGACACAAACGCGACATTTACATGTGATAGACTTCTACTAAGTTTATTAATAAAAGCTTATGAACTCACCAACCTTTGTGTTGACACTTTTCAAACAACTCGTATTCTCAGGAAAACACTAAACAGGTAATCAAGTGCTTTTGAGGATGGGACGTTAAGACGTCAAACTTTTCATATTTTGTCAACATATTGTAATTGGTTTTGAAACATGTAATTCATACAAGTGATGTAACTTTTTCAATTATATATATGTTGGTTGTGTTTGCTTAAATTACTATTGAAATTGTGGTTATGATACTATACATGAAGTCCTCCACCCCCGGACGTTTCCGCCATCCTTGGTTTGGGGGTGTGACAGATTGGTATCAGAGCACGGTTTATAACGAATTAAGTATGTCAAACCACATAAGATATACAAACTATAAACACATTTGCGACTAAAGGTCTCTGATTCTTAAAATGCTTTAACGAGTTGTACTTTTAGAAAACAAATAATTTCTTGTTTTAAAGTATACTTACATGCATTCTATACTAGTATGGTGTCATATCTTAGGAGAACATAAATTAAAAGAGGAGGAGTCGAACATTATTAATACGCCTTAGCATGTGTAATCAGTTCTGGGAGGGATATAGCCTGATCAACTATATCCGTCCAAGAAGTGACTTACGCACACTAAGGAATAGTCGTAATGAGCGACAAATCTGAAAACCTAATTACACTCCATAAAGAACACGCTAAGAACCAAATATAAACATTTAAAAATACTATAGGAGTATTTGTACGTTTCTATAGTGCCCGATTATTATTTTCCGATATGTGCTTCTTAACCCCATTTCTCGTGCAGACGACATGGCAGGATTTCACATACCCGGGGACCCCTATTTTCCCAATCAGGGAAACGCGGGATGGATCGATGATGAGCCCGAGGAGGATCCCGAAGAGGATCCTGAGGAGGATCCCGAGGAGGATTCCGAAGAGGATCCTGAGGAGGATCCCGAAGAGGATCCCGAGGAGGATCCCGAAGAGGATCCCGAAGAGGATCTTGAGGAGGAGCCCGAGGAGGAAGACGAACAAGAAGAAGAAGAGGAAGACGACCAAGAAGAAAATGAAGACGAAGAGGAAGAAGAGGAAGGTGATGAGATAGTCATGTTGGGGAACGAAGCGGAGGAACCACCAGAAGTATTCAACCCTCCCTACATCGCGAGGGTACCCGCGCACCGTTTTGGATACAACGGACCTGAACCCCCTTGGGTAACAACGATCGAAAGATGGAGCCGACAACAACGCCATCGGTCACCATATGGCTACCAACGAGGTTACTATGATCTCACTCATGGTGGACCGGCTGACAGAGCACTCCCCGTCACGATACAACGAATAGCAAGAATGGATGATCGTGGTAGGACGACGACCGATCAGGTCCGGGAGTTAAGTGCCATCGTACAGTCTACTACTGATCGCACCAGAGACCTGGAACGTGACTCCCGCCACAGAGACCAACTCATCCAAGATCTTCTAGCAGCTCAAGCAGAAACAAGAGAGTATCGGGAAAGATACATGGCTCTCGAAGAGAGAATGGTTGCAGCCGAACGCAGATTGGCGGAACTACAGGGCGCATCGACATCATCGCAGCCTTCGTCAAAGAAGGGTCGCAGTGATTAGAACTCATTACTATTCTTATGTTTTGGTAGTAAAAAAAAAATTTTAGGAGTATGCGTTGGTGTTACTCCTTGTATGTAGGGCGACCCTGCGATTATGTGATTACACTATTCAAAGGGCTTTTGTAATGCCAAAAACTACCTTTTGTAACGATGTAATGTAGACCCTTATGAGGTCAAACTTTTCCCTCTAAACGTTATGTACTAAAAGTTATCAATGAAATTTGGCAGGTGTTTTATTTATTGGATGTTTGGCACTATACATCATAACCTGATCACACAAATAGTTTACGAATAATAAAGTTATGATAAAATACAAGAGGGATGAAACCAGTAACACTCGACTCGTTATCACTATTGAAGTCTTACCGACTAGTCATTTTTTTTTTATGACAGAACCATGCCACCAAGGAAAAGACCAAGGCCTTCCAACAACCCAGTGCCGCCTCCACCACCACCTCCGCAGTTTGATCCTGCAATGTTCCAGGCTGTAGTAACGGCAGCCGTGGCGGCAGCAATGTCGCAAATGGGGACCAATGGTTATGGCGGTTCTGGATCAGGAGCTACCAATTCCATTCATGGGGACAGCACGGGGCGTACGAGGTAGTGCTCTTACAAAGACTTCACGAATGGAAAACCCGACCCTTTCAATGGAAGCGAGGGCGTTATCACACTGGTACAATGGTTCGAAAGGACCGAGGCAGTTTTTGAAATCTGCGCTTGTCCCGAAGCGAGCAAGGTCAAGTATGCGACATTCACTTTCACTGGAAAAGCACTTACTTTGTGGAATGGCCGAGTTAAGTCACTTACTCCTGCAATAGCTAACGCAATCAGCTGGGAGGATTTGAAAGCCCTAATGTTAAAGGAATACTGCCCGAGAGGCGAAATACAAAAACTTGAAGAAGAACTTTGGAACCTCAGAATGACAGGCACTGATCTTGAAACTTATACTGCCCGTTTCAATGACTTAGCACTCCTCTGCCCAACAATGGTCACTCCAGAAGAGAAGAAGGTGGAACGATATCTCTGGGGGCTGTCATCCCAGATTCAAGATAGTGTATTGGCCTCGAAACCCACTACCTTTGAGAGTGCCAAGGAATTGGCACAACAACTCATAGATCACAGGGCTAGTCGTGGTACCGTGATAACCACCACCGACCGAACAAAAGGAGGGAACAACAAAAGGAGGTTCTGGGGCAATAAAAAGAAACAACCAATTCAGGACCCCGCCAAAAAGCAACAAATTGTTGTTGTTCGTGCCGCCACTACTGCTGTCGCTCCAGCGCCGCCGAAACAGTATACGGGAACTCTTCCCAAGTGCAACAAGTGTAACTACCACCATAACGGTGCTTGTCGAGAGTTGCACTGCAATAACTGCAACAAGAAGGGGCACACCGCACGATTCTGTAGGGCGACTACCCAACCCGCCGCACAAGTCACTACGACCGCCAACACTGGAGCAAGCCAAACCTGCTATGGATGTGGTGAAACGGGACACTTCAGGAGGAACTGCCCCAAGGCACGAGCCCCTAATGCTGGGGGTGTAGGGAGAGTCCTAACTTTAGGGCAGGGAGAAGCAGTCAAGGATCCCTCTGTGGTTACTGGTACGTTCCTCCTCAATAACTCTTATGCATGCGTACTTTTCGATAGTGGGGCAGAAAGAAGTTTCATAAGTCACCAATTCAAACATATACTTAAGCAAAATTCTCAACCACTAGAAGATTCTTACATCGTAGAAATGGCAAATGGAAAGGTTGAGCGCGCTAATGATATTTACATAGGGTGTACTCTCACTCTAGACAACCATTTGTTCAAAATTGACCTTATGCCGGTCACCATAAAAAGCTTCGATATAATCATTGGTATGGATTGGTTAAGCCTTCATCGTGCCGACATTCTATGTTACGAAAGGGCCGTCCGCCTCAATCTGCCGAATGGCAACGTTCTCACCGTTTATGGCAATAAACCTAGTGCGAACCTACAAATCATCTCTTCTGTTAAAACCCAAAAGTACCTCCGAAAGCAATACCATGCTTTCTTAGCCCACATCGTAGACAAGAAACAGGAGGTGAAGGATATCAAAGAAATTCCAGAAGTATGCAACTTCCCTGATGTTTTCCCAGACGATCTGCCTGGTGTACCACTCACACGACAAGTCGAATTTCGGATCGACTTAATCCCAGGAGCTACCCCCGTCGCCAGGGCTCCATATCGCTTAGCACCGGCAGAAATGCAAGAACTATCCAGCCAGCTGAATGAACTATTGAGCAAAGGGTTCATCAGGCCAAGCTTCTCGCCCTGGGGAGCACCAGTCTTATTTGTAAAGAAGAAGGATGGGTCTTTTCGCATGTGCATAGACTATCGAGAACTAAACAAACTCACTATCAAGAACCGTTATCCCCTACCCTGAATAGATGACCTCTTCGACCAGCTCCAAGGAGCCAGCTACTTTTCAAAAATCGACCTGAGGTCGGGTTATCATCAACTACGAGTTCAGGAAGAGGATATCCCCAAGACGGCATTCAGAACTCGTTATGGGCACTATGAGTTTGTAGTAATGCCATTCGGGTTAACTAACGCGCCTGCGGTGTTCATGGATTTGATGAATCGAGTGTGTCGACCCTTCTTGGATAATTTTGTCATCGTATTCATCGATGATATCTTGGTCTATTCGAGGAGCGAAGAAGAACATAGACAACACCTACGACTAGTTCTGGAGATTTTAAGAACCGAGAAGCTTTACGCCAAATTCTCAAAGTGTGAATTTTGGCTCCGTGAAGTAGGTTTCCTTGGCCACGTAGTAAGCAAAGAAGGAATACATGTGGACCCCTCAAAGATCAAAGCAATCGAAGATTGGTCAACACCTGCAACGCCAACAGAAATCCGACAGTTTTTGGGACTCGCAGGCTACTATCGAAGATTCATACAAAATTTCTCCAAGATCGCTAAGCCTCTCACCACCTTGACTCAGAAAGGTGTGGTGTTCGAATGGGAAGATAAACAAGAAGCCGCCTTCCAGACACTAAAGCAAGCCCTATGCAGCGCACCGGTCTTGTCTCTTCCAGAAGGAACCGATGATTTTGTGGTGTATTGCGATGCTTCGAATCAAGGCCTCGGCTGTGTGCTCATGCAAAGAGGAAAAGTTATCGCCTATGCATCAAGGCAGCTGAAGACACATGAAGTTAATTACACAACCCACGACCTTGAACTGGGAGCGGTGGTGTTCGCCCTGAAGATCTGGAGGCACTATATCTACGGCACCAAGTGCACCATCTTCACTGATCACAAAAGTCTTCAGCACATTCTCAATCAGAAAGAACTTAACATGCGCCAAAGAAGATGGGTGGAATTACTGAATGACTACGAATGTGAAATTCGTTACCACCCAGGCAAGGCCAATGTAGTAGTCGATGCCTTAAGCAGGAAAGAATACTCGGGTCGCCGAGTAAAATCCCTAGCCATGACCATCCACTCCCAACTAGCCACCCAGATCAAGGATGCCCAATTAGAAGCCTTGAAACCAGAAAACGTGGCAAGCGAAGCACTAAGGGGGATGGATAAGAACTTGGAAGTCAAAGGGGATGGAACTCGTTATCTCATGAATCGAATCTGGACACCGAAGTTCGGTGGGTACCGAGATGTTGTAATGAACGAGGCCCACAAGACTCGATACTCCATTCACCCTGGGTCAGATAAGATGTATCTAGACCTCAAAAGGTTATTCTGGTGGCCAAACATGAAGGCTGAAATTGCTACTTATGTGAGCAAGTGCCTCACTTGTGCCAAGGTCAAGGTGGAATATCAGAAGCCATCAGGACTACTTCAACAACCGGATATACCCGAGTGGAAGTGGGAGCGAATAACCATGGACTTCATAACCAAACTGCCTAAGACATCAGGTGGGATGGATACCATATGGGTGGTTGTGGATAGATTGACCAAGTCCGCGCACTTCCTGCCAATAAAGGAAACAGACAAGATGGAAAAATTAACCAGGACGTACATTAAAGAGATCGTGCGACTACATGGTGTACCAACATCCATTATCTCTGATTGAGATAGTAGATTCACCTCGCGTTTCTGGCAGTCCCTACAGAAGTCTCTGGGAACCAGGCTAGACATGAGTACGGCCTACCATCCACAAACTGACGGACAAAGCGAGAGAACCATCCAGACGTTGGAAGACATGCTGAGAGCCTGTGTGATAGATTTTGGTAAGGCATGGGATACCCATCTACCGCTTATCGAATTCTCTTATAATAACAGTTATCACACTAGCATTGGAGTCGCTCCATTCGAAGCTCTCTACGGTCGTAAGTGTAGATCACCACTGTGTTGGGCCGAGGTTGGAGATACTCAGCTAGCCAGAGGGCAAGTCCCTGATAGCACCCTCACTGGGCCTGAAATCATAAGGGAAACCACAGAAAAGATCATTCAAATTCGGGAAAGACTAAAAGCGTCTCGTGATTGACAAAAGAGTTACGCGGATAAACGACGCAAACCTTTAGAATTCCAGGTCGGAGACCGGGTACTACTTAAAGTTTCCCCCTGGAAGGGGATGATACGTTTCGGTAAACGGGGGAAACTAAACCCAAGGTACATCGGTCCATTCGAAATCCTTGCTAGGATTGGTCCTGTGGCGTACAAACTCCGACTACCACAAGAACTTAGTAATGTGCACCCTACCTTCCACGTATCCAACTTAAAGAAGTGTCTGTCTGACGAGATACTCGTAATACCACTCGAAGAAATCGAAGTTAATGAAAATCTCCACTTTGTGGAGGAACCCGTCGAGATCATGGATCGAGAGATCAAGAGAACAAAACAAAGCCGCATTCCCATAGTGAAGGTTCGATGGAACACGAAACGAGGGCCTGAGTTTACCTGGGAACGTGAATATCAAATGAAGCAAAAGTATGCACATCTTTTCCCAAACCCTTGAAGTTCCCAGCCGAATTTAAATTTCGGGACGAAATTCCCTCTAACGGGGGGATGATGTGACAATCGTCAATCTTGAGTCAAGTCAAATCATCAAGTCAAGACCGGTCAACTCGATTAAACCTTGTGTATTAGGGTTTGTGTTATGTTCATACTGTATAACTTGCTATATTAATGGGAAAACATCACTTGAGAAAAGTCTTGTGTTAAAAATTTCATAAACCCTAGTTCTAATCAATGAACTAGAACGATAAAACAATGTTGCATACTCATCGGGAGTGTGTAAGATCCTTAAACAAGGCTTAATAGGGTTCACGAACCATACATTTCGATGCCGGACACTCACAACTATCCCACATGGAACCTCTCTCAATCGTTTCCACACTATCTCTCTCTATGTCAAACCTCTCCCAAATCCCTCTAAGTATGTGAAAACTCTCGCAAATATCTCTTTGTATGAGAAATCTCTCCAAGAATGTCAAATCTCTCCCAAATCTCTCTAAGTATGAAAAATCTCTCTCAAATATCTCTCTGTATTAGAAATCTCTCCAATCCTGTCATATCTCTCCCAAATCTCTCTAAGTATGCGAAATCTCTCTCAAATATCTCTTTGTATTAGAAATCTCTCCAAGAATGTCATATCTCTCCCAAATCTCTCTAAGTATGCGAAATCTCTCTCAAATATCTCTCTGTATTAGAAATCTCTCCAAGAATGTCAAATCTCTCCCAAATCCCTCTAAGTATGTGAAAACTCTCGCAAATATCTCTTTGTATGAGAAATCTCTCCAAGAATGTCAAATCTCTCCCAAATCTCTCCAAGTATGCGAAATCTCTCCCGAATCTCTCTCAAATAGTTCCCGTCACTTTTTAGAATCATTCGGGTCATTCCGACGCTTAACCGGGTCAAAAACAGCTTAAAACGGGGTAAAAACGAGAAAAATAGACATTAGGAACTGAAACCAAGAGAGAAGCCTCTTAGGACCCGAAGGTCCTCTTAGGGACTGAGAGCAAGAGGAGCCGAACCGAAACCTCCTGATGCCGAACCGAACCCTCCTGATGCCGAACCGAACCCTCCTGAGCCGAACCGAACCCTCCTGAGCCGAACCCGAAGGTACTGTTCACCACTAACCGAAACCGAACCCTGCTCAAGAGGAACCGAACCGAAGGTACTGTTCACCAACTGAACCGAAGGTACTGTTCACTACTGTTCACTACAGTACGTTCGGTTCTGACATTCTCGCCTCTTATTCCCGAACCGAACCCCACTGACCCTTCGGACCGAACCCTCGCCCATCGCTTCTCGCGTCTGACTCGCCCCTTTCGTTTCCCTCTGTTCGTTTCCGGCTACAGTCCTCTGCGTGGACCGGGTCTCGGCCTAGGGACCGAGAGGTCTCGCTGGGAACTCATTTTCTCCCGGTTTTCGCGTAGTTTTGCGTTTAAGGCCCGTTTTTAATTATTTTAACGTGGGAATTTCACCCAAAATCATATTTTAACATAATAAACCCTAAATATTCACAATTTAATCATATTTTCATAAAAATCTTTATTTAAATAATGAAAGCAAGTGGGTAAAGTACAAAGAGGTGGAGTGTTGACTTTGCTTTACCTTATAACACAAGCAACCACTCCCACACCCACTCTATGACCAGCCACACCCCCCACCTTACCTAGGTCACATCAATGTCTTTTCCACTCAATTATCCCTCCTTCCCACGTTTTTGAGTGCTGAATATTCATCCTCTCTCCTCACTTCTCTCATTTGCTCTCATTTCACAAGAAGATCAAACTCTTTCCTCTCTCACTTTCTCTCTCTAGAAATTTGAGATTCAAGGGCTGATCTTGAGTTTTTCCTCCACATTTGGTAAGCATAATCCATTTTCTTTATGATTATCTCATTTATTTCCACTCAAATCATGGATAACTTAAACAAACTCTCTCATAATTGTGTTAGATTTTCAAATCTTCAAGTGATTCTTCAAGTGTTCTTGGGTTGAACACTTCTCTTCTTCAACACTTACCTACTGAAATCACTTAAGGTGAGTCCATACCCCTACATTTTCATGTTTTCTCAAGTTTTCAGGGGGGGAATACAAGTTAAAACACTAAGAACATAATTAAAATTTTCTAACAGCCTTCATCAGAAAAGTTCAACTCCATTCACAGACTGTTTTGGGCATCTTAAACATTTTTGTTTTCAAAACTGTACAAGGTGCAAATAGTTCAAGTTTGTAGCTTTAAAATGACTACTTGCACATCTCCATACGATTTTTCTACAATTTATGGTGATTTTTACAAAACTACCTATCATTTTAAACAACAATCCGGACCAGTCTGTGATTATGGACATTTTCACCCAAGTTGGAGGTCATTAAAAATCGTGATAAAAATTATGAGTAAACTAGACACATTTTGTGAACTCTCAAAATTTACGGATCTAGTTTTCGACTTCGTATGATTTTTCTGTGATTTTTACAAAACTGGGCAGAATTGCTAAAGTTAGCCAACAGCATGTAAATATCATAACACTTTGTAATATGTTGAGCAAAGTGTATAATCATAAGTTCTAATATTTGAATGTGTTTCCTTGTTAGTTTATCATTGTGAACTGAAACTAAGTTATTCATAATAAATATTATTCATTCATTTAGAACACGTATTATGTAACTATAAAAAGTATAGTTGGATAAATTCACAACACTAATACATTTCCATAAAAAGAATTCATACATATTATATACATTTTAGATAAACTATAATAGGTATAGTTTATGATACATCACTCAACACACTCGTACAAAAAGGGTACATTCATACAAGAAAG
Source organism: Lactuca saligna (assembly GCF_052625555.1). NCBI lineage: Eukaryota > Viridiplantae > Streptophyta > Magnoliopsida > Asterales > Asteraceae > Lactuca > Lactuca saligna. Next base: position 244,765,425 of record NC_136424.1, on the reverse strand, counting down.
ATTTATATCCACACACATTTCACGTAAACTTGTTAACCTATGTTGTGAGACTCTCTCTCCCCGTACGTCCGAGTGCGGGATATAATTCCTGGTAGTTATAATCAAAATCTCCTTGAGGGAGAACGTGATGCTTGTATATAGATCTATATTGGGTTTGACACCCCACACCTTGCTGCTAGCTACAGTGGGACCTGCAGGTCTACGAGTGACAAATATCATTTCATTTTCGCGACGCCTGAGAAACGTTGTGGCAGGTTCACATAGTCACAGTATGATTATAGCGACTCACCTAGGGAGATAACAATTCATAAAGTTTACGGGGTTTCATAAAACCGAAGTAGGTTTTAGATTGATAAAGAAATTTACTTTCCATATCATTTTAAACTCACGACGTTTCTACTAAGAAATGATGATTTCTTATACATTTTTAGTCTTTGGTTATAAGGCTACATTTTTCGGATTTCAAGGAAAATATCGGATTTTTCTGACACAAACGCGACATTTACATGTGATAGACTTCTACTAAGTTTATTAATAAAAGCTTATGAACTCACCAACCTTTGTGTTGACACTTTTCAAACAACTCGTATTCTCAGGAAAACACTAAACAGGTAATCAAGTGCTTTTGAGGATGGGACGTTAAGACGTCAAACTTTTCATATTTTGTCAACATATTGTAATTGGTTTTGAAACATGTAATTCATACAAGTGATGTAACTTTTTCAATTATATATATGTTGGTTGTGTTTGCTTAAATTACTATTGAAATTGTGATTATGATACTATACATGAAGTCCTCCACCCCCGGACGTTTCCGCCATCCTTGGTTTGGGGGTGTGACAGATGACACCAAGACTTCGGAAATACAGCTAGTGTATGCCTTGAGTGTCACCAGAGTTTCAGAAATAATTCGAAAGTACGCCTTTGGATATCGACAAAGTTTCGAAAACATACGCCTTTGGATGTCGACAGAGCTTCGGAAATACGACTAAAGTACGCCTTTGGAAGTCCTCAGAACATCGAATATACAACTAATGTACGTCTCTGAGTGTCTCCAAACATTCGAAAATACAGCTAAGTAAAGTAGATAATCGACATTCGAGTGTACGATAACCGGGATATCAGAATACTTAACTAATACGACAAGTATGATAGATACTAGTGTTGGGTTTTGAGCAATCTAACACTCTTAAGTGTACATGCAACCCTAAATACCTTGGATCTATGTTTTCTCTATTATACATGCAAATATCAACTTTCCAAGGTATTGTTCTATTCTAGCATACAAAACTTTGAATAACACAAGTTAGAATAACATACCTTTTGTTGGTGCTTGTGTTCATGAAGCTTGAGTGCCTAGTGCCCCAAGTGTGACACCTCAAATGGTTCACACAACACCAAGTACACTTGGAATAACTTGAGAGAAACTTGAACACTCCATGAAATCGTTTTTCCCTCACACATAGTGTACGATTTCTTGAGCCATGGGATTCTTTTATATGGTGGCTATTAGGGTTACACCATGTAACTCATGACTTACCCATTCCTTATGCTCCATGGATTTTAACCTCCATGGAGCATCCATGGGTCACCCCATGGACTTAGTCCAACATAAGGAACCTTGGATCACAAGCCCACATATATAAGAATGTATGATTTACACAATCAACCCATATATTTAATTAGTCTCCTTTTGATCACTTAATTAATTCCAAATTAATTCTTGATCAATACTAATTAAATAAGCTTATTAATATATTAGAACTTATAATATATTAATAAACCTTAAGTGTTATTTCTCTCATTTTAGTCTATCCAAGTGCATGATGCCATGCAACCCAAATGGACCATGCCAGGTCGGGTCAAGTCTTACCAATTATAGTTATGGACTTAGACATTAATCAAACAACTAGTACATAGCATTCCGAACCAAGAACTAACCACGACTTTTAGGAAAATAAACATTTTTCCTAGGATAGCGAATAGTTCCTAATCAAACTGTAGAATAAACGAATAACTAACTCACATATAGGAAAATAAGGGTTTTTCCTGGGATAACGAGCTGTTCCTAATCAAACTGTAGAATAAAAGAATAACTAACTCACATATAGGAAAATAAGGGTTTTTCCTGAGATAACGAATTGTTCCTAATCAAACTGTAGAATAAACGAATAACTAACTCTCATATAAGAAAATATAGGATTTTCTTGGATAACGAATTTTTGAGAAAAACCAAAGGAAACCTGTTCTTTTACAAAAATAAACCGCTTATGAACTCACCAGCTTTATGCTGATTTTCAAACTGCTTGTATTCTCACGTCCACATTAGACAGGTACACGGGGATCTTTTGGAGAAGACGGAGAATATAGAAGACTCGTCTTAACCTTTGTTCATATGATATATATGTATAACTTTTGTAACACTGTGTTTCAAATAATGTAAATATTTATATGTAATGTAATGTTCCGTGTTTACTATGCTTACTATGTACATTGGTTGCGATACTACATGACGTCCTCCGCCCCGGAACGTTTCCGCTATCAGTTTCGGGGTGTGACATCGACGAGTTGACCCCTATGACCTATGGTTTTCCTTTCATTTCTTGGTCTTTCTGATTATGGGTGTTACATCAATATATTGAAATGTCAAGCTTTATACCATTGGTAGCCGGTATTTCAGTATATTGAAATTTCAAGATTTCTACCTTCCAGTGTCAGGTATTTTTGTATATAGAAATATCTTTTATTCTATAATCAACCTTTATACCATTTAGTGTTGGGTATTTTTGTATATTGAAATATCAAGTTGTATATCCTTTAGCGTCGAGTATTTCAAAATACTGAAATCTAAAGTTGTATATCCCCTAGTGTCGGTTATTTTAGTATACTGAAACGTCAACCATTATAGCCTTCGGTGTTGGGTATTTTAGTGTACTGAAATGTCAAGTTTGATACTCTATGGTGCAAGGTATTTCAGTATACTAAAATCTTAAGCTCTGATTCTGCAACCAACCTTTATACCCTCTGGTATTAGATATTTTATACTAAAATGCCAAGCATAATACCCTTTGGTTTAGGTTCTAGTATACCAAAATGTCAAGCTTTATACCCTTCGATGTTAGGTATTTCAGTATACTAAAATGTAAAGCTTGATACCCTTTGGTGCCAGACATTTGAATATACTGAAATCTCAATCTCTGATTCTATAACCAACCTTTATATTTTGGTTGTTAGTTATTTCAGTATACTAAAATGTAAAGCTTTATAACCTACGATGTCGGGTATTTCAGTATATTAAAATGTCAATCTTTATGCCTTTTGGTGTCTGGTATTTCAGTATATTAAAATCTTAATCTCGTATTTTGTAACCAACCTTTAGACCCTCCGGTGTTGAGTATTTCAATATACTAAAATGTTAAGCTTTTATACCCTCCAATGTGGGATATTTCTGTTTACTGAAATGTCAAACTTTATACCTTTCGGTGTCAGGTATTTATGTATACTGTAACTTTAAGCTTTATACCCTCTTGTGTCAGGTATTTCAGTGTACTGAAAATATTAATCTTTGATTCTGCAATCAACCTTTATGTCCTTTGGTGTAGCACCTGGTTCCTGGTATGTAAATCTTATTTAAGTATTTTCCATTTTTAGCCTTGGACTCGGTGAGTCATAGGACCGACTCGCCGAGTAGGGACGAGACCCAGGACACCTTTAAGTTGGCGACTCAGCGAGTCCATATCCTGGACTCGGCAAGTCACTGCTGTTGGGTGAAACCCTAAGTTTCAGGGGTTTGCACCCTATTTAAACCTCATATCCACCCCATGCCAGCCCCATTCACCCCTAGAGCTCCCAAACCTCGTTCTAAGCTTGTTCCTTGAGAGTTTGAGGCTATTGTGTGTGTTCTTGAAGGCTTTGAGGCAAGAAGAAGAAGTAGATCAAGAGGAAGGAGAGCCATCCAAGCATCATTGTGTTCTTTCAGCAGATTCACTGAGGTATACCCCATTTTCCCCCTGTTTCTATACTTAAGGTTTCATTTAAGACATTCTTGAGCCATTCCCCAAGCTAGTATGTGCATAATGTTTCGTAATAAGTTTATTGGCCTCTAGATCTAGGCAAGATTGAGCTCCAGGAGCTCAGATCTGTTAGCTTTATGGACCCATGTGGCTTGTTCACCCTAGATCTACCCTTTTGAGTCATTTTGAACCCTAAAATCCATATTGGTGAATATCTACACGTAAAGTTGGAAACTTTACGTGTGATTCGTGTCTTAGAAGCCCAGATCTGTGAATGGCATGGACTGGAATCGAACAAATCGGTGTAGTTAATGGGTGAATGGCAGCGACTCGGCGATTCGTTCATGTGACTCGGCGAGTCTACTCGCGAGTCACCGAAATTGTCCCTTTTTGCTGTATCGAGTTTGAGCAGTGAGTCACAGGGTGTGACTCGGTGAGTTGGAAGCTGAACTCACCCATGGTAGGACTCGGCGAGTCATGGCCTGGCTCGGTGAGTCCAAGACAATCTTCATAGATCAAGAACAAACTTGGCGAGTTGTTCATACAACTCGGCGAGTCTAAGCATGAGTGTTCATCGGATGAAGATGAACTCGACGAGTTGTTCATACAACTCGGCGAATAGGACGAAGAACTTCAATGTCAGTTTAGAAGAAGAACTCGTCGAGTCATAGCCTAACTCGACAAGTAGAAACAGGGACTCAGGACAATCATCTGGATAGGAACTCGGTGAGTTGGAGAGCCAACTCGGCGAGTCGGGTCAACTGAAAGTTGACTCTGACTTTGACTTAGGGCTTGACCAGGGGTAAAATGGTCATTTTACCCAAAGGACAGTTAGCAGTGTGTGATTGAGTATGTTGTGGGAATTGCAGTCGGAGGATTTCCGGAGCAGCAGCAGCAGCAGTCAGTCAGTTCCCGATCAATTCAGCAGCTACTTTGAGGTGAGTTACCTTCCAATAGCGGTGGGTCTAAGGCCACAATGCCGGCCCACCAGTAGGAGATGTGTGATTAGATGATTGTCTTTGTGATATTCATCTAGGGTTGCTACTACTGTGTTATGTTATGTGTTAGTGATAGTAGGGGGAGATAGTCCCCCCAGAATACCGGTCGATAGGGCCGAAGGGGCGGTCATGCCCAGCCGTGCTAGATAGACTATGTGATATATGTGTTATGTGGTAGTAGTAGTAGTAGGGGATGAAATAGTCCCCAGTATCCGGTCGAGAGGACCGAAGGGGAGGCCAGCACCCAGATATGCTAGGCAGTATCCGGTCGAGAGGATCGAAGGGGAGGCCAGCACCCAGATATGCTAGGCAGTATCCGGTCGAGAGGACCGAAGGGGTAGGTCGGGCACCCAGATATGCCTGACAATTTACGTATGTTATGTGATTATGTGGTATGTGGTACAGTGGGGGAACTCACTAAGATTTGTGCTTACGTTTTACAGTTTTGGTTTCAGGTACCTCTTCTTCGAAGGGGAAGGAGCCGGCGCGGTAGCGGCACATCATGCACACACTCTGGTTTCCGCATTTACGAGATTCACTGGGATTTGTACTCTGATATTTTGATGAGTTGTATGGTTTGGCTTTTGTTCAACATGGTTTACGTTGTGTTATTGTGTGATCAAACAATGTTTTTAATTGTTAATGTTTTCTAAAGTAATGTTTTAAAACGAAATTTTCGGACGTGAAAATTGGGTCGTTACAAGTTTGTATCAGAGCCCTGGTTTGAGGGATTCGGACTCACCTTCGGGGGTGTCTGAACTCAAATCGAGGGATTAACAGATTTTTAAAATAAAATGTTTTCTAAAATTGAGAAAAGAGTTTAAGAAAGAACAGAAGTGTGTGTGATGTGCGCGACCGGCCGAGCTCAAGTAAGTATTCCCCAAAGTACCCATACAAGTTTATGTTATGTTTATCAGCTTTTGTAGAACAGCATGCTAGAATAGGACTAAGGATCTAGGAATGATGCCTTATGTGCCTGCTTTATGTGTTCCACCTATATGTGAATTGCATGCTAGTATAGAGTAGACATCGGTAGGGTAGCCTGTTAGGGTATGCCTGGGAGTATGAGTTAGCACGGTGTGCTAGTGTGGTTTCTGTCTATGAGAGCGGAATTGTTTGAAGTCATTTCCCTTGTCCGAATGTTGCTTGCTTCGTGCTACGTGGGACTCCGAGTGATGGGAATTAGCCGTTAGGCGAATACGTCACATCACAGGTGATCAGAGTTGAATAATCTTAGAGTACCGGATTTGATCCTACTGCGCAGCTCTTGTTTGAGTCCAACCATTGTAGGGACGAGTCGGGCACTCGAAGGATTATCTGAGTCTCGTCGCATGTGATGGTGTTCGGGTGATGGCTAAGTGGCATTACAAGGAGGCCTGCAGCAGCCGAGGACTAGATCGAGTAGAGCCGGAGATTTCCATAGGGCGAGCCTGGGGTGAGTATAGTAGTAACCAGCCTTAGTGTAAGGGACCTGGTGGAGTCGAGGCAGTCTTTGAAGAAGGTACGGATAGATGTGGAAGGTAGTATGGGCCCGTACAACTGAAAGCAGAGGATCCATACCCGAACCAAGGAAGGCCAAGACAAGACCAGGGAACTTGTAAGTAGCTGTGATCCCTCAGGAAGCATCAGTATATCTAATGATTGTTGTGATGTATTGCAGAATGGTGGTACTTCGATCGAGGCCGGTGGATGGCGGTTCTGGAGAGGGGTCAGGTTCGGGATCAAGTTCCGAGCCGGTAGATGAGGGGCTACGTGAGTTCATCGCGTCAGAGATCACCAGGGGTATCCTTGAGTCGACTCCCATTATCTTCGGGTCGATCAAGGAAGGGATCATGGAGTTGATGGAGGATCGCCTGCGGGCATTCAGGAGTGATTTGGCATCTAGCCAGTTGGGGTCACGCACACTGTCCTTCAAGGACTTCAGGGGTAGTGGTGCGCCGGATTTCCATGGGGTAAAGGACCATATTGCTGCCAGGCGATGGATTGCAGACATCGAGTCTGCACAGTTGATTAGCTTCTGCCCCGAGGGGTCGAAGGTGAGGTATGCAGTAGGGTGTCTACGGGATCGAGCCCGGGATTGGTGGGAGTCAGTGGGTGACTCGTTGGGAGCCTCAGCTATCGAGGCTATGACCTGGTCGGACTTTGTGACTAGGTTCAGAGCGGAGTTTGCGCCGACTGTCGAGCTTTAGCAGCTGGCCAGGGATTTTCTGGATATGAGACAGACGACGGAGACTGTGGCGGAGATCACCGCCAAGTTCCAGGAGAGGGCTTTGTTGGTGCCCCAGTATGCTGGTGACGAGGATATGAGGAGGACTCACTATCATGATATGCTTCAAGCTGACATCCGAGAGCATGTTAGCTTTTCGGCTTGCCCTACCTTGGACTCTATGATTGCCAAGGTGAGGGAGAGGGAGATAGATTTGGAGCATATCCGGAAACGGAAGTCAGAGGAGGGTCAGACAGGAGGGGCTTCAGGAAAGAAGCCCAAGGGATCAGATGTTGGGCCGAAAGACCAACAGGGACAGGGACGCTGCCGGAAATGCGGCAAGTCACACGAGGGGGCGTGCAGGATGGGATCATCAGGCTGCTACAAGTGCGGCAAGTCTGGACACATCAGCAGGGATTGCACTGCTCCGACAGCAGTTATTCAGACATCAGAGTTGCTGTGCTTCCACTGCAACCAGAGGGGCCACAAGAGGGCCAATTGCCCCCAGTTGGCAGTTTCAGCGCCGGTGAAGGTGCCATCTCCAGCGACCCTGCGGATCACGGATGGCCGGCAGGGCAAGGGAAAGGCTCCGGTGGTGAGGAGCCGAGCATTCCAGCTGACTACCGAGGAGGCACGCGCCGCACCCGATGTGGTGACGGGTATGATTCTTTCCCTCTATCTTTGTTTTATGATGTTATGATATTGATATGTGCTCCGTGTGTATGTATATGCATTAGGATCGTTCCATGTGAACGACATCCCAGTTCAGGTATTGTTCGACTCGAGTGCATCGCGATCGTTCGTTTCTCTTGCGCTTAGCAAGAGGTTTCATGAGACTTCAGGCGAGTTAGATTGCCCTATAGTGGTAGAGATTGCCGATGATCGATCGGTGCGAGCATCGATGGTGTTTCGAGATTGCGTTCTGCAACTGTTTGAGGAGCGTTACCTGGTAGACTTGGTTCCCATTCCATTGCGTGGGAACAAGGTGATTATTGGCATGGATTGTTTGAGCCTTAATGGGGCGGTGATAGACTGCGCGCAGCAGCTAGTGTGGGTCAGGACCCCAAGCGGGGGAGAGTTAGTGATTCATTTTGAAAGGCCGCAGTGTGGACCCACTGTATGTTCAACAGCGAGGGCTAGGCGCTATCTTCAGCAGGGATGCGCAGGATATGTCGCGTATGTGATGCATACCCGGGAGGCGGGCAAGGCGACAGTGAGCGAGGTTCCGGTGGTTCGAGATTTTGCAGATGTTTTCCCGGAGGAGCTACCTGGGATACCTCTGGAGCGACAGGTGGAGTTCAGGATTGACCTTATCCCCGGTGCGGCTCCGATAGCCAAAGCACTGTATCAGTTGGCTCCTCCCGAGATGCAGGAGTTGTCTATGTAGCTGCAGGAGCTGCTAGACAAGGGATTCATTCGTCCGAGCAGTTCGCCTTGGGGAGCCCCGATTCTATTTGTGAAGAAGAAGGATGGGTTGCATCGGATGTGTATAGATTACCGGGAGTTGAACAAGGTGACGGTGAAGAACCGTTACCCACTCCTGAGGATTGATGACCTCTTTGACCAGCTTCAAGGAGCATCTTGGTTCTCCAAGATTGACTTGCGTTCGGGTTATCATCAGATGAGGTTCAGGGAGGAGGATACGCAGAAGACCGCGTTTCGGACACGTTATGGCCACTATGAGTTTGTGGTGATGCCGTTTGGGCTCACCAATGCTCCTGCCGCGTTCATGGACCTCATGAACCGCGTTTGCAGACCGATGCTGGATCGGTCTGTGATAGTCTTTATCGATGACATCTTGGTTTATTCCAAGACTCAGGAGGAGCATGAGGAGCATCTGAGAGAGGTGTTGGAGGCCCTGAGGAGGGAGAGCTTGTATGCCAAGTTCTCCAAGTGTGAGTTCTGGTTGCGCGAGGTGCAATTCCTTGGGCACCTTGTCAACCAGAACAGGATTCTGGTCGATCCGGCCAAGGTCGAGGCCGTGATGAGATGGGAGGTTCCGAAGTCTCCATCTGAGATTCGGAGTTTCCTGGGATTAGCGGGCTACTATCGGAGATTTATCCAGGATTTCTCCAAGATAGCCGTACCCCTGACGCGGCTGACGAAGAAAGCAGCAGGCTGCATTTGAGACGCTGAGACAGAAATTGTGCGAGGCGCCGATCTTAGCCCTGCCAGAGGGCGTAGAGGATTTTGTGGTTTACTGTGATACGTCCATTTCAGGGTTGGGCGCAGTTCTGATGCAGAGGGGGCATGTCATTGCCTACGCTTCGAGGCAGCTCAAGCCTCACGAGGCGAACTACCCGACGCATGATTTGGAGTTGGGGGCTGTGGTTTTCGCCCTCAAGATTTGGCGACATTACCTCTACGGGGTTCGTTGTACCATCTGCACGGACCACAAGAGTCTGAGGTATCTCATGGATTAGTCGAATCTGAACATGAGGCAGCATCGGTGGTTGGATGTGGTGAAGGATTATGATTGCGAGATCCTTTACCACCCGAGGAAGGCCAACGTGGTAACCGATGCGCTTAGCCGCAAGGCGGCGTCGATCAGGGACATATGCATGAGGATGACCGTAGTGACTCCCCTATTGGAGCGAATTCGGGAGGCTCAACAGGAGGCTATCAAGGAGGAGCATCGGAAGAACGAGCGCATGGTGGGCCAGGTGTCCTCCTTTGATTATGATAGCTGAGGACTATTGACACTACACCGTAGGGTGTGGGTGCCGTATCACGGAGGCGTGCGCCAGGTTTTGATGGAGGAGGCGCACAAGTCCCGATTCTCCATTCATCCCGGGGCGACGAAGATGTATAGGGATCTTCGTCTGGATTATTGGTGGCCCTGCATGAAGCGGGATGTGGCATGGTACGTTGAGTGGTGCTTGACCTGCAGGAAGGTCAAGGCCGAACATCAGAGACCGCATGGTAAGATGCAGCCGTTGGACATTCCACTGTGGAAATGGGAAGATATCACAATGGATTTTGTTACAAAACTTCTCAGGACCGCGCATGGAGTGGATTCAATTTGGGTCATCGTGGATCGACTGACCAAGAGTGCTCACTTTATTCCGATTCAGGAGAGCATATTGGCCGAGAAATTGGCCGACATATATATTAGGGAGATCGTGGTGCGGCACGGGGTGCCGATATCGGTGATCTCGGACAGGGATGTGCGTTTTACTTCCAGGTTTTGGAAGAGATTCCATGACGAGTTGGGCACTCGTTTGCATTTTAGCACCGCCTATCACCCGCAGACGGATGGCCAGAGCGAGCGGACCATCCAAACTTTGGAGGATATGTTGCGGGCATGCGTGCTAGACTTCGGTGGTAGCTGGGATACCTATCTTCCCCTGGCCGAGTTCTCATACAACAACAGCTATCACGCGAGTATTGACCGTCCTCCTTTTGAGCTGTTGTACGGGCGAAGGTGCAGGACCCCGATATGCTAGGGTGAAGTTGGACAGAGAGTCATGGGGAGCACCGAAGTGGTGCTCAAGATGACCGAGAGGATCCAGCAGGTACGGAGCAGGCTTCAGACCGCCCAGAGCCGGCAGAAAAGCTACGCCGACAAGCGTCGATCCGACTTGGAGTTCCAAGTCGGGGATATGGTTCTCTTGAAGGTGTCGCCTTGGAAAGGCGTCATTCGATTCAGGAAGCGGGGCAAGTTGGGCCCGAGATTCATCGGACCGTTCAGGGTTGTAGCCCGGGTGGCCAAGGTGGCGTAAAGGCTGGATCTGCCAGCCGAGCTCAGCCAGATCCACATCACTTTCCATGTTTCTCAGCTGCGGAAGTGCCTAGTGGACGATTCAGCGGTAGTGCCGTTAGAGGATATTCAGGTTGATGACAGCCTGAATTACATTGAGCGCCCAGTCGCAATCCTCAACAGGAAGTTGAAGGATTTGAGGAACAAGAGGGTGGAGATAGTGAAGGTGCAATGGCAGCACCGCAGGGGTTCGGAATGGACTTAGGAGCTGGTGGACGAGATGATGGAGCATTACCCCGAGTTGTTTCAGGATCGAGCAACAGACTTCGAGGATGAAGTCTAAAATAAGTGGGGGGGGGGGGGGATTTGTAGCACCTGGTTCCTGGTATGTAAATCTTATTTTAGTATTTTTAGCCTTGGACTCGGCGAGTCATAGGACCGACTCGCCGAGTAGGGACGAGACCCAGGACACGTTTAAGTTGGCGATTCAGCGAGTCCATATCCTGGACTCGGCGAGTCACCGCTGTTGGATGAGACCCTAAGTTTCAGGGGTTTGCACCCTATTTAAACCTCATATCCGCCCCATGCCAGCCCCCATTCACCCCCAGAGCTCCTAACCCTCGTTCTAAGCTTGTTCCTTGAGAGTTTGAGGCTATTGTGTGTGTTCTTGAAGGCTTTGAGGCAAGAAGGAGAAGTAGATCAAGAGGAAGGAGAGCCATCCAAGCATCATTGTGTTCTTTCAGCAGTTTCACTGAGGTATACCCCATTTTCCCCCTGTTTCTATGCTTAAGGTTTCATTTAAGACATTCTTGAGCCATTCCCCAAGCTAGTATGTGCATAATGTTTCGTAATAAGTTGATTGGCCTCTAGATCTAGGCAAGATTGAGCTCCAGGAGCTCAGATCTGTTAGCTTTATGGACCCATGTGGCTTGTTCACCCTAGATCTACCCTTTTGAGGCATTTTGAACCCTAAAATCCATATTGGTGAATATCTACACGTAAAGTTGGAAACTTTACGTGTGATTCGTATCTTAGAAGCCCAGATCTGTGAATGGCATGGACTGGAATCGAACAAATCGGTGTAGTTAATGGGTGCATGGCAGCGACTCGGCGAGTCGTTCATGTGACTCGGCGAGTCTGCTCGCGAGTCACCAAAATTGTCCCTTTTTGTTGTATCGAGTTTGAGCAGTGAGTCACAGGGTGTGACTCGGTGAGTTGGAAGCTGAACTCACCCATGGTAGGACTCGGCGAGTCATGGCCTGGCTCGGTGAGTCCAAGGAAATCTTCATAGATCAAGAACAGACTCGGCGAGTTGTTCATACAACTCGGCGAGTCTAAGCAGGAGTGTTCATCGGATGAAGATGAACTCGATGAGTTGTTCATACAACTCGGCGAGTAGGACGAAGAACTTCAATGTCAGTTTAGAAGAAGAACTCGCCGAGTCATAGCCTAACTCGACAAGTAGAAACAGGGACTCAGGACAATCATCTGGATAGGAACTCGGCGAGTTGGAGAGCCAACTCGGCGAGTCGGGTCAACTGAAAGTTGACTCTGACTTTGACTTAGGGCTTGACCAGGGGTAAAATGGTCATTTTACCCAAAGGACAGTTAGCAGTGTGTGATTGAGTATGTTGTGGGAATTGCAGTCGGAGGATTTCCGGAGCAGCAGCAGCAGTCAGTCAGTTCCCGATCAATTCAGTAGCTACTTTGAGGTGAGTTACCTTCCAGTAGCGGTGGGTCTAAGGCCATAATGCCGGCCCACCAGTAGGAGATGTGTGATTAGATGATTGTCTTTGTGATATTCATCTAGGGTTGCTACTAGTGTGTTATGTTATGTGTTAGTGACAGTAGGGGGAGATAGTCCCCCCCAGAATACCGGTCGATAGGGCCGAAAGGGCGGTCATGCCCAGCCATGCTAGATAGACTATGTGATATATGTGTTATGTGGTAGTAGTAGGGGGTGAAATAGTCCCCAGTATCTGGTCGAGAGGACCGAAGGGGAGGCCAGCACCCAGATATGCTAGGCAGTATCCGGTCGAGAGGATCGAATGGGAGGTCAGCACCCAGATATGCTAGGCAGTATCCGGTCGAGAGGACCGAAGGGGTAGGTCGGGCACCCAGATATGCCTGGCAATTTACGTATGTTATGTGATTATGTGGTATGTGGTACAGTGGGGGAACTCACTAAGCTTTGTGCTTACGTTTTACAGTTTTGGTTTCAGGTACCTCTTCTTTGAAGGGGAAGGAGCTGGCGCAGTAGCGGCACATCATGCACACACTCTGGTTTCTGCATTTACGAGATTCACTGGGATTCGTACTCTGATATTTTGATGGGTTGTATGGTTTGGCTTTTTTGAACATGGTTTACGTTGTGTTATTGTGTGATCAAACAATGTTTTTAATTGTTAATGTTTTCTAAAGTAATGTTTTAAAACAAAATTTTCGGACGTGAAAATTGGGTCGTTACATTTGGTGTCGGGTATTTCATATTACTAAAATATTAAGTTTTATACCATCCGGTGTCGAGTATTTTAGTATACTAAATCTCAATCTATCCTTCTGGAACTAAGCTTTATACCCTCCAGTGTTGGATATTTCAAGATACTGAAATGTCAAAGCTTTATACCCTCCAATATCAGGTATTCCATTATAATCCAACTCTGAAAAATTATAGACCTTTAGGGGTGCTGCCCTAAACCATGTGAGGGTGTTTTGCCTTGACACCACCCACTGACAGATCAACGAGATCATTGCTAAGGGCACGTGTAATTTATATATTTCAAAAAATTCATTGTTGGTTTGGGTTAAATAATACGTTATTTTTATAGTTGAAAGTAAAAGTATATTTGTTTTGGGTTAAACATAAATTTACATTGATCTTCTAATTCTAGCTTTCTTTTCTTAATAATTTAAGATATATAATTTTATTTCTATCATCTTCCCAACGAAAAGTTAAATATCCTTTTATATTTTATTCCTACTCATTATCTTACCATATCAAATGTTGATATGTGAAATAAAATATTATCAATTGATATTGATATGTGGAATAAAATATTATCAATTTTATTAAAATTTCTCTCTTCCTACACATTTAAGAATGTGACACTTGTCATTTTTAATAAAATTAATAATTTTTTTATTATACTTTTAATTCCTCCCCAAGTACATGCAAATTAGTAAGTCTTGTTTGTAATTTCAATTTTTTAATTCTTATAACTTTGTTTATTATAGATTTTCAAAAAATCCATATTCATAGTGCTTAATATTGTATAAATTTTGAATGGAATAATTATAACAAGTGGAATTTTTCGAAAAATTCTATGAAATTACATTAATTTTGTTGGATATCATATAAGATCACCCAAGATCTCTTTAGATTAAAAAAAAAATCACCCAAGATAAATTATCTCACATAAATGAATCAAATCAAATAATGCAATTTACGGTTAATACAATCACATAGAAACCAATTAAACAAGAACTAGACCATTATTGATTATTTGTTAGATTTCTTTTCAGATCTCTTCATCCATGCAAGGGTGAGAATTGACTTCATCGCCCCTTTACCCTTCACAAACTTTTCTTTTAATTTCTTGTTCTTGTTGTTACGTGGAGGATCTTGCACTGAATCCCATTGATCAGCCCATGAGGTTCCCTTTGAGCTGAAAACTTCCATTTTTCGGTTTCTTCTTTTTTACCTCTTCTTTCTTATGTGACAAAATTGTATGATTTGATGCAATTATTTTAGGATAATAATTTGAATTTGTGGTTAAAAATCGTAAAAAAGAAACTACAGTCATTCAATTCTTGGTTATTATGGATTGATAGATTTTGACCTGTTATTTGGTCAAACTTATTAGGTCAACGTCGGGTCAAAGTTTAAGATCTAAATACATGGCAGGCCTCCAAATACTATGGCATATTTTTAGCGATAAAGTTCTTCGGGCATCCATGTGGATGATGCATAAGGGAAAACAAATAAAATAGAAAACTAAATGATAATAACTAAAAGACTATGTTTTTGGAAGGAATAAAATAAAACAAAATATTTGGAATATGAAAATATTGTAAAGGTTTTGAATCTGATTTGACCATGTGTTTGGTTTGCAAGGATTGGAGTGGAGTTCAATTCCATACGTATGTAATTTTCAAATTGGTTTGTATAGGTTTGAAATTTAAATGTAAATTACGTAAGATCACTTTTTATTGATTATTTTCTGATTTTCTGATTGGTTTATATATAATTAAAAGTGCTAATTATATAAAAGTCATTATTATATTTTGTTGTTTTTATTTTAATTATTATATCTTTTACTAATAAAGCCGTCATATTTAGCAGGTTATCATAATGAATTGATATATATATATATATATATATATATATATATATATATATATATATATATATATATATATATATATATATATATATATATATATATATATATATATATATATATATATATATTTATGTTAAAATAATCCAAATTAGCAAAAGAAATTGATATGACCATAATAATAAGTTTTTTTTTTGAAATTTTTTTTTATTTATTTTTTTTGTTTAATATGCGTAACTTTTTTTGTTAGAAAAAGTATTAATATTAGTAGACTTGTTAAAGACGGTATAATTTTGCCTTTTTCTTTTTCCTATTTTCCTTTTTTATTAGGAAATATGTGTAATACCCGTGTATTACATTAAAATAAATACTATTAAATAACAAAGGGTAAACAATAAGTATTTTTTAAAATAAAATTTCGAAATAAGAAATAAAGAAAATTATTAATTGCAATTGACTATCACATTTATTACATTTCATAATTTACATATATAAGTATAACTATTATGTAGGCTTTTTAATTTTAAATCTTGAAAAAAATCAGAAATTGATATGTGGATATTATTTATTTTAAAATTGGGATTTTCTAATATGTGCCTTAACGGCACATATAATAAGTATTAATTAATCACAATTATTATGATAATTAAATGTTAATTACCATAATTAAATGTGAAATGTATCAATTATAGAGATTATTAATGAATTTTATATTTAATTATGGTAATATTTCTTATAATTAATATGTTTAACATTTAATTATGATAATAATTATGAATGTGCCCTTACGGCACATATTAGAAAATCCCTTTAAAAATATCATAAAATGATAAATATCAAAAACTCATAAGAGATTGACATATAGCAAAATGGATCTTCATTTATTATAATAGATTGTTAATTTGTTCTCATGATAACAGTTCTAATTTAACAAATTTGATCTATAATACCATTTCCTAGGGTTTTTTTTAGCTTGTGTGACATTTTTTTCTATAACTTAAAACTAGATTTGTTTTTTAGATGAATTGGTATTTGACAATAATCTTTTTTAATTTTTTTAAGAGTGATACTCATCTCAAAATAAATACAATAAAATCCTTCATTTGTTTTTTCCTCTTTTCCATCACCCTTGATGTATAAATTCAGACGAATTGCAAGCACCATATCATATGTATTTCATTAGGCATTGACTTTTTGACTGGAAAACCAAACCAGCGGTTTAAAGTCTCTCTTTGGTGGTACCGTTTCTCCTTGGATCCGTAAACCAGCTATGAACCCACCGGAAAAACACAGCCGACTCTCTCCACTCATAGTGATATAAATGTAAAAGATTAATAAGGTTAATCTTATGTTATAAATGCATTGGTGCTTGGAATACTTGTACCTAATGTCATAACTCATAAGAATAGGTAAAAGTATGTAGACATGATGTACAAGTTGTTCAAGCATGCAAGGGAACAAAGAACTGGATTATGCAATCTAAGAATGCACAATATTATTGAAACATTAAACACGTGTATAACCAACCAATAATGAATAGTAGTACAATGCTATCATAGAAATAGGGAAAATGACTTAAAAGCCCAACGAAGTTTTCAAACCATTTAAAAAAACCCAATCATGTTTTGTCTGTTCAAAAAAACCCAACGAATTTAACATTTTGTCTAAAAAGTCCAACAAAGTTCTAAACCGTTCAAAACATCCTAATTTTGTTTTGTTTAAGTTCGTTAGGTTTTTGTTTAACAGTCAAAACATGATTGGAGTTTTTTAAACGTTTTGGAAACTTCGTTGGTCTAACAAGTCATTTTTCCGACACGGTAATAAGCCACGTCTCTTATTTGACTTTCAGGAAAGTGTAACTTAGTTGGGGTTTTTAGAAAAAATGTTAAGTTTGTTGGGTATTTTTGAACAGACAAAACATCATTGGGGTTTTTTGAACGGTTTGAAAACTTCGTTGGGCTCGTAAGTCATTTTCCCCATAGAAATACGTGCGCAAGAAGCTGGAAAAACGGAAAATAGATTGCTAGTATGGAAAGATGGATTACCAATTGTAGGTATGGTGCTTTGTATTGAGGATGTTTATAAAATGTTTGGCTTAGAAAGAATGATGTACAAATTAAAAGAATGTCGACATTATTAAAAGTAGATTTTGATTAAAGAAAAATAAAAGTTATGTGACTGATTAACCAAATATGATGGAAAAGAGTTAAAAATTCAAATTATGGTATAACCACTAAATGAAAGGAATAACAACATTGTTTTTATAAGACTGTTGTACTTTAAAGAATCTAACCATTACACCATTGTACTTTCAAATTTTAATTTCTTATTACGGCATTATTTGAAAAATCTATCAAATGTTTCGCAATTCATGACATTACTATTAATTGGTCATATTTTTTAAAGTACAAACAGAAAAAAAAAAATAGAAAGAAAAGAAAGTAGAACATTATAATAAACCAATCAATCAAAATACATTGCTTAACATTATCTGAAAAACTCAACATGTCCTGCAATTTCTCGACATAAAAGCTTCGATTCATTTGCCAACTCTATGCTCTTATGGATCACAAATCCCGTTTCTTTATGTATCGACATTGGTTTAAATTTCTTAACTTCCTCCACATTTCCCATAACCAAAACTTCTCTAGCGGGGACCACATGTTCCCACCAAAATTCCCGTAAAATCCCACGAATCAAAATCCAATATTCTTGATTCCTACAAACACGAAATATCGTACTCCCATTTGGTGTCCAACAATACAAATCGACCCAATCTCTATCCATAACTTCCATTTGACCTTGAATTTGAGGCATATAATAAAAGGGCATTTTCGTCCAAGGTAAAGCTAACTCCGGTTTCCCTTTATTAAACGGACACTTGACTTCAAGAATCCCTAAATTAGGGGCAACCCCAAGAAGCCCATCTGGGGATGCCCCAATCCAATTGTAGTTGTCATCCGAATGCGTTGCAAATCCCAATGAAGTTACTTCACGATTTGTTATGGTTTTATATTTCTCAATTGCTGCTGGCTCATTGTATACACCCCATTCCATGGCGCATGTGATTGTAGCCTTCGAGTCTATAGGGAAGACTTTTTTCGTGCCATAGCTCATACCTTTTGTTGCCTTTCCAGAAACCAAGGGCAGTGCTGAAGGTGCTTGTGGTTAATTTGTCCCTTCGAAGGGCAAACCATTCTTCTGAACGTTGGGCTGGGGAGAGTTGACTAGTCAAAGTCAAAGTCAATGGGTTTAGAAGGTCAACTTGAAAGTTCTTTCGTTTTGGTAGGTGAATTGATGGTGTTTTATGGTGGATATTGCGGAGAGTAATGAAGCAAGAATTGGTCATTGCTAAAGCCTACAAATGGAAGAATGATGTTATAGGTAAATAAGAAAAAGAACTCATTATTGAATTTTGTGAAAAATTAATTTTTTTTTTTCACATCGCACGTTTGAAACACTCCCTTTGCATTTATGTGTAAAGGTTTTTTGACTTCAATTGCAAAACTATAATTCATTCATATATCAAGTAAAATGGTCGATGTATCAATTATCATCATTTCATCTTGTTAATTTTACTAAAAAAAAACAACTAAAAGTAGCAAAAGAACATTTAGGCCACACATAGAGGCAGAAAATGAGAAGTTATTCAAGATAGATCTACAAATAGCTACATTACAAGTAAAAAAGCTTAATTTATGCGAATGAATACCGAAAAAGATAACAAATTACAAAACTGAAATAATTTCCTGTTAATTGTTTACACTTATAGGAAGTACTGAAATGAGGATATATGACGAAAACCCATGAAAAATATATGAAATTACTAGGAAATCGGGACTCATATGGCGTTTTTAACAAGGTATGTAAAGCAGAATTGCGTCGCTAACCTGTAGTTATTGCCCATTGCCGATTTCAGTGTTCAATTTGTTCAGCCACTGTTTATCTGGAGTTGCATCATTGTAGGGTTTGTTATGAATTTTGTTGGATAAAGAATATGAGTGAGTCGATAAGAGGGTAAACTCGTATATTCGTTAATATCATTTTTCAGAGTTAACGACAAAAAGAGAGGAAATGTATTGAAGCAAGTAGAAAGTAAAAGAAATAGAAAAGAAAGGAAATAATAGAAAGTGAAAGAAATAGATATTCTGAGTTTTATTAAAGAAAGAAGCTTAAAGAAATAGAAATTCTGAGTTTTATAAAAGAAATGCTTATTATTATGAGTTTTATTAAAGAAGGAAGCGTAAAGAAAAGAAAGGAGAAATCATTTTCTCTTCTAACTTCTTTAATAATTTTGGAGTGATTTAAAAAGCAATAAACAAAATGTTTAATTTTTTTTTTTTAATTCTTTTTTAATTTGAAAACAGAAAATACAATTTTTTTTTTCTTTCTCTTCTCTTCTTTTCTTATATTCCTTTCCATTTTTGTTTCTTTGCTTAAAACTCATAAACTAGACGAAAATCCATTTGCTTGTTAGTTTATACAAGTTTTCTATTAAATACTTAGTGTAAATTACCAAAGGCGGTATCGAGTGTTGCTCTTATTTTTTGAGATCGATGGTTCAAATCTTGTTAGGAACATATGAGAATTTAAGAGTAGTTTATAGGAGTTGAGTAGATTTGTCGTTCAAAAATAAATAATTGGGGTACATTACATCAATCTTCCATCGTTCATATATCAAAACACACGTTTAGTCTCTATTTTTAAAAATCAATTCGGACCGTCTCTGAGTTTGTTTTTTCTTGCACATTTAATCCCTATTGATATGAAATGACCAGTTTCTCCTTAACATTTTTTTTTCATTTTCTATTTTTTTATTAGTTTAAAAAATAAAAAAATAAAAAAATAAAACAATTATCCTCACTACCACGTGTACCCTATGTATCCTTCTCTTATTCCTTCACTACCACCTCCTAAATATTCCAATGACACCAACCATCACCTCTAGGTAACAATCTAGTAGCTTATATTTCATTTCATTTGCAACCCTCTCATATTCAAATCTAGAACTCTAGTAAATAAGGTGGCCTGGTTAAAACATCTCAAAAATACGATCCAAAATTTTCGTTTTTAAATCATTATTAAAACCATAAATATCATCGCCATAGTATAAAATCATAAATCATGTGTCTCAAAATATCATAATATCTATCAACATATCAGAATCTTATATCAAATATCAGAGTAAATCTCCCAGACTAGAAAATTGTGGTGTGTGTCGTGCGATCATCCCGAGCTCTTCCATTTGCTAGCTGAAGTACCTAAAACCAAAATGAAAACTGTAAGCACGAAGCTTAGTGAGCTCCCACAAACTACCATATACCATACACATATATCATATAATAGATAACACAACTATGGGACACCGCCGAGCTGCATCAGGATGAACCTGACATCGGCTTACCCGACATCGGGCTCACCCCGGCATCAGACCACATCTAGCATCGAGCTTACCCCGACACATACACACAATATCATATATCATAAACACATAGCATATGCATATAACATACATTGGGCTTACCCCGACATCGAACCGAAGCCCGAAACACATAATATATATCATACAAACTAACATGCAACGGGCTTGCCCTGACATCGGGGTCACCCCGGAAGACATAACACATAACAAATACACTAACACACATCAGGCTTGCCCCGGAACACATAACACATAACACGCATGAATCAAAAAGACATCAAACATACATATACTCTTCTCGGGACCGCCCCATCATCAGACCGTATTCCGGAACTACTAACAACTAAATGGGCCGACTTTGTGGCCTTAGACCCGTTCCTACTAGACGAGGACTCACCTCTCAAACTGGATGCTAAACTCGTGCGTGACGAATCTCTGCTGACTGCTCCTACGACTCCCCGGCTAGCTCTATACAATATTACTTAGTCAGGAAACTGAAAATCCACCTAAGGGTAAAATGACCAAAGTCAACATTCTGGGTTAACCAACTCGCCGAGTCAACCTTCCACTCGCCGAGTTCTATAACTCAGAAATCTGGAATCGCGAGTCAACTCATCGAGTCGCTCCACTGACTCGTCGAGTCCTATCGAGTTGCTCAGCCGCGACTTGGATAATCCACTCATCGAGTCCCTCTACAGACTCGTCGAATTCTACTATAAACTGGAATCGGGAAAACACAACTCGACTCATCGAGTTCCCTCATGGACACGACGAGTCCTTCTGTGTGATTCGCTATCTTGATAGATTAACCCTTATTCTCTAGATCTATAGTCCATATTTCACTTGTTCACTGGGAGTGACCTTTCTAAGGGTAAAGTTTCCAACTTTACCCGCTGATAACCCATTTTGAAGGGTTTAGCTAAAACCCTAATTTCTTTAGGACATGGATCTTGTCCAAAAAGCCTTATAATCTCAAATCTACGCATGCAAACCTAGATCTAGGGCTTAACTATTAGATAACCACGAAAAGTCTCAAGCTTGCTTCCATGCATGGCCTTTTTGAGCTCAAAAGGCCATAAATACGTCTTATGCACTTGCATGAGGGCTCTAAGGACATAAAGTTTTCACCTTTATGTCTTCACATCCCCTCTAGGCACTAGATCTGGAAGAGTGTGACAACTTGGAATTTCTATCTTGTGCAGTTATTCAAATCAATCAAGGTCAGACTCGTTTTTGCTATCTTCTAGCATTGCTTAGAGTCAATTTGATTGTTCTAAGTCTAGTACCTTCAAACTTAGGGTTTAGAATTGGGTTCCACAAGTTCACCACTTCCTAAAATGGACAAACACTCCAACATAAGGAGTGTACGACCGTACACTTGGGTGTGCGGCTGTACACCCCCTCTAGCCATACACTCTCATGTATAAATGAGAGACTTAGCCTTCATTTACCTCTTTTCACACTCCTAAGCTAAGAAATCGACTTCTCTCTCAAGTATCATCTGATTTTTCATCTAGATCTTAAAGTTGTAAGTGTTTCTTCCCTTGTATTGTTGATTCCTTTCACTATCTTGTATGGATCATTGATTTCATCCATGAAATCACTTCATTTTGGTAGATCTTCAAGTGTTCTTCAAGAACACCAAGAACACCTACTAATTTCTTGGACCTCAAACACCCTTAAAGGTTTCTATATTGTAAGCACTCCTTCTTATGCTTGTTACTTACTAGATAGGATCCTTAGAAATCGTCCAAACCTTGATCATCAAAGAGTGTACGACCGTACACACCCCATGTGGTTGTACACCCCTTTGTTTAGTGCTTATTGGCTTCAAAATCATGTTCTACGCTAGCACATGATCAAGAACCCTTAGAGGATGCAAGATATAGCCTTGGAATACACTTTTTGACCTTTTGTTCAAGGAGTGTACGACCGTACACTCCATGGCCGTACACACCAGGCCATACACTCAAGTGGCCGTACACACACTTGTGTGGCCGTACACCCATTTTATGCAACCCGTTGTACTTCTAACACTTCAATCTAAGTGTTTTCTAAGTCCTAGGGTGTTTTCCTTTCATGATTAGTTGTATATACACTAATTATATATATATATATATGTGTGTGTGTGTGTCATTATATGCTTATTAGGATCCGTTGTGCTCAAGTCTTCACTTGACACTTAGCATCCTACAAACCGATCTTTCATTCGTATTACTCACTGCAGGTGAGTTCATTCCCCTTAAATTATCTTTTAAATGATTTTAAATGCTTTTATGGGGGGGGGGGGGATACAAGTAGAACCGTTATAGTTATTATATCAATCACATGTGATTAATAACTATGAACCAGACATATTTCATATACTTCAAACTGTGTTATCAAACAAATTGCTTCAAATAGTTTTACAACCTCTTTTATATGCAAAACTCCTTATTAAACTCTTTCAAACTTATATTTTGTCAAAATTATCTCTATATAGATATAGTTATATAAGTAGGATTGAAAAGACTTAGGACTGATAACTCGTCTTACTTCCTGTTCCTTGTTTGGTTGTGAACTTAGGGTATCGGTTGTTTGTCCGAAGGTCATTTGAGTCTTAGTTATATATTATGTGTATGTATATAGATATTAAATTTCTTAATTCAGTTCAATACCTTTGGGTAACAAAGGTATACAAACAGATTCATTCATACAAACAACATTACTAGTAAACTATAACAACTATAGTTTAGGAAGTCACTATTTACTATTACTAGAACAATGAAACATACAAGAGTCAGTTCATTCATGAGTCAATACAAACATACTATGATGAGAAACAAAGAGAACATAATATGATGAGCAACAAAGAGAACATACACTACAATATACAAGAAAATATACAATACAAGTACAGAGAGAACATACAATACACTAGTACAGAGAGAACATACAATACACTAGAACATAATATACAAACACTAGAACACTATAACGTTAATGTGAGCCATTACTTCATGGCATGGCAATCTACTACTGTGTCATGTTTTGCAACCAGAGTCTCTTGGAGGGAGAGCGTGAATTGGTGTATAGATCTAGATGGGATTGACTATCCTACACCTTGCTGCTAGCTATAGTGAGATCTGCAGGTCTACGGGTGACTAATGTCATACCATTTCGATGACTTAGAGCGTCGTGCTATACTAGTCGATCAAGTATGGTTACAATCATATCACATTTTACCTTAATTAAGAAACTGGTTTAAGGGAGTTAGTACATTGGTAGTTACTTATATACAAAACTATTGTACATTGTTATTTTCCTATTGCATTCACATTGTGATCTTCTCACATAAACGGTAATGTAAACTATATTTTGGTAATGATAATCATACTTGGGAAAGATACACACTTTTACAAACAACACAATACATAGAACATTTAGGCCTTGGTAGAAGGATACTTTTTAGTAGAAAATATTGGATTTTCTAGGAGATACAAATAATTACTACAAACACTTACAAACATTTACATCAAAAATTTACAAAAACTTTCATACATGCAATGACGCTAAAATACTTATCAACTCACCAGCTTTAATGCTGATCTACTCTTTCAAAATAACTTGTATTCTCAGGTCACCAGTAGACAGGTACCGATGACCAGGTTATGAGAAGATGGAGTACGTTGAAGACTCATCTCTTATTTTGATTCATATTTTAGGTGTCTTATAAACTACACAGAACACACTTGTATTAAAATTGTAATATGAATGCAATGGATGATTTTGTTGCTTATAAACTACACAGAACACACTTGTATTAAAATTGTAATATGAATGCAATGGATGATTTTGTTGCTTGTTTACTATTATGCATTGTTGTGATATTGTACATGACATCCTCTGCCCCATAATGTTTCCGCCGTTCAGGTTTTCGGGTGTGACAGATTGGTATCAGAGCTCTGTTTATAGTGAATTGAGTATATCAACCCATAAAAGATATACAAACTATAAACACAACGGGATTAAAATACTCTGACCAAGAGTTTATACTTTTAAATAATAAAATATTTAACCGAAGTATACACACCTTCATTTATACTAAAATCAGTGTCACTAGGACAAAACAAAAGTACTACGATTGTTGAACAACACAATCAGGTTTGAGAAAATATAATCAGATCTAGGAGTGGTATCCCTGATCAATTATATCTTTCTAAAAAGTGATTAGCATGTGCCTAGGAGTGGTTGTGGTGTTGCAGCAAGTCTAAAAACTTACCAACACTACTACATGAAAACATTAGAACAGAAAATAAGCTTAAAATGCTATAGGAGTATTTTGTGTTACTTTAATTTTTATTTGAGAAATAAAGGTCTTTATTAGTAGGTCAATAGTGCTTGGTGGATACACTAAGGTTATATGTGATTAAGGTGTCATAGACTTAGAATCTGTGATCTTTGCTTTACTACCTGTTCCTTGTTTGGTTGTGGATTTGGAGTTAGGGTCACTTATTCGAAGGTTTATCCTGTTTTGATTACATGTAACTGGTATGCACTACGCAAGTATTGAAGTAACTGATAATGATCATCCTATAATTATCTTAATTAGTACGTTTATTAACTATCTCTTTCATCCCTTTTCTCGCGTAGATAACATGACTGGATTCTAACCCCACGGCGACCCGTACTTCCCCAACCAAGGAAATGGTGGATGGATCGATGACGAGCCAGAAGAGAATCATCCAATCCGTTTGGATGATGACTTCGCTGAGAACTTTCCGGAGGATTCTGACTTCGAACCAAAGTCAATAACCTACCCCCGGTGGCTCAAATCCCAAACCCTAACCTTTGTCCAACATTTCAAGGCCCCACACCCTTGTGGGCAACAAACTTGAACAGATGGAGTCACGAACATGATCAACCCTTACCATACAACGGAGATCGAAGTTTATACAACCTGAGCGAGGGAGTTTCAGCGGACAAAGTTCTGCCTATTCTGGTCCGTGGGATTGCTCGTAATGATGAGCAGAGTAGGGCGACCATCAACCAAATCATGGAAGTCGATGCCGGTATGGGAGTCAATACCGTACGTATTCTCCATCTTGAGTCTGCTCATGTCAGGAATCAAAATCAGAATGCAGCCCTATAGAGAGATCTTAGTGCAACCCAAGATGAAGTCAGGGAACTTCGAGCTTGGCAGGCAACGTCTGAAAGACGCATGAGGGGTATGGAGCATCGTCTGGCAGAATCAAGGATTCATTCAAGTGGTTCTCGTCGTAGATAGAGCCTACTCAACTTTCTCTTTTGGATATAACTTAAGTCTATGTAAAAGCTCTAGTTTTAGTTTCCTATCTATGATAAGATTTTGAACTTGTTAAGTGTTGTTAGGTCTTAGTTATGTCAAAATTTTCCTATCCTGGTGTGATGTAGGACCTGCTCCTAGGTCATTTTTCCCGAACTTGCTACATCTGTAATACCAATATTATTGACAGATATCTAATCTCATGGAAATTAATATCTAAATGCTTTCATCTTTCTAGTACTAGATCCACATTCAATCATACTTTCATTTTTGTAGTTGGACTATGGAGAGTTAGTCCATGAGTCACTCTCATCATTCTCTCTATTAAATTCTTACTAATATGTTCATTTTTGTGATCTTATAGCTACAAGATGCCTCCACATCGATCAACGAGGCGCACTACTCCAATAATGTCACACCCCAAAACCAAGAACGGCGGAAACGTTCTGGGGCGGAGGACGTCATGTAAAGTATCAGAACACAGTAAATGTAAATAAGAAAACAACATCATCCATTGCATTAAATATATAATTTTAATACAAGCGTGTTCTGTACAATATAGACACCAAAAATAATGTATATCCAAAATAATAAGATGAGTCTTGAATGCGCTCTATCTTCTCGAAAGCTGGCCTCGGTACCTGTCTACTGATGACCTGAGAATACAAGTTATTTTGAAAGAGTTTATCAACATTAAGCTGGTGAGTTCATAAGTATTTTAGTGTCGGTATTTGTCATCCAAAAACGTTTGAACATGTATCAAGTGTAAGTTTGTAAAATGTATGTAAATGTTTGTAAAAGTTTGAATCTCTCAGAAAAACCTATATTTTCTATTAAAGTATCCTTCTACCAACGCTTAACTGTTTTGTATGCTCGTTTGTTGTAAAAGTGTGTAATTTACTCAAGTGTAACTATCATTTTCAAAATATAATTTGTACATAATTGTTTAAGTGAAAAGATCACTAATTGTGTAAAGAGTAAATTAATGTAGTACTGTAGTGTTGTATTATAGGAACTACTGCTGTACTAACTACCTTAAACTGGATTTATATTAAGGTATCATGTGATAAATTGCACCATACTATCGACTGGTAACAACGACAATACGAATGGTCGTAATAACGGAATGACGTTTGGCACCCGCAGACCTGGAGGTCCGGCTGTAGCTAGCAGCAAGGTGTAGGATAGTCAATCCAGTATAGATCTATATGCAAACTCACGCTCTCCCTCCAAGAGAATTCTGGCTACAACTCGGGCCATGACAATTAGGGCATGCTCCGATACAGTGGATCACAATTGTTAACGTATTCTTGTATATGTAATGAAATGAACTGTTCTAGTATAGTTGTATATGTTCTTCCACTAGTATAGTTGTATATGTTCTCTGTCTAGTATAGTTGTATATGTTCTCTTTCTAGTATATTTGTATATGTTCTCTTTCTAGTATAGTTTTATATGTTCTCTTTCTAGTATAGTTGTATAAGTACTCGTAGTAATAAGTATTAACTCATGAATGAACTGACTCATTTATCTAGAAATTGTAGTAGTATGATCCTATGTTACCCCGATGGTAACTTACTGATGGTGTACTGATACGTATGAATATGGAAGTACTTTTATGTCTATATATGTATATTTGATATATAACTAATATTGAAATGACCTTCGGACGACTACCCGGAATCCCACCAGACCACATCTCAATGCGCGAAAAGGAAATAGGGTGGATAGCCTTCCTAAGCCCTTTAAACATTTCTTATATATCTATACATATATGGGCATGCAATTTATAAGAAGTAAAACAAATTTTAATAAAATCATTTGATAAGTAAAAGAGTTTGTAAAACATTTTGAAGTGAAACAGTTTGATAAACAGTTTGAACTGTGATAAAATCATTGGTTTTCTAGTTATTAATCGCATGTGATTAATGTAATCACATGTGATTGATGTAATAACTATAAGTATTTAACTTGTATCCCCCCTAAAGTATTTAAAACATTTAAAAGCATTTCAAAGGTTAATTAAAGGGGTATGAACTCACTTGTGGTGAGTGGATTGGATTGAAGTATCGGATACCGTGCTAGGTGGCAAACGGAGACTTGTTCACACGCACGAGCCTAGTTATCATATAATGAGCATATATATAACTAATTATCCAATTAATAACTTAATGAATTAAGTTGGGACACTTAGGAACATCTAAGCACTTTGTATAAGTGTTATAGGTCCTAAGGGTTGCATCTAAGTCGATATGGGACAATGCAAAAGGATTGAAAAGCTTCCAAGGACCTTGTATAAGAGTTTACCACCCAATAAAATCCACATAAGGAGTTTACGGTCGTAAACACTTGAGTTTACGGCCGTGAACTCTTTTCTTGGTGGTTTTGGGTGTTTAAGTGTGCTAAATGAATTCTAGAATAAGCCTAGCATTGGTAGATTAATCCTTTAGGTAGTTTAGGGCCCTAGAATGCTCCTTTGAGGAGTTTACGGCCTAAAGATCATAACCCCTAGAGTTTACGGCCGTAAACTCCTATGGGGTGTTTGTTTTAATTCTTTTAAGCCTCTTGCACACAAAGGATAGCTTCTAGGTTTTTGTTTAAGGCTAAAGGGGACTTTAGGCACACTTTTGTGCCTTTACTTGGAGTTTACGGCCCAAGAGATATTCCTTGGCCATAAACTCACTTTAAGGGATGATTTTGATGAGTTTAAGTCTCCAAATTAGCTACAAGTATTAGAGGGTAATTGTCTTAAAGCCTTAGGGGTGTTTAGGGCTCATTTAGCCCCTTGAAATTGGTGTTTACGGTCCAAGAAACTCTTGGGCCGTAAACTCCAAAAGCTTTGTGTTCTTGATTGATTTCTAGCCTCAAATGATTCTACACAATGTCCTTAACTAGCTACCTAACAAGGAAACGGGACTAGATAGCCTTTAGGCTTCATTTTGGAGTTTACTCCTCAAGAACGTTCTTGGGCGGTAAACTCCCGGATCTTACATATTTGACATGTAAACAATGTTATTAAGCATATAAAAAACATTAAAACACATCTAGGAAAGTAGACTCACGATTTGGGATGAAAACCCGAAGATCCGTGAGAGAGAAAATGGATTTTCTCTAGTTGGAAATGTGAATAATGACTTAATTTAGTTCAGAAAACTATTTATAGTCCTAAAATATTTTGGCAGAAAATATTTTTATTCCGGAAATTGATTTCTAATATATCCGAGTGTTTGAATAACAGTGTTGCACAAAAAACTGTAGTGCATCCACTCTCCTAATGTTTACTGAAGTGTAAACCCTAAATTACTCCAACTTATACGAAAAGTCTGAAAATCGACTATGACTGTTATAACTTCTATTGAAGTGACACTGTTTGTATAGAATGGAAATTTCGGGTTGTCACATCATCCCCCGGTTAGAAGGAATTTCGTCCCGAAATTAGAATTTAAGTAAATATGAAGTTACAACAATTAAGCGAAAATATGAGGGTATTTCAGTTTCATCTGATCCTCATGTTCCCAAGTGAATTCCGATCCTCGCTTGGCGTTCCAGCGAACCTTCACAATCGGGATACGGCTTTGTTTCATCTGCTTGACCTTACGGTCCATGATCTCTACAGGTTCTTCCACGAAGTCGAGGCTCTCGTTGATCTCGATCTCGTCGAGTGGGATTACGAGAGTCTCGTCGGACAAACACTTTTTCAAGTTAGATACGTGGAATGTAGAATGTACGTTACGAAGTGTGTGAGGTAGATCGAGTTTGTAAGCTACGGGGCCGATCTTGTGAGAATCTTGAAGGGCCCTATGTACCTCGGATTAAGCTTCCCACGCTTACCGAAGCGTATCAAGCCCTTCCAGGGTGAGACTTTGAGAAGGACTCGGTCTCCCACCTAAAATTCCAAAGGTTTTCTTCGCTTATCAGTGTAGCTCTTCTGTCGGTCTCTAGAGGCTTTCAATTGTTCACGGATCTGAACGATTTTCTCTGTCGTTTCCCGAATGATCTCTGGACCGGTGAGAGTACTATCAGAAGCTTGCCCCTGGCTAATTGGGTATCACCCACCTCAGCCCAGCACAATGGGGATCTGCACTTTCGGCCGTAGAGGGCTTCAAATGGGACTGCCTTTATGCTCGTGTGATAACTGTTGTTGTAGGAAAATTCGACGAGGGGTAAATCGGTATCCCATGCTTTTCCAAAGTCAATTACACAAGCACGCAACATATCTTCTAAAGTCTGGATTGTCCTCTCACTCTGTCCGTCGGTCTGTGGATGGTAGGCTGTGCTCATGTCTAGTCTTGTTCCCAGGGAATGTTGTAGTGATTGCCAGAATCTTGAGGTGAACCTACTATCTCTATCGGAGATAATGGATATAGGCACACCATGTAGCCATACGATTTCCCTAATGTATGTTCTCGTAAGTTTCTCCATCTTGTCGGTTTCTTTGATAGGCAGAAGTGTGCAGACTTGGTCAATCTATCAACGATGACCCATATGGTATCAAGTCTACCCGTTGTCTTGGGCAACTTGGTTATGAAATCCATAGTGATCCGCTCCCACTTCCATTCTGGAATCTCTGGTTGTTGCAGTAAACCGGAGGGCTTCTGGTACTCGACCTTAACCTTTGTGCAAGTAAGGCATTTACTTACGAAGGTAGCAATCTCTGCTTTCATATTAGGCCACCAGTATAGCTTTTTAAGATCCAGATACATCTTATCTGAACCTGGGTGGACAGAATACCGAGTGTTGTGCGCCTCGGTCATGACCAAGTCTCGAAAACCACTGTGTTTTGGTGTCCAGATTCGGTCCATGAAATATAAGGCTCCGTCACCCTTGGCTTCTAAATTCTTGTCCATTCCTCTAAGGGATTCACTCGGCACATTTTCAGGTTTCTTGGCTTCAAGTTGGGCCGCCCGAATTTGTTTAGACAAGTGTGAATGGATGGTTATGGATAATGACTTGACTCTGCGACCAGAGTATTCCTTCCGACTTAGGGCGTCTGCTACTACATTGGCTTTACCCAGATGATAATGAATATCGCATTCGTAATCACTGAGTAGCTCGACCCACCGTCGTTGTCTCATGTTGAGCTCCTTCTGATCGAATATGTCTTGTAAACTCTTGTGGTCGGTAAAGATAGTGCTTTTCGTTCCATACAAGTAATGTCTCCAGATCTTCAGAGCAAACACCACTGCTCCCAATTCAAGATCGTGGGTCGTGTAGTTAACTTCGTGTGTCTTCAACTGTCTGGAGGCGTAGGCGATGACCTTACCTAGCTGCATCAGAACACACCCGAGCCCTTGATTAGATGCATCACAGTAGACTACGAAGTCCTCTATCCCTTCGCGGAGGGATAGTATTGGCGTGGTGCACAAGGCTCGCTTGAGCGTTTGGAACACTCTTTCTTGTTTCTCTTCCCAGTCAAAGGCCACGCCTTTCTGGGTCAGGGTTGTAAGAGGTTTCGCTATTCGTGAGAAGTTCTGAATGAATCTGCGGTAGTAGCCAGCGAGGCCTAGAAATTGTCGAATTTCAGTAGGCATCTTCGGTGCTGACCAGTTCTCAATGGCTTTAATCTTGGATGGGTCCACGTGGATTTCCTCTTCGCTTACCACGTGTCCTAAGAATTCGACTCTTCGGATCCAAAATTCACATTTCGAGAACTTCGCATAGAGTTTCTCTGTTCATAAAGTTCCTAAAACTTGTCGCAGGTGATCGCCATGCTCTTCCTTACTTCGGGAGTAGATCAGGATGTCGTCAATGAAAACGATGATGAACTGATCCAAGTAAGGTCGGCATACTCTGTTCATCAGGTCCATGAAAACTGCGTGCGCATTGGTCAATCCGAATGGCATCACCACGAACTCGTAGTGTCCGTAACGAGTTCGGAAGGCTGTCTTTGAAACATCGTCCTCTAGTACTCGTAACTGGTGATATCCGGATCTCAGATCAATTTTGGAAAAATAGTTCGCCCCTTGCAGTTGGTCAAATAGATCATCTATGCGAGGCAGAGGGTAACGATTCTTGACCGTCAGTTTGTTGAGTTCTCTGTAGTCGATACACATACGAAACGATTTGTCTTTCTTCTTAACAAACAAGACTGGTGCTCCCCAAGGTGAGAAGCTTGGCCTTATGAAGCCCTTGCTGAGTAGTTCGTTAAGTTTACCAGAGAGTTCCTGCATCTCAGCTGGTGCTAATCGGTAGGGCGACTTGGCTACTGGGGTAGCTCCTGGGACTAAGGCGATTCTGAACTCGACCTGTCGTTGCGGAGGTAATCCAGGTAGCTCTTCTGGGAAAACGTCGGGGAAGTCGCTCACTACTGGAATGTTCTTTAGTTCTTTCGTTTCGAGGCTTGTGTCGACAATGTGAGCAAGGAATGTGTGGTATTCTTTGCGCAAATATTTGTGTGCTTGAATACTTGATATAATGCGAAGACTCGCACCAGGTTTGTCGCCGTAGACTATAAGAGTTTCGTTAGACGGGAGGTTTAGACGGACTGCTTTCTCGAAGCACATGATGTCGGCGCGATGAAGACTCAACCAATCCATGCCGATGATAACGTCGAAGCTTTTAATCGAGACCAGCATAAGGTCGATTGGGAATGAATGGTTATCTAGCGTTAGGGTACAACCTAAGTATATGCTATTCGTACTTTCAGTTTTTCCATTAGCCATTTCTACTGTGAATTGTTCTTTAAGTGCGTGTGGTTGTTGTTTAAGCATGCGAGCAAATTTATGGTTCACGAAGCTTCGCTCCGCTCCACTATCGAACAAAATCCATGCATAGGAGTTATCGAGGAGGAACATACCAGTCACCACTGTCGGGTCAGCAACTGCTTCCACGTGGCCTATAGCTAGTACCCTCCCTGCTCCTCCAGCATTCTTCACCTTGGGGCAGTCCCTCTTAAAGTGGCCTGCTTCGCCACATCCATAGCAGGTCGGGCTCGCGCCAGAGCCGGGGACTTGTGTGATCGGTTGTGCCGGGAATTTATAGAAACGGACGGTGTGTCCTTTCCTGTTGCAGTTAGAGCACTGCATTTCACGGCAGGGGCCGGTGTGGTGGAAGTTGCATTTGTTGCACTTTGGCAAACTTCCAGCATACTGCTTCATCGGAGCAGTAGCAGCAACAGGGGTTACCGTGGCATGCACTGCCACAATCTGCTGCTTTTTGGTAGCTCGCTGCTTCTTCTTGTCATCCCAGAACTTCCGCATGGTGTCAACGGGTTTAGAGGGTTCCGGGATGGCTAGGGTTGTTGTGGTTGCAGGGGTTTTGACTCCATGGTCAATGAGTCGCGGTGCTAGTCTCTTGGCACTATCGAAGGTAACGGGGTTTGATGATAGGACATTCCCCTGATATGGAGGCACTAGCCCCCATATGGACCTTTCGATCTTTTTCCCTTCAGTGGGAACCATATTAGGGCAGAGGGCCACCATGTAACGACCCAATTTTCACGTCCGAAAATTTCATTTTAGAACATTACTTTAGAAAACATTAATAATTAAAAACATTGTTTGATCACACCACAACACAACGTAAACCATGTTTAAAAAGCCAAACCATACAACCCATCAAAATATCAGAGTACAAATCCCAGTGAATCTCGTAAATGCGGAAACAGAAGTGTGTGCATGATGTGCCGCTACCGCACCAGCTCCTTCCCCTTCGAAGAAGAGGTACCTGAAAACAAAACTGTAAAACGTAAGCACAAAGCTTAGTGAGTTCCCCCACTGTACCACATACCACATAATTACATAACATACCTAAATTTGTCAGGCATATCTGGGTGCCCGACCTACCCCTTCGGTCCTCTCGACCGGATACTGCGTAGCATATCTAGGTGCTGGCCTCCCCTTTGGTCCTTTCGACTGGATACTGCCTAGCATATCTGGGTGCTGGCCTCCCCTTCGGTCCTTTCGACCGGATACTGCCTAGCATATCTAGGTGCTGGCCTCCCTTTCGGTCCTTTCGACCGGATACTGGGGACTATTTCACCCCTACTACTACCATATAACACATATATCACAGTCTATCTAGCATGGCTGGGCATAACCGCCCTTTCGGCCCTATCGACCGGTATTCTGGGGGACTATCTCCCCCTACTGTCACTAACACATAACATAACACAGTAGTAGCATCCCTAGATGAATATCACAAAGACAATCATCTAATCACACATCTCCTACTGGTGGGCCGACATTGTGGCCTTAGCCCCACCGCTACTGGAAGGTACTTCACCTCAAAATAGCTGCTAAACTGATCGGGAACTGATTGACTGCTGTTGCTGCTCCGGAAATCCTCCAACTGCAATTCCCACAACATACTCAATCACACACTGCTAACTGTCCTTTGGGTAAAATGACCATTTTACCCCTGGTCTAGCCCTAAGTCAAGGTCAGAGTGAACTTTCAGTTGACCCGACTCGCCGAGTTGGCTCTCCAACTCGCCGAGTCCCTATCCAGACGATTGTCCTGAGTCCCTGATTCTACTCGTCGAGTTAGGTTATGAATCGACGAGTTCTTCTTCTAAACTGACATTGAAGTTCTTCGTCCTACTCGCCGAGTTGTATGATCAACTCGTCGAGTTCATCTTCATCCGATGAACACTCATGCTTAGACTCGCCGAGTTGTATGAACAACTCCCCGAGTCTGTTCTTGATCTATGAAGATTGCCTTGGACTCGCCGAGCCAGGCCATGACTCGCTGAGTCCTACCATGGGTGAGTTCAGCTTCCAACTCACCGAGTCACACCCTGTGACTCACTGCTCAAACTCGATACAACATAAAGGGACAAATTCAGTGACTCGCGAGCAGACTCGCCGAGTCACATGAACGACTCACCGAGTCGTCGCCATGCATCCATTAAATACACCGATTTGTTCAATTTCAGTCCATGCCATTCATAGATCTGGGCTTCTAAGACACGAATCACACGTAAAGTTTCCAACTTTATGTGTAGATATTCACCAATATGGATTTTAGGGTTCAAAATGCCTCAAAAGGGTAGATCTAGGATGAACAAGCCACATGGGTCCTTAAAGCTAACAGATCTGAGCTCCTGGAGCTCAATCTTGCCTAGATCTAGAGGCCAATCAACTTATTACGAAACATTATGCACATACTAGCTTGGGGAATGGCTCAAGAATGTCTTAAATGAAACCTTAAGCATAGAAACAGGGGGAAAATGGGATATACCTCAATGAAACTGCTGAAAAACACAATGATGCTTGGATGGCTCTCCTTCCTCCTGATCTTCTTCCCCTTCTTGCCTCAAAGCCTTCAAGAACACACACAATAGCCTCAAACTCTCAAGGAACAAGCTTAGAACGAGGATTGGGAGCTCTGGGGGTGAATGAGGGCTGGCAAGGGGCGGGTATGAGGTTTAAATAGGGTGCAAACCCTTGAAACTTAGGGTTTCATCCAACAGCGGTGACTTGCCGAGTCAAGGATATGGACTCGCCGAGTCGCCAACTTAAATGTGTCCTGGGTCTCGTCCCTACTCGGCGAGTCGGACCTATGAATCGCCGAGTCCAAGGCTAAAAATGGAAAATACTCAAATAAGATTTACATACCAGGAACCAGGTACTACAAATCTCCCCCACTTATTTTAGACTTCGTCCTCGAAGTCTGCTGCTCGATCCTGAAACAACTCGGGGTAATGCTCCATCATTTCGTCCATCGACTCCCAAGTCCATTCCGAACCCTTGCGGTGCTGCCATTGCACCTTCACTAGTTCTACCCTCTTGTTCCTCAAATCCTTTGACTTCCTATCGAGGATTGCGACTGGGCGCTCAATGTAATTCAGGCTGTCATCAACCTGAATATCCTCCAACGGTACTACCGATGAATCGTCCACTAGGCACTTCCGCAGCTGAGAAACATGGAAAGTGCTGTGGATCTGGCTGAGCTCTGCTGGCAGATCCAGCCTATATGCCACCTTGCACACCCGGGCTACAACCCTGAACGGTCCGATGAATCTTGGGCCCAACTTGCCCCGCTTCCTGAATCTAATGACGCCTTTCCAAGGCGACACTTTCAGGAGAACCATATCCCCGACTTGGAACTCCAAGTCGGATCGACGCTTGTCTGCGTAACTTTTCTGCCGACTCTGAGCAGTCTGAAGTTTGCTCCGAACCTGCTGGATCCTCTCGGTCGTCTCGAGCACCACCTCGGTGCTTCCCATGACTCTCTGGCCAACTTCACCCCAGCATATCGGGGTTCTGCACCTCCGCCCGTACAACATCTCAAATGGTGGTCGGTCAATACTCGCGTGGTAGCTGTTGTTGTATGAGAACTCAGCTAAGGGAAGATAGGTATCCAAGCTACCACCGAAATCTAACACACACGCCCGCAACATGTCCTCCAAAGTCTGGATGGTCCGCTCTCTCTGACCATCCGTCTGCGGGTGAAAGGCGGTGCTAAAATGCAAGCGGGTGCCCAACTCGTCATGAAACTTCTTCCAAAATCTGGAAGTGAAATGCACATCCCTGTCTGAGATCACCGACACCAGAACCCCGTGCCGCACCACGATCTCCCTGATACAGATGTCGGCCAATTTCTCGGCCGATATGCTTTCCTGAATAGGAATAAAGTGAGCACTCCTGGGAAGCTTTGTAATAAAATCCATTATGATATCTTCCCATTTCCACAGTGGAGTGTCCAACGGCTGCATCTTACCATGCGGTCTCTAATGTTCGGCCTTGACCTTCCTGCAGGTCAAGCACTGCTCAACGTACCATGCCACATCCCGCTTCATGCAGGGCCACCAATAGTCCAGACGGAGATCCCTATACATCTTCGTCGCCCCGGGATGAATAGAGAATTGAGACTTGTGCGCCTCATCCATCAAAATCTGGTGCACGCTCCCGTGATACGACACCCACACCCTATGGTGTAGTGTCAATAGTCCCTAGCTATCATAATAAAAGGAGGACACCTGACCCACCACGCGCTCGCTCTTCCGATTCACCTCCTTGATAGCCTCCTGTTGAGCCTCCCGAATTCTCTCCAATAGGGGAGTCACTACGGTCATCTGTAACGCCCGTAGATCCGGGCTAGTCAAATTAGAGGCAATAGGGGTCGAAAACGAATTCTCGACAAAAGATTATTTAGAATAAATAATCTTAACCAAGTTATGGAATATGTCTCAAGGTTTCCGTACATATAAAGAATGCCGAAATCCGAGCTATAACGAAGAAGTTATGGCCCGCCGAAGTTTCATGGCAAAACCGGCACGGCACCGGGAGACATAAATAGTGAATTTATGATAGAAGACTATTTAGCCTTAGCAATCTAAACAAAAGTCTTAGAATATGTTAAACTAAGAACATCGATAAAAAGAACGCCCAAATCTGACTTCGTATGAAGAAGTTATGATTTTTCTAAGATTCGGCTTAGCAGTGCATGACTCGAAACTCGAGTTTTAGTTAGAGCGGTTTTTGGCTTACGCGACCTAAATGAGAGTTGAAGGTCTCATTAATAGGAAATCAACGGTAAAAAGACAGACGAAAACGGATTCCGGATGAAGGAGTTATGAACTCTTCGCGGTCATTTAACAGTCTAAACGTCTCCTACTTTTAAATTTGAGATCGGTCGAGAATTAGCTGACGGAGTCTAAACGAAAGTTGTAGATCTTGATTTTACCATCAGATTCCTCCCCTATAAATAGAGGTGCCGGGTTCCCTCATTCTTCACACCTTCCTAAACTATTCTTTCTCTCTCTAGACTCTCTCTCTAGCCCCCTAACCCCCCTAAAAGCCTAGGTAAACCCCCTAGCACCCGAAGGAAGCCCCGAGGCTCCCGGAGTCCCGAGAAAAAGGGTCTTTCGGCTCGGAAATGCTGCTCTAGCGAAGCCTGGTTTTCGAGAAAACGCGCTGTAAGTGAGCTATGCCTACGCTATCTTTAGTATGGCTTATGTTTTAATATAGTAACATTATTAGGAACTTATAATGAGTATTTGGGCTATTATTATGAGTTATATTGAGTGTTATTTAATGCTTGTATAATAATAATAATAGTCAGACTATTAGTTTGTCGCGGTTATCGTTAGACTAAACCCTAGTGGTATTGATACTAGGTTCTATCGAAGGAAATTGTTTTAAGAGTATCGAAGCGCTGTCCGAGTGCTGAGTCACCACCTTTCAGGTGAGTGCATAGTCCCTTTCATCTTACACATAGATATGAAGTATTTTATATAAACTACGTGCTATGTGTGCATATTATCTGAATACTTGCTGTCTATGCTGGATGAACGTTTTATACATGTTTTAAAGGATTTAAACTGTATACGTATTTTATATATACAAATATGTTGGGTATGATAATAGGTAGATAAATGATGAGAGATAGAAGATGACGTGAGTATACATTGGCAGCTATAGACTTAGTGCCTATGGGACAAACACCGGTAGCTATGGACTCAGTACCTGTTAGACTTTGGTAGCTATGGATTTAGTACCTGTTGGGAATTGGTAGCTATGGACTTAGTACCTATTAGTTAGACGCTGGTAGCTAAGGATTTAGTACCTGTAGGAATTGGTATCTGTGGACTTAGTACCTGTTGAACATTGGTAGCTATGGACTTAGTACCTATTAGATAAAGACTGGTAGCTATGGATTTAGTACCCGATGAATAGACTATAGCAGCTATGGAATTAGTGCTTTATGAACGAACATCGGCAGCTATGGATTTAGTGCCAGTCCTATAACCCTGGAAGTAAGGGACTTTGGAATAAACGAATAGATGACTCTTAGGAGTAAAGAAGATAACGGGGACGGGTAATTGGGTTAATTGTTTGATGATTGAACATAACAATTATATTATTGTGGGTTGAAAACCGTATGTACTCACCAGGTTTCCCAACCTGACCCACTCAGTTTATTTACATCACAGGTGGCGATATGAAGTGATATTACACTGAGAGATTTAAAGGGATGTAGATCACTAATGTAAATAATTGTAAGTTCTGTTTATGCTTATGTTTATGTATTAACGATGACATCCCAAACGTTTTAAGATGAATAAAAAATACGTTTCTTCGAAAATGTTTTAATAACGTATTTATCATGTTTTTCTGGGAACAAATTCCGCAACCTTTTTATAAAATGAAGTACTCTGATTTTTATAAAGCATAAACAAAATCGGTCTTTTCTGATCGTGATTTTGGGGATGTCACATCATCCTCATGAATACGTCCCTGATCGGTGCCGCCTTGCGGCTAAGCGCATCGGTCACCACGTTGGCCTTCCCCGGGTGGTAAAGGATCTCGCAATCATAATCCTTCACCACATCCAACCACCGACGCTGCCTCCTGTTCAGATTCGGCTGATCCATGAGATACCTCAAACTCTTGTGGTCTGTGTAGATGGTACAACGAACCCCGTAGAGGTATTGTCGCCAAATCTTGAGGGCGAAGACCACAGCCCCCAACTCCAAATCGTGCGTCGGGTAGTTCGCCTCGTGAGGCTTGAGCTGCCTCGAAGCGTAGGCAATGACATGCCCCCTCTGCATCAGAACTGCATCCAACCCTGAAATGGACGCATCACAGTAAACCACAGAATCCTTTACGCCCTCTGGCAGGGCTAGGATCGGTGCCTCGCACAATCTCTGTCTCAGCGTCTCAAATGCAACCTGCTGCTCGGGTCCCCACCGAAAGGCCACGGCTTTCTTCATTAGTCGCGTCAGGGGAACGGATATCTTGGAGAAATCCTAGATAAATCTCCGATAGTAGCCCGCTAATCCTAGGAAACTCCGAATCTAAGATGGAGACTTCGGAACCTCCCATCTCATCATGGCCTCGACCTTGGGCGGATCGACCAGAATCCCGTTCTGGTTGACGAGGTGCCCAAGAAATTGCACCTCGCGCAGCCAGAACTCACACTTGGAGAACTTGGCATACAAGCTCTCCCTCCTCAGGGCCTCCAACACCTCTCTCAGATGCTCATCATGCTCCTCCTGAGTCTTGGAATAAACCAGGTTGTCATCGATAAAGACTATCACAGACCGATCCAGCATCGGTCTGCAAACGCGGTTCATGAGGTCCATGAACGCGGCAGGAGCATTGGTGAGCCCAAACGGCATCACCACAAACTCATAGTGGCCATAACGTGTCCGAAACGCGGTCTTCTGCATATCCTCCTCCCTGACCCTCATCTGATGATAACCCGAACGCAAGTCAATCTTGGAGAACCAAGATGCTCCCTGAAGCTGGTCAAAGAGGTCACTAATCCTCGGAAGTGGGTAACGGTTCTTCACCATCACCTTGTTCAACTCCCGGTAATCTATACACATCCGATGCGACCCATCCTTCTTCTTCACAAATAGAATCGGGGCTCCCCAAGGTGAACTGCTTGGACGAATGAATCCCTTGTCTAGCAGCTCCTGCAGCTGTGTAGACAACTCCTGCATCTCGGGAGGAGCCAACCGATACGGTGCTTTGGCTATCAGAGCCGCACCAGAGATAAGGTCAATCCCGAACTCCACCTGTCGCTTCGGGGTATCCCAGGTAGCTCCCCCGGGAAAACATCTGCAAAGTCTCGAACCACCGGAACCTCGCTCACTGTCGCTTTACCCGCCTCCCGGGTATCCATCACATACGCGACATATCCTGCGCATCCCTGTTGAAGATAGCGCCTAGCCCTCACTGCTGAACATACAGTGGGTCCGCACTGCGGCCTTTCGCCATGAATCACTAACTCTCTCTCGCTTGGGGTCCTGACTCGCACTAGCTGCTGCGCGCAGTCTATCATTGCCCCATTAGGGCTTAACCAATCCATGCCAATAATCACCTTGTTCCCACGCAATGGAATGGGAATCAAATCCACCAGGTAACGCTCCTTAAACAGTCGCAGAACGCAATCTCGAAACACCATCGATGCTCGCACCGATCGATCATCAGCAATCTCTACCTCTAAAGGGATATCTAACTTGCCTGAAGTCTCATGAAGCCTCTTGCTAAGCGCAAGAGAAACGAATGATCGAGATGCACCCGAGTCGAACAATACCTGAACTGGGATGTCGTTCACATGGAACGATCCTAATGCATATATATACACACAGAGCACATATCAATATCATAACATCATAAAACAAAAGATAGAAGGAAAGAATCCTACCCGTCACCACATCGTGCGCGGCGCGTGCCTCCTCGGTAGTCAGCTAGAATGCTCGGCTCCTCACCACCGGAGCCTCTGCCTTGCCTTGTCGGCCATCCGTGATCCGCAGGGTCGCTGGAGCGGGCGCCTTCACCGGCACTGAAACTGCCAACTGGGGCCAATTAGCCTTCTTGTGGCCCCTCTGGTTGCAGTGGAAACACAACAACTCCGATGTTTGAATAACTGCTGCAGGAGCAGTGCAATCCCTGCTGATGTGCCCAAATTTGCCGCACTTGTAGCAGCCTGAGGATCCCATCCTGCATGCCCCCTCGTGTGCCTTGCTGCATTTCCGGCAGCGTCCCCGTCCCTGTTGGCCTTTCCTCCCCATATCTGATCCCTTGGGCTTCTTTCCCGAAGCCCCTCCTATCTGTCCCTCCTCTAATTTCTGTTTCCGGATGTGCTCCAAATCTATCTCCCTCTCCCTCGCCCTGGCAATCATAGAGTCCAAGGTAGGGCAAGCCGAAAAGCTAACATGCTCCCGGATGTCAGCCTGAAGCATATCGTGATAACGAGTCCTCCTCATATCCTCGTCACCAGCATACTGGGGCACCAACAAAGCCCTCTCCCGGAACTTGGCGGTGATCTCCGCCACAGTCTCCATTGTCTGTCTCATATCCAGAAACTCCCTGGCCAGCTGCTGAAGCTCGACAGCCAGCGCAAACTCTGCCCTGAACCTGGTCATAAAGTCCGACCAGGTCATAGTCTCGATAGCTGAGGCTCCCAACGAGTCACCCACTGACTCCCACTAATCCCGGGCTCGGTCCCGTAAACACCCCGCTGCATATCTCACCTTCGACCCCTCGGGGCAGAAGCTAGTCAACTATCCAGACTCGATGTCTGCATTCCATCGCCTGGCAGCAATGGGGTCCTTTACCCCATGGAAATCCGGTGCACCACTGCCCCTGAAGTCCTTGAAGGACAGTGTGCGTGACCCAGACTGGCTAAAGGCTAAATCACTCTTGAATGCCCGCAGGCGATCCTCCATCAACTCCATGATCCCTTCCTTGATCGACCCGAAGATAATGGGAGTCGACTCATGGATACCCCTGGTGATCTCTGACGCGATGAACTCACGTAGCCCCTCATCTACCGGCTCGGAACCTGATCCCGAACCTGATCCCTCTCTAGAACCGCCATCCACCAGCCTCGATCGAAGTACCACCATTCTGCAATACATCACAACAATCATTAGATATACTGATGCTTCCTAAGGGATCACAGCTACTTACAAGTTCCTTGGTCTTGTCTTGGCCTTCCTTGGTTCGGGTGCGGATCCTCTGCTTTCAGTAGTACGGGCCCATACTACCTTCCACATCTATCTGTACCTTCTTCAAGAACTGCCTCGACTCCACCAGGTCACTTACTCTAAGGCTGGTTACTATTATACTCATCCCAGGCTTGCCCTAGGGAAATCTTCGGCTCTACCCGATCCAGTCCTCAGCTGCTGCAGGCCTCCTCGTAATGCCAATTAGCTATCACCCGAATACCATCACATGCGATGAGACTCAGATAATCCTTCGAGTACCTGACTCGCCCCTACAATGGTTGGACTCAAACAAGAGCTGCGCAGTAGGATCAAATCCGGTACTCTAAGATTATTCAACTCTGATCACATGTGATGTGACGTATTCGCCTAATGGTTAATTCCCATTATTCGGAGTCCCACATAGCACGAAGCAAGCAACATTCAGACGAGGGAAACAATGTCAAGCAATTCCTCTCTCATAGAGAGAAACTGAACTAGCACACCGTGCTAACTCATACTACCAGGCACACCCTAACAGGCTACCCTACTGCTGTCTACTCTATACTAGCATGCAATTCTCATATAAGTGGAACACAT
Organism: Lactuca saligna; assembly: GCF_052625555.1. Lineage (NCBI taxonomy): Eukaryota > Viridiplantae > Streptophyta > Magnoliopsida > Asterales > Asteraceae > Lactuca > Lactuca saligna. The sequence continues at coordinate 244,722,482 of NC_136424.1, read as the reverse complement.
AAGCCAGGCACATAAGGCATCATTCCTAGATCCTTAGTCCTATTCTAGCATGCTGTTCTATAAAAGCTGATAAACATAATCATAAACTTGTATGAGTACTTTGGGGAATACTTACTTAAGCTCGGCCGGTCGCGCACATCACACACACTTTTGTTCTTTTTTAAACTCTTTTCTCCATTTTAGAAAACATCCTCTTTTAAAAATCTTTTAATCCCTCGATTTGAGTTCAGACACCCCCGCAGGTGAGTCCGAATCCCTCAAACCAGGGCTTTGATACCAACTTGTAACGACCGAATTTTCATGTCCGAAAATTTCGTTTTAAAACATTACTTTAGAAAACATTAATAATTAAAAACATTGTTTGATCACACCACAACACAACGTAAACCATGTTTAAAAAGCCAAACCATACAAACCCATCAAAATATCAGAGTACAAATCCCAGTGAATCTCGTAAATGCGGAAACCAGAGTGTGTGCATGATGTGCCGCTACCGCGCCAGCTCCTTCCCCTTCGAAGAAGAGGTACCTGAAAACAAAACTGTAAAATGTAAGCACAAAGCTTAGTGAGTTCCCCCACTGTACCACATACCACATAATCACATAACATACGTAAATTTGTCAGGCATATCTGGGTGCCCGACCTACCCCTTCGGTCCTCTCAAACGGATACTGCCTAGCATATCTGGGTGCTGGCCTCCCCTTCGGTCCTTTCGACCGGATACTACCTAGCATATCTGGGTGCTGGCCTCCCCTTCGGTCCTTTCGACCGGATACTGCCTAGCATATCTGGGTGCTGGCCTCCCCTTCGGTCCTTTCGACCGGATACTGGGGACTATTTCACCCCCTACTACTACCACATAACACATATATCACATAGTCTATCTAGCATGGCTGGGCATAACCGCCCCTTCGGCCCTATCGACCGGTATTCTGGGGGACTATCTCCCCCTACTGTCACTAACACATAACATAACACAGTAGTAGCAACCCTAGATGAATATCACAAAGACAATCATCTAATCACACATCTCCTACTGGTGGGCCGACATTGTGGCCTTAGACCCACCACTACTGGAAGGTAACTCACCTCAAAGTAGCTGCTGAACTGATCGGGAACTGATTGACTGCTGTTGCTGCTTCGGAAATCCTCCAACTGCAATTCCCACAACATACTCAATCACACACTGCTAACTGTCCTTTGGGTAAAATGACCATTTTACCCCTGGTCTAGCCCTAAGTCAAGGTCAGAGTCAACTTTCAGTTGACCCGACTCGCCGAGTTGGCTCTCCAACTCGCCGAGTCCCTATCCAGACGATTGTCCTGAGTCCCTGATTCTACTCGTCGAGTTAGGCTATAACTCGACGACTTCTTCTTCTAAACTGACATTGAAGTTCTTCGTCCTACTCGCCGAGTTGTATGATCAACTCGTCAAGTTCATCTTCATCCGATGAACACTCATGCTTAGACTCGCCGAGTTGTATGAACAACTCGGCGAGTCTGTTCTTGATCTATGAAGATTGCCTTGGACTCTCCGAGCCAGGCCATGACTCGCTGAGTCCTACCATGGGTGAGTTCAGCTTCTAACTCACCGAGTCACACCCTTTGAATCACTGCTCAAACTCAATACAGCATAAAGGGACAAATTCGGTGACTCGCGAGCAGACTCGCCGAGTCGCATGAACGACTCGCTGAGTCGTCGCCATGCATCCATTAAATACACCGATTTGTTCGATTTCAGTCCATGCCATTCATAGATCTGGGCTTCTAAGACACGAATCACACGTAAAGTTTCCAACTTTACGTGTAGATATTCACCAATATGGATTTTAGGGTTCAAAATGCCTCAAAAGGGTAGATCTAGGATGAACAAGCCACATGGGTCCATAAAGCTAACAGATCTGAGCTCCTGGAGCTCAATCTTGCCTAGATCTAGAGGCCAATCAACTTATTACGAAACATTATGCACATACTAGCTTGGGGAATGGCTCAAGAATATATTAAATGAAACCTTAAGCATAGAAACAGATGGAAAATAGGGTATACCTCAGTGAAACTGCTGAAAGAACACAATGATGCTTGGATGGCTCTCCTTCCTCTTGATCTACTTCTCCTTCTTGCCTCAAAGCCTTCAAGAACACACACAATAGCCTCAAACTCTCAAGGAACAAGCTTAGAACGAGGGTTGGGAGCTCTGGGGGTGAATGGGGGCTGGCATGGGGTGGATATGAGGTTTAAATAGGGTGCAAACCCCTGAAACTTAGGGTTTCATCCAACAGTGGTGACTCGCCGAGTCCAGGATATGGACTCTCCGAGTCGCCAACATAAACGTGTCCTGCGTCTCGTCCCTACTCGGCGAGTCAGACCTATGACTCGCCGAGTCCAAGGCTAAAAATGGAAAATACTCGAATAAGATTTACATACCAGGAACCAAGTGCTACACACCAGTTCGCTGAATTTGGCGGTATAAGCAACAATGTTGGTGCCCTTTATGGTCAGGCTCCAAAGCTCCTGCTCAGGTTTCTGGATCTCGTCCCTCGGGCAGTATTCCTCAATCATGAGGTCTTTCATCATTTCCCAACCTATGTCGTTGGCTACGACGAGAGTTAGAGCTTTAACGTGGCCGTTCCACCACGTCAGGGACTTTCCTTCAAAGGTGCATGCGGCATATTTGACTTTGCTCGCAGCAGGGCATGAACAAATTTCGAAGACTGATTTAGTCTTCTCGAACCATTGCGAGAGGGCAATGACTCCGCCGGTCCCATGAAAGGACTTCGGCTTGCAGTTGGTGAAATCCTTGTGAGAGCACTCTCTCGAGCGCACAGGAGTTTCAACCGGAATAGAGTTAATAGGGGTTCCACCTCTGCTGGCATCAGTAGAGTGATACTGTGCCATGGCAGTTGCCACTGCTGCAGCTACGGCAACATTTAGGGCTGCTGTATCGATGACCGGAGGTGGAGGAGGCGGGGTAGGTGTAGGGTTATTCCGGGGAGATTTGCGAGGAGGCATCTTTCAACTATAAGTTTATAAAGATGAGAAAAGTGGTAAGAATCAATCTGTAAGTAAGGTGAGAGTGACACATGGACTAACTAACCATAGCCCAACAATTGAATGAGTGTTTGAGATCATAACAAGGAAGATATGTAGGAAAACACAAGTGGAAAGATTCTTCCCACAGAGTAGGTAGTTGTCAATAATACTGGTATTAATGATGTAATGAGTTTAATGAAAATTAACCTAACAGTAGGTCTCACATCATACCATACGGAAAGTTTGACAGTTCTTAGATTCCTAATTAGAGTACTGAAAGTTAGGAATATTTTATAGATAAGTGCTACTTAGAGCACAGATGTTAAAGGCTAATCCTTAACCTAAAAGATAATGATGTACTAGACATCATCTAACGGCGATGAGTATTCCTCGGAGAACCCTGAGGTCTCTCATTTGATGGATCACCTCTTGAAGGTGTTGTTCATGAGCCCTTTGACGAGCTCGAGGTTCCATGACTTCTGCTTGAGAGGCAACCAGATGTTGCTGTAGGGTTTCATTGGTTCTCCGGGTCCGTTCCATGTCTTCTTTGAGACGGCGGATGCGGACTGTGTTGACACTAGAATTGGCATCAATCTCCACGACCCGGTCGATGGCTGCTCGACCTTGCTCAACATTACGAGCTATTCTGAGGATAATGACGGGCAGAGCTTGGTCAGTAGAACCACCTTCGTTGATGTCGTAAAAGCTTCGGTCCCTAATGTATGGTAAGGGTTGACCCTGTTCGTCGCACCAGCGATTCAAGTTATCTACCCACAAGGGAGTGGGACCTAGAAAAGCTGGTCGAGGGTTGTTGTTCGGGGCTTGACCTACTGGCGGTAGGTTGTTGACTTCGGGCTCAGAGTCTGATCCATCTGAGAAGCCTTCAGCTTGATGATCATCCAACGGAATTTGGTGCTCATCATCGGACTCTGCTTCGAGCCATCCTGTGTTGCCTTCATTTGGAAAGTACGGGTCACCGTGATGGAATCCAACCATTTAAATCTACGCGAGATGAGAGGTATAAGGATACAGTATATATGTAGCTAGTAATACAAAATACACCTATAGTATTTTAAGTTTAGGTTCTATTGATCTTCTTGTGGTATTGTTGGTAAGTTTTTAGACTTGTTAACACATCACAACCATTCTAGGGCATATGCTAATCACTCCTCGGACCAGCATAGTTGATCAGGCTATGCCATTCACAGGACTGACCATTTATCCCCGAGCTTACCTGTGATATTTAACAATCGTAATACTTTTGTTCTTGTCACTGTGACACTGATTTTAGTATGAATGCAGACTAGTATACTTACTTAAATATCTTAGTATTTAAAGTATAGACTCTTGGTCAGAGTGTTTTAATCCAAAATGGGTTTATAGTTTAGTATATCTTTTATGGGTTGATATACTTGATTCACTATAAACAATGCTCTGATACCAATCTATCACACCCCAAAACCAAGAATGGCGGAAACGTTCTGGGGCGGAGGACGTCATGTAAAGTATCACAACACAGTAAATGTAAATAAGCAAACAACATCATCCATTGCATTAAATATATAATTTTAATACAAGCGTGTTCTGTACAATATAGAAACCAAAAATAATGTATATCCAAAATAATAAGATGAGTCTTGGATGCGCTCCATCTTCTTGAAAGCTGGCCTCGGTACCTGTCTACTGATGACCTGAGAATACAAGTTATTTTGAAAGAGTTTATCAGCATTAAGCTGGTGAATTCATAAGTATTTTAGTGTCGGTATTTGTCATCCAAAAACGTTTGAACATGTATCAAGTGTAAGTTTGTAAAATGTATGTAAATGTTTGTAAGTGTTTGTAAAAGTTTGAATCTCTCAGAAAAACCTGTATTTTCTATTAAAGTAGCCTTCTACCAAGGCTTAACTGTTTTGTATGCTCGTTTGTTGTAAAAGTGTGTAATTTACTCAAGTGTAACTATCATTTTCAAAATATAGTTTGTACATAATTGTTTAAGTGAAAAGATCACTAATTGTGTAAAGAGTAAATTAATGTAGTACTGTAGTGTTGTATTATAGGAACTACTGCTGTACTAACTACGTTAAACCGGATTTATATTAAGGTATCATGTGATAAATTGCACCATACTATCGACTGGTAACAACGACAATACAAATGGTCGTAATAACGGAATGACGTTTGGCACCCGCAGACCTGGAGGTCCGGCTGTAGCTAGCAACAAGATGTAGGATAGTCAATCCAGTATAGATCTATACGCAAACTCACGCTCACCCTCCAGGAGAATTCTGGCTACAACTCGTGCCATGACAATTAGGGCATGCTCAGATACAGTGGATCACAATTGTTAACGTATTCTTGTATATGTAATGAAATGAATTGTTCCAGTATAGTTGTATATGTTCTTCCTCTAGTATAGTTGTATATGTTCTCTGTCTAGTATAGTTTTATATGTTCTCTTTCTAGTATAGTTGTATATGTTCTCTTTCTAGTATGGTTGTATATGTTCTCTTTCTAGTATAGTTGTATAAGTACTCGTAGTAATAAGTATTAACTCATGAATGAACTGACTCATTTATCTATAAATTATAGTAGTATGATCCTATGTTACCCCGATGGTAACTTACTGATGGTGTATTGATAAGTATGAATATGGAAGTACTTTTATGTCTATATATGTATATTTGATATATAACTAATATTGAAACGACCTTCGGATGACTACCCGAAATCCCACCAGACCACATCTCAATGCGCGAAAAGGAAATAGGGTGGATAGCCTTCCTAAGACCTTTAAACATTTCTTATATATCTATACATATATGGGCATGCAATTTATAAGAAGTAAAACAAAGTTTAATAAAAGCATTTGATAAGTAAAAGAGTTTGTAAAACATTTTGAAGTGAAACAGTTTGATAAACAGTTTGAACAGTGATAAAATCATTGGTTTTCTAGTTATTAATCGCATGTGATTAATGTAATCACATGTGATTGATGTAATAACTATAATTATTTAACTTGTATCCCCCCTAAATTATTTAAAACATTTAAAAGCATTTCAAAGGTTAATTAAAGGGGTATGAACACACTTGTGGTGAGTGGATTGGATTGAAGTATCGGATACCGTGCTAGGTGACAAACGGAGACTTGTTCACACGCACGAGCCTAGTTATCATATAATGAGCATATATATAACTAATTAGCCAATTAATAACTTAATGAATTAAGTTGGGACACTTAGGAACATGTAAACACTATGTATAAGTGTTATAGGTCCTATGGGTTGCATCTAAGTCGATGTGGGACAAGGCAAAAGGATTGAAAAGCTTCCAAGGACCTTGTATGAGAGTTTACCACCCAATAAACTCCACACAAGGAGTTTACGGTCGTAAACCCTTGATTTACGGCCGTGAACTCTTGCCTTGGTGGTTTTGGGTGTTTAAGTGTGCTAAATGAATTCTAGAATAAGCCTAGCATTGGTAGATTAATCCTTTAGGTAGTTTAGGGCCCTAGAATGCTCCTTTGAGGAGTTTACGGCCTAAAGACCATAACCCCTAGAGTTTACGGCCGTAAACTCCTATGGGATCTTTGTTTTAATTCTTTTAAGCCTCTTGCACACAAAGGATAGCTTCTAGGTTTTTGTTTAAGGCTAAAGGGGACTTTAGGCACACTTTTGTGCCTTTACTTGGAGTTTATGGCCCAAGAGATGTTCCTTGTCTATAAAATCCCTTTAAGGGACGATTTTGATGAGTTTAAGTCTCCAAATTGGCTACAAGTATTAGAGGGTAATTGTCTTAAAGCGTTAGGGGTGTTTAGGGCTCATTTAGCCCCTTGAAATTGGTTTTTAGGGTCCAAGAAACTCTTGGGCCGTAAACTCCAAAATCTTTGTGTTCTTGATTGATTTCTAGCCTCAAATGATTCTACACAATGTCCTTAACTAGCTACCTAACAAGGAAACGGGACTAGATAGCCTTTAGGCTTCGTTTTGGAGTTTACTCCTCAAGAACGTTCTTGGGCGGTAAACTCCCGGATCTTACATATTTGACATGTAAACAATGTTATTAAGCATATAACAAACATTAAAACACATCTAGGAAAGTATACTCATGATTTGGGATGAAAACCCGAAGATCCGTGATAGAGAAAATGGCTTTTCTCTTGTTGGAAATGTGAATAATGACTTAATTTAGTTCAGAAAGCTATTTATAGTCCTGAAATATTTTGGCAGAAAATTTTTTTATTCCGGAAATTGATTTCTAATATATCCGAGTGTTGGAATAACAGTGTTGCACAAAAAGCCGTAGTGCATCCACTCTCCTGATGTTTACTGAAGTGTAAACCCTAAATTACTCCAACTTATACGAAAAGTCTGAAAATCGACTATGACTGTTATAACTTCTATTGAAGTGACACTGTTTGTATAGAATGGAAATTTTAGGTTGTCACAAATAACTCCAAATCAACCTCCTCATCCTCCTCCTCAATACAACCCAGCAGCTATCCGAGCTACTGAGAATGTGGCTGTTACGACAACTGCAGCACAATTCACCTCGATCGATACTAGTGGGAGTGGAACTAATGTGCCTCCCACTATTGTTGAAGCCCCATTGCGCTCTAGAGAGTGCTCGTACAAGGACTTCACCAACTACAAACCCATGGCTTTCAATGGAACTGGTGGAATCATTGACCTCTCGCAATGGTTCGAGAAAACGCAGTCGATCTTTGAGATCTGCTCCTGTCTGGAAGGGAGAAAGGTAAAATTTTCCGCTTGCACCTTCGCGGACCGAGCCCTGACATGGTGGAATAGCCATGTCAGGTCACTATCTATTATAGTGGCAAATGCTATCGACTTGGAAACTCTGAAGGAGCTCATGATCGTAGAGTACTGCCCGAGGGGCAAAGTTCAGAAATTGGAGCAGGAGCTCTGTAACGCCCGTAGGTCCAGGCTAGTTAATTTAGAGATAATAGGGGTCGAAAATGAATTTTACACAAATGATTATTTAGAATAAATAATCTTAACCAAGTTGTAGAATACGTCTCAAGGATTCCGTACATATAAAGAACACCGAAATCCTAGTTATAATGAAGAAGTTATGGTCCGTCGAAGTTTTACGGCAAAACCGGCACGACACCGGGAGACGTAAATAGTGAATTTACGTTGGAGGATTTTTTAGCCTTATAAATAAATAAAAAAGTTTTTATTATAAGTTAAACCAAAAACATACAAAAAAAAGAACTCCCAAATCTGACTTCGTATGAGGAAGTTATGAATTTTCTAAGATTTGGCTTAGCAGTGCATAACCCGAAACTCGAATTTTAGATCGAGCGGTTTTTGGCCTATGTGAACTAAATGAGAATTGAAGATCTCATTAATAGGAACTCAACGGGAAAAAGACAGATGAAAACAGAGTGTGTATGTAGAAGTTATGAATTTTACGCGGACATTTACAGTATAATCTCCTCCTACTGTTAAAATTAAGATCGGTCGAGAATTAGATGACGAAGTAAAAAGGAAAGTTGTAGATGTTATTTTTACCTACGCGTGGATACAAATAACGTAAAAAACGGAGCTCGTATGCGAAAGTTATGGATGAAGCTTAGTCTCTACTTTTCGAGCGCGACGAATTCGATACAATTTTGTAAATACGAGATAGAATGAGAATTAGCCAACGGGGTCTAAATGAAAGTTGTAGTACTCATAAATACCAATGTGTGGATATAAATAACGTCAGAAACGGAGCTCGTATGCAAAAGATATGGATGAATCTTAGTCGCTACTCTTCGTGCGCGATAAATACGATACAGTTTTTGTAAATCTGAGATAGAAGGAGAATTAGCCGACGGGGTCTAAATGAAAGTTGTAGTACTCGTAAATATAAATGCATGGATATAAAGAATGTAGAAAACGGAGCTCGTACGCAAAAGATACGGACGAAGCTTGGAGACTACTTTACTATAAGATTCCTATAAATAAGAGATGAACTCTTCATAATTTCTTCACAACATAAGCCTTTCTTTCTCTCTCTAACTTTTCTCTAACCTCCCTAAAGCCCTCCCAAGTATAGGGAACCTCCCTAGCACGAGAAGAAATCCCCGGAGCACCCGACGGCTCCGAGAAGAAAAACTTTCGGCTCGGTAACGCTGCTCGAACGAAGCCCGGTTTTTAATAAAAACCCGCTGTTTTATCGACGAAAATTGTTTTGAGATAACGAAGCGCTTTCTGAGTTCAGAATCACCACCTAATCAAGTGAGTGCATGGTCCCTTTCATATTACACATAGATATGAAGTATTTATTATATACTTTACGTGTTGTGAGTCCATGGACCCTTTCATCTTACACATTGATATGAAGTATTTATTATATAATTTACGTGTTGTGAGTGCATGGTCTCTTTCATCTTACACATAGATATGAAGTATTTTATATAAACTACGTGCTATGTGTGCATATTATCTGTATACTTGCTATCTATGCTGGATGAACGATTTTATACAAGTTTTAAATGATTTGAACTGTATACGTATTTTATATCTACAAATATGTTGGGTATAACATGGGTAGATGAATGACGAGAGATAAAAGATGATATGGGTGATCATTGGTAGCTATGGACTTAGTGCCTATTGAATAAATGATGGTAGCTATGGACTTAGTACCTGATAGATAAACGTTGGTAGCTATGGACTTAGTACCTAGACACTGGTAGCTATGGATTTAGTACCCGATGAATGAACTTTAGCAGCTATGGAATTAGTGCTTTATGAGTGAGCATTGGCAGCTATGAACTTAGTGCCAGTCCTATAACCCTGGGAGCAAAGAGGACTTCAGAATGAACGCAGGCAGGATAGATGACTCTTAGGGTAGACTATTGAGAGTAAGGAAGATAATGGGGATGGGTAATTAGGTTGATTGTTTGATTGTTTAAACATAATAATTATATTATTGTGGGTTGAAAACCCTATGTACTCACCAGGTTTCCCAACCAGACCCAATCAGCTTATTTATATCACAGGTGTTGATATGAAGTCACATTACACTGAGAGATTAAGGAGATATAAATCACTAGTGATAATGAATGTAAGTTCTGTTTATGCTTATGTTTCTGTATTAACGATGACATCCCAAATGTTTTAAAATGAATAAAAATACTTTTCTTCGGAAATGCTTTGATAATGTATTTATCATGTCTTACTGGGAAAAGATTCCACAACATTTTTATTAAAAGAGGTACTATGATTTTTATAAAGCATAAAAAAATCGGTCTTTTCTGGCCGTGAAAATGGGGATGTCACAAGCTCTGGAGCCTAACCATCAAGGGCTTCGACATAGTCTCCTACACTGCCAGATTCAGGAATCTGGTAGCACTATGTCCAGGAATGGTCCATTCTGAAGCAAACACGGTGGAGAGGTATATCTGGGGGCTGGTGCCTCCATTCCATGGGAATGTATTAGCTTCATACCCTACTACCTTCCATAGTGCCAAACGATTGGCACAACGGATTATTGACCATGCGGTCCGTACCTCGTCAACAACAACAACCCTAGCCATCTCAGAACCCTCCAAAGCCACTGATGACATGCAGAAGTTCTGGGATGACAAGAAGAAGAACGCTGCAAAGAAATCTTCCAAAAAGCAGCACGTCGTAGCGGTTCATGCTGCGATAGCACCTGCCGCTGCTTCACCAGTAAATCCGTATTCGGGGAGTTTGCCGAAGTGCAACAAATGCAGCTTCCACCACAATGAACCTTGCCAGGAAATGTAGTGCTCTAACTACAATAGGAAGGGGGCACACTGCCCGTTTCTGCAAAGCTCCGACAAGGCCAATCAACTAAGTGTTGGATTAATGTATAAGTCAGTAACCATATTTGGTATATACTTGACCCGAGTGTGCATGGTCCTTTTGGGTTGCCTTCACCAAAGCAACTTGACAAGGTAATTTGATATGAGAGAGGAGATATTATGATTTATTAATATATTATAAGAATAATATATTAAAGGAGAAATCATATTTATTTAATTAGTATTAGTCATAAATTATTTAGGAATTAATTTGTTAACTAAAAGAGATTAATTAAATAAAGGGGTATAAACTGTCAAATGTGTGATAGTTGAGTTTTGGGCTAGGAAACCTAATGGACTAAGGGGGAACGAAATTATGATGAAGGATCATCATATTTTCGTCCAAGGCCTCATTCCATAAGGTTTCTTGGGCTGCTTGGTGGCTAAGCTGTCTATTAGGGTTTAGACTAAAACCCTAGCACCCTATAGTATAAATACATGCCCTATGCTTCAATTTGAGGCCACTTGATTCCAAGGGAACCCTAGGGCCGAAATTAGCATCATTCCCTTCTCTCTCTTAGTTGCCTTCTTGCTTCAAGATGTTTGTGAGCCATTAGAGGCACTACAATTGTGGTGCTTGCTTTCAAGAGTTCAAGAGAGTTCAAGAGATCAAGGAAACTAGTTGTTATTGCTATATAACAACAAAGGTATGTCTACTACACTTCTATGTAATTTTCGAAAATTATAGAAGCATGCCAGGGTTTATTTTGTGTTCATAAAGTTGTATGTCTTATAGTGAAAACATAGATCCAACTAGGGTTGCATACACACATAGGATTGTTTGTATTAAACCTATCAGTGTTATCAGAGCCATTGGTTTTTTGTTTTCAATTGGATTTGATACATATTATGAATTTTACAAATTATGGTTTATGGCAAGTAAACCCTAAGGCTTGGTGATTTTTGCAAATTAGGGTTGCAAAACCCTAGTTGGCGTTTTTTTTGATAGGGTTCTTAAAACCTTTTTGCCTAGCCTCCAAATTTCGAAATTAGGGTTAAGAAACCCTAGGGATTTCGAAAATCCCTTGCCCCCAAGATAAGATCCCAAGATTTTAGGGATTTGGATATTGTTATCTTTGTGATTATCAATTTAATTGTTTAAACTAGATAATTGAAGATCTTGTATTATCCTTTCCATATATTTAAAAATCTAGGGGATAAAAGGATTAAATAAATTAATAGTTTGATTTTATGATAAACCTTAAAGATTTAATAGTTCAAATTAATTGCTTGATTTTGATAATTATTAAATCAAAGTATTTTTGGTGTTTAAAATTTTAAATTAAATAGCCTTAATTTTCGAAAATTTTAATACACATTAAGATACTAGTATTTTGAAATGCTTTAAAATACACCCTTATACAATTATGATATTATAAGATTAATTATTATATATGTATAAGAATAAGCTAGTCTTATCGCTAGTAGGCCTCATTCACGAAGCCGATCTATAAGGTGGGTATAAGGTTGCTGCCTATAAAATGGCGCTTAATGGATGTACACTCACATCTACCGCTTGCTTGACTGGTGGAGGGTCGTTAGCCGAACGGATAGGATAGGGCACTTAATTCCTCATTAAAAGTATAATGAAAATATTAAAGTAACTACATTGTTTTACAAATTCCCACTCTTAGTTACTTTAGGGTAAAATGTGAAAATGATGCTAATCCATGGAATTACACTTCGTACCCATGTCAAACATTGATGGAGCGCGTGTGGTTAACCGGCACATCAATTTGGGGATGACATTGGTAGCGAAGGGTGACTCGATGTTTGTCATAGATCAATGGAGCATGTGTGGTTCACCGGCACATTAATTAGGTGATAAAGACATTGAGTGCACCGCGTTGATTCGCATGGTTATTCACAAATTTGTTTGCGATCCTCGGCATCCCAGTCGCAAATTTGAAATGCATATCGAGATTTAAACATGCCATTGAAAAGTTCAATGAATCTCAAAGATCTAGGAGTTTTCAATACAATTAAAACCTAAATTGCCGTTTCGTTTTTCATGATGAGAATTAGTGAATCGTCATTCACTTACCTTCAAATTATTTACTTTTAGAGTACGACATCCCTTTCTAATTTGTAAATAATGTTGTTGGATCCTAGCCCTAATTACTCATTTGGGTGTTTAATTAGGGATTCATTTCTAATCAAACTTTGTTCCTTTTCAGATGTCTACAAACAACAACAACAACGCTTCTGGGTCATTCTCGTTGATGAACTTGTGTCAGAAAGTTACATTTCATGGTTCAAACTTCAACGAGTGGATGAGGTATATCCGCATGATCACACGCTACGAGGACAAAGAATATGTCCTCGATGAAAAGCTTGAGAAGATCATCCCAGATGTTGCTACTCCTGAGGAATTGGCCGCCTTTGAGGCCCACGAGCGTGATGCCACGAAAGTTCACTGCATCATGCTGGCCACCATGAACCCCGAACTCCAAAAGTCCTATGAGGACATGTATCCATATGAAATGCATCAGGATTTGCTGGAAAGGTATCACCAGAGCGTGAGGCAAGAGCGCTATGAGATCATTACTACCATGATCACCGCTAAGATGGGGAGTGGAGAATCCCTAACCTCTCATTTGCAGAAAATGCAGAGGTATGTTGATCGTCTTCTCAAACTTAATGTTAAGTTTGATGAGGATTTGGCTATCGACATAATCCTCCACTCCTTACCCTCCTGCTACAATCAGTTTAGGATGACCTACCATATGAACAAAGAGGAGGTCTCCTTGAGCAAGCTCCAAGGACTCTTGAGGACTGCTGAGAGCAACCTCAAAGACAAATCCGTTGCACCGTTCCCTGCTGTGGCTACTCCTGTGATGGCGATAGGTCAAGGAAAGGGTAAAAAGAGGAAGGCTCCATGTAAGAGCCACCATAAGGGGAAACCCCGTGATGGTTCGTCCTCAAGTGGGACCAAAGTAGGCCCCGCTAAACCCTCTCCCGATCCTAAAGAAGCAGAGTGCTTCTATTGCCACCAAAAGGGCCACCGGAAGCGAAGCTGCCCACAATATATGCAGGACATAAGAGATGGGAAGATCAAGCCGGCATTTGCAGGTATGTATTCTATTAAATCCAATAACTCATCATTTGCTACTTCATGGGTTCTTGATACAGGATGTGGTTACCACATTTGTTCTGATTTGCAGGGCCTAAAAAGAAGTAGGGAAATGGAGCATGGGAAGATGAACCTGATTATGGGAAACAGAAGATCGTCGCCTGTGACCAAAGTCGGTGCTTATTCTTTAGTGTTGAGTAATGGGTTAGGAATAGATTTAGAGAATTGCTGTTATTCGCCAGATATGGCAAGAAACATTATTTCTTTTCACGGGTTGTTTAGACAAGGTTTCAGATATTCTTTTGATAATAGTAATGGTTCTATTAATGTTTATTTGAATGGTGTCTTTTATTTCAATGCATTACCTTGTAATGGGATTTATGAATCTGTGATGATTGTTGATAATTTTGGAAATAATGTTTTGAATATTGATTCGTCTACTAGTCTAGACAAAGCATGCTTGTGGCACTGTCGCCTTGGCCATGTCAACAAGAAACGCATAGCCCAACTCCAAAAGGATGGAGTGTTGGAGTCATTCGACCTTAGGGACGATGATACGTGTGAATCTTGTTTACTTGGGAAGATGACCAAGTCACCCTTTACTGGCACTTGTGAAAGGGGTGAGGGTTTATTGGATCTCATACACACTGATGTGTGTGGGCCCTTTAGATCCACCACAAGGGATGCTTGCCGCTTCTACGTGACTTTTACAGATGATTATAATAGATATGGATATATCTACTTGATCAAGCAAAAGTCGGAAACCTTTGAAAAGTTCAAAGAGTTTAAGAGTGAAGTGGAGAATCAGCTGGGCAGGAAAATCAAGATGCTTCGGTCAGACCGAGGAGGAGAGTACCTAAGTCTTGAGTTTCACGACTATCTAAAAGAATGTGGAATCGTTTCGCAATTGACGCCTCCGAGGACGCCACAATTGAATGGTGTGGCTGAGAGACGTAATCGGACCTTGTTGGACATGGTTCGTTCTATGATGAGTCAGACTTCGTTACCAATAGCTTTCTGGGGGTATGCCTTAGAGACTGCCGCCCATATACTTAACTTAGTTCCCACTAAGAAGGTTTCCAAGACTCCTCACGAGATGTGGACAGGGAAGGCTCCCTCGTTGGCACATATCAAGGTTTGGGGTTGTGAGGCTTTCGTAAGACGAGAGACTCACGACAAACTAGAACCTCGTAGTGAGAAGTGTTATTTCATCGGCTATCCACAGAAGTCTTTTGGCTACCTTTTCTATAGACCGAGTGACAATGTTGTCTTCGTTGCTAGAAGAGGAGTTTTCCGAGAAAAGGAATTGATAGGCCAAGAAGACAGTGGGAGGAAAATTGAACTTGAAGAAATTCCAGATCAAAGCGATGAAGGAACCTCTGACACTGGCACTCAACTTGAGGAGGAGACTCCTGTTGAACCTGTTGATGTGTCCTTACCTCTTCGACGTTCCACTAGGGCTAGTGTTCTACCCTAGTTTTATGGTTTTCATATTACTACTGAAGGGGATACATTTATTAGTGATAGTACACTAGTAAGTTTGGATGAACCTAGTAGCTATAAGGAAGCCATGGCAGGCCCAGAGTCTGCAAAATGGAAAGAGGCTATGGACAGCGAGATTCAGTCCATGTACGACAACCAAGTTTGGAATTTGGTTGATAATGTACCGGGTCGTAAGACAGTCGGATGCAAGTGGATCTTCAAGACGAAGACGGACATGGATGGGAAAGTGCATACTTATAAAGCACGATTGGTTGCGAAGGGTTTTACTCAAACTCCCGGAGTTGACTATGATGAGACCTTCTCACCAGTTGCGAAGATAAAGTCTATTAGGGTGATGCTTGCCATAGCTGCGTTTCATGATTATGAAATATGGCAGATGGACGTGAAGACCGCTTTCCTTAATGGAAAGTTGGCTGAGGATGTCTACATGAATCAGCCAGAGGGTTTTGTCGATGTGAAGCATCCGAATAGAGTATCCAAGCTTGAGAAATCTATTTATGGATTGAAACAAGCATCTCGCAGATGGAATCTTTGTTTTGATGATAAGGTTAAAGAGTTTGGCTTTCTGCGAAGCGAAGATGAATCTTGTGTGTATGTCAAAGCCAGTGGGAGTATAATAAGCTTCCTCATATTGTATGTCGACGACATATTACTCATAGGAAACGATGTCCCAACCTTGCAGGAGGTCAAGTCCTGGCTTGGGAAATGTTTCGCTATGAAGGACCTCGGAGAAGCTGCTTATATTATGGGAATAAGAATAGTAAGAAACAGGGAAAAGAGACTGATAGGACTCAGTCAGGATACATACTTGGAAAAGGTGCTAAAGTGTTTTAGTATGGAAAATTCCAAGAAAGGGGAGTTGCCAATCCAAAGCAATACCAAGCTGAGTAAGACTCAGAGCCCGAGTACAGAGACAGAGATAGCTGATATGAGCCGAGTACCTTACGCTTCCGCAGTAGGCTCTATCATGTACGCTATGACTTGTGCTCGCCCTGATGTGGCCTTCGCTTTAAGCATGGTCAGCAGATATCAGGGGAATCCTGGTAGAGCACATTGGATTGCAGTTAAGAATATTCTTAAGTACCTTCGGAGGACCAAGGAATGGTTTCTAGTCCTCGGTGGGAGTGATGACTTAAGGGTACGAGGGTACAGTGATGCTAGTTTTTAGACGGATCGGGATAACTTCCGATCGCAGTCGGGCTGGGTCTTTACCCTAAATGGAGGAGCAGTGACTTGGAAAAGTTCCAAGCAAGAGACCATAGTTGATTCAACGTGCGAATCAGAGTATATTGCGGCGAGCGAAGCGTCAAAGGAGGCTATATGGTTGAAGAACTTCATTGGAGACCTTGGAGTTGTGCCATCCATAAAGGAGCCCATGGAAATTTTCTGTGATAATGAAGGAGCGGTTGCCTTAACTAAGGAACCAAGGGATCATGGCAGATCTCGACATATCGACAGGAAATACCATTTTATTAGACATCAGGTAGAAGAGGGACTCCTCGTTGTGAAGAGGGTATCGTCAGAAGACAACCCAACAGATCCCCTTACGAAGGGACTGAGTAGGGTCAAGCATTTTCAGCACGCTAGGAGCGTAGGGCTGAAGGACGATATTAGTTTAGATTAGATAGGTAGGAAACTTGTAATAGATAATGTCATATTCAACAATTGATGATTAAATAAAAGTGTGTTGTTTATAAGAAAGTTTCTATTTTGTGTTGATTATTTATCTATTTTTCCGATTTTTGCATGTTTTGACTTCCTGAATAATGAGATTATTCGAACAGTCCACAATTGCTCATATGTTGGAAGTAGATATGAAGAAAGATTGTCATAAATTTGTTTGTAGATTGTCTGAAAAGTTTTAGACATAGCAAAGGTTTGCTGCAAAGTTTATGAGTGCTTATCAAATTAGTATTGAGCATTGGAACAGACCCACACTTGCTGGTATTACTTCATGAATGTCATCACAAGTGATCGCAAGATGATAATATCATATAATCTTTAAACCTAGAGATATGGTTATTGTTTGCTAGTTGATTATACATTGATAATGCGAAAACGCATCAGTAACTTGATGTTATAAAACGTATTATTGTGTATGGTTTAACTAGTAAATGATAAAGGCATATTAGTCGACGTTTTTCTGTTCCTTTTATTCTGTGAATAAAAGCGATATCTTGGCCACTTGATGATTTGTTTTGACTTATGTGCCGGGCCCGGTCAAAATGAAGTTGATGTATTCAACTGAGTTCTATGTCGAACGAATCAGAGATCAAGAAACAAAATGCTATACGATAAGTATTGTTAGCATGATATCTAGAATAGAGGATTATACGATCCCTTATCTAAAGGACAGGTTATTGGTCAGAGTTGACAGCGGCTATTGAAAGCTACGATTGCTATCGGGTACGGAAGTAATACGTGAGATATAGTTACTAGACTTATCCAAGTGGGAGACTGTTGGATTAATGTCTAAGTCAGTAACCATATTTGGTATATACTTGACCCGAGTGTGCATGGTCCTTTTGGGTTGCCTTCACCAAAGCAACTTGACAAGGTAATTTGATATGAGAGAGGAGATATTATGATTTATTAATATATTATAAGAATAATATATTAAAGGAGAAATCATATTTATTTAATTAGTATTAGTCATAAATTAATTAGGAATTAATTTGGTGACTAAAAGAGATTAATTAAATAAAGGGGTATAAACTGTCAAATGTGTGATAGTTGAGTTTTGGGCTAGGAAACCTAATGGACTAAGGGGGAACGAAATTATGATGAAGGATCATCATATTTTCGTCCAAGGCCTCATTCCATAAGGTTTCTTGGGCTGCTTGGTGGCTAAGCTGTCCATTAGGGTTTAGACTAAAACCCTAGCACCCTATAGTATAAATACATGCCCTATGCTTCAATTTGAGGCCACTTGATTCCAAGGGAACCCTAGGGCCGAAATTAGCATCATTCCCTTCTCTCTCTTAGTTTCCTTCTTGCTTTAAGGTGTTTGTGAGCCATTAGAGGCACTACAATTGTGGTGCTTGCTTTCAAGAGTTCAAGAGAGTTCAAGAGATCAAGGAAACTAGTTGTTATTGCTATATAATAACAAAGGTATGTCTACTACACTTCTATGTAATTTTCGAAAATTATAGAAGCATGCCAGGGTTTATTTTGTGTTCATAAAGTTGTATGTCTTATAGTGAAAACATAGATCCAACTAGGGTTGCATGCACACATAGGATTGTTTGTATTAAACCTATCACTAAGTCCCCGACGTTGATGTGGGCCAGGCTTGCTACGGTTGTGGCGAGGTGGGCCACTACAAAAGGAACTGCCCTAAGGCAGGGAATGCCAACGGAGTGGGAAGAGTTTTGGCTATAGGCCACGAGGAAGCAGTTTCCGTCCCCACAAAGGTCACTGGTACGTTTCTCCTCGATAACTCTTTAGCATGGATTCTATTTGATAGTGGAGCTGAGAGGAGTTTCGTGAATCAAAAGTTTTCTCACCTGCTTAAACATAAGTCTCATGCACTTAAAGAACCGTTCACCATAGAAATGGCTAACGGAAAGACGGAGAGCACTAGTAGTATATACCTAGGATGTACTCTAACCCTATATAGCCATTCATTTTTCAATCAACCTCATACCGGTCTCAATTAAAAGTTTCGACATCATTATCGGCATGGATTGGTTGAGTTTACATCGTGCCGACATCATGTGTTATGAAAAGGCTATTCGCCCTAATCTGCCATCTAACGAAACTCTAGTAGTTAACGACAACAAACCCATCACAAACTTGTTGGATTAATGTCTAAGTCCAAAACTATAATTGGTGAGACTTGACCCGACCCGGCATAGTCCATTTGGGTTACATGGCATCATGCATTTGGATAGACTATAATAAGAGAAATAACACATAAGGTTTGTTAATATATTATAAGTTCTAATATATTCATAAGATTATTTAATTAGTATTGATCAAGAATTAATCTAGGATTAATTAAGCGATCAAAAGAAGACTAATTAAATATATGGGTTGATTGTGTAAATCATCCATACTTGTATAGTGGGCTAATGCTCCATGGATTATCAAGTTGGGCTAAAACCCATAGGATGCTTCATGGATGCTCCATGGTGTATTTGAACCCATGGATCCAAGTGAATGGAAAGCCATGACAATTAGGGTTTACCCTAATTGTGACACTATATAAAGATCATATTCTTGGGAAAAAATCAGCCACTATGAGAAGATAGAAAGGGCTAGCCAATTTTATGAAGTGTTACAATTTCTCTCAAGTTATTCAAAGTGCACATGATGTTGTGTGAACCATTTGAGGTGTCACACTTGGGGCACTAGGCACTCAAGCTACATCAAACAAAGGTATGTATTCTATCCATTTGATTACCCAAGTATCAAGTATTGTATGCTAGATAGTGTAATACCTTGGAAAGTTCATATTTGCATGTATATTAGAGAAAACATAGATCCAAGTTATTTAGGGTTGCATGTACACTTAGGAGTGTTAGAATGCTTAAAACCCAACAGTGGTATCAGAGCCTAGGCTTGTTTTCTTGTTATTCTTGCAAAATTGGTTGAAAAATCAAAGTTTGGAGCTGTCTGCACAGCAGACTCGCCGAGTCCATGAAGGGACTCGCCGAGTCCAAGGCGAAAAGCATCTAACTCGCCGAGTTGGTTCGTGCACTTGACGAGTTGGAACCCCTGATAGCTTATATTCGATTCTTTTGGCTAGAAATGGACTAGGAACATTACCATAAGCTATTTGTGGATTTATAAACTTGTTTTTGATGTGGTAATGTTCATGCTAATCAAATTTCAAAGACAATTGTAAATAGATTCATGTTTTGTATTAGTTTAAAAGTTATGCTAATTACATGAAAAAGTTTGATGTGAATTATCTTTGTTCTTATGAGTTTCTTAGATTAATAGAAAAGTTAATTGATTATGTGTTTTCAATCCATTTTAATCTAAGAGTTGATTCTAAAATGTGTTTTTGTAACTTGTCCTCAAGTTATATGAATAGTCACATTTAAGTTTCATAAAACTCATAAAAGTTGGCAATGGTTACAAAAATGAAGAGTCTTGTCCTCAAGTTATTGAGGTTCAAGAGTCACTTCATTAAGAAATAAAATGTGTAACCTTAATTAATTCCATAAGTTACAAAATAAAGAAAAGTTACATTCATTTATTAGTTTAAAGTCTTCCATAACTTGTCCTCAAGTTATGGAACTTGAAGAGTCTTTTAATTAAAACTACTTTAAACACATAAGTTATGAAATTAATTAGTTTTGAATAGTTTCAAAACTTGCCATCAAGTTTTGGAATTTGAAAAGTTTTCACTTATGAATACTTTAATTCCAAGTTAGCCCTTAGAATTTTAAAAGTTAAAATTCAATCCTTATACTTTATAATATTATAAGTTAATAATATTTATATATATATGTATAAGTGTAAAGTTAGTCTTACCGTTAGTAGGCCTCATTCATGAAGCCAGTCTATAAGGGGGGTATAAGGTTACTGCCTATAAAATGGCAGTTTAATGGGTGTCCACTCTCACCCACGACTTCCTTGACTGGTGGAGGGTCGTTAGCCGAACAGATAGGACAAGGACTATAATTCTCCCTTCATTAAAAGTATTAATGATAAATACTAAGTAACTAAACGTTTTATAAATACCCAATCTTAGGTACTTAGGAAAAAGTGAATAAGGTGCTAATCCATAAAATTAAACTTTGCACTTTGTTTAAGTCGGTTAGTGGAGCGTGTGTGGTTAACCGGCACACTAACACGTATTTAACAAGGTAGGCAAAGGGTAACTTAATGTTTATAATAGTATCGATGGAGCGTGTGTGGTTAACCGACACATCGATTGGGGGGTAAACACTTAAGGGTAGGAAGTAATTTGCATGGTTACTTCACACCTTGTTTTGTGATCGTCGACATCCCAGTCACAAAAGCTGAAGTGCACACTCGAGATTGAAACATGCCATTGAAAGGTTCAATGAATCTCAAAGATCTAGGAGTTAAAAATCCAATTAAAACCTAATAATACATTTCGTTTATCTTGGTGGAAATTGGTGAATCGTCATTCACCTTCCTTCAAATATTTTATAGCTTGGATTACGGAATCCGTCTTCCAAGTTATAAAAGTATTGTGTTGGGTCCTAGCCTTAATATTTCATATTGGGTGTTATATTAAGGACTTTAAATCAACTATCTTGAATATCTCCCAAAAGATGTCTGGTTTAGACATCTATGATCTTCCCAAATCTCTTGAAATATGTTTTCCTATATGAAGATGATATCCTATGGAAATCATACTTCTTTCACCTCCTCCAATTATTCTCCCTAACCCACAAGTTCTTGAAAAGTTTAAGGTCACTCACGCCTTATTGGCAAGAAAAAGGTGTATATGTGATCACATCTTGGAGATATAGTCACATATTGAAAAGCCAGGAGAGTTGGGTGTCAAAGTCTTGAGAAAGTTGGTGGTTCAATCACTTTCTAAGTCACATAGTGAGCTCCTTTGGGACTCCTATGAAATAGACTATGACAAGACCCTTATTGATCTTATCTATTTGCTAAGATCAACTTTCTAAAACTTTATGGACATTGATAATAATGAAATTGGATATCCAGTAAAGCTCTCTCTGACCAAATGGTAAAGAGAAAGGTTAAGTCTGTGATAGTCCCATGTTCCATTTCCAAAGCGTCCATATGTTAAATTGCCAAAGGAAAGGGTATTGGTTGCGAAGCTGCCAATTTACCTAAGGGTGTTAAAGTCAATAAGTTTGACTCTACTTTAGGTAAAGTCCACTATCTAACTGTGCGAAGTTTCTATTATGAGATTCTTGATACATGATGTGACTAGGTCACATGTTGATATTTTAAGAATCAAAGAAAAGTGAAGAAACTTAAAGAAAGAATATGCTGAATCTGATCGCGTAGATGGATTTCTATCGCATAGTTTGAAGATCGGATTCTTGAGCTACTTCTTAGGAGTTATAAGATATGGCTTAGGAATAGCTAACAACAAGTTTTCATATGGATTGTAAGGATAAGTTTTTCCGTAAAGTTTTAAAAATAAAAGGAAATTTTTGATTTTATTTATTTTATGTATCCTTACAATGGCGTTTTTGAAAAATTGTTGCTTATATGATTCCATTAATAGCAAGAGTGGAAATATGAAATTGATTCTTTCATTTGTGGTAATGTCTAAATTTACCAAATAAGAAAATATTCTCATCACCCAAGTTTCAATTGGACATGAAGTTGGAATCATGCAAGTTGTATAGCATGATGAATGAGAATTTTTAATATTTGGAAAATTAAGATTAACTACTTGTTCACATGGATGTGTGAGTCAAGTGAAGGACTAAAGGATCGAGTACACATTCTTGTGCACTAATCAAGTCCACCACAAAAGATCGATAAGATTATTCATCATAATTTACTAAAGCTCAGTAAATATGGTTATACTTACAAGTTTAAGTATAATTTTGAAACATTGGAAAAGTTTCAATGTAAGGCAGAATGAATAAGAAGAGTCAAATTAGGCAGAAAGATAAAAGTTTCTCAAATCTGAAAAGATGGGAGAGTACTTAAGTATCAGTTTTTGTGATCATATTAATGATTCAGAAACCATAGCACAATTAGTTATCTAAGGAAATCTTAGTGCATTCTTATGACTAAGAAGAGGAATCTTGAATTGTTAAAATGGTTAAATCAAGAAGACGAGTCATACTTCGTTCCAATACAAGTCTTAGAGTTATACTCCAAGATTGTAACTTGAGTGACATGTCTTAGAGAAGGTTTAAAACACATGTCAAATGTAAGAGTAAAGGTTTTCTACTCTTGTATATTTGAAATTTGTAAGTTGTGATGTTTTGGATAAAACAAAGACCAACTAAGGCCAATTGTGTGAAGTGTTTGTCTTGATTAGAATCCACACTATCTCTTGAATATCTGACAAGAAAGTCTTATATGTCAAGAGGAAAGTGGGAGTCTTAAAGGTCTTGAAAGTCTCAAGAACTAATCAAGAATAAAACCTGAAGTTCTTCACTAGCACACGACTTGAGGTTCATAACCTATCGTGTTGACATATTCAGTGCCCATTCCAATTAAAGTTAGCTTTGCATATGAGTTCTTAGAGTTCTCAATTGGTTGCATAACAAATTGGAAGCAATGGCAGGCCCTTGAGCTTCTAGGCGGCAATAAATTAAGATTGAGTTCAGTCCATATGAGTTTGAATTTGTCATTTTCCTTTTCTTGTGACTATGGTTTGACAATTCACACGGATAAGAACACATACACCATAAAATCTAAGTGTCATAAGGTTTTTCCCCGATTCATGAAAATGATGGTGAATAAAAACTTTCGGTAAGTAGATTTTAGCTAGATATCAATTGTGATATTTGCATTCTCAAAGTCATTAGTTGAGCGTGTGTGGTTTACCGGCACACTAACATGGACTTGCGAGAAGTGGCAAAGGTCTAAACAGTCAAGACTATGATTACGAATCTCTTTTCATAGTTATTAAAATTGTTTAGACACACCTGTGAGCTATCTAAGATAAGGTGTATGATATTGATAAAGTTTTATTAAAGGAATCTAGTATCAGAAATCTGAACTTTGGTAAGAAAGTCAATACATTATTGATTTCTAGAAGTCCAGCTGATTTCTGAGTACATGTCAAAGCTAGTGGGAGCATAAGTGTTATGTAATAATCATCATGTTAGTTGGAGCATGATAATTATGATAAAAGTTGCAAGTTAGCAATGTTAATTTTAGAAAACAAAGGTTTCAATTGGGAACGAGTTGTTTTGCTATAATTAAGGGAGAGGAAATTATATTTCATCTCAAATCTAAAAGCTTAGAATGAGGTTTTAATTGTATTTAGTCAAGGATATATATATATATATATATATATATATATATATATATATATATATATATATATATATATATATATATGAATTTCATGTTGGAATGGCTCAACATAAGGAATTTCTGTATATGGGTCCATTATTTGCGTTCTAAAATTTTATTATGATTACGACATCCCTTTTCATAATCTGAATTATGAGAACTTGGCAAATTGAAATGGAAATGTTATAGCAAAAGACCGATTTAGTCTTTATGTGAGACATCATGAATCGTATCCCATATGCTTCGGATATAGGATCGATTACATGTGCTATATTCATCCTTTCTAAAATTTTCCAAATGCCTGGGGCATTAAGAACGGAAAATGTCTAGAATTGGATATGACTAAAAGGATTAAACAATTGTCGAGGACAATCTATGGTTTACCAAAGATTGGTTTCTCAAGGACAGTTGGAAGTATAGTGTTATTCTGGAAGGACCATATTGACATAATCTGTAAGGAGGCAACTCTTGTTCAGAAGTAATAGTCAAAATGGAATCTGGAAATGTTTCAAAGTTAAAAATTATTCAATATGTGTAAGATTAGGAAACTTAATGCAAGAAGGATGTTTCTAAGGAGTTGATCTCCTTTGGAATGCTCTGTAATGGTTGTTGTCATGTCTTTCTGACTTTGTACATAATCATTACAAGAGGATCAATGCATATAAGTTTAGAATCTAACAGATTTCAGTAAATGACATGAATTTGGAATTCTTACATTTGCAGTAAGGATTTGGGACTGTGAAATGAGAATCATTGGAATTATGTTCAATCGATCTCTTTCACATAGTAGAGATCATAGACAAACATAGTATGTATACTTGGTGTATGGCTTGACTAGTGTTTAGAAAACATAGTGTACATGCTTGGAGAATGGGACAACTATTGTTTTAAATCCAAGAATAAAGTTGATAGCTGAAACAGTATACAATGAATAATGTGTAATCGTATGGCGATAAATAAAAGATGTTTTATTTATGTTCATAGGTTTTGATACCATATTGGATTCAATTATTATTATGTTTCACTTTGCAGGTTTTAACTTCCAGAATAACTAGGTCATTGTTCTGGATGACTAAGTTATACAAACCATCCACAGTCGGTCATATGTTGGAAGTAGATATGAATTAAGACTATCATGGGTTGGCTTGTAGATGTCTGATATGTTGGACAAAGGGCTACAACACTCATGAGTGCTCATAAGTTCTGAGTATTGGATTAAACCCGTGCTCATTGGAATCACTTTATGGATTTTATCAGGAGTGAGCATGAGACGATAATATCTTAGATTCTTCAAACCTAGAGATATGAGTTGTTACTATGAGTTAGTTGTACATTGATTGCACGAAAACGCATTGGTAACGCGATGTTATAAAATGTGCCTTTGTTTATGATTCAACAAGTAGTGGAACAAGCCATATGAGTCGAAGTTTATCTATTCCTTTTACCTTTGGGATAAAAACGATATCTGTGGGCCCCTCGATGATTTGGTGATGACAAATGTAAGTGCTCGTCCGGGCCAGGACTGATTTAATTTGTTCAACTAGTCAGTCATCATAAATCAAAAATCGAAAAAAAACAAATGGACAGAGAGAATGATTATAATCCATGTTTCAGTCCATATGATATCTAGAATGGAGGAATATATGATCCGTTATCTAATGGACAAGTCATTGACAAAGGTCAGAGTTCATCGACAAGGTCAGAGATCGATAGAAGCTTTTGAGAGCTACGATTGCCTATCGGTTCTTGAAGTCATACGCAATAATAGTTTTAGACTTATCCAAGTGGGAGACTATTGGATTAATGTCTAAGTCCATAACTATAATTGGTGAGACTTGACCCGACCCGGCATAGTCCATTTGGGTTGCATGGCATCATGCATTTGGATAGACTATTATGAGAGAAATAACACTTAAGGTTTGTTAATATATTATAAGTTCTAATATATTAATAAGATTATTTAATTAGTATTGATCAAGAATTAATCTAGGATTAATTAAGTGATCAAAAGAAGATTAATTAAATATATGGGTTGATTGTCTAAATCATCCATACTTGTATACTGGGCTAATGCTCCATGGATTATCAAGCTGGGCTAAAACCCATAGGATGCTTCATGGATGCTCCATGGTGTATTTGAACCCATGGATCCAAGGAAATGGAAAGCCATGACAATTAGGGTTTACCCTAATTGTGACACTATATAAAGATCATATTCTTGGGAAAAGATCAGCCACTATGAGAAGATAGAAAGGGCTAGCCGATTTTATGAAGTGTTACAATTTCTCTCAAGTTATTCCAAGTGCACATGATGTTGTGTGAACCATTTGAGGTGTCACACTTGGGGCACTAGGCACTCAAGCTTCATCAAGACAAGCTACATCAAAAAAAGGTATGTATTCTATCCATTTGATTACCCAAGTATCAAGTATTGTATGCTAGATAGGGTATACCTTAGAAAGTTCATATTTGCATGTATAATAGAGAAAACATAGATCCAAGGTATTTAGGGTTGCATGTACACTTAGGAGTGTTAGAATGGTCAAAACCCAACAAAACCTTTGTATCATCTCGAGTATTCAAGCCCACAAGTACCTATGAAAGGAATGTCGCGCATTCCTTGCTCATGTTGTTGATGTGAGCCAAGATACGAAAGACATGAAGAACATCCCAATAGTACATGCTTTTCCTGACATCTTTCCAGAAGAACTACCAGGATTACCTTCGCAACGTCAAGTTGAGTTAATAATCGACTTAATTTCAGGGGCTACTCTAGTAGCCAAATTGCCCTATCGTCTAGTATTTGCTGAGATGCAGTAACTATCCGATCAACTTAATGAACTGCTCAGCAAGGGATTTATTAGACCAAGCTTCTCACCCTGGGGAGCTTCGGTCTTGTTCGTAAAGGAGAAAGACGGATCGTTTCGTATGTGCATCGACTGCAAAAAACTAAACAAGCTCACCATTAAGAATTGTTACCCTTTGCCTCCAATAGACAATTTGTTCGACCAATTTTAATAGGATAACTTATTTTCAAAGATAGATCTGAGATCCGGGTATCACCAATTACGAGTGCTAGAGGAGGATGTTCCCAAGACAGCCTTCCGAACTCGTTACAGACATTACAAGTTCGTAGTGATGCCATTCGGAATGACTAATGCGCCCATTGTATTCATGGACTTAATGAATAGGGTATGTCGTCCTTACTTGGGTTAGTTTGTCATTGTATTCATTGATGACATACTTATCTACTATCGTAGTAAGGAAGAGAATAGTAAGCATCTACATCAGATCTTGGAAACATTACGATCAGGGAAGCTCTACGCGAAGTTCTCTAAATGAGAGTTTTAGATTCGAAGAGCCGAATTCCTGGGTCACATTGTTAGTGATGAGGGAATTCATGTGGACCCTTCCAAAATCAAGGCCATTGAGAACTGGTCAGCACCGAAGACGCCTACAGAAATTCGCCAATTTCTAGGCCTCGCTAGCTACTATCATAGGTTCATTCAAGACTTCTCTAGGATCGCGAAACCGCTTACTACATTGACCCAGAAAGGTGTGACCTTGGACTAGGAAGAGAAACAAGAGAAGGCGTTCCAAACATTGAGATAATCCTTATGCACCGCACCGATACTATCCCTCCCAAAAGGAATAGAAGACTTCGTAGTTTATTGCGATGCATCAAATCAAGGACTCGGTTGTGTTCTCATGCAAAGAGGTAAGGTCATCGCCTATGCCTTAAGACAGCTAAAGACGCACGAGGTCAACTACACCACACATGATCTTGAGTTAGGAGTAGTTGTGTTTGCTCTGAAGATTTGGAGACACTACCTTTACGGTACAAAAAGCATTATCTTTATAGACCAGAAGAGCCTACAACATATATTCGACGAGAAGGAGCTCAATATGAAACAACGATGGTGGGTTGAGCTACTCAGTGACTACGAATGCGAAATTCGGTATCATCTGGGTAAAGCCAACGTAGTAGCTGATGCCTTAAGTTAGAAAGAATACTTTGGTCGTAGAGTGAAGTCATTGACTATGGCTATCCATTCACACTTGCCCACACAAATTAAGGAGGCTCAGCTCGAAGCCTTGAGACTTGAAAATGCGGCGGGTGAATTCCTGAGAGGGATGGATAAGAACTTGGAAGTTAAGGGTGGCGGAGCCTTGTATTTCATGGATCGGATCTGGACACCGAAACACGGTGGCTTCAGAGACTTGGTCATGAGTGAAGCTCACAACACTCAATATTACGTCCACCCAGGTTCAGATAAGATGTATCTGGATCTTAAAAAGTTATACTGGCGGCCTAACATGAAAGCAGAGATTGCTACCTTTGTGAGTAAATGCCTTGTGCAAAGGTTAAGGTCGAATACCAGAAACCATCAGTTTTACTCCAACAACTAGAGATACCTGAATGGAGGTGGGAGTAGATCACGATGGACTTAAAAACCAAGTTGCCCGAGACTAGGGCTGGTCTCGATACCATATGGATGATCGTAGACAGGTTAACCAAGTCCGCACACTTCCTGCCCATCAAAGAAATTGACAAGATGGAGAAGCTAAATAGAACATACATAAGGGAGATAGTACGACTGCACGGTGTTCCCATATCCATTATCTATGATAGAGATAGTAGATTCACTTCAAGGTTTTGGTAGTCGCTACAATGTTCCCTAGGAACTAGGCTGGACATGAGTACAACCTACCATCCGCAAACCGAGGGACAAAGTGAGAGGACTATTCAAACTTTGGAAGATATGTTACGAGCCTATGTGATAGAGTTTGGAAAGACATGGGATATTCATTTACCCCTCGTCGAGTTCTCCTACAATAATAGTTAGCACACGAGCATAAAGGCTGCTCCATTTGAAGCCCTCTATGGCCAAAAGTGCAGAACCCCTCTGTGCTGGGTTGAGGTGCGTTACACCCAGTTAGCTAAAGGATGCGTTCCCGACAGCACTCTCACAGGTCCAGAAATCATTCTGGAAACAACAGAGAAGATCGTTCAAATCTGTGAGCGATTGAAAGCCTCTAGAGACCGAAAGAAAAGCTATGCATACAAAAGAAGGAAACCTTTTGAATTCCAGGTTGGCGACCATGCTCTATTGAAGGTCTCACCCTAGAAGGGCTTGATACGCTTCAGAAAGCGTGGAAAACTAAATCCAAGATACATAAGGCCTTTCGAGATTCTCTCTAGAATAGGCCCATTAGCTTACAAACACAATCTATCTCACGAACTCAGTAACATACATTCTATGTTCCACATCTCGAACTTGAAAAAGTGTCTGTCCGATGAGACGCTTGTAATACCACTCGACGAAATCGAGATCAACGAGAGCCTCAACTTCATGGAAGAACATGTGGAAATAATGGGCCGAGAGGTAAAGAAAACAAAGCAAAGCCGTATCCCGATAGCGAAGGTTCACTGGAATGCCAAGCGAGGACCTGAATTCACTTGGGAGTGCGAGGATCAGTTCAAACTGAAATATCCTCATCTTTTCGCTTAGTTATTTGTAATAGGTTAATTCTTTAATCTCTAATTTCTGGAAGAAATTTTCTATAACAAGGGGATGATGTGACAACCCGAAATTTCTATCATGTACAGTTATTTAGATAAATCAAGGTCAGACTCATTTTTACTATCTTCTAGCATTTTTGAGAGTCAATTTGAGCGTTCTAAGACTAGTACCTTCAAAGTTAGGGTTTAGAATTGTGTTCCAAAAGTTCAATACTTCCCAAAATGGCCAAGCACTCCAACATAAGGAGTGTACGGCCGTACAACCCCTTCTGGCCGTACACCCCCTTCTGGTCGTACACTCTCATGTATAAATGAGAGACTTAGCCTTCATTTACCTCTTTCACACTCCTAAGCCAAGAAATCGATTTCTCTCTCAAATATCATCCGATTTTTCATCTAGATCTTCAAGTTGTAAGTGTTTCTTCCCTTGGCTTGTTAATTCCTTTCACTATGTTGTATGGATCATTTATTTCATCCATGAAATCACTTCATTTTGGTAGATCTTCAGGTGTTCTTCAAGAACACCAAGAACACATACTAAGTTCTTGGACCTCAAACACCCTTAAAGGCTTCTATATTGTAAGTACTCCTTCCTATGCTTGTTACTTACTAGATATTCTCCTTAGAAATTGTCCAAACCATGATCATTAAGGAGTGTACGGCCGTACACACCCCATGTGGATGTACACCCCTTTGTTTAGTGCTTATGAGCTTCAAACTCATGTTCTATGCTAGCACATGATATAGAACCCTTAGAGGATGAAAAATATAGCCTTGGAATACACTTTTTGACCATTTCTTCAAGGATTGTATGGCTGTTCACTCCATGGCCATACACACCAGACAGTACACTCAAGTATCCGTACACCTGGTGGCTGTACACACACTTTGTGGTCGTACACCCGTTTTATGCAACCCTTTGTACTTCTAACACTTCAATCTAAGTGTTACCTATGCCATATGGTGTTTTCCTTTCATGATTAGTTGTATAAACACTAATTATGTACATATATGTGTCATTATATGCTTATTAGGATCCGTTGTGCTCAAGTCTTTACTTGACACTTAGCATGCTACAAACCGATCTTTCATTCGTATTACTCACTGCAGGTGAGTTCATACCCCTTAACTTATCTTTTAAATGATTTAAATGCTTTTATGGGGTGGGGGGTGGGGAATACAAGTAGAACCATTATAGTTATTATATGTATATATATATATATATATATATATATATATATATATATATATATATATCACATGTGATTAATAACTATCAACCAGACAGATTTCTTATGCTTCAAACTGTCTTATCAAAAAAATTGCTTAAAATAGTTTTACAACCTCTTTTATATGCAAAAATCCTTATTAAACTCTTTCAAACTTATATTTTGTCAAAATTATGTCTATATAGATATAGTTATATAAGTAGGATTGAAAAGACTTAGGACTGATAACTCGCCTTACTTCTTGTTCCTTGTTTGGTTGTGGACCTAGGGTATCGGTTGTTTGTTTGAAGGTCGTTTGAATCATATTTATATATTTTGTGTATGTATATAGATATTAAATTTCTTCATTCAGTTCAATACCTTTGGGTAGCAAAGGTATAAAAACAGATTCATTTATACAAACAACATTACTAGTAAAGTCTAATAGGTATAGTTTAGGAAGTCACTACTTACTATAACTAGAACAATGAAACATATAAGATTCAGTTCATTCATGAGTCAATACAAACATACTATGATGAGAAATAAAGAGAACATACTATGATGAAAAACAAAGAGAACATAGACTACACTATACAAGAAAACATAGAATACACTACTATAGAGAGAACATACACTAGTATAGAGAGAACATACAATACACTAGAACATACTATACAAACACTAGAATACTATAACATTAATGTGAGCCACTACTTCATGGCATGAAAATCTACTGTTGTGTCACGTTTTGCAACCAGAGTCTCCTAGAGGGAGAGCGTGAATTGGTTTATAGATCTATACGGGATTGACTATCCTACACCTTGCTGCTAGCTATAGTGGGACCTGCAGGTCTACGGGTGACTAATATCATACCATTTCAATGCCTTAGAGCGTCGTGTTATACTAGTCGATCAAGTATGGTTTCAATCATATCACATTTTACCTTAATTAACAAACTAGTTTAAGGTAGTTAGTACAATGGTAGTTAATTATATACAACAGTACTGTAAATTGTTAATTTTCCATTGCATTCACATTGTGATCTTCTCACTTAAACGATAATGTAAACTATATTTTGGTAATGATAGTCATACTTGGGAAAGATACACACTTTTACAAACAACACAACACAGAGAACATTTGGGCCTTGGTAGAAGGATAGTTTTTAGTAGAAACTATAGGATTTTCTAGGAGACACAAACAATTACTACAAACACTTACAGACATTTACATCAAACATTTACAAACACTTTCATACAAGAAATGACACTAAAATACTTATGAACTCACTAGCTTTTATGTTGATCTACGCTTTCAAAATAACTTGTATTCTCAGGTCACCAGTAGACAGGTAACGATGGCCCGGTTATGAGAAGATGGAGCACGTTCAAGACTCATCTCTTATTTTGATTCATATTTTTGGTGTCGTATAAACTACATAGAACAAACTTGTATTAAAATTATATTATTAATGCAATGGATGATGTTGTTGCTTGTTTACTATTATACATTGTTGTGATACTGTACATGACATCCTTCGCCACGGAACATTTCCACCGTTCAGGTTATGTGGTGTGACAATGAGTAACTCTTGGGTCGATCCTTACCTACAAGCTAGAAAATCTAGGACCAAAACCCACATAAAGAGGTCATAAATAGATCTATGAAGAGATTTGAAGCTTTATTACCTGAAAACTCAGCTAAAGGGATGAAACTTCTGGATCTACTATTTCTCTCTTGAGTCCTCTGACTTCTTCTTCTTCCGCAAGCTTGAAAAGGCACAAATAACACTCAAAATGACAAGAAATAGCTCAAGATCACTCAAGGTGGATTAGGGTTTCGATATTAGTTTTTTGAGGTGATAGAGGCTGGGGTGGAGGCCATATATGATGCTTAAATAAGGTGAAAGCCCTAAAGATTAGGCCTTTCATCTAGAATGTCCTACTAGCCGAGTCAAAACCCCGAATCATCGAGTAGCTTACTTAAAACCCGTGCATATATTGCCTTCTACTCGAAGAGTTAGGGCCACCAACTCGTCGAGTAGCATTCTAAGATGCATAAATAATTAAGTTAAATACGTACCAGGAAACTGGGCGTTACAATTCTCCCCCACTTGTCTTAGACTTTGTCCTTGAAGTCTCCTGTGTTTGAAAAACAACTCTGGGTAGTGCTCCCTCATCTCCTCCTCGGGCTCCCTTGTCCACTTTGAACCCTTATTATGTTGCCACTGCACCTTCACTAACTCAACCCTCTTGTTCCTCAGTTCATCCGTCTTGCGATCTAGAATCGCCACTGGTCTCTCAATGTAGTTCATGCTGTCATCAACCTGAATATCCTCAAGGGGTACCACTGTTGAATCATCCACTAAGATCTTCCACAACTGAGAAACATGGAAAGTGCTGTGAATCTGGCTGAGCTCAGCGGGAAGATTCAATTCATACACTACTCTGCCCACCCGAGCAATGCCTCTGAAAGGGCCAATAAACATGGGGCCATTTTGCCTCGCTTTCGGAACCTGATAACACCCTTCCAGGGTGATACCTTCTGGAGGACCATATCACCCACCTGAAATTCTATGTCTGAACGCCACTTGTTGGCGTAACTCTTCTGCGGACTCTATGTAGTATGGAGTCTGCTCCGGACTTGCTGGATCCGCTCTGTGGTCTTGAGTACTACCTCCGTACTCCCCATGACCCTCTAACTGACCTCACCCCAACAGATTAGGGTCCTACACTTACTCCAGTAGAGCATCTCGAAGGGAGGCTAGTCTATACTGGTGTGGTAACTCTTGTTATATGAAAATTCCGCTAACAGAAGATACGTATCCATACAGCCACCAAAATCCAAAACACATGCACGAAGCATGTCCTTGAGAGTCTGAATCGTCCTCTCGACCTATCTGTCCAGCTGGGGGTGGAAAGCAGTGCTGAAATGGAGATGAGTACCCATCTCGTCATGAAAACGCTTCCAAAATCTGTAGGTAAAACATACATTTTGGTCTGACACCACCTACTACTACTACTACTACTACTACTACTACTACCCCTTATAAGGAGATGTTTTGTTCTCCTTCCAAGCCGATGTAGGATTAGGTGCAACCCACCTTCACCCCCCATTATAGGGTTCGACGTCCCTGTCGAACACATCGACCCGTGCCCTAGCTCTGATACCATTTGTAACATCCTCCTCTGGCACATATCACAATATTGTCCGCTTTGGGCCACTCGGCACGAGGACTTCCCAGGGGGTCACCCATCCCGGTACTACTCCCGCCCGAGCACGCTTAATTGCAGAGTTCTTATGGGATCTGCTGCCCTCACGGCTTTAAAACGCGTTGTGATAAGGAAGGTATCCACACCCCTTATAAGGAGATGTTTTGTTCTCCTTCCAAGCCGATGTAGGATCAGGTGCAACCCACCTACTGTGACAACTGCCAATTCAGGTCATTCTTGGACTCATGCATCTTTATAATAACCATTCATGCACAACATGCCATGACCTAGTAGTATAAATTAGGTCAAAAATCTTGCATAAACTAGGATCCAACTAAGGTCTAGGACTAATATACTTGATACTTACAATTCTAGTAAGTTGCTTAGCTACAATAGGAAATGCCAATACTATAATTAGAATAAAGCTTCAAGCTTTGTTATAATTGAAATAGGGTATAAAACTCTAAAAATAAATTAAAACATTCTAATTATACTTCAACATGTTGTTGAATATCAAACAATATTCCAAAAACCCTAAAGAGCCAAAAATCCAAAGTTATAAATTATAAAGCTTAAAAAATTTATAAAATTTGGCTATAAACTTCCTAATATCAAATTTTATTAATCAAATTATGGATTATACCAATGAACTAGAAATATAAATTACAAGTATTAATCATAAATTATTTGTTGAAAACAAGATTTTTAAATAAATCAAATTGCTTAATAATCATTTTATAAAAATGAATGTTTTTATATAAAATATAGGAGGGAAGTTTATAAAGTTTAAAATTTAGGAGAGAAGAGGCCAAAATGCATGCAAAAACCGGCCATCACCTCTCCCCATGCCCTCTCTCTTCCCCAAAACACAATCATTAAGCTTAAACCCTTACTCCACCTCTTCCCTCTTCACTCTCTCACTTCACTCTCTTCACACACTTCACTCTCTTCTTCCCTCTCTCTAAACTCACGAAAATCCTCTCATTTCTCTGCAAAATTTCGAGATTGTGAAGCCCTTGAAGTGTTCTTACTTCTCTCAAGGTCAAAACCAAGGTAAACAACAACATCTTCTTCCATAGTTTCATGGTCAAACCTCTTTTTCTTCTTAGTCTTCTCTACTTTTCGGATTCTATGCCTTTCCATGGCTAGAAATCCTTATTCTCCCCTTGTGGTTTGTAGATTCTCACCATAACACAATGCATGTGTTAGAGATGGTGAAAATCCGGGATCAAACCCATGCAAGGAGTGGAAAAGATGCACATATGATCATGTGACATCAAAACCTAATATTTCATGTTCTTCTCCATTTCTTTTGTGTTCATGCATGAACAAAAGCATTTAAACCATTTCTAGTACATCTTGGATGCTCATTCATTCCATGCATGTGTTAGAAATCGGGCCTTACCAAAGACATGCATGATGTTCTTGTTGAAATACCCTAATAATGCACACAAGCAAACATGCAATATGCCAGATTACTTTGTTCGACTTTGAACAGTCATAACTCAGTCATTTCTTAACCAAATCATGATATTCTTTTTGTATTGGTTAGTTCCACGAGTTAACTTTCAACCCAACTGGTCTCACTGTAAAATATTAAATATCCGATTTTTAGCAGATTTTACAAAAAGGTTGCGCATACAGCTCTTTTTCTGTGATCACTATTTTTATCTTGCTTAAACAATGGCCTTAAACCCAACCATAATCTGAGGAAAAGTACCTTAGAAACTTAACATCTCTAGTGAATTATGGTTGAAATTTCGTGGCTTAAAACCTCGCTGAATGGGCTACACAAATTCATGAACTTTAGCCACATTTACACTTCATGCATTATTGCATGCAACTTTTCTTAAATTGTTTGAAATCATTACCCTCATTTCTCTTCTGGATACATTTTTTTTACATTTTTCCTTTTGAAAGCCCTTGCATGCATGAGATAATCTGGAAAATTTCAAGAGCTTTTGTTATTTCTTTGATTTATTAGAATTATTGCTAAAACCAAGGGCATAAATCATATAAAATACTTCCAGAGGTCAATAAATCCTAAATAAATTCATGGACGATCCTTATGGGGAATAATGACCCCTCACCAAATTTCAGTAATTTTTGTTACTGTTTCATATGATTTCTAATTTTCTTTTATTTAGGACATGATAAATTACAAAACCACTTTATAAGATGTGAAAATTGTATCTAACAATTTTCGCATACCTTACCTGTAATGTGTGACTTCAAAAAATAATTTCAAGATTTTCCATCATGTTTTACTATTTTTCCCAATTTTTGGTAATTATAATGGTCTAAAAATGGGAGAAATAGTTTTGATTATCCAAAATTCATAAAAATTTACCAGGATATAATATTATAGAGTAGGAGGTTACATAAAAATTTTGAATATTTTTCTCTACTGTAAACTATTTTTCTCTTATTTTCTAAAGTTAATTGCACTAAAATACACTTAAATATACATAAATACCCAAAACCAGTTTATACATTATGAAAACCACTTTTGATATTTTTCCCAGGATATTTATACTGTAAATGATGTTACAAAAATTTATGGTGATTTATTTTAACTGTTTAATATTATTTCTTTAATTAATGACTATTTAAAGGAATAAAGCAAGGAAAAATAGAAATACCCACTGAAAAATATCTTTTATATTTTTCCCAGCCTATTTATGTATAATAACAATTAAATAAAAAGTTTGGGTAATTTTGGAAACTGTTTTCTATTTATTTCAATTTTTATTGAAATAAATGCTCAAAAATCATAAAATATAATTAAACAGCTTGGAAATCCATTTTTATAATTTTCCCAACTTAGTATTGTGTAATAACAGTTAAATAAAAAGTTTGAGAATTTTTATCCCTCGAATGCTATTTTCGTGAATTTATGTTGTAATAAGGACTTAAAAATTTGGAAAGTTTATATTCCAAGGTTGTAATTAATCGCCCGATATATAGAATTTCATTAATTCAAAAAAAGTGTAACTAATTGATATAAAATCCAATACTAAAATATAAATTGGCATTTCCCTATATGTAGAGTTTAGTATATTAGCATTAGATATCGACATGGAAACTCACTAGTGCGTGTGTTTGATGTCGTAGGATCCCGGTAGTAAGACGTTGGTGCATCCCGAAGTACCGCTTGTGTCTACACAAAACATCGTGAGTATTCATCAATCCCCTATTTTATGGTTTTAAATGTTTTGGGGTGGAAAAGCATGTCCTAAACTATTTATATCCGTTGTATTTATTTAACTCGTATAAACTTGGTTGCTATATTTAGCATATTGTGAGTATTCACGCACTCCCCTATTTTCGGTTTTTATGTTTTGGGGTGGAAAAGCATGTCCAGAAAAACTACTGTTTGCATGTTGTATTTAAATTGAATTGTATCAAACATGATTGCTATTGTATTGCTATGTTTCTTTATGTATGTCTATGCAACACGGAACATGAGCACTTATCGTACTAAGGCCCTTCCCTTATCTCTAACCATTAACTCTTTGAGCCAATGGTCGTTATAGATAGCGCTATTAGGAATTGACAACTCCTCACTTGCCCGAATCGCTGGAGTGCATGATACCATATTCATCTATGGAACGATAAGCATAGATCTCGATAGGGCTTCAGTCATAGGTTTGGTTGAGACTCATTGTTTGTTCATACACATACAAACTCGTTTCTCGTTATAGCAATAAACTTGTATTCATTAATAGCAATCAACTTGTTTTTCATTGAAGCAATGTACTTGTATTTACGAAAAGCCTTATTGTACGCTCGATTTTTATAAACTTGTGATACTCACCAACTATTTTCATAGTTGACGCTCGTTTTACATGCTTTTTCAGGAAGTAATTAGTAAGTGGATGTAAAGATTCATCATCATAGAGCATGCTGCATCGTGTTGAAGCTATTATGAAGCTATATTTTGAACAATGTTATTTTGAAAAACTTGTATTTTGTTTCTTTTGAAGCTATGGGTTGTAAACTTTTAAATACTACTATGGTGATGTATCTTTATCTTTTGCATTGAAACCGTTATCGCTGTCATACCTTGCGTTTCCGCTTTAGCGGGGTGTGACAGATACCAATCTGTCACACCCCCAAACCAAGGATGGCGGAAACATCCGGGGGTGGAGGACTTCATGTAGAGTATCACAACGAGTATAATAGTGCTCAAAGTAAATACAACCATCATAAATATAATTGAAAAATTTACACCAAAGTACATGTTTACATGTTTCAAAATCAATTACATTATGATGACAAAAATGAATTGTTGACGGTTTAACGTCCCATCCTCAAAGCGCTGATGTTTTCCTGTTTTACTGATTTCCTGAGAATACAAGTAGTTTTGAAAAAGTGTCAACAATTAAGTTGGTGAGTTCATAAGAGTTTTGTTTGAGGAAGAAAATCGTTTTCGTTATAAAATCGATAGAGTTTGATTTCCGGAAAATCCATTATTTTCTTAGTTAAGTGTGAACAAAATATTCTTATATGATGTGTAACTGAACCCTACGATGAGTCGTAGATTTCTCTTATAATCGTCCAACATATATAAGTTATATAAGATTTAAGTTAGATAAAACATTGAATATAATGGGTCTGCCCTAGGTCCACAACCAAACAAGGAACAGGAGATGAGGCGGGCCCCACCAATTCTAAGCCAAGCGAGACTAAAATCTTATACGAGTCAAACATATAAGCTCAGCGATTATAACTGAAGTCTAACAATTCTAGATGAAATATAGTTTTAATGTCATAATAACTATCTTATGTGAACCCAGTACTTTGTATTTGTACCCCTTTTTGTATAAAGATCCGACACTTTGTATTTATACCCCTTTTGTATAAAAACCTGGCACATTGTATTTGTACCCCTTTTTGTTTAAAGATCCGGCACTTTGTATTGGTACCCCTTTTTTTGTATAAAAACCCGACACTTTGTATTTATACCCCTTTTTTTGTAAAAATCTTTGGTAATGTAAATGATCATAAACTATACCTATTATAGTTCATTAAAATGTTTGAAATGTATATGCAACCTAACTATACTTATTATAGTTTAGAATGTTTATTTGTGGTGTTTAAGAACCCTTTCTATGGAAGTCAAATGTATAGTACAGTATAACTATGTTTATCTTGCTACGTTTGGTACTATTGGTTATGATGGAGGATTCTTATAAATTCAGTGTGTGTTTTTCTATTATATAAATTGTACCACTACAAGAAATACTTGTAATATATGAAATTATCAAAGATTTAACACCTTGCTCAACATGTTACAAAGTTTTATGAAATTTATATACTGTTAACTAATTTTAACCTTTCTGCGCTGTTTTAGAAAAGTCATAGAAAAATCATACGAAGTCAAAAACTAAATCCATAAATTCTGAGAGTTCCCAAAATGTGTCTAGTTTGTTAATAATGTTTATCATCATTTTTAGTGACCGCCAACTTGGGTGAAAAAGTCCATAATCACAGACTGGTCCGGATTGGTGTTTCAAATGATAGGCAGTTTTGTAAAAATCACCATAAATTGTAGAAAAATCGTATGGAGATGTGCAAGTAGTCATTTTAAAGCTAAGAACTTGAAATATTTTCACCGAATACAGTTTTGAAAACTAAAATGTTTAAGTTGTCCAAAACAGTCCGTGAATGGAGTTGAACTTTTCTGATGAAGGCTGTTAGAAAATTTTAGTTATGATCTTGGTGTTTTAACTTGTATTCCCCTTAAAAACTTGAGAAAACATTAAAATGTAGGGGTATGAACTCACGTTGAGTGATTTAAGTAGATGAGTGTTGAAGAATATAAGTGTTCAACTCAAGAACACTTGAAGAATCACTTAAAGATTCGAAGATCTAACAAGAATGTGATGATGTTTGTGTAAGAAATCTATGATTTTGAGTAGGAGGATGTGTAATAATCATAAGAAAGATGATGACACTTGCTAAATGAAAGAGAAAAGTCTTGGAGTATGCCTTGAAGTTCTTGAATTTGAGAGGGAAACATGAGAGAGTTTGGAGTGTGGTTCTTGGTGGAAAAATGAGAGAATGAATGAAGTGTGAGGAGAGAGGAGACTTTTCTGGCCTTTGACCAAATGTGAAGTTGGAAAAAGCTGGGAAAAGTACAATGAAATAACTAGGTAAGGGCTGATGGTGAATAGTGACATGGAGTGGGTATGGGAGTGGTTGCTTGTGTCATAAGGTGAAACAAAGTCAACACTCCACCTTAATTATTCATCACTAGATTTTATTATTTAAATAAGGATTTTCATGAAAATATGTTTAAATTATGATTATTTAGGGTTTATTATGTTAAAATATGAGTTTGTTAGAAAATCCCGCGTTAATATCTCGAAAATGGGCTCAAAATGTGAAAAATATTGAAAATGGGTGAAAAGCATCAAAAATCCGAAGTTCTGGCCGGAGGTTCCATCCTCTGGTGTTTGGAACCGAGAGAAGGAAAAAAGGACCGAGAGAGGGAAGGGAAGGACCGAGAGAGGGCAAGGAACCGAGAGGAGAGAAAGAAGACCGAGAGGAGAAGAGAGACCGAGAGTGCGAGAGGAGAGACCGAGAGGCGAAGAAGAAGGATCGAGAGGCGAGACTCGGTCTTCGCGAGTTTCGGCCCGAGAGGCTTCTCTTCTTAGTTTCAGCTACTAAGTCTCGGCTGCTATAGGGTTTCGATCCTAAGAAGGGTTTCGGTTCCTAAGAAGGGTTTCGGGCCCTTAAGTCTATTTTACTCGTTTTTACCCCGTTTCAAGCTGTTTTTGACCCGGTTAAGAGTCGGAATGACCCGAATGACTCCAAAAAGTTACGGAAACTTTTGAGAGAGATTTGGGAGAGATTTCACATTCTTGGAGAGATTTCTTATACAAAGAGAGATTTGGGAGAGATTTCACATACTTAGAGAGATTTCTCATACAAAGAGAGATTTAGGAGAGATTTCACATTCTTGGAGAGATTTCTCATACAAAGAGAGATTTGGGAGAGATTTCAAATACTTAGAGAGATTTCTCATACAAAGAGAGATTTGGGAGAGATTTCACATACTTAGAGAGATTTCTCATATAAAGAGAGATTTGGGAGAGATTTCACATTCTTGGAGAGATTTCTCATACAAAGAGAGATTTGGGAGAAATTTCACATTCTTGGAGAGATTTCTTATACAAAGAGAGATTTAGGAGAGATTTCACATACTTAGAGAGATTTCTCATACAAAGAGAGATTTGGGAGAGATTTCACATACTTAGAGAGATTTCTCATTAAAATAGTGAGTTATATAGTATTTACATAACACGAACCCTAATGTACCCGGTTTAATTGAGTTGACCGGTTTGACTTGATGACTTTGTTTGACTTTGAATTGACCAGAATTTGACGGTTGTCACAAACCTCATTACAATGAGGAATATCAACTTTTCGTACCGATATCGAGCATACTTCAACTACTCGATATTTGACCATTTGCTTATTTCAAAAGTGAATTGTCTTCATCTTCAAACCATCGATGTTAACATTTTTGATTCTTAGCTTCGACATCAAAATCATCATGGAACCACAATAAAAAACTTAATTTCAACACCGAAATCTACCATTGAATTCCCCATCTTCACATCGAAGACATCATAAACACCAAACTTTCCACTTTCAAACTCTTATTCAGATCAAAACGCCGAATTTCATCCTGTTCTTCATGATCTTCAACTATTCTTGAGTGTTCATTAAACTCAAATCAATCACTTTGAAATCATTTTCATCCATCACTAATTTCGATTAGCATTTAAGCACATGAGTTCAATTACCAAATACTTAATCGATTAATAAGAATATTGTTTAGATGAAAGACTGAATCGACTAAAGGAGATTCAATGAAGATGAATCATTTAATGAATGACAACAATGAACTCATAGAATCGAAAATGATAACAACTCAGTCAAGAACAACTTACTCCTGGCGAGTTGCAATGAATCAAGTATTTCAAAGATATCAATTAATTGAGTAAATAAATCAATGAATCACAGAGTTCGAATGATCAAAAATCACGATCGTATAAAAAGACGTCAACAAAACAGATTTTAGGCTAAAAATCATATATGAAAAGTATCGGACAGATTGT
Source organism: Lactuca saligna (assembly GCF_052625555.1). Classification (NCBI taxonomy): domain Eukaryota; kingdom Viridiplantae; phylum Streptophyta; class Magnoliopsida; order Asterales; family Asteraceae; genus Lactuca; species Lactuca saligna. The sequence goes on along the minus strand of NC_136424.1, from coordinate 244,680,012 downwards.
TTAGGTCAAGAAGATATGATGATGAACAATAAAATAATAAAAGATTTTGGGCGTAGCTTTTGAATAAAACAAACTGAACCATCAAAATAAAAGTGAAATAAAATTTTATTCAATCAAATTCAAAATGATTCACAATCGATAATTGAAACTCTATTCAAAGAGATTTGGATAGATTTTGAATTACAAAGATAACTGGATAACAAATTTAGAATTAATAACAAATCGATCCAATGGATATTCTCACCAAAAAATTCGAATCTTTAGGCCGATTACACACGATATTTTTTCCATCTATGTGGAGTTGAAGAATTAATGCATACTCGATAAGATCTGATCTAAAGTATAAGCACAATATGTATAAAACGGATGAAAACAAATGCTGATAGCATTCAGGAATTTGTCTTTAGTCAGGATGACCAAAGAATCATCAACTAGGTTAAGATGAACTTTATGTAGGTTGTTGATTGGACGAAATGTTGAGAATGCGCATTTAAAAAGAGTTGATAGTGGAAAAACATTAGTAAATTAGTCAAAAGCACCAAACAGAGGATGTGAAGGTAAGAACTTGATCATCAAACGAATTGATTCGTTGTAGGAGGGATGATCTTTAAAAATTTCCCTAAAATTGCTTGAAGAAATTTCTTGCGATTTATGTTTGGTTGTGGATTCCGAACCAGTGGGTTGCACTGATCCTGATGCTTTGGATTGTTTCTTTGATACTCCTGATTTCACCATTTTGAAAATAGTTAAAGAACTTGCATAAAAATTTTGATTGCAAGAAGAAGAAGATGAAGATTTTATATAGTTCAGAAAGCATAAAACTTCATTGGGAGCGAAAAAGAGGTTTTTATAGTTCCGGATTCCATATGGGTATTGAATTTACTCTATCTATGGTAGTTAATGATAAAAACCCTTGGGTTTTAATCATCATTAGCCATACATAAAATAAACCAAAAGAAGTTATTATATATATATATATATATATATATATATATATATATATATATATATATATATATATATATATGATTTTTCCAAAATTGGGCATTTAATGATTTGTCAGGCTCATTGACACACGTTTGGAGATCGTGTGGTGAGGGTCAAGAATCCTTTGAATGAAGGTGGAATATGGAACAGATTTGACAACTTGGGGTAAAGGATCTTTAAAATGATTATGTAAAGGAGATTGGAAAGTTTAATGAAAAAGATTTCTTTTATGGAAAACTTTTTTATTTGTCATTATCCCTAAAATAGGTATGACACCAAAAGATCGTTTGATAAAGGATTGTAACGTTGTATGCTACAAAAGAATGTTTAAAATTAATACGAAGGAATTTTTATTTAAATAGAACATTAAATAGCACACAATGTTTTTTTTTTTTGAGAATTTATGACCAAGTTGTTGAACATCAGTAAGTGTGACTGCAGATTGATTCATCAATGCGGATTGATTCTTCACAGCGGTGGATAAGCATGTGACTATGGTAGTACAAGTTGAGGAACACTTGACAAAAATATCAGAAATAACAAGAAATAGGAACAAAAGAAATATAAGTATGATATATGGTTGTGGTACACAGTGTATATTGAAACCATGTATGATAGATATATTTAACTAGGACCGCAACAGAGACCAGAAGAGGTCTGTGGTACCTATCAATTCAAGATGAATTGTGGATCCGGATTCATCATTCGTAACATTTGTAGAAAACTGTTGAGTTTTGTTGCATCAAGTGCGTTTGTAAACACATCCGCAATATCTTCATGAGATGGAACAAAAATAAGTTCAATGTTACATTTCAGTATATGATCTTTGATGAAATGGTACCGAAGTTCAATGTGTTTCGTCTTTGAATGGTGAATAGGATTATGAGAAATCTCTATCACACTCTCTGAGTCACAATAAATTGGTATCCACAACATTAAGTATTCGTAGTCCATCAGTTGGGTTTTCATCCAAAGGACTTGAGAACAACATCTCGTTGCGCCCACGTACTCAGCTTCCGCGGTAGAAAAGAAACACAATTTTGTTTTCATGAAGACCAGCTTACCAGTCTTCCTCCAAGAAATTGACAGCCACCGGAGGTGCTTTTCCTAATCCGATATGCATCCGGCATGATCCACATTTGTAAAGGCATGAAGGCTGAATTCGTTCCATGCAGGATACCATAGACCTAGAGCTTTACTTCCTTTTAAGTATCTAAAGATCTGTTTGACTGCGGTTAAGTGTGATACTTTGGGGTCGGCTTGATATCTGGCACATAATCCTCTTGCGAAGACAATGTCTGGTCTGCTTGCGGTGACATCAATGAACTAATGATTCCTCTATAAGTCTTGTGATCCGCTGATTCTCTGGAAGGATCAACATAAATCTTATATCCGAAGGCCATGTGAACCTTGGTTGAGGAACAATTATCCATTGAGTATTTCTTCAATAGTTCAAAGGTATATTTTTCCCGATGAATGAATATCCCTTGAGGGACTTGTTTCACTTGGAGTCCTAGAAAGAAGTTAATCTCTCTATTCATGCTCATTTGGAACTTCTTGGTCATGAGCAATGCATATTTATCCACCATACCTTGATTTGTGGACCCAAAAACGATATCATCCACATAGATTTGTACAAGCATAAGGTGATTACCATTTGCCTTTCGAAACAATGTGGGATCAATCACTCCTCTTTTGTATCCTGACATGACAAGAAACTCAGAAAGAGTCTCATACCATGCCCACGGGGCCTGCTTAAGACCACAAACTGCTTTCTTATGCTTGAAACAATAATCTAGGAACTCTAAACTTTCAAAGCCCGATGATCGTTGCAAATACACTTCTTCTTTCAATTCACCATTCACGGAAGCGCTTTTTACATCCATTTGATGTACTTTGAGATTTTTGTGTGCTGCATATGCTAAGAAGATAGGTATTGCTTCCATCCTGGCTACAGGGATATATGTTTCATCGTACTTAACACCTTCTAATAGACTATACCCCTTAGCAAAAAACCTTTCTTTGTTACGAACGCCCTCACCGGATTCATCGAGGTTGTTTTTGTACACCCATATTGTTCCAACAATAGTATGTCCTTTAGGCTTCAGAATGAGTTTCCACACTTTGTCTCTTTCATATTTTCTACTAATTCTTCTTACATGGAAGAGATCCAATCAGGCTCCAAAAGAGCTTCCTTGATAGATCGAGGCTCAACTGCGGACATAATGGCTGCATAGTGGTAGTGGTCCGTAAGATCATGAGAAGATTGAGTTTGTACACCTATCGATGGGTTTCCGATGATTTGACCCGGAGGGTGTTCTTTTGTCCAGACATGTAAACCTGGTTGTTGATGATCAGAAGATGCAGTAGAAGGGATGCCAACAACATCAGAGGATTTTGTGGTTAGAGAAGGCAGTTCCCCCTTGACTTGTCAGCAGCCAACAGAGGTATCTTGGACTTGGACTGAAGGGTGAATGAGGTTCCCCCTGGATTGCGGATGGGAGTTCCTCTTGAATTGAAGATAGTTCCCCCTGAGATTAATAATGTGTGATAACCCTTGATTCAGTTCTTGTGTCAATATTTTCTTCTTTATCCAAATCAGACGATGATGGATTGGAGTCTATGCGGACGGAAACAGGAGCTTCGTCTTCAAGCACTGGAACCTCGATGGTTGTAGTAATAACCAGAGTAACCAAAGTTTTCTTTCCTCCTCAACCAGCAAGGTGGAAGTTCCATGAAACAAGTCATCAGATGTGGATGGTCCAGAAACTTCAGTGTGTTGTTGTTGAGCTTCCGGAGACACAAGGATTTCGGATAGTTGAGCAGTTTCTACAGGGTGAAAGAGGTCCTCATAGTTAACCTCAACTAAGTTGAGAGGACCCGAAGAGGCTGGGATATCACCTTCCAGGATTGCTTTCGTTTCTCTTAAAGGAGAAGTGTTGCGGACATAATAGTCATCAAATTTAACTTCGAAGCTTTCAACTCTTAGCCGCATGCGTTTGATAAGAACTCTGTATGCCACCTTATTTGTTGAGCAGCCTAGGAATATGCCTTCATCTGACTTCGGTGCAATTTTGTTAAGATGATCCTTGTTGTTGATCAGAAAACATCTACACCCGAATATATGAAAGAATCGTACATTTGGTTTATGATTTTTGAGGCCTCATAAGGTGTTTTGTTAAGACACTTGCAGACAATGCTCCGGTTTTGGACAAAGCATGCCGTTGCCACTACTTCGATGCAGAAGTATAGAGGAAGGTTTGCAAAATTTAACATAGATATGGCTGCTTCTACCAGAGTGCGGTTCCTTCGCTCTACTACTTCGTTTTGATGCGGTGTGTAGGGAGCAAAGAAGTTGTGACTAATGCCTTTGGAAACCAAGAAACTATTCAAGAGATGATTAGTGAACTCGGTTTCTTTGTCACTACGGATTCTGCGAGCTAGTAGCTTGATCTGGAGTTCGATTTCTTTTATGAAGTTTATCAGAACTTACGGTGTTTTGGATTTGAGTCTCAAGAAATAGACCCATGTGTAATGAGTGAAGTCATCAACTTTAACCAATATGTAATTTTTGTGATGAAGACTGGCTACGGTTAACAGAACGCAGAGATGAATATGCAGTAACTCTAGAGGTACTGAAACTAATGCTTCAATGACCAGTGGGTGAATTCCCTTAGATTGTTTTCCACACTCATAGGCAGGGTGTTTCATTGCAGTACTTCAGAATTGCGAGGCCTCGGACGAGTTCTTTATTGATAAGGTTGTTGATGTACCAAAAATTCAGATGCACCAACTTGCGATGCCACAACCCACTAACTTCTGATACGAATTTGGACATAAAACATAGCTGCAATTTCCCAATGATTAGGGGACATTCAAAGGGTACATGGTCCCTTCGGATTTAGATTTGATCAAACAGGTGCTTTTATCTCTTGTCATGATGTAGCAGAATTCATTATCAAACTCAACTCGATGGCCTGGTATGCATAGTTGTCCTACACTAATGAGATTATGCTTAAGGCCTTCTACGTAAGCAACCTTTTAAATAGAGAAGTTCCTTGCAGTAAGCACATCGTAACCTCAGATTATTCGATTCGCATTGTTTCCGAATGTGACTTTTCCACCATTGCATATAGGCTGAAATCTCGAAGGTATTTTAACCTTCTAGTCATGTGCAAGGAGCAGATAATGTCTATTAACCACTTCTCTTCTTGTTCCACGTTACACATTGATTGAAAATTACACAGTTAGTTTGGGCACCCAAACAAGTTTGGAGCCTGATGCGACTGATGGGTTTTTCATTAATGCATGAACCGAGGTTTCAGGGATAGGTTTTAAGTCAATCTTGAGACCTAGACCTGGGTTTTTGTGAACCTTTGCAGTGTTGTTAGATTTAGTAGATTTACGAGGATTTTGATAGGTGCAAGACTGGACATGAGATAGCCCTTTATAAAGGCGAGATGATAGGTTTTTTAATTTTTCCTGACACTGTGATTGGTCAGCGGTCCGGATGGTGTAGAGTGAGTCTTGTGACCAGTCCGAGAATGAGATTTGATAACGATACCCTTGGGATTTGAAAGATTAGGGTTTGAAAGAGTGTGAGTACGTGCAAACCTCCTAGGTTGTGTTTTTCTGAAAAGTTGAGTTGACTTGAAATGTGTTGCAGTTGGTAAAATTACTTTCCATTATGGGTTGTCTAAGGAATAAATCTGAAAACCATTACTTTGAAAAGACTTTACTTGCTTTTGAGTCTTGTCAGAAGAGTTTGAAAAGGTTTTTGAAACTCTACATTCCTTTTTGGTTGATTTCTTGACTGCAGAGTTTTTCGAAAAGTAATTTGAGAAAACGAGTTTTTCTAGACTCTTATATTTTGAAATTTTGGCTTGTCTTTTGTTTTTTGAAAATACTTCCCGCTTTTTATTACGAGATCTAAGTTCTTCCTTTAAATCTAGTTTTGCCAGAGTTTTTGGAGAACCACAATCATTGAGGTTCAACTGCGGGTTTCCTTGAAACCTTTGATTGTTTTTGAAATCGTGGACTTGAGTCATCTGAACTACCAGGTTCAGGACTCTAAGAGCATTGACCGTATTCAAAATTTTCTACGGGAAACTCATGAAGGATTGGCTGAATGGTCATAGTACTTTTGACTTCGATCTGAGGTAGAGAAGATTGGACTACCGCAGAGTAAGTTAGAAATGGTTCTTCGGTCGGACACTTTATGGATGGTAATTTTGGGTCAAGACTGTAGTTAGGAGGACTGCGGTAAGAGAAAAAGGTTGGATAGTGTTCAAATGTTTCGGGTCCTTCCACATGGATCTCCTCATCGAAAACTGATGAGACCATAAAGTTGGGATAAATTATACTAATGATTAGAATTTGATCACATGGGTGATCTGTAGTTTCGGGAAAACTTCCTCGATGACACAATTATTACTTAGGTTGTGAAGTCTACCAAAGTGGGCTCTAATGTCTTCAGGAAAAGTCTTGTTATTTACAGGAAAGTGAAACTATCGGTTAGGAGGGACATAAAGACGGTCCTTGTTAAACCTAGGTGATGATTCCTTTGCAGTGGAATACCCATTGGACCATTCTCAAATGTACATATTGTCAACGGTTCCGTTATTTACAAGATTTTCAACGGATTCGCTTGCATTAAAAAAAATTTCAATTAACAAGTTCAAACAAACAATTTCTTTTTGTGCTAAATCCCTCTAATCTAATGCTATGCCTAACTGGGTTTCACATAACATTTTTGCATCCTTCTGTAATCCTAAGTCTTTTTCTAACATGATCACTTTGAGTCTTTTTTCTTCTAGACGTCCTCTAACATGGAACATTTCATGGGACAGTATGCTTTCTCATCTAGAGCTTTGTTATAGTCTGAAAGGACGGCAACACATGTGTCATTAAGGTTGTCATGGAATGGTTGGCAATCGTGCATGTTATAAAGAAGAGTTTGAATCATGAGTTTTACCTGTTTGACTATTCTCAAAGTTCCGTGCTTGGCCATATAGCAGTATTTTTTTTCGAGCTTGGTCGATCCATCTTCGCCCGCAGTGGCTAGTATGTAAATCTTTCCCTTTCCCATGATGTTGAAGTCTTCATCCTCATCACCCGAAGACCATACTTAATGATCTCGTTTCACCTGGGCCACATATACCCTACCCTTTTCTTTTTCATCCATCTCTTGTTCCATTCGAAGATAGAAGGCTTTATCCTTTAAAACATTGGCTTTACAGTCCTTAGCAAAATTATTCTGTTTGTTCAACTTATGACATATGATGAAATCTTCTTTAACTTTGGTTGAGGGACCGGAGTGAGTTGATTTAGTAGGTTGCGATACCTCCTTGGCTTGATGTGAGTTAATAGGTTGCGAAGATTGATGAGGGTGTTTTGGGTATCGAGGGTGATTATTTTGAGGGTTAAAGTTTCCATTAAAGGGAGGTTTAGAGAATTGCTAATTTTTGCGAAAGGAGGTTGGAGGTAATCAATTGAACTGCTGACTAACAAGAGTAATGACATTTTGGAATGCTTCTTCATCATCATACTCGGTGTCAGCCTCGTAAGACTATGGTGGGTTTTCATAGGAGATACAGTAGGATTGAGGTGTTATGTTTTGCGGGGTCTAGGCCATGAGAGCAAGTGGCCCTCCAAAGTCAACACAATCTTTGAGCATAATTCTTATGTTTGGAGTTCTCCGTACAACTTGAAAAGAGAGAGAGGGAGAGAGAGAGAGAGAGAGAGAGATAGTGAATCTTCCTATCACCTTAGACTATCATCTTTGCTATAGTCCAATGTTTTCCTAAACCATTGAGAAATTAAAGATTGGTTTCATGGTTGCTGCGAATAGTTCCAGTGTTTGATAACTTGGTAACAATGAGGTTGAATCTCTTGAAAGAGTCCTCAAGGATTTCACCCGCATGAGCTTTGAAGTTGATGAACTCATTGAGTGCAGTGGTAAGCTTCTTATCTTGTGCCTGCTCAGAACCTTCATATAAATTCTTGAGAACATCCTAGATCTCTTTTGTGGATTTTAATTGATGATAATGTCGAAGTTTTCAAGAGCAACTCCGCAAGATATTTCATAAAAGGAAATTGCATCATTTTCTATTTTATCGAAATCATCCTTGGTAGGGCTATTCAAAGCAGGTTGGCATTGACCAAGTCTGGCTTAAGCACCATTGGTTTGAACTGGAGTAAGAATAGGGACATGAGGTCCTTCTTCTACAGATCTCCATACATCTCGTCCAAGTTTTCTAAGATATCTCTCCATTGTTTAGGACCAGTGATGATACTCATTTGCCACCAATATTGGAGCTCTATTCGAACCTCCAACACTGTTGGAAACATTGAGTGATAATGCTTGTGCCATATTTCCTTGTTTTGAAAAAACAAATTTGTAGTTTTTTTTTGTTTTTTTAAAGAGAAACGATCATTATTGGTATAGAAGGCTTTTTAAAATTAGAGTTCTTGTTCAAAAAACAACCACTTTGGATCCGATACCAATTGTTGAGAGAAAAACTTGAAAAACACACTTGAACAAACGTTAGAACAAGTTATATTGCGGAATAAGTTTAACTCAAAAGATCATAAAGCTCAACAATAATAATAAGTTAGAGTTAGAGAGTTAGATAATTAGATGTGGAAATATAAGGAAATATAAATGACAATAAGTATTATATCAAGTAAACACTTAAGCTGATTCGTAACAATGATTGCAATCAAACCAAGTTAATAAGTGTGATCAGCTTAACGTGATTAAGTCAAGAGTGACTTGCTCCGAGGAGAGGTTATGATCTTTAGATAAGAGATTTAAGTTCGACAAGATTTTAATAGTACGAGAGTAGTGAGAGATAAGAAAAGATGAGAGGAGGATATTTGTTACAAACGAAGTGGGAGGCTCTATTTATAGAGCTCCATGAAAGTTATAGAAGGAATAAACAAAGACAAAGAAGTGTCCATGCAAGGTACACTAGATAGTACAAAGTAAATATATAAGTTATAATGCTAAGTATTTGTTCTGAAAAAAGGTTGCAGACGACATCTTCATTTCTAGTTGCGGTAGAGTGGAGACTTTGGATGGAGGTTCAAGTGGGTCACTTTTTTGCTTCAACATTTATTGGTGTTTGTGACTTGTTTAAGGCATCACACTTGAGGTGCTAAGCTCTTGAAAGGCCAACAACTACAAGCTACAAATAAGATGTATTCTTCTAACTAGTTTTATGATTCATGTATCAAATTTGTATGCTAGAGAGGTTTAATTATTTGGATCATTTTTTATTTCATGTATAATTAGAGAAAACTTAGATCCAAAGCATTAGGGTTGTATATGCACCAAAGGAGTGTTATAGTACATAAAACACAATAGTGGTATCAAAGCCTAGGGTAGTTTTCTATTATATTGATGCATTGGTATTATTTTCAAAGCTGGAAAATCTGTCAATTTCGATTCTGCATGATCACCACGATGTGGCAATGCTTGCCACGTCGTGGTGATGCATCTGATGGCAGATTTCGGATTTCATGGCTTAATTTGGATTTGGATAATTACTATAAATTGTATTGTTGATAAAAAATTCGATTTTTATGTTTTGAAAATAATTATCCTCATCTTAATTAAAAGATAATTGTTAAAATTTTAAGATAATTGATAGTTTATATGAAAAACTAACTATTTGTAAAATTCGAATTATCTTACTACACAAGTATTAGGTCAAATTGGTAAATGATAAATTATATGATAATTGCATTAGTTAAAATTTGATCTAAATGTTTCTTGAAGAGATTCATAACTTGTCCTCAAGTTATGGAACTTGAAAAGTCTCATTCATGAAACAAATTAACTCTTTAAGTTGTGGAATTCAAGAGTTTTGAAAGGTTACAAAACTTGCCATCAAGTTTTGGAATCCAAAAAGTTTTGAGGAGTTACAAAACATGCCCTCAACTTTTGGAATTTAAAATTTGATTAAAAAAGTTTTAAATGTGAAATATTAAATACTAAACCTTTTGACTTAATAAGTTATGTTTAGAATTAAAAAAAATTTAATTATGGTTTTGTTGATAATTAATTAAAATATTAATTAAAAGAGTATTAATAAATCTATAATTATATGGTTTGAGTTTAATTAAATTAAAAGTCTAGTTTACTTAATAGATTAAACAACCTACTATTTTAAAATTTTAAAATACACCCTTATACTATATAAAATTAAAATTTTAATATATATTATATATGTATAAGTTAAAAGTCAGTGTTACCGTTATTAGGCCCCATTCACGAAGTTGGTCTATAAAGGATGTTTAAGTAAGCGCCCTGTAATATGACCGCCATTGGGTATCCATTCATACCCACCACACTCTTGACTAATGGAGGGTCATTAGCTGAACGAGTTTGATAGGAAATTTAAATCATCATTAAAAGTATGATGAAATATTAAGTAAGTAAACCTTTTATAAATTCCCAATCTTAATTACTTTGGAAAAATGTGAATTTGATGCTAACCCATGAAATTACACATTGCACCTTATTAGTCATCAGTAGAGCGTGTGTGGTTAACCGACACACTAATATGGGACTAATGAAGGATGGAAATGGGTAGCTCGTAGTTTTTCATATATCAATGGAGTGTGTGTGGTTAACCAACACATTGATTAGGTGATAAATGACTTCGAGAGTACCAATCTAATTTGCATGATTATTCATAGTTTATTTGTGATCCTCGGCATCTCAGTCACAAACTTGAAGGGCATAATCGAGATTAATCATGCCATTGAAAAGGTCAATGAATCTTAAAAGATCTAAGAGTTTCATTTAAAACCTAATTCATTTAAAAAATTTAGTTTTCGTGGTGGAATTGGTAAATCGTTATTTACCTACCAACAAATAGTTTACAATTGGATTACGGCATCCCTATTCCGAATTGTCAATTATTGTGTTGGGTGCTAGCCTTAATATTTAGTTTGGGTATCATATTAAGGACTTAGATCAACTAAAATTGAATTTCTCCCTTGTAGATGTCTAGTTCAGACAACTATGGTCTTCCCGAATCTTATGGAAAAAAATTTCCTCATGAAGATGATGTTCCACGCTTCGATCATGAAAATGGAAATCATACTTCACTTCCTCCACCTGCTCCAATAGTTCTCCTAAACCACATGTTCGTCAACTTGAAAAGTTCAAGGTCACTTAAACTATATTGACAAGCAAATACCAAAATGGAAGGTCTGTATGTGCACATGTCATGGAGATGAAGTCACACATTGATATGCTGGGAATGTTTGGAGTCGTTGTGTCAAGAAAGTTGACTGTTGACTTGGTTCTTCAACCACTTCCCGAGTCGTATAGTCAGTTTGTTGAAGACTACTATATAGCAGACCACGTCGTGGCCCTCATTAATCTTACCTATTTGCTAATTTTTGCTGAATTAGCAATGATTTGGCGTACTGGTAAAGAAAATTTAAATGGAAGGTCTAGTTCCCAAACCTCCATGGTCATTGACAATGGAAACATTGGAAGTCAAGAAAAGTCTTCTTTTCCCAATGGAAAGGGATTGGCCAAGGTCAAATAGTTTGACCAAATGGTAAAGAGAAACGCTAAGCCTGAGATTATCCTATGAGCCTTTGCGAAAGAGTCTTTTTGTTTCTATCGCCAAAAGAATGGGCATTGGATGGGAAGCTGCTGTATCTACCTGAAGGACCATAAGGATGGTAAAGTCAAAATTTATTACTTTGCTTCAGGTAAGTCCACTATCTAACTTAATTAAGTTCCTATTTAAAGATTCTTAATACATGATGTGATGAGATCACATTTTAATGTTTTGTAGGATTGAAGAAGAGAAAGGAAGCTTAACAAAAGAGCAGGATGAGTCTGATTGCGAAGAGATGGATTTTGATCGCATGGTTCGATGATTAGATTTTGGAGCCGCTACTTAGGAGTTATGATGGATTGCTTAGGAATATATTTAGAAACAAAGTTTTGCAATTGTATTTGCATTGTAAGGACAAGTTTTCGGCACCTTTTATATATAATGAAAAATTTTGGTTGTTTCCTTGCAATGACATTTGTGAAAATTGATATGTGTATGTTTCTATTTTTAGCAATATGGATTTGGTTCTTTTGTTTGTGGTAATGTATAAATTTACCAAATAAGGAAAGATTCTCGTCAGCAAGTTTCATTTGGACAAAAGCTTGGAATCATGGAACTTGTATTCTATAATGAATGAGAACCTTCACCTTTAGGAAATTAAAACTAATTCGTTGTTTACATATAGATGTGAGTCAAGTGAATGATTGGGGGATCTTGTACACTTTATTGTGCACTGGTCAGGTCCACCACAAAGATCGATAAGACTATTCATCATTTTTTACTAATGGTTTAGTAAATATGGTTATGCTTACAAGGTTAAGTGTAATTCTGATACATTGAAAAGTTTCAAGGTATAGTAGAACGAATAAGAAGAATCAAATTAGGTAGAAAGATAAAAAGTTTCTCCAATCTAAATGGAAAGGATAATACTTATATATATATATATATATATATATATATATATATATATATATATATATATATCGTGTTTTATGATTATCTTAGTGATTATGGAACCATATAACAATTGTGCATTTGTGTGACCAAGAAGAGGAGTCGTGAATTATTGAAATGATTAAATCAAGAAGATAAATCATACTTCGTTCCAAAATTGATTCTTAGAGTCATACTTCAAGATTTTACATTGAGTGACATATCTTAAGTAGGTTTAGAACACATCATGAAATGTGGAGTAAAAAATGGTTCTTGCTCATGCACATTTGGAATTGGTAGTTGGATAAAACAAAGACCAATTAAAACCAATTGAGTGAAGTGTTAATCTTGATAAGAAACTACACTAATTCTTGAATATTTGTTTGTCAAGGAATATTTCTTGACAAGAGAATCTTATATGTCAAGAGGTCAGTGGGAGTCTTAAATGTCTTGAAAAGTTTCAAGAACTAATCAAGAGTAAACCTATTGTTAATCACTAGCACACGACTTGAGGTTTATAACCTATCGTGTTGACATATTCTTTTTTCAGTGCCCATTCCAGTTAAAGTTGACTATGCATGTGAGTTCTATGAGTTCTCAACTGCTTGCATTTAGCAAAGCACCTTGATCAGTGAAAACTCAATAATCAGTAAGGGTGAGCTGCTTAACAACTTGGAAGACATGGTAGGCCCTTGTGCTACCAAATGGCAAGAAATTAAGATTGAACAAGTTCAATCCATGTAAGTTTAAATTTGTCATAGACCTTGTCTTACGATAATGGTTGGGAATGACAGATTCACATGGATAGGAACACATACACCATAAAATCTAAGTGTCATAAGGTTTCTCTCTAATTCATGAAAATGATTGTGAGGAAATGCTTTCACTAAGTAGTTTTTAAGAGATAGCAGTTGTGTTAATTGCATTCTCAAATTGAATTATGATTATGGCATCCCTCTTCATAGATTGAATTGTGAGAAATGGCAAATAGTTTGAACATTCGGTACTTATTGTTGTAAGTTCTGAAATAGTTTAGACACACATATAAACTTTCTAATAAAAGGTGTATGAGCTTAGATAAAGGTTATCAAGGAATTTTGTATCAAAAATCTGAACTTTGGTATGAATGTCAATAAGTATTGATTTCTAAAAGTCCAGTTGATTTCTGGTTACATGTCAAAGCTAGTGGGAGCATAAATGTTATGCTAGTGACAAAATAATTGTTATGCCAGTGGGAGCATAATTATTATTGTAAGTGTTGTGAGTTAGCAATACTATTTATAGGAAACAAAGTTCTAATTTGCAAAGTTGCAAAGATTGAAAAGTTGTTTCGCTATAGTAATGGAGAGGATACCTACACTTTATTTCGAATGTAAAAGTTTAGATTGCAATATTAATCAAACTAGTCATGGATATATATGAATACCATGTTGAAATATTTCATGTCTTTATGTAAGACATTATGAATCATGTTCCATATGCTTCGGGTATAGGATCGATCGCATACGCTATTAATGAGATATAAATCTCTTAGATCGATTAGATCTTTGAAACAGGTATATAAAGAATGTAAAGCAATACTCAAGAATGGATTTGAATGTTTTGAATGATTAGAACTTTCAATCCTCAGCAGAGCTCGATGAAGAACTTCCGCTGTAGAGGATTCTAGGGTTACAAAAAGATATCTTCTAAAATTACACGTAAAAACCCGGATCTGTCAGTTACTAAAAAGATGCATGCAAACATCTATTAATACACAAACCCTAGAAAATAAGATACGGATGGACAGGCCCATACCGTATAAAAGATGGACTAGGAAGCGAGCCCAAGACGCAACACCAAGTACCCAACAATCTCCCCTTTTGCGTCAATTGGGGAGAGACCTCACTCCAGCTTGCTTGCCCCCGCAACACTGGCTTTCTTGACTGTCTTGAACAGGTAGGGGATGATAGCAAGAAATGTTTGATGGAAGTGAATGTACCAGTTTATCATATCATTGAAGTACTTTTTATCACTATCCGTGTTCTGCTTGCAATGATTGATTATACCCAAAACATGTGTAACGACCCAATTTTTCATGCCCGAAAATTTCGTTTTAGAATACTGCTTTAGAAAACATTAATAAATAAAACATTGTTTGATCACACCATAACACATCGTAAACCATGTTTTAAAAAGTCAAACCATACATCCCATTAATATATCAGAGTACAATCCCAGTGAATCTCGTAAATGAGGAAACCAGTGTGTGTGCATGATGTGCCGCTACCGCGACGGCTCCTTCCCCTTCGGTGAAGAGGTACCTGAAAACAAAACTGTAAATGTAAGCACAAAGCTTAATGAGTTCCCCCAACGTACCACATACCATACAAACACATAACATACGTACTGCCAGGCTATTCTGGGGTGCCTGACTACCCGGTACGGCCATTATGGGGTGCCGACCAACCCATACGGCCATTCTGGGGTGCCGTCCTACCCGTGTCAAGCCATTCTGGGGTGCTGACTACCCATGTCAAGCCATTCTGGGGTGCTGACCACCCATCGGTCCTAACAACCGATCCTCGGGGACTGGTCCCCTCCCGCTACCTCTATCGCATAACATAACAGCCAACATACAATCATATCATCACATACTGTCAGACGTTTCTGGGGTGTCTGACTACCCTGCGGTCCTAGCAACCGAACTCTAGTACTATCGCATATAACGTATCATGATAGCATATAACATATCAGGTAATAGCAAACCTAGATGATATCACAAAGATAATCATCTATTATACGTCTCCTACTGGTGGGCCGGCATGGTGGCCTTAGACCCACCACTACTGGAAGGTAACTCACCTCAAAGTAGCTGCTGAACTGATCGGAAACTAACTGACTGCTGCTGCTCTCGAAATCCTCCGGCTGCAATTCCCACAACATACTCAATCAAACACTGCTAACTGTCCTTTGGGTAAAATAACCATTTTACCCCTGGTCTAGCTCTAAGTCAAAGTCAGAGTCAACTTTCAGTTGACCCGACTCGCCGAGTTGGCTCTCCAACTCGTCGAGTCCTTATCAGACGATTGTCCTGAGTCCCTGCTCCTACTCGTCGAGTAAGGCTGTGACTCGGCGAGTTCATCTTCTAAACTGACATTCAACCTCTTCATCCTACTCGCCGAGTTGTATGAACAACTCGTCGAGTTCATCTTCATCTGAAGAACACTTATACTAAGACTCGCCGAGTTGTATGAACAACTCGCCGAGTCTGTTCTTGATCTATGAAGATTGCCTTGGACTCGCCGAGTCAGGGCATTGACTCGCCGAGTCCTATCATAGGTGAGTTCAGCTTCCAACTCACCGAGTCACCCCCTGTGAGTCACGGCTCAACTCGATACATCATAAAGGGACCAATTCAGTGACTCGCGACCAGACTCGTCGAGTCACATATACGACTCGCCGAGACGCAGCCATGCATCCATCAAATACACCGATTTGCTCGATTCCAGTCCATGCCATTCACAGATCTGGGCTTCTAGGACACAAATCAAACGTAAAGTTTCCAAGTTTACATGTAGATATTCACCAATATGGATTTTAAGGCTCAAAGTGCACCAAAAGAGGTAGATCTAGGGCTTTCATGCAATATGACCCCATAAAGGCATTAGATCCAAGCTCCAGGGACTAAATCATGCCTAGATCTAAAGGCTAACAACTTATTACAACCCACAAAGGACAAACAAGCTTGGGGAAGAGCCCAAGAAGGACTCCTATGAAGCTAAAAGAGATCATAAGCTTGAAAACAGAGGGGAAACGAGCTATACCTCAAGGAAAATGTTGAGATAACACAAAGATGCCTGGCCTCCTTCTCCTCTTCTTGATCTACTCTTCTTTCTCCTCAAAATCTTCAAGAACACACCAAAACTCTTCAATCTCTCAAGGAAATAAGGGTATAAATGATGCTGGGAGTTCTGGGGGTGAATGGGGACGAGTTTGGGGCGGAAAGAGGGTTTAAATAGGGTGCAAACCCTTGAAATTTAGGGTTTCATCCAGCAGCGGTGACTCGCCGAGTTCGGGATATGGACTCGTCGAGTCGCCAACTTAAACGTGTCCTGAGTCTCGTCCCTACTCGGCGAGTCGGACCTATGACTCGCCGAGTCCAAGGCTAAAATAGGGAAATACTCAAATAAAATTCACATACCGGAAACCAGGTGCTATAACATGCTCCAGACAAGTAGTGGTGTAGAGATGTTTGTCAGCCAAAGCAAACAGGCATTTCTGACCTTCTGCTCTGGTGAACATGATTGAGTTCTATTTCGGCTCAATCTTTCCCATCTTCATTCAGTTTATATCGCTTGCAGAACCGACTAGAGTAATGATGGGCTTCTTCCTCAGAATATTAGCAACCTCTTGATCAAGCTTAGCCACCTCCAAAATATAGCAAACTAACATTCTCTTGAAATGGTCTATGATCGGACCATATTCAGCTTCATTGACAAGAAGAATGTTGTGCAGAACAATCCAATCATGAGGGTTGAGGTTGGGAAGATCAGCCAGAGAGATGGAATGCTCAGATTTTTCAAATCCCCTCAAGACCTTGAATCTAACAATGACAAAATTACCTTCATGAACAGGCTTGAGTACCCGAACGTTGGTTATCTTCTGTGTGCTCCAAGTTTGGTATTGGGGTTGAGCAGTCCTCAGGTAATAGTCTATAAGCTCCCTATCCACCTTCGGGTGAGGATGGGGAACTTCAGCTATATGAGCGAACGCATGGAAGATGAAGGCCTTTCGGGTCAGGGGCATGTCGAACTGGGAATCGACTGAGTTGACACGGTCTAGGGAGATGACCAGTTCTAGCCACAGAGTGCAAGGGGACTCAATGGCTTCTTTGATGAGCACTTCGAGGGTCCAAGGAGGAAACAAAGTTTTCCTGCTTTCAAGGAGATCATAAGCCTCCTTTATCTTCCTCTCCTTGGCCTCGGCTTCCCTGACTATGCGAGCATTTTCATCCAGCTCTCTCTCTATGGTCTGCTTCCTGACCAAGCTGACAATCGGTTCTTGATCATCACTTTCATCACTGTCGTCGGCAATTTGTTTGGCTTTGGCTTGATCACTCAAACCTGATGAAGGACCAGATGTTGGTTTGGGTGCTTTCGGAAGGACAAGTGATGAAAATGGAATAGATTGAGGTATGGAACTTGGAGGGGATTTCTGTTGAGCTGTGGACTTCTTCTTTTCTCCCCCTTGTTTTGGATGGTCCTCCTGCTCAGGAATGCCTTCAATTTGGCTAATTAGGGCAAGAGCAGGAGCGGGCTTCTCTGCAAGACTACGTGTAACATCCGAAAAATACAACCAATTTAATTTTTTCAAAACAACCCGATTTTCATTAAAATGTTTACAAAAGGTTTTCAATACAATTCATTTAGAGTGTTTCCAGGATCACATTACTACAAAACCATGAGGAGCGGTACGATCGCGCCTTCACCTTGCCACAGTCTCCTGAAGAACCTGAAAAACATTAAACCACAACTGCAAGCCCGAAAGCTTAGTGAGATACCCCCAAAATACCAACCACGTATACACCCTTCTAGGCTGCGACCTTCCGGTCCAAAACATATAAAACATACATAACATAACAGAACATAGAACAACCATGCATATCGGGTCTACTGTGTGATTGGTCCGCCGTATCGAGCCTTCAGTCCATCGGATCCATCCTCCAGGTCTAGTCATGTCCTTCGAGTCTACAGTGGGGTTGGTCCGCCTGCATCGGGCCTTCAACCCACCTGGTCCACTCTCTGAGTCTACAGTGTGACTGGTCCGCTGCATCGGGCCTTCAATCGTCCTGGTCCACTCTCCAAGCCTCGGCACGTCTGGTCCGCCCTCGTGGGGCCTACAGCCTATCCGGACCGCTCGCTGGGCCTTCGAAATAACCGGTTCGCCCTGGGTATCTTGGCCTACAACACAAAGCAGGACCCGCCTCAACCCATCTCCAGTCCGAACAACCATGTTCCCAAAACATACAATCGTATAACAGTCATAGCCAACAAACCGAACAAACAGATCACATAGCGTATCATTACCCTACCCAGGTTACCGACCTAACCGGTCACTAGCATATCATCACTTATATATATATCGGGAAACTGACCTTAACAAGGTCCCCTAGCATGTACCATCCTAGCTACCAGGATGCAGACACATCAATCAATAACATAATAACCATATCCGAATCTCAATCCAATAAAGGGCCGATCTTGGTGCTTTAGAACCTGTTAATATAGTTAGGATAACTCACCTCGAAACTGTCGGCTGAAAAGATAAGATCTTGCTGCTCCGAACTCTGACACGAACTCCTCCACTGAACATCAAAACGTACAACTCAATAAATACCCTTAATTACCAAAATACCCCTGGAAGACAACTGGTCAACCTTGGACAAGTCAAAGTCAACCCCTGACTGACCCTACTCGCCGAGTCAACCTGATGACTCGCCGAGTCCATATGCTCAGAACTTCCTTCAATCAGCGACCCAACTCGCCGAGTCACCCCAAGACTCGTCGAGTCCAACAACTCTGAGTCCACTCGCACCCAACTCACCGAGTCATCCCTTGACTCACCGATTCATCGAATCAACCAGAAATATTAGGACTTCCTCGACAAGACTCGCCGAGTCCAAATGGACTCGTCGAGTCCCAGGCTATCTTCAACCTACTCGACGAGTTGTTCTTCCAACTCATCGAGTTCCAGGCCATCTTCAAGCAACTCGTCGAGTCCACCCATGTGACTCGTCGAGTACCACCGATCTGAATCCATACAGAAGCATCTCAGGCCATGCAATTGATCCAAAACATAGATCCAACCTCTTACAATCCATTCATCACGTAAAGTGGCAAAATTTAAGGGAATCTAAAGAGATCTAAGCCTTATTCACCTTAGAACCAAGGTTTGGGACATGGTGGCTTCACTAAGCACTCAAACATAGGAACTTTAATGCACTCTAGGCCTTCAATATTCCAGATCTGAGGTAGCAACCTCAGATCTAACCTCCAAACTCCAAAACATTCCAAGAGATACTCCCCACAAACCCCAAAATGATGAAACTAGGAAGATACAACCCAAGAACGAAAGTATTACCTCCAAAAGATGCCTCAATAGCAACCAAACTCGAATCCAAGCAAAGCCCTTTGATCCAAGCCACTTCTCCTTCAAGATCTCTTCAAACAACACTTCTCCAAGCTCTAATTTGTTCAATAATGGGACTCTCCACGAATTTAGGGTTTCTGGAACTCAAAGGGGGAATAAGGGAGGCTGTAGAGGGGTATAATGCTCTTTATATAGGGCTCAACCCCGAAAATTAGGGTTTTCTCCATACAGCACCTACTCGCCGAGTCCATCTTTGGACTCGCCGAGTAGGCCACTTGACACGCGACCATAGCCGCGACCTGACTCGCCGAGGCTAACCATGGACTCGCCGAGTCACCCTCTAAAACTTACACTTTTAGCCCTTCAATTCTACTCTTGCGATTTCGGGATGTTACAATTCTCCCCCACTTAAATTAGGCTTTGTCCTCGAAGCCTACGACATCTCATCTTCAAATTACTTCCCACGACGTGCCACCTGACCTTGACCGAACCAAGTCCCTCAAAGTACAATCATAGAAACCAGAAGCTCACTTTCTCCTTCCATACGGTGTCCCCACCACCTACTCAAACCGGGCACCAGATGCACCCTCCGATAACCACACTCAACAACCGAGAATTACCCATGATGCCTTACTGCTCCAATTCTCATCTTTGACTTGACTCATATGGCTATAAAGCCACGAACCATCGGATCCCCGATCCAAATTCCACTCTATCCATCCCATGTCGACCGAAAGACCCATTCTTCCATTTTGGAGCAACTCCCCCGAGTTCTCCTCTCGCAATCACACGCACATGCTGATCTAGCTCTAGCACCCTCAGGTTTGGATAACCTAATACACTAATGATATCCTCAAACATCCTTCCAGGATAAACCGCTGATACATACCCAAGATCCTGATCAGAATCTCACTGAGAGTCCAAGAGTCTCTCTCTGTATCCCTTCCGAACCCCTCTCCCTGGCTCTACACCGCGGTATTCCCTCCGCGCCCTGAGCAACATATCAAGTCGAATGAGCTTTTATTCTACCGCCACAACACACTACTAAAGACCATCGACGGACCACTCCAATCATAACTCTACACTGCCGCTTTCACTTCCGTGAATTCGCACTCCCTTTTGGAATTTCATTCCTCCCTCTTTCCTTACCAAGGAAACCACTCATCCGCCCAGTCACCATGACAGGCACTATGGTGCTCCTCCCACGCTACACTACCTCTTTTAAGCGTACCCGACATCCATGCATCACCACTACGCTGACTCTCATCGCAGGGACTTTCAAGCCCATTCACTACCTTCACTGCTCAAAATTGCTACCCGGGGCCAGACCTCCCAGTGTAATCCCACTGCAACATACGCAACCCATAACCTCGAACCGATCCAACAATACTCGCAGAGTCTTCAGCATCACTGGACCGCCTCCCTAGGCCTTCAGCCAATCTGGACCACTCTCAGAACCTTCAGCCAATCTGACTGGACCGTCCTCCGAGCCTTTGGCCTGACTGGTACGCCTACCGGCCTTCAGTCTATCCGGACCGCTCAACTAACATTCATCATTCTGAACTATCCCTTCGGGTGTCACACCCCGAAAACCAAAGGCGGAAATGTCTCCAGGGTTGACTCCAAGTTGAGTATCAAATCCAATGTACATAGTAAGCAAAGTAAACAACCATGACATTACATATCAAAGTTTAAATTTGTTCAAAAGTAAAGTTGTACATTCGTAATACATAGTATATATGAACAAAAGTAGAGACGAGTCTTCTGTACGCTCTGTCTTCTCCAAAAGATTTGCTAGGTACCTGTCTAATGTGGACCTGAGAATACAAGCAGTTTGAAAATCAGCATAAAGCTGGTGAGTTCATAAGATGTTTGCTTTGTGAAAATGTACGAGTTTCCTTTTGTTTATCGAAAAGTTGTTATCCAAGAAAATCCCATATTTTCTTAAGAGAGAAGGTTAATTGATTGTTAGGTTACACGATTCTGGTTATGTTTAACTATGAACCCAGGAAAGTCCCATACTTTCCTAATTATACATTACTAGTTGTGAAATATGTAATGTTATTCGGTTTGCTACTCTTTCTAGTTATATAAGTGTTACCCAGGAAAGCCCCATGCTTTCCTGCATGTTGGTTTCTAATGTGAAAGATGTTAAAGATGTAAAAGATATACAAGTGATTAGGTAATGTTTTGATTTCCCCAGGAAAACCCCATGTTTCCCTGACTGTGCGTGTGTGTGTCTTTACTGGTTACGGTGATACTCAGTATTCTTCTTCTTAAACATATTCGTGTACTTATTTGCCCTCGTATTCGTATTCGTTAATGTATTCGTTTCTCTATTCTTACTCCTATTAATTTTCGTATTCGTATTCGTATTCGTAGTCGTATTCGTATTCGTATTCGTAGTCGTATTCCTATCCTTAATCCTACTCCTAATATTATTCGTATTCGTATTCGTATTCGCAGTCGTATTCGTATTCGTATTCGTTCTGTTCCTAATTATAGTTTCGTTAACCATTCTGTTCCTAGTTATAGATGTGTTATTCGTTCTGTTTCTATTTATAGCTTCGTATTCGTTTTCGTTTTCGTAATTAGTTATCATTGGAAATTAGTAAGTTATTCGTAGTTTATGAAACATAGTTTAGATTAGAGCATTTCATCGAGATATCTATGATTCGTTTGAAAGCTAAATTCGTAATTCGAACAATTTGATAAACACAGTTATTGATATTAGAACATACATAATGAAAACGATTTAACTGAAAACAATAAGTTTGAGTACAAGTTTTCCTTGTACTTTTGCTTGTATTCCCCCCTTGAAAACAGTGAAAACAGTTGAAAAAGGGTAGGGGTATGAACTCACCGGACGAGAAATGCGGCGAATTCGGATGCTAAGTGTTGGTCCGGGATTCATAAACACGCGAGGTTCCTAATTATGATGTAAAGATACACATTTGTATCTAATTAGGATTTAGATTGATTGTTTGGTAAGGACCATTACTTGTAATCACGGAAAACACTCCATTACGAGTGTTTAGAGGGACCCGGGTGGCGTTTAGGGACGGGAATTGAAGCGAGGGACTTGGGACTTGAGTTTACTCCCCATGTATAAACTTATACAAGTGTTTTTGGTCTAAAACACCCATTCCCCATGATTTTACGGCCGTAAACTCATGGTGGGTGGTTTATGGTGCAAATTTGTGTCATAAAGGGATATGGACACTTGGAAATGCTTGGATTAATTTTTCTTAAGGCTTGGATTGAATTAAAAACATCATTTACAATACATAAGGGAGTTTATAGCCTAGGCATGGGGTCTTTGGCCGTAAACTCTCAAATCTCCAAGATTTAGTGTTTTTAAGGTGTTAAAATCAATCACATGTGATTCTAAAAATTCCCAGAAGCCTAGAAATGAGTTTAAGGCACCATTTGACACCTTTTTATGAGTTTACGGCCATGAGACATGTTCTATGGCCGTAAACTCTCAAATGTGGGATTTTGATGTTTGTAAAGCCTTAAAACTATTTTTGGTTGGTCCTTTGATTTATTCCAAGGCTTTTGGTGGTGTTGGATGGCTTTCAAACACCCTAGATTTGGATTTGCACCATGTTTCATGGAGTTTACAGCCCAAGCACAAGCCTTGGCTGTAAACTCATGTTAGTCCCCCAAAAATTGTGTTTCATGTGTCCAAATGCAAAGATCTATGTTCTATAATTCATAACTAAGACATATGAGTGGTTTGGAAGGGTTTAAGGGCATGAAAACCCTAGTTTAATGAGTTTACGGCCCAAGAATGATCCTTGGCCGTAAACTCCTTCAAATGACTCAAAATCCAAGTTTAAAATGTTATAAGTCTAATTCATAAAGCCATCTAGCTATATCTAAGGTCCAATTGTGCTTAGGAAGGGTTTTTGAGCTCCAAAACCCATGATATATGAGTTTACGGTCTAGGATGGTTCCATGGCCGTAAACTCATGATTATGGTCATATTTCATGCTTTGAACTCGAATTTGAAGGCTAGGAATGTTACATAACAAGCTATGGGAAGTACCTCAAAGATTTGGAGCTTAAAATTGATGATTTGGACCTTTAAACTTGGATTTAGGAGAGAGGTTAGAGAGAGAGTAGAGAGAGGAAGAAAAAGCTTCAAATGAGTGCTTAGATAACTTTAAATAGTGTCTAAGTTTTGGACACGGTGGAATTCTACCCGATACCGGCATTAAGCGCGGCTTTTGGTCGCACCCGATTAAGTTACCGTCACCCGGCGGAAATGTTTCTATCTTTTTGAAATGAACAATTTTGGGTTAATTCCATGAGTTCCTAAGGGATTTGAACACTCATTAAATTATAATAAACGTATAAATTTAGTTAATTAACCCAAAGCGATAATGAAATGGGTCGACTAACGGCGAAATCTCACGGGTAGAACAAGTTTTCGACGATGGAAAACTTCGGGTTGTTACATTATCCCCCCGTTAGAGGGAATTTTGTCCCGAAATTCAAAGATTCGAACTCAAATTGCAAGTTGAAAAGAGAATCGTGGATGAGTTTACTGTTTTGGATCTTCACGCTTCCACGTGGAATCGAGTCTCTAGTAGACGTTCCAGTGAACCCTCACTATCGGGAAGCATCTAGGTTTCGTTGGGTAGATATTTCTAAAAGACCAAGACGTGACGTACCATAGGAATGTTTCTACGTTACGAGGTTAACCAAAGTTTATAGGTTACGGAATCAATCCTAATGAGGATTTCGAAAAGTTCTACGTTTATGGAGAGATTCGAATGAATAGATAACAGTTTATCTTTCTAGATTAGAGTTGAAAAAGAACTGCAAGCAAAATGAACGTCGAAAAGGAATATACCTGGGGCAACTGTGGGATCGGTGGATGTTTCACCTTGTCTTATAGCTAGGACTCTTCCAGAGTTGCCAGCTGTTGTTGCATTGGGGCAGTTTATCTTATAATGCCCGACCTTTCCGCAACCATAACAAACCTGATTAATGCCCGCTCCGGGAGCTTGATTTGTTGGCGTTCTACAATTACGTGCAAGGTGACCCTCTTGGACACAATTTTTGCAAAGTTTTATACGACAGGGACCGGGGATATAGTGGTGGTAACTGCACTGGTTACACCACGGGAGAACACCGGCATATCCGGTAACAGGTGCCTGAGCTGGGGAACCGATGACGGGTACAACAGCAGGGGTAGTGGCAGCGTGGACTGTCACCATTTGTTGTCTCTTCGAGTACTCCTGGGAAGGCTGATATTTATCCCCTGCCTCCCAGTACTTTCTTTTCTCACCACTTCTTTCTGTCAGCTCAGGAGTGGTGGCTGCTTCCTCTACGTCCTCACTATGGTCAATCAAGATTTGCGCTAGGCATTTGGCGCTGTCGTATGTATCCGGCCTCGCAGCTAAGACGTTCCCTTTGGTTGGCTGGGTTAATCCCCAGATAAACCTTTCAATCTTCTTGCTTTCAGGGGTAACCATCCCTTGACAGAGAAGTGCTAGGTCGTCAAACCTAGATGTGTATGTGGCGATATCGAAACCTTTCATCTTCAGATTCCAAAGTTCATGCTCCAACTTCTGGATTTCACCCCGAGGGCAATACTCAGCGTGTAGAAGTTCCTTCATAACTTCCTAACCCATAGCATTGGCTACATGTAGAGTTAGAGATTTGACTCGGCTGTTCCACCAAGTCAGGGCTTTGTTGGTGAGAGTGCAAGCGGCAAACTTCACTTTGTCGGATTCTGAACAAGCACAGATCTCGAAGATGGATTCGATTCTTTCTAACCATTGAGTTAGAGCAATGACACCTCCTGTGCCATCGAAGAATGTAGGTTTTGCATGCATAAAGTCTTTATAGGAACACTCCTTTCGGTGTCCCTGGCTATTTTCCTGGTTTTGAGGTTGGGGACCACCTCCCGAACTACCGGGTTTCGTTTGCAACATGGCTGCTGAAAATGTTGCAGTTAAAACTGACTGAAGGGTTGCCAGGTCGATTTGAAGAGAAGGTGGTGTTTGAGGAGGGTTGTTGTTGTTCTGCGAGCTGGGTCTCTTTCTTGGAGGCATCTTGATCTAATAAGATCAGGAAGAGAGGATGATAAGTCCTCTGAATTGAATCAAGAGATATGATACAAAGGATATCTCTTTATGGCATACATAGAATTCTATTAAGCGATAAAGCAGGAAGGATTTATCAAACAGATAAATTATCTCTAAAGAAATGATTAAGGAGTAACGCTAGGATGAGAAATTTTATAACGGATTTGGCTCGAGAAATACTCCCATAGTATTTCATGATTCGCTGCAGCGACGGCTCATTGTTTGGGTATTGGGTAAATCTTAGGCATGCAGCGTACCACAGTCACTCCCAAGCACATGTTGGCCGTGTCTTGCATGAATATAGTGGGCCAGGCTATATTGATACTAGACACGACTACATAACTGCCCAGGTTTAACCGCAGTGTACAATACCCATTTACTTATGTTTTGTTCTACTTGTAGTTACGGATTTTCGACTGTCGGGTATACTTATATACTTTTGAAAATACTTATATTTGAGGTATACTTTTAGTTCAGAGCATTTAGGCCCTTTAGTGTTTATAGTTTTATACCATGTAAGGTTTGGTATACTCCATTCACTATAAACAAGGGCTCTGATACCAATCTGTCACACCCCGAAAACCAAAGGCAGAAACGTCTCTGGGGTTGACTCCAAGTTGAGTATCAAATCCAATGTACATAGTAAGCAAAGTAAATAACCATTACATTACATATCAAAGTTTACATTTGTTCAAAAGTAAAGTTGTACATTCGTAATACATAGTATATATGAACAAAAGTAGAGACGAGTCTTCTGTACGCTCCGTCTTCTCCAAAAGATTTGCTAGGTACCTGTCTAATGTGGACCTGAGAATACAAGCAGTTTGAAAATCAGCATAAAGCTGGTGAGTTCATAAGATGTTTGCTTTGTGAAAATGTACGAGTTTCCTTTTGTTTATTGAAAAGTTGTTATCCAAGAAAATCCCATATTTTCTTAAGAGAGAAGGTTAATTGATTGTTAGGTTACACGATTCTGGTTATGTTTAACTATGAACCCAGGAAAGTCCCATACTTTCCTAATTATACATTACTAGTTGTGAAATATGTAATGTTATTCGGTTTGCTACTCTTTCTAGTTATATAAGTGTTACCCAGGAAAGCCCCATGCTTTCCTGCATGTTGGTTTCTAATGTGAAAGATGTTAAAGATGTAAAAGATATACAAGTGATTAGGTAATGTTTTGATTTCCCCAGGAAAACCCCATGTTTCCCTGACTGTGCGTGTGTTTGTCTTTACTGGTTACGGTGATATTCAGTATTCTTCTTCTTAAACATATTCGTGTACTTATTCGCCCTCGTATTCGTATTCATTAATGTATTCGTTTCTCTATTCTTACTCCTATTAATTTTCGTATTCGCATTCGTATTCGTAGTCGTATTCGTATTGGTATTCGTAGTCGTATTCCTATCCTTAATCCTACTCCTAATACTATTCGTATTCGTATTCGTATTCGTATTCATATTCGCAGTCGTATTCGTATTCGTATTCGTTCTGTTCCTAATTATAGTTTCGTTAACCATTCTGTTCCTAGTTATAGATGTGTTATTCGTTCTGTTTCTATTTATAGCTTCGTATTCGTTTTCGTTTTCGTAATTAGTTATCATTGGAAATTAGTAAGTTATTCGTAGTTTATGAAACATAGTTTAGATTAGAGCATTTCATCGAGATATCTATGATTCGTTTGAAAGCTTAATTCGTAATTCGAACTATTTGATAGGCACAGTTATTGATATTAGAACATACAGAATGAAAACGATTTAACTAAAAACAATAAGTTCGAGTACAAGTTTTCCTTGTACTTTTGCTTGTATTCCCCCCTGAAAACAGTGAAAACAGTTGAAAAAGGGTAGGGGTATGAACTCCCCGGACGAGAAATGTGGCGAATTCGGATGCTAAGTGTTGGTCCAGGATTCGTAAACACATGAGGTTCCTAATTATGATGTAAAGATACACATTTGTATCTAATTAGGATTTAGATTGATTGTTTGGTAAGGACCATTACTTGTAATCACGGAAAACACTCCATTACGAGTGTTTGGAGGGACCCGGGTGGCGTTTAGGGACGGGAATTGAAGCGAGGGACTTGGGACTTGAGTTTACTCCCCATGAATAAACTTATACAAGAGTTTTTGGTCTAAAACACCCATTCCCCATGAGTTTACGGCCGTAAACTCATGGTGGGTGGTTTATGGTGCAAATTTGGGTCATAAAGGGATATGGACACTTGGAAATGCTTGGATTAATTTTTCTTAAGGCTTGGATTGAATTAAAAACATCATTTACAATACATAAGGGAGTTTACGGCCTAGGCATGGGGTCTTTGGCCGTAAACTCTCAAATCTCCAAGATTTAGTGTTTTTAAGGTGTTAAAATCAATCACATGTGATTCTAAAAATTCCCACAAGCCTAGAAATGAGTTTAAGGCACCATTTGACACCTTTTTTTGTGAGTTTACGGCCATGAGACATGTTCTATTGCCGTAAACACTCAAATGTGGGATTTTGATGTTTGTAAAGCCTTAAAACTATTTTTGGTTGGTCCTTTGATTTATTCCAAGGCTTTTGGTGGTGTTGGATGGCTTTCAAACACCCTAGATTTGGATTTGCACCATGTTTCATGGAGTTTACGGCCCAAGCACAATCCTTGGCCGTAAACTCATGTTAGTCCCCCAAAAATTGTGTTTCATGTGTCCAAATGCAAAGATCTATGTTCTATAATTCATAACTAAGACATATGAGTGGTTTGGAAGGGTTTAAGGGCATGAAAACCCTAGTTTAATGAGTTTACGGCCCAAGAATGATCCTTGGCCGTAAACTCCTTCAAATGACTCAAAATCCAAGTTTAAAATGTTATAAGTCCAATTCATAAAGCCATCTAGCTATATCTAAGGTCCAATTGTGCTTAGGAAGGGTTTTTGAGCTCCAAAACCCATGATATATGAGTTTATGGCCAAGGATGGTTCCATGGTCGTAAACTCATGATTATGGTCATATTTCATGCTTTGAACTCGAATTTGAAGGCTAGGAATGTTACATAAAAAGCTATGGGAAGTACCTTAAAGATTTGGAGCTTAAAATTGATGATTTGGACCTTTAAACTTGTATTTAGGAGAGAGGTTAGAGAGAGAGTAGAGAGAGGAAGAAAAAGCTTCAAATGAGTGCTTAGATAACTTTAAATAGTGTCTAAGTTTTGGACATGGTGGAATTCTACCCGATACCGGCATTAAACGCGGCTTTTGGTCGTACCCGATTAAGTTACCGTCACCCGGCGGAAATGTTTCTATCTTTTTGAAATGAACACTTTTGGGTTAATTCCATGAGTTCCTAAGGGATTTGAACACTCATTAAATTATAATAAACGTATAAATTTAGTTAATTAACCCAAAGCGAGAACGAAACGGGTCGACTAACGGCGAAATCTCACGGGTAGAACAAGTTTTCGACGATGGAAAACTTCGGGTTGTTACATCGGGAAATCCTCCTGTGCATACCGTTCTAGCCCTCTAGGGGTTCCGAACTCTATCTCCATCATACATACTCGATCCCAGTCCGCTCCCATGCCTTCCACAATCAACTGCTCTAGGTCTGTATTCCACCCCGCACACCTGTTACTCACCCATACGAGCCTGCTCTCGACTGATAGAAATATCGTTGAATTCCCCAAGCAGCTAAACAACCTCTCAGACCCAACGATCATCTGGAGAATCTCCAATTCTCGCCCACTTAAGATACTGACAATAAATGACCGGTCGCCATCACCGATCTCCCAAAGTAACCTTGCAGAAAATCAACACTTACACGCAAAATGTTTCTCACCAGCGCCAACAACCTTCATAAAAATCATGTTTCCACGCTGCACAACCCGCTCGAAAAGAAGCCAATCTTCAACTATCCATTCCTCAGACTGCAGAATCTACCCAGCCTTCAAACCAACGCCGCATCTGCCACTAATCCTCACAAGATAATCAACGACAGCTCGAAGTACAAATCCATAACCATAATGATCCTTCAGGGAACAAAGGATACCAAAACGAAATCTCGATCACAACTCGCCAAACCCTCAAGGAACAACGGATACCACACGAAAACCCGAAACGCAATTCCATAACCAACCTACGAAACTAGCAGATAACAATACTCCACAACAATCGTAAATAATCAAAAACAGCAGAAAGAACATACCCGCAGCAGCAAGCTGAAAAACACGACCCTAAGCCCTTGAGGGCTCCGCTCCACCCTGACCTCCACCTGTGATCCTCAACGTAGCCGGTGCTGGAGCCTGCACCAGCCCTGCAGCAAGCCGTGGACAGTTGACCTTCAAATGTCCAACCTGATGACAATGATAGCATATCCTCAAATCCCGAACCGGCACTGACTGCCGACAATCCCTCGCATAGTGTCCCTCCTTTCCGCACTTGCGGCATGCTCCACCGGACCGATAAACCCCGGCATGACCCCTTCCACACTTTCCACAGACATGGCTACCCTGATCTCCCATCCTGGAATCAACGGTCTTAGATCGTTTCGTCGCCGGCTGCGACTGAACCGGAGCTTGCCTCAGCTCATGCATCTGGAACACAATCTATAACTCACGTCGCCTGGCGGCCTCCTCAACTCCAGCAAAGTCTTGCACCTCTGCGCAGACACAAACTGTCTGATGTCTCTCTTTAGCATACTCAGATATCGGGGCATCTGAGCCTGCTCCGAAGCGAACTTAGGGAAAAACATCGCCCGCTCAGTAAACATCCTGGTGATTTCCGTCACCGACTCCGAATCCTGTTTCAGCTACAAGAACTCCTGAGCCAACCTCTCCCTCTCGACCTGCGGAACATAACGAGTGCTGAACATCTCTCAGAACCGATCCCATGAAATCGTAGCTCTCTGCGCATCCGAGTACGACCCCGTGGTCAATCTCCACCAATCCTTTGTCCCGAGCCTTAACAGGTTCAGAGCACACCTCACCCTTTGATCAGCAGGGCATGAACACGTGAAGAAACATCCCTCCACATCTGATAACCATCTCATAGCAACGATCGGATCCTGAACTCCATCAAAAGTGGGTGGCTTCGTATTATCGAAGTCCAGATACTAAAAACCTCTACTAGCTCCTCCCCCTGCTGCTGCTACAGCTGCTGTAGCCGCCGTGGCAGCCGTCTCCGTGAGAGCCCTATAGCGCTCATCAAAATACTCCACCATGGCGGTCTTGATCGACCCAAACGACTTCGGCAGCTCAGCTCGAAACAATGCAGCAACCTCATCATGCAGGATCTCACGAATCCTCGCATCCAACTCGTGCGTACTCATCTGACTGACAACCTCTGGCTGTACAGACCCACCTAGAACTCCCTCTCCTGCTCCTGATCCTGACCCGGATCCACTCCCAGCGTGCCCTGAAATCTCCATACTGAAAATAAAACACAAAATCTCAGACATATTCCACTATCCCGGGAACCAGCTCTCCTCCCAACCCTAGAGGTCATGGTTTCCCTGATATGCGTATGAGTCCGTGCTTTCAGTAGTACGGGCCCATACTACCTTCCACACCTACCCATATTTGTATGATGTACTCCCACAACACCCTAGCGACATACATAACAACGCTCTATCCTCACAACTAGAGGAACACTAGAAATCTCTCAGAAGGAACCCTAGGCTAGCAGGCATCATAAATCAGCAACTCATCAATAAATACTGAAGATCCCTAGCCTAACTCTAGCATGCTGTTCTATCAAAGCTCAATAAAACAATTGTCATGTATGGTATTTTGGGGTTACTTACTGGCTCCGGCTGATCGTACCTCCGCATCCTCCTTTACTTATTTTGAAAACCATTTTAAATTCTATTTTGAAAACCCTCCTCGATTTGAGACTGGAGTCACACAAGGGTTCCTCCAATTCACTCAAACCAAGGCTCTGATACCAACTTGTAACATCCGAAAAATACAACCAATTTAAATTTTTCAAAACAACCCGATTTTCATTAAAATGTTTACAAAAGGTTTTCAATACAATTCATTTAGAGTGTTTCCAGGATCACATTACTACAAAACCATGAGGAGCGGTACGATCGTGCCTTCGCCTTGCCACAGTCTCCTGAAGAACCTGAAAAACATTAAACCACAACTGTAAGCCCGAAAGCTTAGTGAGATACCCCCAAAATACCAACCACGTATACGCCCTTCCAGGCTGCGACCTTCCGGTCCAAAACATATAAAACATATATAACATAACAGAACATAGAACAACCATGCATATCGGGTCTACTGTGTGACTGGTTCGCCGTATCGGGCCTTCAGTCCATCGGATCCATCCTCCAGGTCTAGTCATGTCCTTCGAGTCTACAGTGGGGTTGGTCCGCCCGCATCGGGCCTTCAACCCACCTGGTCCACTCTCTGAGTCTACAGTGTGACTGGTCCACCGCATCAGGCCTTCAGTCGGCCTGGTCCACTCTCCGAGCCTCGGCACGTCTGGTCCGCCCTTGTGGTGCCTACAGCCTATCCGGACCGCTCGCTGGGCCTTCGGAATAACCGGTCGGCCCTGGGTATCTTGGCCTACAGCACAAAGCAGGACCCACCTCAACGCATCTCCAGTCCGAACAACCATGTGCCCAAAACATACAATCATATAACAGTCGTAGCCAACAAACCGAACAAACAGATCACATAGCGTATCATTACCCTACCCAGGTTACCAACCTAACCGGTCACTAGCATAGCATCACTTATATATATATATCGGGAAACTGACCTTAACAAGGTCCCCTAACATGTACCATCCTAGCTACCAGGATGCAGACACATCAAACAATAACATAATAACCATATCCGAATCTCAATCCAATAAAGGGCCGACCTTGGTGCCTTAGACCCTGTTGATATAGTGAGGATAACTCACCTCGAAACTGTCGGCTGAAAAGATAAGATCCCGCTGCTCCGAACTCTGACACGAAATCCTCCACTGAACATCAAAACATACAACTCAATAAATACCCTTAATTAACAAAATACCCCTGGAAGACAACTGGTCAACCTTGGACAAGTCAAAGTCAACCCCTGACTGACCCTACTCGCCGAGTCAACCTGATGACTCGCTGAGTCCATATGCTCAGAACTTCCTTCAATCAGCGAGCCAACTCGCCGAGTCACCCCAAGACTCGTCGAGTCCAACAACTCTGAGTCCACTCGCACCCAACTCACCGAGTCATCCCTTGACTCACCGATTCATCGACTCAACCAGAAATATTGGGACTTCCTTGACAAGACTCGCCGAGTCCAAATGGACTCGTCGATTCCAAGGCTATCTTCAACCTACTCGCCGAGTTGTTCTTCCAACTCGTCGAGTTCCAGGCCATCTTCAAGCAACTCGTCGAGTCCACCCATGTGACTCGACGAGTACCACCGGTCTGAATCTATACAGAAGCATCTCAGGCCATGCAATTTATCCAAAACGTAGATCCAACCTCCTACAATCCATCCATCACGTAAAGTGGCAAACTTTGTGGGAATCTAAAGAGATCTAAGCCTTATTCACCTTAGAACCAAGGTTTGGGACATGGTGGCTTCACTAAGCACTCAAACACAGGAACTTTAATGCACTCTAGGCCTTCAATATTCCAGATCTAAGGTAGCAACCTTAGATCTAACCTCCAAACTCCAAAACATTCCAAGAGATACTCCCCACAAACCCCAAAATGATGAAACTAGGAAGATACAGCCCAAGAACGAAAGTATTACCTCAAAAAGATGCCTCAATAGCAACCAAACTCGAATCCAAGCAAAGCCCTTTGATCCAAGCCACTTCTCCTTCAAGATCTCTTCAAACAACACTTCTCCAAGCTCTAATTTGTTCAATAATGGGACTCTCCACGAATTTAGGGTTTCTGGAACTCAAGGGGGGAATAAGGGAGGCTGTGGAGGGGTATAATGCTCTTTATATAGGGCTCAACCCCGAAAATTAGGGTTTTCTCCATACAGCACCTACTCGCTGAGTCCATCTTTGGACTCGCCGAGTAGGCCACTTGACACGCGACCATAGCCGCGCCCTGACTCGCCGAGTCTAACCATGGACTCACCGAGTCACCCTCTAAAACTTACACTTTTAGCCCTTCAAATCTACTCTTGCGATTCCGGGATGTTACACTACGCCTCACCGAATAGTTGAGAATCGGATCATGGGCTTCAATGATGTTAGACAGAGCTCCGTGGACATCTGAAACACAACTCTTGACCACAACTTTCTCAGACTGAAGAGAATCGATCTCCTTCTCGGCTTGGGAGAGCTGATGAGTTGCCAAGGTAAGCTCAGAAGACTTTCGGGCAAGCTCTTCCTTTGTGGTAGATTCGGTGGCAAGAGTAGCTTGGAAGGATAGAAGACGATCCGCAACCGAAGACTGAAATGATTGGTTGTCTTCTTTGAGTTTTTGGTGAAAGCTGGCAAATTGATCTTTTTCCGTTTCGAAGGAATGGACCAGTTTCTCCACAACGGTGCGGATCTTCTTAGTGTTTGTCTCTGATGCCGCCTGTAAAGACTCCAGCCAGATATGGGTGTCTTGAAATAGTTTTTCAACTTTTTCGGTCGCAACAGCACTAGCCTTCATGGATTTATCAATGGCAGCAACAGCTGAGCCAATAGATGCTTCATGTGCTTTGGAGAGTCACTCCATCATATTTTGAATAGCAGCCTCAGAAAAGTGAGATGTTGAGGAGGAGGAAGAAGCCACAAGATTATCAATCTTCTCGTGGAGTTCCTTGATGTGCTTTTTAGTGACCGGAGCATCATCATCATCATCACTCTGAAGTTGATAGGGGCTGTAGTAGATGGAGTCAAAAACGGTATCCTCCCCTCCCAGAAAGGTTTCGGTTTCAGCAGATGGAGTAGGAGATAAGGGTGCAGTGGGTGGTTCGGTAGTGATAGTGGGTTCGGGTGCAAATGTAGGTTCGGGTTGTTAAGTAGAAACCCCCATATCAGATACGTTGGTTAGAACCTCACGGGTAGTAGTGGTGGTGGCTTCTGTAAAAAGTGGTGGGGGAAGGGTGGCTGTTGTGGTTTGAAGAGAAGTAGTTATGGGGGGGAATAGAAATAGGGTTAGATATGGAGGGAATGGAAATGGAGGAGGTTATGATGGGAATGGAAGAGGTGGGTATAGGAGAAGGGCAAGGAGGTTTTGATGAAATATGTACCTCATGACCAGGTGAGTGAGGCGGAGTTTCGCCTCTAGCTGACTCATCTGAGTGAGAGTGGTTCTCTTCCGAGTCGCTGGAGGAAGAAGAGAGAATAAGTTTTCTCTTGGGTTGGACTCTCTTCTTCTTCGCTGGTGGGGAAAGATCTGGTTTTGAGGGTTTTCGCTTCTTAGGAGAAGGACCCTTTGCCCCCTTTGCTGCTTTCTTTATCTTCCCTTGCTCGGGTTTCTTTCCTCTAGCAGCAGGTTTATCTGCATCATTAATGGACTGAACCATTTCAACATAAAGTTCCCTTGGGCCCGAAGGACGAAAGTCCTTGTAGGCTTTCATGATGATGCTGTTCTTGGACACCCCAGCGAACATAGAGTCCGGAATGGATCTGACAAATGAAAATTTTGTCGGATCGGTGACAATTATTTTGGTGGTGTGGAAGACGCTGATGGTGGAGAGAAGGGAACCTGCAACAGTAGGGACATGAAGTTTATCCATGGCCCACTTGGTGATGAGCGTCCAGAACCTGGCGTAGGATACCTCAGTGTGGTGAGAGGAGGAGGCTAGGCTCTGAATGAGTTGTTTCCATAGAACCGAGCCATAGTCGAGATTAAGGCCATGATATAGACCATAAAGAATGGTCATAAACAGTTTGCTGGCCCCATCAGAACCAGAACTACACTCAGAGAGCCCTTTGAATAGAATGGTGAAGAAACCATTCCATGGAGGAGGGAAACACGATTTCTTGAATCTTGTGACCGTTGTGTGAATCTCCGCGTAACCCATATTGTAGAACATCGAAAATAATTGCCCGACGGTAATGGTGTCGGGATTAACCCTAGATTCATCAGCTTCAAAGCCTAGGAGCCAACAGAATCGTTGCTTGGAGATGGAGGTCTTGTGTGAAAGAAGATCAAAGTAGATGCGATCCACTGATCTATCATAGTGGGCCGTGGAGAAGACCTGGGAAAGGCATTCCATCGGTACTACCTCGACTTTGGAAAGAGCGAGCACCAACGGAGAGTATTTGAGGCACTCCACCATGGGATACATGTAATTCTCGTAAACTTTAGGGTTGAGATCAATCACCAGGCTTTGTTGAGCACGGATTGGAAGAATATTTGTGCGGGAGCAGGTCTCCTGAACTGATGAAGAATCCGCCATTGTTGAAGGTAGAAGATGATGAACAGTAGATGAGAAATCGCCTGATTTTGCTCGTTTGAGTTTTGATTGTGGTAAATTTGGAATGAAGCAGATGTGTTCCTTTTATACCGTGGGTAGAGGAGAGAGAAAGATCATCCCCAAATCTTCTTGATGCAATAAAACGGTTTCGGATTTGACTGAAGCGCGACGGTTGGAACCCCCGATGATTACGCATGAGAGAGAAGAACTGTTACGTTTTGCACGCGTGCCCATCACCTCACTATTGAGGCCGTTACTCTGTCGGCTAAGTCAACATCTTATCTGTTTAATAGATGTCATCCAAACATAAGATTATAAGGTAACCGAACGAGAAGTTTGGAAAATCAAAGATTTTCATGCATAGAGTGTGAAAGATAAGGAAATAAAGCGAGATATATGGTAAGTAGTGATGTCAAAATAGACACAAAACAGTTGATCCCGAGCACGAATCACTTTCTTCAAGGTCAAGAGAGACCTCAAAGTGTTTGTATGGATTCTCGTTGAATTACAATCAATCACTTTCTAAGAAGTGTTGAAAGGCATCTTTTTGTTAGGCATAAAAGGGTGGCTTTCGCTTCAATTTAGAATCCCGGATCTTGACATAAGACCGAGACTAAATGAAGTACTTGTGAGACCGATGAGGTCTGTTGAACAAGTAGGCTGGATAACAGATATAGTGACTTGGAGAAGATATATGATGGTGATATCTCAAAAAAAAAATTAAACTGGATTCTAAGGGAAGAAATGTTATGGTAAATAACAAATTCATAAGAATCGCACAACCAAAGAGAGATTTCATGTTGACCGTCAATTCATGATAGGTATTGAATTTTGGGTTTCACTAAGCACGTAGTGACACGTGGCTTAGATCATAAACACAGATATTTTGTAACCATAAACCTCAGTGGTTAATTCTGAGAGTCTCAAGGGTTACGATATGGGACCGAAATATGATGGAGAAGAGTAAGGTGGTGAAGAAAAGCGATAGTACCTCTGCTGAAAATAGTGACCAAGCAGTAAACTCTCAACCCATATGAGAAAAGAGTAAGGTAGCTCAGGATTAGAATAAAAGGAGCAGCCTTATTGGGAAGACAAGGTTTGTATATACCTAGTCATTAAGGCTTTTATTCAAAATCAGTTGAGGCTTTGGACAACATGCAGCAGCATGCTTCTAGGGACGCTTAACTAGTTAATATAAAGTATGAGAACCAAACCTATCCCAAGTATAGTTAAACAAGAATGAGACAAAGATATTTTTGGAGATTTTAAGATTGTGAAAAGAGAAAAACCAAACAAAATAAGTAATAAAAAAAATGAACCGAACCCGAAATGGACCGAACGCTCGGTTCATTTCGGTTAAAAAAGAATTTTTGAATTTTTGGAAAACAGCTTTACAAAAGGGAAAAACCAACACAGAATAAGTAATAATAATAAATAATAAATAAAATTTTTTTTTGAACCGAACCCGAAATGGACCGAACGCTCGATTCATTTCGGTTCCTAAAAAAAATATTTTTGGATTTTTGGAAAACAGCTTTACAAAAGTGTACAACCATAGATAACACCTTTTTGAGATTGAGCGAAAATATGTGCTATGGGACCAAACCCGAAATAAACCGAACATTCGGTTCATTTCGGTTCCCATGTTAACCGAACCCGAAATAGACCGAACGTTCGTTTCATTTCGGTTCATTTCGCTCGTTACTTTTAACTTTGGGATGAAGTCTTTGGTACCGATTCGGATTCCATCATTCCCAGACCATGAAGGATTTTATTGAAACTGGCTTCAGGTAGAGCTTTGGTGAAGATATCTTCCAGTTGATCGGTGGTTCGAACAAAGTGAATTTCAACATTTCCATCCTGCACATGATCCTTAATGAAGTGATACCTTAGTGCTATATGCTTGGTCTTAGAATGTTGCATTGGGTTATGACAAATCCTAATTGCACTTTCAAAATCGCAATATAGTGGGATCTTTTTCATGTTAAGTCCATAATCCCTGAGCTGGCTTTGGATCCATATGACTTGAGATTTGCAGGAGGCGGCTGCGATGTACTCTGCTTCGGCTGTAGAAAGGGAAACGCAGGTTTGCTTCTTTGACTACCAGCTGACCAATTTCCCATCAAGGAATTGTCAACCCCCTGTGGTGCTTTTCCTGTCTGAACCACATCCTCCAAGGTCTGCATCAGAGAAGGCTTGAATGAAGAAGCCTGAGTTGGATGGATACCATACACTGAGAGAGGTAGTTCGCTTCAGGTACCTAAGTATATTCTTCACTGCAAGCATATGAGGTTCTCGTGGGTTCGCCTGAAACCTAGCACAATAACATACGGAAAACATGATGTCAGGCCTGCTAGCAGTAAGATACATTAATGACCCAATCATTTGGCGGTATAGCGTAATGTCAACGGCTGGTTTCTCCAGTGAAGGTGTGAGTTTGGTTTCGAATGCCATTGGAACCTTGACCTTTGAATCTCCCATCATACCAAATTTGGCAAGAAGAGTTTTGGTGTATGCTTCCTGGTTGATAAAGATGCCTTCGGGTCCCTGTCTAATATTTAATCCAAGAAAAAAGTTAATCGGACCCATGGAGCTCATTTCAAATTCAGTCTCCATCAGCTTTCTGAATTCAGCTGTTAAGCTCGTTTTCGTTGAGCCAAAGATGATATCATCGACATAAATTTGTACAATCATAAGGTGGTTACCTTCCTTTTTATGAAATAAGGTTGGATCAACCGAACCTTGTTTGAATTTAGACATCTTAAAAAACTTTGTTAGCGTTTCATACCAGGCCCCAGGAGCTTGTTTCATACCATAAACCGCCTTGTCCAGAATATAGCAGTGATTTGGGAACTTCTCATTGACGAAGCCAGGAGGTTGCTCCACGTAGATTGTTTCTTCGAGTTCTCCATTCAGAAAAGCGCATTTGACATCCATTTGGTAGACCTCGAAGTTTTTGTGTGCTGCATAGGCCAAAAAAATGCGAACAGATTCCAGCCTTGCAACTGGAGCAAAAGTCTCTTCATAGTCAATTCCTTCCTCCTAACAGTATCCTTTCACTACCAGACGTGCTTTGTTTCGAATCACATTCCCTTCCTTGTCCATTTTGTTCCTGAATACCCATTTGAAACCAACAACTGATGCATTTTGAGGAGTTGGAATGAGGCGCCAAACTTTATTCCTTTCGAATTCGTTCAGTTCGTCTTGCATATCTTGAACCCAATCGGAGTGATCGAGAGCAGTGTTAACTATCTTGGGTTCAACTTTTTAAACGAAGGAATTAAACATACAAAATTCTACTTTGGAAAATAGGGAAGTTTGTTTAGCCTTAAGTTGTGATCGGGTCAGAACATTTTCAGAAACATCACCTACAACTTGAGAGACCAGATGATTTCTGGTCCATTTGATGAGATGAGGGTAATTTGGATCATAGGAAGGATCCAATTCAGCGTTTACCATCTCTTCTGGTTTGGATTGACTTTCATCATCATAGAGCATATTGGCATTCTCCCCCTCAAATGAAGAGCTTTCTGGAATAGTCGGACTTTCGGGTATAGTGAAGAGTTCGGGTGGTCCTGTGCCTTCAGATGTTGTGGAGTGTTCAGGTGCTACATTACCTTTGGGTGATACAATACCTTTGGGTGCTGTTGTGCCTTCTGGTGTTGTGGAGCGTTCGGGTGCTACAGTACCTTCGGGTGCTGTTGTGCCTTCTGGTGTTGTGGAGCGTTCGGGTGCTACAGTACCTTCGGGTGCTGCAGTATCGGCGTGCTCCCCCTCGACTGAAGCGCTGGAACTGGGCACTCCTTCATTCATTCGCCTTGTAGCATTTTCTACTAGTTGCTTCATATGATCCACCTTGTTGTCTGCTGTGCTGGCTTCCGAGTTAATAGCCTTCTCTGGTTCATCAAATAACTCGACAAATTTCTCAAAGAGATTTGCAATTGATGCTGTGACTTGACCTGTTTGAGGAAAGATTTCACCAGTTGAGTCTACGTTTGCTGTTGACTTTTTGACATAGCTATCATCAAAGGTCATGTAATACGTCTCTTCTATTTTCCGTGAACGTTTGTTTAATACCTTGTATGCTTTACAAGTGAGAGAATAACCCAGAAAAATCCCTTCATCGGCTTTGACATCAAATTTGTTGCGATCCTCTTTAGAATTGAAGATGAAGCACCGGGAACCGAACACATGGAAGAATTTAACATTCAGTTTTCTGTTGTTGATGATCTCATAAGGAGTGAGCGTGAATCGCTTATTGAGATATGACCTGTTCTGTGTAAAACAAGCGGCAAATATAGCATCAGCCCAAAAATATAAAGGTAAAGAAGCAAAACTTAGCATGGTTCGAGCTGCTTCACACAAGGATCGGTTTCGCCTCTCGACTATTCCGTTTTGTTGAGGTGTGTAGGGAGCTGAGAAGTTGTGACTAGTTCCTCTTTCCGCCAGGAATTCTTCGAATTCTTTATTTTTGAACTCCAGGCCATTGTCGCTCCTGATGTTCCGAACGACTTTCTTCAGTTGTACTTCCACCTGCTTGATGAACATCTTTAGCTTGTGAGTCGCTTCAGATTTAAGCTTAAGAAAGAACACCCAAGTAAAACGCGAAAAGTCATCAACAATAACAAGAATGTACTTGCTTCCGCCGATACTTTCAATTGATGATGGACCACACAAGTCAATGTGAAGTAACTCTAGTGGTTCAACAACTTTTGTGTTTATGATTGATGGATGACTTTGACGACTCTGCTTCCCCATTTCACATGCCGCACACAAATGTTCTTTATCGTACTTGAGCAATGGAAGACCACGAACGTGACCTCCAGTGACAAGTTTGTTGATATCCTTAAAGTTGAGATGAGAAAGCCTTCGGTGCCACAACCAACTTTCATCAGATTGTGCTTTTGATAACAAGCAGATTGTTGGATTCCCTTTGATTGGTTTGAGATTTAGGGGAAACATTTCACCTTTGCGCTCTGATTTGAGAATAACTTTGTTCATTTGCTTCTCAATAATTTCCGAACCCTCATCATCGAACGAGACCTTGAGACCAGTACCTCCAATAAGCTGAGATACACTGATGAGATTATGTTGTAGTCCTTCTACATATGCAACCTTCCTGATCGTGAAATCACAGTTTGTAATCATTCCATAGCCTTTATGTTTCCGAAAGAGTTGTTCCCGAACTTGACATTTCCACCGTTTGAAAGAGACCTGAATTCTCTTAGCTCTTCCTTCCTCCCTGTCATGTGACGTGAGCAGCCACTATCGATATACCATTCTTCGTCGAACTGCTCGTCACTGATAACCTGCACAAATTAAACAGATTTAGGAACCCAAAGTTTCTTGGGTCCACGTGAACCTTTCTCAGGAACAGGAGTAGCAAGAGAGATGTCAACAAAATATGTTCTTTTTATCAACGTTGTTTCATCTTTCTTTTTGATGGTGAAAACCTTAATCATAGTGGGATTTGATGCTTTTGGTTTAGTCTCAGATTTAACTGACGAAAC
The DNA here is from genome assembly GCF_052625555.1 of Lactuca saligna. NCBI lineage: Eukaryota > Viridiplantae > Streptophyta > Magnoliopsida > Asterales > Asteraceae > Lactuca > Lactuca saligna. The sequence continues at coordinate 244,638,414 of NC_136424.1, read as the reverse complement.
CTTTGAAGATTTAGGTTTTTGAGTTCGAGCAGAATTGGATTTAGAATGGGGTTGAGAAGAAGAATGGTTGGAAGAATTAAAAGAGTTAGAATGAGGGAATTTAGACTGAGATGATTTCTTGACTTGATATTCTAGGTGACTCTTTCGGTTTTGATTATCAGTGGGACCGAACCTAGAATTTTGGTCTCTTTTGCTCTCGGAACCGAACTCCTGCTTTCGGTTGATACTGTTCTCTGAACCGAACTTCTGCTTTCGGTCGATATAGTTCTGTGAACCGAACTTCTGCTTTCGGTTGTCTTTTCTCTCTTGAGATCCAACAATATTTTTCTCTGACTTTAAATTTTTGTCACGATATGAGAAATAGGCATTTTGAGACTGCCAAAACTGTTTTCTTTCAGAAAGATTCTTCTTGTATCTCTGATTCCTTTGTCGTTTTTGATTTCTCATCTGTTTCGGCTGATGATGGATGTTCGCCTTTTGTTTCTGACTGGTGTCAACAGGTCCACTTTGAACCGATGATGATTCACTTGAATCTGCTTTTTCTTTAGGAACATCTTTTGTACCACTAGTACTCTGTACGTCAAAGTTATCAGGCTTGTTCAGTGGCTCAGGAATATATCTTGCTTTTGTCTTCCAGGATGTTTGCTCTGATAGACCAACAGTTTCATCAACATTGTCGATAGGAGCCGACCAGAAGAACTCATCACAACGATCAGCATTATCTTCGTTTACAATGGTTGTGAGTTCGGCTGTCTGATGTTCGGTTACACCTGTGACCTTATGCACCTGATTTGGTGTTGTCCTTACCTTTTGGTAAACAACAACTTTTTCTCCAAGTTTCGGGGACTTTTGTTGGGACAAGCGAGCGAACTCCACAGAATTTTCTTAGATGAGATTTTTGTGGATTTCAGGTTCACTCTTGACAAACTCAGAACAGTCAACTTCATCCTCTACAGAAATTTCGCTCATGTCATTATTCTCATTAAGCTCAGATGCATTTTCAACATCAATTTTATTTTTTGAGCTCAAATTGGAATTCAATGAGTAAAATTTTTGTGTGGTTTCGGTCCTTAGATTCAGTTTGTCATTTTCATCCAAAAGGTTTTTCAACATGTCCTTATGGTCTTTGGACTTAATGAAAGATTCAATTTTGTCTAGACCATACATATACGTCGGATTAACATCCTCAGACGAAACCACACTTTCACAATTGTATGCTTCAGCGTCGATTTCATCCTCCTTAAAATCAAGAAAAGGCAAAATCATACGATGAATTTTCTGCCCTATTTCACAGTTCAAATGAAGTTGAGTGATATTATTGTAAAGTCGCTTAGCAATCAAACAAAAAACATTTTGTTGTTTCAAAAGTTTTAAATTGTCTCTTTGCAAATAAATGTTTTCATCCTTGGTTTTGATTAACTCCGACTCCTTTAGTTCGATCCACATCCTCCGTTCCTCACTCTTCGAAGACACCCTGCTTATTTGGTCAGTTAGGTTAGAATTGGTGACTCGAGTTTGAGTTAAGCTGCTGTCTAGATGAGAAATTCTTGAATTAACATTTTTTAATTCTTTTTCATATGAGCATTGTGGGACTTTAAATGAAACAAAAACGGATTGTACCTTCTTGATCAGTTCATCAAGATCGTTGAATTGCACGCTGAGCGGTTTTGGTGTAAAGCACATGTCCTGTTGCTCCTTCGTGTCTTTGTTCCCTCCATCTGTGTTGTATCCCCTCATCTGAGATACATCGGACACCATCAAGCATCTTCCACTGCTATCCTTCTCTTTCGCCACATAAGCTTTTCCATGAGAAGGCCTCCTTACTTCATCATCCTCGGAGTCGGTTGACCAGACCTCCACTCCTCCGAATTCATCATTTGCTATCGAACCCTGCACAATTAAAGCATTCATAGAAGGATTAGCAGTAGATTTCTTCTTCCTGATCTCATCTAGCTTTTTCAGCAACAACGCTTCTTCATCTTTTTCCTCATCCTTTTCTGCCATTTTCTTGAGGACACAATCTTTAGCATAGTGATTCTTTCCTCCACAGTAATAGCAGCTCACTCCCGAATCTCCTTCAGCTTTCGGCTCCTTCTTTGATTCTTCTGCTTTTGGTTCCTCTTTGACCTTTTCAGAGCTATAACTTCCCTGCCAATTGCGGTTCTTATTGGTGGGAAATCTTTTCTTAATGAACCTCTTGGGGTTTGATACCATCATAGCATAGTCTTCAGAAGTAAGATCATAGTCTTCTATGTTGAGGTCTTCATCTTCCATTACCGCTTTACTTTTGGATAGTAGAGCCAATGAACCCAGGTTTGAAACTACATTTTTCTCCTGTAGTACAATCTTTTCTTGAGATTTCAGAATGCCCACCTGTTTCGCTAGAGAATAAGATTTGAATTCCTCATGCGCTTTAACTGTGGACACTACAGCTCTCCACTCAGATCTGAGGCAATTCAAAAACGTGACTTTCTGCTCAATTAACTTCCTTTCAATATCATGTTTAATCATCTTGCTAAGAAGATGATTGAAGCGATCGAACGTTTGAGTCACGGTTTCTTCGACTCCCTGCTTGAATTCACCAAACTCGGATAAGAGTAAGGTTTGAATGGAGTGTTCAAGATCTTCGTCCGTAGAATACAATTCTCGAAGCCTGTCCCATATTTCTTTGGCAGTAGTACATGAACTCACCAGCCTGAAAGTGTCAGATTAAAGAGCGAATCTGATTAATCTCAATGCTTTAATATTGCACTGAAATTTATCTTTTTCATCTTGGGCAACATCTTTATGATCTTTCAAAAGATCATTATACTCCTTTTGAGTTTTAATAATCCTTGAAGTTGCAGAATGAGCGAAGGGTCCCGATATGATTGCTTCCCAGATGAGGTACCCATTGTCCTCAGATCCTATAACATAATCTTCAAAGTGATGTGCCCAGACTTCATAATCTTGGGTGTAAAGGATGGGAATCTTCATTGTTGATCCAATGCTGTTCGAAATATTAATGGGATTAGATGGCGACTCGTCCATGCTTGATCTAATAACCTGTTAGAAAGATCAGACTTGTAATATATAATATTAGGGCAAAACGAACAAGTAATGAGATACGTCAATTATGGGGTGACGGCTCAATAAATATTAGTTAATGCGGAACAAATCCTAATAGCTTCTTTCACAGAAGAGATGTGTATGAATTACACAGCCTCCTGCTCTGATACCAATTGATGAGATATAAATCTCCTAGATCGATTAGATCTTTGAAACAGGTATATAAAGAATGTAAAGAAATGTAAAGCAATACTCAAGAATGGATTTGAATGTGTTGAATGATTAGAACTTTCAATCCTCAGCAGAGCTCGATGAAGAACTTCCGCTGTAGAGGATTCTAGGGTTACAAAAAGATATCTTTTAAAATTACACGTAAAAACCCGGATCTGTCAGTTACTAAAAAGATGCATGCAAACATCTATTAATACACAAACCCTAGAAAATAAGATATGGATGGACAGGACCATACCGCATAAAAGATGGACTAGGAAGCGAGCCCAAGACGCAACACCAAGTACCCAACAGCTATAATATTCACTTGTTCCAATTTTCAAAATGCCTAGGGCATTGAGAAGGAAAAGGGACCATAATTGGTTATGACTAAAAGTTATTAAACAACTGTTAAGGACAATCCAAGGTTCGCTAAGGATTGGTCACTTGTGGGCAGTTGGAAGTATAGTAATGGATGGACCATGTTGACATTATTATGAATAGAAAGGATTCTATTTATAATGAATTTTCATATGAAATATATGGAAATGTTTCATAATCAGAGTTGGATATCAAGAATCTATGAGTAAGTTAGAAACTTTTATGCAAAAAACAAAGGAATGTGTTTTGAATATGAGACTTCATATATATGGATTTGTCTTGTAACAATTTCCAATGGAAAGTTTTATAATTGGGAAAATCTCTGTCACTTGTGTACATAGTCATTACAAAAGGATCACTAAATATAAGCTTAGAATCTAACATATTACAGTAAGTGGCAAGGACTTGGTATTCTTACACTTGTGATAAGGATTTGGAAATGTGAAATGAGTGTCACTGGAAATGTTTATAATTGATCTATTTCACAAAGTAAAGACCGTATGTAAACATAGTGTGAATGCTTGGAGCATGGGATAACTATTGTTTTAATTCAAGTATTAAGTTGATCGCGTGAAAAATTATACAATGAATAATGTGTAATCGATATGGTGATTAAATAAAAGATGTTTTATTTATATTCAAAAGTTTTGAGACCATATTGACTTCGATTATTCTTGTGTTTCACTTTGCATGTTTTGACTTCCCGAATAAAAGATTATTCAAACCATCCACATTCGATCATACTTTGGAAGTAGGTATTGCGGAAATATTGTCATGAATTCGTGTATAAATTGACTAAGTGTTAGACATAGCACAAGTTTGCTGCAGTATTTAGGAGTACTCATGTAATAAGATTTGAGTATTGGATTAAACCCACGCTCATCTGAATCACTTCATGGATTTTATCATGAGTGATTGTGAGACGATAATATCTCTCATTCTTGAAAAAAGAGAAATATGAGTTGTAGTTTGCAAGTCGGTTTCACATTGATGATGGGTAAATGCACCAGTAACTTGGTGTTATAAAACGTATCATTGTGTATGATTTGATGAGTAAATAGAGAAAGCATATGAGTCGAATTTTATCCGTTCCTTTTAACCTAAGAGTGATAAAAACGATATATATGGGCCCCTCGATGATTTAGTGATGACACCCTAAGCGCTTGGTCATGCCAGGATTGATTGGATTTGTTCAATTAGTCGGTCATCATAAATCGGAAATCGAGAAACAACACATGGATATCTTGAATTATTATAATCTATGTCTCATGCCCATACGTTATCTAGAATGGAGGCATATGTGATACTTTATCTAATGGATGCTTTATTGACTAGGTCATAGTTCGACAACAACTTTTAAGAGCTACGATTGCTAGTCAGGTTATGAACTCATACTTGTAGTTATAGTTATTAGACTTATCCAAGTGGGATTGTTGGATTAGGTATTTAAGCCCATAACTATAATTGGTATGTAATTGACCCGAGAGTAGCTGTTGGATTAATGTCTAAGTCCATAACTATAGTTGGTAAGACTTGACCCGACCCGACATGGTCCATTTGGGTTGCATACCATCATGCACTTGGATAGACTATAATGAGAGAAATAAGACACTTATGGTTATTAATATATTATAAGTTCTAGTATATTAATAATAAGAATAATAAGATTATTTAATTAGTATTGATCAAGAATTAATCTAGGATTAATTAAGTGATCAAAAGAAGACTAATTAAATATATGGCTTGATTGTGTAAATCATCCATACTTATATAGTGGGCTAATGCTCCATGGATAATCAAGTTGGGCTAAAACCCATAGGATGGTCCATGGATGCTCCATGGTGTATTTTAACCCATGGATCCAAGGAAATGGAAAGCCATGACAATTAAGGATTTACCCTAATTGTAACACTATATAAAGATCTTATTCTTGACAAAAATCGGCCACTAGAATCACATTAGAAGGTGAGAGTAACAAAGGGCTAGCCGATTTCATGAAGTGTAGAACTCTCTCAAGTTATTCTAAGTGTTTTGATGATTGTGATTCCATTTGAGGCTTCCACACTATTGGGGCTAGGCACTCAAGCTTCATGAGGACTTTCTACATCAAAGAGGTATGTATTCTATCTTGTTGCACTCATTGTTTTTTATGCTAGATTAGGATAATACCTTGGATGTTATTATTTGCATGTATAATAAAGAAAACATAGATCCAAGGTATTTAGGGTTGCATGTACACTTAGGAGTGTTAGAATGCTCAAAACCCAACAGTGGTATCAGAGCCTAGGCTTGTTTTCTTGTTATACCTGCAACACTGCTTAAAAAATCGAAAGTGTTGTTGTTTGATAATCAAAGTCGGCGAGTCCATCAAGGGACTCGATGAGTCCATGCCTAAAAATTGATCAAAACGATCCAACTCGCCGAGTTGGTTCATGCACTCGACGAGTTGGACCCCCAGACAGCATTTTTTCGAGGTTTTTGGCTAGAAATGGACTAGGAACATTACCCTAAGTTGTTTTTGAACTTATAAACTTGTTTTTTAATGTGGTAATGTTCATGCTAATCCATTTTTAAAGATAATTGTCAATAGATTCATGTTTTGTATTAGTTTAAGGTTTAGACTAATTACATGAAAAAGTTTGATTTGAATTATCTTGTTCTTATGAGTTGCTTAGATTAATAGAAAAGTTAATTGAAATAGTTGTTTTCAATCCATTTTAATCTAAGAGATGAGAATAAAATGTGTTTGTGTAACTTGTCCTCAAGTTACATGAAGAGTCACATTAATGACTCATAAAACTCATAAAAGTTGGTAATGGTTACAAAATGAAGAGTCTTGTGTCATTGAATTTTTTTTATGACTCCATAACTTGTCCTCAAGTTCTGGAAGTTGAAGAGTCACTTCATTAATAAATAAATAAATAAATAAAGTGTAACCTTAATTAATTCCATAAGTTATAAAAATAAAGAAAAGTTAATTCTCTTATTAGTTTAAAGTCTTCCATAAGTTATGGAACTTGAAGAGTTTTTTGGATTAAAACTACTTTAAACACATAAGTTATGGAATTAATTAGTTTTGAATAGTTTCAAAACTTGCCCTCAAGTTTTGGAATTTGAAAAGTTTTCACTTATGAATACTTTAATTCCAAGTTAGCCCTTAGAATTCTAAAGAGTTAAAATTCAACACTTATACTATTTATAACATTAATGGTTAATTATTATATATATGTATAAGAACAAGTCGTTTTACCATTAGTAGGCCTCATTCACGAAACCTGTCTATAAGGTGGGTATAAGGTTGTTGCCTATAAAATGGCGACTTAATGGGTGTCCACTCTCACCCACCGCTTGCTTGATCGGTTGAGGGTCATTAGCCGAACGGGTAGGACAATGACTTTAAATTCTCCCTTCATTAAAAGTATTAATGATAAATACTAAGTAACTAAAATCTTAATAATTCCCAATCTTAGTTACTTTAGAAAAAATGTGAATTTGGTGCTAGCCCATGGAATTCACACTTTGTACCTTACCAAGTCGTTCGTGGAGCGTGTGTGGTTAACCGGCACACTAACTTGGACTAGTAAGGACCAAGATGGGTGACTTAATGTTTGTCATAGATCAATAGAGCATGTGTGGTTAACCGGCACATTGATTAGGTGATAATATTAAGGGTACCAAGTGAATTGGTATGGTTATTCACACCTTGTTTTGTGATCCTCGGCATCCCAGTCACAAAATTTGAGAGTGCACACTCGAGATTGAAACATGCCATTGAAAAGTTCAATGAATCTCAAAATATCTAGGAATTTCAAATCCAATTAAAACCAAAATAAGTTATTTCGTTTTTCATGGTGGAAATTGGTGAATCGTCATTCGCCTACCTTCAAATATTTTATAGTTTGAATTACGGCATACCTCTTATAAGTTATAAAATATTGTGTTGGGTCCTAGCCTTAATATTTCATATTGGGTGTCATATTAAGGACTTTAAATCAACTATCTTGAATATCTCCCAAAACATGTCTGGTTTAGACATTTATGATCTTCCCAAATCTCTTGAAGATGATGTTCCAATGGAAATCATACTTCTTTCACCTCCTCCAATTATTCTCCCTACCCCACAAGTTCTTGAAAAGTTTAAAGTCACTCGAGCCCTATTGGCAAGTAAAGGTCTTGGTGTGGTCACATCTTGGAGATGTAGTCACATATTGACAAGCCGGGAGAGTTGGGTGTCAAAGTCTTGAGAAAGTTGGTGGTTCAATCACTTTCTAAGTCACATAGTGAGTTCTTTTGGAACACCTATGAAAAAGACTATGACAAGACCCTTAATGATTTTATCTATTTGTTAAGATCAATTTCCTCAAAACTTGATGGACATTGACAATAGTGACACAGGAAATCCAGAAAAGCATTCTCTTCCCAATGGAAAGGGACCGGCTATAGTCAACTCGGTTGACCAAATGGTAAAGAGAAAAACTAAGTCTGTGATAGTCCCGTGTACCATTATTAAAGGGTCCATATGTTTATATTGCCAAAGAAAGGGGCATTAGTTGCGAAGCTGCCATATTTACCTGAAAGATCATAAGATTGATCAAGTAAAAAAGGTTTGACTCTACTTCAGTTAAAGTTCACTATCTAACTCTGCTAAGTTTCTATTTGGAGATTCTTATTACATGATGTGACTAGGTCACATGGTGATGTTTTAAGAATCAAAGAAAAGGTAAAGAAACTTAAAGAAAGAATATGCTGAATCTGATCGCGTAGATGGATCGGATTCTTGAGCTACTTCTTAGGAGTTATAATATATTGCTTGTGAATAGATAACAACAAGGTTTTCATGTGGATTGTAAGGATAAGTTTTTCCGCAAAGTTTTAAAAAAAAAGAAAAAAAAAGGGTTTTAATTTTATTTATTTCAAAAAAAATATCCTTACGATGGCATCTGTGGAAAATTGTTCCTTATATGTTTCCAGTAATAGCAATATTGGAAAGTGGATTTGATTCTTTCATTTGTGGTAGTGTCTGAATTTACCAAATGAAGAAATTTTTTCATCACCCAAGTTTCAATTGGATAGAAACTTGGAATCATACAAGTTGTATTGTATGATGAATGAGAATTTTCATCTTTGAAAAATTAAGACTAATTCTTTGATCACATGTATATGTGAGTGAATTGAAGGACTAAGGAATTAAGTACACTGGGTGTGCACTGGTCAAGGTCCACCACAAAGATTGATTTGTCATGATTTACTAAAGATTAGTAAATATGATTATACTTATAAGGTTAAGTATAATTCTGTAACATTGGAAAGGTTCCAATGTATGGCAGAGCGAATAAGAAGAATAAAATTAGGCAGAAGGATAAAAGTTTTTCAAATCTGAAAAGATGGGAGAGTACTTTAGTATCAGTTTTATGATCATCTTAATGATATAGAAACCATATCACAAATTCATACTCTAAGGACGTCTTAGTGCATTGTTATGGCTAAGAAGAGAGGTCATGAATTGTTGGATTGCTTAAGATCAAGGAGATGAGTCATACTTCGTTCCAAAACAATTCTTAGAGTCATACTCCAAGATTGTAACATTGAGTGACATAAAGTAAGGTTTAAAACACTTATCAAATGTAGTGTGAAATGTTTCTACTCTTGTACATTTGAGATTGGTAAGTTGTGATGTCTTGGATGAGACAAAGACCAACTAAGACCAATTGTGTGAAGTGTTAGTCTTGATAAGAATCCGCACTATCCCTTGAATATTTGTTTTGTTAAGGAATGGTTCTTGACTGGGGAAACTTATATGTCAAGGGGACAGTGGGAGCCTTAAAGATCTTGAAAGAGTTTGAAGATTTAATCAAGAGTGAAACCTGTAATTTATCACTAGCACACGACTTAAGGTTTGCAACCTATCGTGTTGACATAATTCTTATTTCTGTACCTACTTCAAATAAGTTGAATTTGCATGTGAGTTATCAGAGTTCAAGTTGGAAGCATTGGTGGGCCTTGTGCTACCAAGGTGACAAGAAACTAAGATTGAACAAGTCTAATCCATGTAAGGCTGAATTTGTCACTAACCTTATCTTGTGATTATGGTTTTAACAAATTCACATGGATAGGAACTCGTACACTATAAAATCTAAGTGTCATAAGGTTTCTCTCCGATTCATGAAAATGATGGTGAGGAAACGCTTTCACTAAGTAGATTTTACGTAGATAGCAATTGTGTTATTTGCATTTTCAAAAGTCGTTAGTGGAGCGCGTGTGGTTAACCGGCACGCTAACATGGACTTGTGAGAAATGGAAAATGCCTAAGCAATTGAGACTATTATTACGGCATCCGTTTTCATAGTTCTGAAAATTGTTTAGACACACATGTGAGCTATCTAAGAAAGGATGTATGAATCTAAATTTCAGAAGTCCAGCAGATTTCTGAAAATATGTCAGAGCTAGTGGGAGCATAAGTGTTATGCTGATAATCATCATGTTAGTGGGAGCATGATTATTATGATTAGTATTGCAAGCTAGCAATGTTACTTATAGAAAACAAAGTTTCAATTCGTGAAGTTGCAGGGGTTGAAAAGTTGTTTTGCTATAATTAGGGGAGAGGAAATTATACTTCATTTCAATTCTAAAGCTTAGATTGAGATTTTAATCATCTTTAGTCAAGTATATATATATATATATATATATATATATATATATATATATATATATATATATATATATATATATATATGAATTTTGTGTTGGAATGGTTCAACTTGAAGAAATTCTATATGTATTGCGTTTTCAAATTCGATGATGATTACGACATCCCTCTTCATAGTTAAATTTTGAAAAACATGGCAAATAAAAATATTGTAGAAAAAGACTGGTCTAGTATCATGTCTTTATGTAAAACTGATGGGTTTTGAGCATTCTAACACTTCCTAAGTGTATATGCAACCCTAATAACCTTGGATCTATGTTTGTCTAATTATCATGCAAAGTTGAATTCCAAGGTTATATTCCTATCTAGCATACATGGGGAACAATTTTAACTTAAAGTATAGATAGAATAACTTACCTTGTTGTTGTTTGTGTTCCTTGAAACCTTGTGAGCCTAGCACCCCAAGTGTGATGCCTCAAATGCTTCACACAACACCAAATGCTCTTGGAAGAACTTATGAGAGAACACACACTTCTCAAAATCGGCCAAGCCCTCTTGTTTCTTAGTGTAACCTAGTGTGTACCCGATTTTGGTGGAGAATATGTTTCTTATATAGTGTTGACACATCTAGGGTTAAACCCTAATGTGTCATGACTCTTCATTTCCATGACCCATGGGTTTGTAACTCCCATGGAGCATCCATGGAGCATCCAATGGGTGGAACCCAACTTGATAATCCATGGAGCCTCTTAGCCCACTATACAAGATATGGATGATTTACATAATCAACCCATATATTTAATTAGTTATCTTTTGATCACATAATTAATTCTAAATTAATTCTTGATCAAACTAATCAAATAATAATCTCCAAGTGTTATTTCTCTCAGTTAGTCTATCCAATTGCATGGTGCCATGCAACCCAAATGGACCATGCCGGGTCGGGTCAAGTACATACCAGAAATAGTTATGGACTTAGACACCTTATCCAACAGTCTCCCACTTGGATAAGTCTAATAACTATTACTGCAAGTATGACTTCAGGAACCGATCGACAATCGTAGCTCTTTACAAGGTTTCTCGGAACTGAGAAGATGATGGTACGCCATTTAAGATAAGTGATCATATAATCCTCTGTTATAGATATCAGTCGGACAAATACACGGAACAATGTCTTACTTATTGTCCAACAGTTTGTTTCCCGATTTCCGATTTGTTCGACAAAGAACTTAATTGAACACATCAACTTATTTCTGACCGGGCCCGGTACATAGGTCAAAACAAAATCATCGAGGGGCCCAGATATCAGCTTCTAATCCAAGAAGGAACAGATAAACTTGGACTCATATGTTTGTTCTACCACTCATTGAATTACACACAAGAGCACGATTTATAACATCGAGTTACCAATGCGTTTTTCGTACAATCAATGCATAACCAACTTGTCAGTAACAAATCATATCTCTAGGTTTGAAGACTTATACGATATTACTGTCTCACGATCACTCGAGATAGAATTCCATGAAGTGATTCCAGTGAGCGTGGGTTGAGTCCAATGCTCAGAACTTTTGAGCACTCATGATTGTTGTAGCCTTGTCCAAGACCTCTACAACCAAACATGACAGTCTTGATTCATATATCTACTTCCGACATATGACCGACTGTGGAGATTTGAATAATATGTTATACCAAACAAAAATTATTCTGGAAGTCAAAACATGCAAAAGAAATATAGTAAATGATCGACAAGAGATAACAACACTTTACTCATAAATAAAACACTTTTATTCATCATCAGATGTCAATTACACTTTACAAATTTCGAGGTTATCTAACTACTAAATCTAATATCATCCTTCAGCCCTATGCTCCGAGCATGCTGGAGATGCTTAACCCGAGTCAGTCCCTTCGTGAGGGGATCTGCCGGATTCTCATCTGATGATACCCTCTTTGCCACGAGGAGTCCTTCTTCGATCCGATGTCTGATGAAATGGTATTTTTTGTCGATGTGTCTGGATCTCCCGTGATCCCTTGGTTCCTTGGCTAAGGCAACAACACTTTCACTATCACAGAAAATTTCCATTGGCTCTTTAATAGCTGGTACAACTCCAAGGTCTCCAATGAAGTTCCTCAGCCATAACGCCTCCTTTGCCGCCTCGCTAGCTGCAATATACTCTGATTCACAAGTAGAATCTGCCACTGTCTCTTGCTTGGAACTCTTCCAAGAAATTGCTCCTCCATTTAGGGTAAAGACCCAGCCCGACTGAGAGCGGAAGTTATCCCTATCAGTCTGGAAGCTAGCATCACTATACCCTACTACTCTCAAGTCATCACTCCCACCGAGGGTAAGGACCCAGTCCTTAGTCCTTCGTAGGTACTTGAGAATATTCTTTACCGCAGTCCAGTGTGCCTTGCCAGGGTTCCCCTGAAACCTGCTAACCATGCTTAGGGCAAAAGCTACATCAGGTCGAGTACACGTCATAGCATACATGATCGATCCTACAGCCGAAGCATAAGGTACTCGACTCATTTGTGCTATCTCAGCCTCAGTGCTAGGGCTTTGTGTCTTACTCAGTTTGGCGTTACTCTGGATGGGTAATTCTCCTTTCTTGGAGTCCTGCATGCTGAATCTCTTCAGCACCTTATCCAAGTAGGTACTTTGACTAAGTCCAATTAGTCTTTTACTCCGATCTCTCAAGATCCTTATCCCTAAAATATAGGCAGCTTCACCAAGGTCCTTCATAGCGAAACACTTTCCAAGCCAGGATTTTACTTCCTGCAGGGTTGAAATGTCGTTTCCTATGAGTAGTATGTCATCCACATACAATACCAAGAAGCTAACTATACTCCCACTAGCCTTGACATACACACAAGATTCATCTTCACTCCTAGAAAAGCCAAATTCCTTGACCTTTTCATCAAAGCAAAGATTCCATCTGCGAGGTGCTTGCTTTAACCCATAAATGGATTTCTCAAGCTTACACACTCTATTGGGGTACTTGTTGCTGACAAAACCCTCTGGCTGAGTCATGTAAACATCTTCAGCCAACTTTCCATTAAGGAAAGCGGTTTTGACATCCATTTGCCAAATTTCATAGTCATGAAATGCGGCTATGGCTAACAGAACCCGAATAGACTTAATCTTGGCTACCGGAGAAAAGGTCTCATCATAATCCACTCCAGGAATTTGAGAGAAGCCCTTTGCAACCAGTCTAGCCTTATAAGTGTGTACTTTACCATCCATGTCAGTCTTCTTCTTGAAGACCCATTTGCACCCTACAGTCTTTCGACCTGGTACATTCTCAACCAAGTTCCAAACTTGATTGTCATACATGGATTGTATCTTGCTATCCATGGCCTCTTTCCATTTAGCAGACTCGGGGCCTGCCATGGCTTCCTCGTAGCTGTTAGGGTCATCTTGACTTACTAGTGTTCCATCACTAATAAGTGTCTCACCTTCTGCAGTAATATGGACTCCATAGTAATGCTCAGGTGCACTCCTAACTCTCGTGGAACGCCTCAGAGGTACAGATTCGTCAATTGGCTCAACAGGAGTTTCCTCCTCAAGTTGAGTGCTAGAGTTTGAAGTTCCATCACCACTTGACTCTTGAATTTCTTCAACATCAATTTGCCTCCCACTGTCTCCTTGGCTTATAAACTCTCTTTCTCGAAAGACTCCTCTTCTTGCTACAAAGACCACATTGTCACTAGGTCTGTAGAAGAGGTAACCAAAGGATTGTTGTGGGTAGCCGATGAAAATACACCTCTCGCTTCGGGGTTCGAGCTTATCATGAGTCTCGCGTCTCACGAAAGCCTCGCAACCCCAAATCTTGATGTGGTCTAGTTTAGGTACTTTACCAGTCCACATCTCGTAAGGAGTTTTGGCAACTTTCTTTGTAGGGACTAGATTAAGGATATGGGCGGCAGTCTCTAAGGCATACCCCCAGAATGAGATTGGTAGCAAAGCTCGACTCATCATGGAACGAACCATGTCCAACAAGGTTCGATTACGCCTCTCAGCCACACCGTTCAACTGCGGTGTCCTGGGAGGTGTCAATTGTGAGACAATCCCACATTCCCTTAGATAGTCGAGGAACTCTAAACTAAGATACTCACCACCCCGATCGGATCGAAGCATCTTAATGTTCCTGCTTAATTGATTCTCGACTTCCTGTTTAAATTCCTTAAACTTCTTGAAAGTCTCTGACTTATGCTTGATTAAGTAGACATATCCATATCTACTGTAATCATCAATAAAAGTCAAATAATAACGATTAGCATCCCTTGTGGCATGTTTGAATGGTCCACACACATCCGTGTGTAAAAGGTCCAACAAACCTTCACCCCTTTCACACGAGCCTGTGAAGGGTGACTTTGTCATTTTTCCAAGTAAGCATGATTCGCAACTATCATTTGACTTTAGGTCAAACAACTCCAAGACTCCATCCTTTTGGAGTTGGCCTAAGCGTTTCTTGCTTATATGTCCAAGACGACAATGCCATAACGATGCTTTATCCAAGTTATTATTATTAGTAGAATCAATACACAAAACATCATTTCCTAAGTTATCTACAACAGACACAGCTTCATACACACCATCACAAGGTAATGCTTTAAAATAAAGAACATTATTAAAGAAAGCATCAATAGAACCAACTTCATTATTAAACGAAAAGGTAAACCCTTGTTTGTACAAAGCATGAAAGGAAATAATATTTCTTGCCATTCCTGGCGAGTAACAACACTTATTCAAATCTAAACTAAACCCAATACTTAGCGATAAAGTATAAACTCCAATCTTGGTGACAGGTGAAGCTTTCCTGTTCCCCATGATCGAGTTTATTCTTCCTTGCTCCACATCCTTACTTCTTCTTAGTCCCTGCAAGTCACAACAAATATGAATACCACAACCGGTATCAAGGACCCAAGATTTCGAATGGGGTGAGTTATTAGAAATGATAGTGTAAATACCTGCATGGTTGGGTTTGACTTTCCCATCCTTCACATCCTGCTGGTACTTTGGGCAGTTTCGCTTCCAATGAGCTTTTTCATGGCAATAGAAGCATTCAACCTCTTTTGGGTTAGAAGAAGGAGTAATGAAACCTTTCTTGGTTCCACTTGAAGAAGAGCCATCAAGGGTCCGAGCCTTGGTACCCTTCGAAGATCTCTTTCTCTTCCTCCCTCGAATTTTCCCGATTGCCAAAACCGGAGTTGAGTTTGGAGTAGAAGTGATAGCAACTGACTTCCCCTTAAGACCTGTTTCTGTGGTCTTGAGAAGTCCCTGAAGTTTTCTGAGGGTGACCTCTTCCTTATTCATGTGATATGTCATGCGGAATTGATCATAGCACGATGGTAAGGAGTGCAAAATTATATCTATTGCTAGCTCCTCAGGGAGGTTCACATTAAGTTTCAGCAATCGATCCACATACCTTTGAATTTTCTGCATGTGGCTCGTGATGGAATCCCTGTCCTTCATCATGGTTTTTATCATGGAGCAGATGATTTCGTACCTCTCTTGTCGTGCACTTTGATGGTATCTTTCCATCAAATCTTGGTGCATTTCATAAGGGTAGAAATCCTCATAGGACTTTTGGAGTTCTGCTGTCACTGTGGCCATCATGATGCATGCTACTTTCGTAGCATCCCTTTCATGTGCCTGAAAGTCAGCGATCTCCTGAGGAGTTGCAGTGGTCTCATCAATCTCCTTAAGCTCCTTGTCAAGGACATATTCTTTGTCCTCGTAGCGGGTAATCATCCTGATGTTTCTGATCCATTCATTGAAGTTGGATCCATCAAAGGTGACTTTCCCACACAAACTCATAAGAGTAAAAGAGCCATTAGGATTCGAGCCAGAAGCATTATTTGAAGACATCTGAAGGAGGAGAACAAGTTTAGTATAGATTTAAGAGAGTCCTTAATAAAACACCGAAATGTAATATTAAGGCTAGGATCCAATCACAATATAATATAACTTAGAAGAGGTATACCGTAGTCTAAGCTATACCATATTTGAAAGGTAGGTGAATGACGATTCACCAATTTCCACCACGAAAACCGAAATATTAGACATTAGGTTTTATTGGTTTTTAGAAATTCCTAGATTCTTTAAGATTCAATGAACTTTTCAAAGGCATGTTTCAATCTCGAGGGTGCCCTCCAAGTTTTGTGACTGGGATACCGAGGATCACAAAACGAGGTGTGAAGTAACCATGCAAATCACTTGGTACCCTTAAAGTTTATCACTCAATCGATGTGCCGGTAAACCACACACGCTCCACCGATACTATAATAAACCTTAAGTCACCCTTTACCTACCTTGTTGAGTCCAAGTTAGTGTGCCAGTTAACCACACACGCTCCACCAACGACTTAGACAAAGTGTAAAGTGTAATTTCATGGATTAGCACCTTATTCACATTTTCCTAAAGTAACTAAGATTGGGAATTTAATAAAACATTTAGTTACTTTATTATATTCATCATACTTTGAATGAGAATTTATAAGTCCTTGTCTTACCCGTTCGGCTAACGACCCTCCACCAATCAAGCAAGCGGTGGGTGAGAGTAGACACCCATTAAGTCACCATTTTATAGGCAACAACCTTATACCCACCTTATAGACCGGCTTCGTGAATGAGGCGTACTAGCGGTAAGACGACTTTGTTCTTATACATATATATATATATATATATATATATATATATATATATATATATATATATATATATATATATATATATATATATATATATATATATATATATAATTATTAAATCATCATAATATAAGTATAAGGGTTGAATTTTAACTTTTAAAATTCTAGGGGTTGGAACTAAAGTTTTAACTTAACTTTACTTGTTCCAAAACTTGAGGGCAAGTTTTGTAACTTTCAAAACTTTTATTTCTTGTAACTTATGAGTTTAATAGAGTAATAAAATGAAGACTCTTCATTTTTCTAACTCTTGTGTTTGTTTTAATGGTTTTAATTCAAGTGTGACTCTTGGTTTTCCATAACTTGAGGACAAGTTATGGACTCCATTAAAACACATCATGATCAAGAATTAATCTACCACATAGGTTACAAATAATTCCTATGATCATCTAAAACATCATAAGAACAAGAACATGAATATGAACACATTCATAAATTACACTTAAAACTTTGTAATTTTGATAACTAGTTGTTGTAAATGAATTAGCAAAGACATTACACCACCAAACACAAGTTTTCAATTACCAAAACAGTTTAGGGTAATGTTTCTAATTCATTTCCAGCAACTAAATCGAAATTCTGCAATCAGTCGACCCTACTCGCCGAGTGCATCAATTTACTCGCCGAGTTGGTTGAAGATACACGTGAACTCGCCGAGTCCCCCCTATAGACTCGACGAGTCCACTCGTAGACAACAAGATTTTTGACTTTTTTTTCAACTTTTAAGCACAAATAAAAAGCAAACAAGCCTAGGCTCTGATACCACTGATGGGTTTTGAGCATTCTAACACTTCCTAAGTGTACATGCAACCCTAATAACCTTGGATCTATGTTTGTCTAATTATCATGCAAAGTTGAATTCCAAGGTTATATTCGTATCTAGCATACATGGGGAACAATTTTAACTTAAAGTATAGATAGAATAACTTACCTTGTTGTTGTTTGTGTTCCTTGAAACCTTGTGAGCCTAGCACCCCAAGTGTGATGCCTCAAATGCTTCACACAACACCAAATGCTCTTGGAAGAACTTATGAGAGAACACACACTTCTCAAAATCGGCCAAGCCCTCTTGTTTCTTAGTGTAACCTAGTGTGTACCCGATTTTGGTGGAGAATATGTTTCTTATATAGTGTTGACACATCTAGGGTTAAACCCTAATGTGTCATGACTCTTCATCCATGACCCATGGGTTTGTAACTCCCATGGAGCATCCAATGGGTGGAACCCAACTTGATAATCCATGGAGCCTCTTAGCCCACTATACAAGATATGGATGATTTACATAATCAACCCATATATTTAATTAGTTATCTTTTGATCACATAATTAATTCTAAATTAATTCTTGATCAAACTAATCAAATAATAATCTCTAAGTGTTATTTCTCTCAGTTAGTCTATCCAATTGCATGGTTCCATGCAACCCAAATGGACCATGACGGGTCGGGTCAAGTACATACCAGAAATAGTTATGGACTTAGACACCTTATCCAACAAAATCATCATGAATCGTGTCCCATATGCTTCGGATATAGGATCGATTTCACGTGCTATAATATTCATCCTTTCTAAATTTTCCAAATGCTTAAGCCATTTAGAAGGGAAAAGTCTAGAACTGGATATGACTAAAGTGATTAAGCAATTGTCGAGGACAATCTGAGGTTTGCCAAAGATTGGTTGCTCAGGGACATTTGGAAGTATAGTGTTAATTTTGGCAGGACCATATTGACATTTTCTGAAAAGAGGTAACTCCTGTTCGGAAGTGATAGTTAGATGGGACTATGGAAATGTCTCCATAGGTGGAAGTTATTCAATCTATGTAAGATTAGGAAACTTAATGCAAGAAGGATGTTTCCAAGGAGCTGATCTCCTTTGCAATGCTCTGTAATGGTTGTTGTCAAGTCTTTCTGACTTCGTGCATAATCATTACAAGAGGAACATTGCATAAAAGTTTAAAATCTAACATATTTTTTGGTAAATGATAGGAATCGGGGATTCTCACATTTACAATAAGGATTTGGGTTTGTGAAATGAGTATCATTGGAATCATGTTCAATTGATCTACATCACAATGTGAGGATCATAGACAAACATAGTGTGCATACTTGGAGTATGACATAACTATTGTTTAGAAAACAAAGTGTACATGCTAGGAGCATGCGACGACTGTTGTTTTTATTCAAGTCTTAAGTTGATTATTTGAAACATTGAATAATGTGTAATCAATATGGTGATAATTAAAAGGTGGTTTTATTTATATTCAAAAGGGTTTTGAGACCATATTAGATTCGATTATTATTGTGTTTCACTTTTCATGTTTTGACTTCCAAAATAGCTAGGTTATTCTTTCCGAATGACTAAGTTATTTAAACACTCCACAGTCGTTCATATGTTGGAAGTAGGTATGAATCAAGACTGTCATGAATCGGGTTTGTAGATGGCTAAATGGGTTTAGTCATGGCAATAGTTGCTACAACAATCATGAGTGCTCATAAGTTATGAGTATTGGAATAAACCCACGCTCACTTGTATCACTTCATGGAATTTATCTCGAGTGATCGTGAGACGGTAATATCATATAAATCCTCAAACCTAGAGATATGAGTTGTTATCTATGCTTTGGTTGTGCATTGATTGCACGTAAACACATCAATAACTTGATGTTATAAAACGTGCCTTTATGTACAATTAAACAAGTAGTAGAACAAGTATATGAGTCGAAGCTAATATGTTCCTTCTAGAAATAGAAGCGATATCTGGGCCCCTCGATGATTTTGTTGTGACCTATGTACCGGCCGGTCAGAACTGAATTGATGTGTTCGATTAAGTTCTTTGTCAAACAAATCGAAAATCGGGAAACAAACTACTGGACAATAAGTACGATGTTGTTCCATGTAATTGTCTGGCTGATATCATGAGAACAGAGGATTATATGATCCCTTATCTAATGGAAAAGTCATTGACAAGGTCAAAGTTCATCTACAAGGTCAGAGTTCGACAGAAGCTTTTGAGAGTTACGATTGCCAGTTGGTTCCTGAAGTCATACGCAATAATAGTTTTAGACTTATCCAAGTGGGAGACTGTTGGATTAATGTCTAAGTCCATAACTATAGTTGGTAAGACTTGACCCGACCCGGCATGGTCCATTTGGGTTGCATACAATCATGCACTTGGATAGACTATAATGAGAGAAATAAGACACTTATGGTTATTAATATATTATAAGTTCTAGTATATTAATAATAAGAATAATAAGATTATTTAATTAGTATTGATCAAGAATTAATCTAGGATTAATTAAGTGATGAAAAGAAGACTAATTAAATATATGGGTTGATTGTGTAAATCATCCATACTTATATAGTGGGCTAATGCTCCATGGATAATCAAGTTGGGCTAAAACCCATAGGATGGTCCATGGATGCTCCACGGTGTATTTGAACCCATGGATCCAAGGAAATGGAAAGCCATGACAATTAAGGATTTACCCTAATTGTAACACTATATAAAGATCTTATTCTTGACAAAAATCGGCCACTAGAATCACATTAGAAGGTGAGAGTAACAAAGGGCTAGCCGATTTCATGAAGTGTAGAACTCTCTCAAGTTATTCTAAGTGTTTTGATGATTGTGATTCCATTTGTGGCTTCTAGACTATTGGGGCTAGGCACTCAAGCTTCATGAGGACTTTCTACATCAAAGAGGTATGTATTCTATCTTGTTGCACTCATTGTTTTGTATGCTAGATTAGGATAATACCTTGGATGTTCTTATTTGCATGTATAATAGAGAAAACATAGATCCAAGGTATTTAGGGTTGCATGTACACTTAGGAGTGTTAGAATGGTCAAAACCCAACAGTAGCATGGTCCATTTCAGGTTGCCTTCACCAGAACAATTTGACAGGATAGATATTTAAGAAAGAGGTTATTTGTGATTTATTAATATACTATAAGAATAATATATTAATTGAGAAATCATATTATTTAATTGGTATTGATCAAGAATTGATTTGGAAATAATTTAGTGATCAAAAGAGACTGATTAAATTTACGAGGACTGATTTGGATTGGACTAAACTTTTGTGAAAGTCCATGAAGAGTTGGTCCAAAAGGCTAATAATTTGTTGGATTAAAAGCCCAAGTGAATTAAGGTTTACAAGTTGAAACCCTAGGAATTCTAAACTATAAAATGAACCCCTAGCTTGCTAAAATCGGCCCTAAGACTCCTAAGTTGAATGCCTAGCCAGTTTTAGGTTCATAGCCTCTCTCTCATATTCATCCAATTGTTATTAGTATTTGTGACTTGTTTGAGGCATCTGTGGTAAGTTCTTGAAAGGCCAACAACTACAAGCTACAAATATGAGGTATTCTTCTAACTAGTTTTATGATTCATGTACCAAATTTGTATGAAAGACAAGTTTCAGGCTTTGGATAATTTTTTGTTGCATGTATAAATAGAGAAAACTTACATCCAAAGCATTAGGGTTGTATGTGCACCATAGGAGTGTTATAGTACGTAAAACCCAACAGAAGGAATATCTTAGTTTCTGATAACAAGCTTCTTAATGCCAAGATTGATGCTTTTTGTACCTCTATTGATATTCCTGAAGAAAACGAACGGATGACACATACTTTTTGTCACCCATGGTCCAAAGCACCAGGTCTCGGAAGCGAGTTTCCGAAACATGTTTTTTGTCCCTTGAAGGAACACCAAAATATAACATTTATGGGACATATTCTGAACCGCACTCTTTCGGATACCCTTGTCTCACCATTGGCGCCGCTTCCTGAGACTTCAGAACAGTTCCAATCTCTGATTCCTGAGTTCAACCCTATCATTGTTAAATTTCCTGATTCCATGACCCTTCCACCTTTGATATCCTTAGACCTGAATCAGTCTTCAGATTCATTCCTTGACACCAACTATACTGGAGTTCAGGTTCTGAACTTTGTCCCTCCAAACAATTTTATTGTTAAAGAAATCATTCCCTAGACAAATGGACATGATTATTACAAATCCAACTTCTTTTGGGCGTCGTTTGATAGTGATGTAGATGAAGAAATTGTGTGTGAAGATTCATTTGACTCTTGTATCACTAACTCTGATGTGATTTTGAAATCAACTCTAGTGCCAATTAAGCCTAGATTCAACAATCTATCGTTTGGACAAATTTCCAAGTCATTATATGACTCTAGGAAGAAACCTTGGCTGAATAAGAAAGACATTATTCACCCCAAGACTGAAGCTAAGAATGCCCTTAAGAAAGAAATTAGGTCTAGGAAAGATTCTAGATTCATTGAGAAATCTGAGAAGAAAGTGTCTTGAATAATTAGTCCATCCATTAGGAACCACAACACCTTTATGCATGTTAGAATCCTTAAGAGGTCGTCTAATCCTCCTAGTTTGGTTGTTCAAAACAAATATCTCAATAATAGTCCAAAAATGGTCACTGTTGAGACTCCTTATGTGAAATCTGACTCTCCTCAGACAGTTTCTTCTATGTTTATTGCTAAATCCGATGGCATGATTTTCAAACCAAAACAATTTTCGAAACAAAATATGCCTTTGAAAGTAACAAACAAAGGAAAAGATGTTAGGAACACTGTTGTTCAGAAATCTTCAAAAGATTCAAAACAAAAGTTTGAAAGGAAAGTAAAAAAGTATGAAAACACATCTATAACATCTATCAACACAGTGATTCCTACAACATCTTGAAAAACTATTGGTCCGAGAAAAGCAGAATGCAAAAGATCTTTGGTTGAATATTATTTTTGGATAAATGAAAAGACCTTGACATTCTGCTTCTTTCCAAAAGAATCTTGGAAAAATCCCTCTGAGATGGCAATTGATCAAATGACCATATCTACGTCCCTAAGTCTAACTCGGAGCCTAAAAACTCCAAAACTCACTGATTTTGTATGCACTCTGTGCTTCGGAACAAGCTACAATATGATATAGTAAAAGTTCTTGTTCCATGCACATAACTGGGCATAAATGCTTTCTAGGTGATCTAATGCTCGCTCCTAACGTTGGTTACATGACACATGGCAATAATTCAAATTCACAAATTCAAGGTTACGGCGTCTTGACCAATGGCAATTTATCTGTTTCTAATGTGGCGTATATGGCTGATCTCAAGCATAACCTGATTAGTGTAGCTCAACTCACTGATGCAAACTGAAGAGTTGAATTCTGCAAAAAGCATGGCTACATTATGAAAGAAGACCAGAAATAATTTCTAATCAAATCTAATCACATAAAAAACATGTATCCATTAGACATTAACATGATAATTGGAAAGCCTCAACTCTGTCTTCTTTCAAAGGTTGTTCCTAACGTAAGTTGGCTATGGCATCAGAGGCTAAGTCATCTTAACTTCTGATATATGAATGATCTTGTTTCTGGTGAAATGGTCCTAGATCTGCCACTCCTCAAATTCGAAAATGATTATCGATGTGTTGTGTGTGAATGTGGGAAGAAATCCAAGAAAGGTCATCCTGTTATCCTTGAAAATTAAACTTCATAACCATTAGAACTTCTTCATATCGATCTTTGTCAACCATCCACTGTAGAAAGTTTGCATTAAAAAAAATATATTCTTGTGATTGTTGATGACTACACAAGGTTCACTTGGGTCTTCTTCCTTAGGCTAAAATCTGAAACAACCTCTAAAGTCATTAAGTTCATTAAAGGAATTTAAATTCTTGTCAAACTTTATGTTAAGAGAACCAAAGTGGCAATGGCTTTAAATTTACCAATGCCACCATAAGGAATTCATGTATGATAATTTCTCAGCTCCCTACACTCCTCAACAAAACGGTGTCGTTGAAAGAAAAAAACATAAATCTCATTGAAGCCACTCGATCGATGTTGAACTTTGCAAAACCTCATCTTTATCTTTGGGTTGAAGCTGTGTCCACTTCTTGCTTCACTTAAAACCGAAGCATCATCAATCACCATCTCAACATGACACCATATGAATCTATGAATGGGCGAAACCCGAGTATCTCGTTCTTACACGTTTTTGGTTGCAGATGCTTTATTAAAAACAACGATGATCAACTCACCAAGTTTCAATGAAAAGTTGAGGAAGCATATTTCTGGGAAACTCAACCAAATGCAAAGCCTACAGGGTTCTGAATCGTAGAACTTGTGTACTTAAAGAAAGCTTTTATGTCACTTTTGATGATAATTTTGTTTGGAACTTAGATTCAACTCATGTTATAACTTACATCATGGAGTCTAATGCTCCACCTCATGGGTCTCCGAATCCTTAAATCATCGATGAAGTCGACTTCGAAAGCCTGTTCAAACTATTACAAATTGCTCTTGACTCAAAATCTTGATGAAGACGGTCCTAATCAGTTGAAGCTCTGATTTCTCAAATTTCTATGGTCCGACACCTAAATTTCCTCCATTTGATTCTGATCCATTTCAACCTTCTTAGGTTGAGGAGGAGAATAGTCATCCAACCCTCAAATCAAATGTTAATGGATTTCAAGATACAACAGATCAGTTCGCTGAATTTGATCCCATTCCAAACATCAACGAAGATGATGATAACTTCTTTGACTTTAGAACAATGACGACGTCGACATATCCATATCAGAAGTTCAGGGGGAGAATCATACTTAAATTCAAAATGTTTAGGGGGAGCAACACAATACCCATTGTTGATATTTGATCATCCGTTGTACAAGAACTTCCGAGACTGCACCTCTGGACAAATGATCATCCTCCAAATCAAGTCATTGGAAATCTCAATGCTGGTGTTTAAACTCGCTCTGCTACCAACACTCAAAATGAGTGTCACTTCTCGACATTCATATCAATGGTTGAACTAAAATCCATCAGGGAAGCTTTAGAACATGTTGATTGCATTACAAGCATTCAAGAAGAGTTAGTAGAATTTGACAGAAATCAAGTGTGGAATCTTGTCCCTCCACCTCGGGATCACCCTATTTTTGGCACAAGATAGGTCTTCCGATAAGCTCACTGATGCCGAAGTTTTCAAAAAACAAGATTGGTGGCCAAAGGGTTTACTCAGATCGAAGGACTCACTACGACGAGACTTTTGCTCCTAATGTTCGTCTTGAATCCATCAGGATCTTTCTCGCTTATGCAGCTCACAAAGGCTTTAAAGTTTACCAAATGGACGTTAAAAGTGCCTTTCTCCACGGTGAACTTGATACCGAAGTGTATCTTCAACAGCCCTTGGTTTTGTAAATCTTTCATGTACAAACTATTGTTACAAACTTCAAAAAGTTGTTTATGGCCTCAAGCAAGCTCCATGCGCCTGGTACGAGACTCTCGATGATTTTCTGAAGCATTCTGATTTGTCTTAATCCTACCTTCTTTCGAAGATCGAATGTAAATCGTCTCATGTTAGTTTAAATATATGTTGACGACATCATATTTGGAGCCACAGATTCAATGATGGTTGCTAATTTCACAATGTTAATTGTTAGTCGATTCCAAATGAGCATGAATCGTGAATTAAGTTTCTTCATCAGACTTCAAGTCTAGCAGACCAACAGAGGAATCTTTATTCATAAAGAGAAATACATTTTCAAACTTTTGGAAAAGTATTCAATGTAAACATATTGCTCTGCAAAGATTCTAATTGGTTTAGGACAGTAGATCTTCTCGGACCCATTAAGTGTTGATGTTGATCAGAAGAAGTAAAGAGGAATGATTGGATCACTACTCTACCTTATTGCAAGTTGTCCATGATGGGTTATGAGCATTCTAACACTCTTAAGTGTACATGCAACCCTAAATACCTTGGATCTATGTTTTCTCTATTATACATGCAAATATGAACATCCAAGGTATTATCCTAATCTAACATACAAAACAATGGATATAACAAGATAGAATACATACCTTTAAGTTAGTGCTTGTCTTCATGAAGCTTGAGTGCCTAGTTCCCCAAGTGTGACACCTCAAATGGTTCACAATCATCAAAACACTTAGAATAACTTAGAGAGAATTCTACACTTCATGAAATCGGCTAGCCCTCTTCAAGAATAATACTAGTCTCTCTAGTGGCCGATTTTCCTCAATAATAAGATGCTTATATAGTTATACAATTAGGGTAAACCCTAATTGTCATGACTTTCCATTTCCTTGGATCCATGGGTTCAAATACACCATGGAGCATCCATGGAGCATCATATGGGTTTTGGCCCAACTAGATAATCCATGAAGCATTAGCCCACTATACAAGTATGGATGATTTACACAATCAACCCATATATATTTAATTAGTCTTCTTTTGATCACTCAATTAATCCTAGATTAATTCTTGATCAATACTAATTAAATAATCTCATTATTCTTATTATTAATATACTAGAACTTATAATATATTAATAACCATAAGTGTCTTATTTCTCTCATTTAGTCTATCCAAGTGCATGATGGTATGCAACCCAAATGGACCATGCCGGGTCGGGTCAAGTCTTACCAATTATAGTTATGGACTTAGACATTAATCCAACAGTGTACCACTTGGATAAGTCTAAAACTATTATTGCGTATGACTTCAGGAACCAACTGGCAATCGTAGCTCTCAAAAGCTTCTGTCGAACTCTGACCTAGTAGATGAACTCTGACCTTTGCAATGACTTGTACATTAAATAAGGGATCATATATTCCTCCATTCTAGATATCATATGGACTGAGACATGGATTATAATCATTCTCTCTGCCCATTTGTTGTTTCCTGATTTTCGATTTATGACGACTGACTAATTGAACAAATCAAATCAGTTTTGGCCCGGCCGAGCACTTCCATTTGTCATCATCAAATCATCGAGGGGCCCAGAGATATCGTTTTTATCCCGAAGGTAAAAGGAATGGATAAACTTCGACTCATATGCCTTGTTCTACTACTTGTTGAATCATACACAAAGGCACGTTTTATAGCACCGAGTTACCAAATGCAGTTTCGTGCAATCAATGTACAACCAACTCATAGTAACAACTCATATGTCTAGGTTTGAAGAATATAAGATATTATCGTCTCATGATCACTCGTGATAAAATCCATGAAGTGATTCCAATGAGCGCGGGTTGAATCCAATACTCAGAACTTATGAGCACTCATGAGTGTTGTAGCCATTTGTCCAACACCTTAGACCTCTACAAGCCAACCCATGACAGTCTTAATTCATATCTACTTCCAACATATGACCGACTGTGGATGGTTTGAATAACTTAGTCATTCCGGAAGAATAACCTAGTTTATTCGGGAAGTCAAAACATGCAAAGTGCAACACAATAATAATTGAATCCAATATGGTCTCAGAACTTATGAATACAAATAAAACACCTTTTATTTATCACCATATGATTACACATTATTCATTGTATACTGTTTCAACTATCAACTTTATTCTTGAATTTAAAACAATAGTTGTCCCATGCTCCAAACATGTACACTATGTTTTCTAAACACTAGGCATGCCATACACCAAGTATGCATACTATGTTTGTCTATGATCTTTACTTTGTGAACTAGATCAATTGAACAAAACTTCAATGATTCTCTTTTCACACTCCTAAATCCTTACTGCAAATGCAAGAATTCCAAATTCATGCCATTTACTGAAATCTGTTAGATTCTAGACTTATATGCATTGATCCTCTTGTAATGATTATGCATAAAGTCAGAAAGACTTGGCAACAATCATTACAAAGTATTCCAATGGAGATCAGCTCCTTAGAAACATCCTTCTTGCATTAAGTTTCCTAATCTTAAACAGATTGGAAAAATTCTAACTTTGAAACATTTCCAGATTCCATTTTGACTATCACTTCTGAACAAGAGTTGCCTCCTTACAGATTATGTCAACATGGTCCTTCCAGAATTATCACTATACTTCCAACTGTCCTTGAGCAACCAATCTTTGGTAAACCTTAGATTGTCCTCGACAATTGTTTAATCCTTTTAGTCATATCCAGTTCTAAACCTTTTCCCTTCTTAATGCTCTAGGCATTTGGAAAATTTTAGAAAGGATGAATATAGCACATGTAATCGATCCTATATCCGAAGCATATGGGACACGATTCATGATGTCTCACATAAAGACTAAACCAGTCTTTTGCTATAACATTTCCATTTCTATTTGCCAAGTTTTCATAATTCAGATTATAAAAAGGGATGCCGTAATCATAATCGAATTTTAGAACGCAAATAATGGACCCATATACAGAATTTCCTTATGTTGAGCCATTCCAACATGAAATTCATATATATCCTTGACTAAATGATTAAAACCTCACGATCTAAGCATATAGATTTGAGATGAAGTATAATTTCCTCTCCCTTAATTATAGCAAAACAACTCTTTCCCAGTTGAAACTTTTGTTTTCTATAATTAACATTGCTAACTTGAAATACTTATCATAATTATCATACTCCCACTAACATGATGATTATTAGCATAACACTTCTGCTCCCACTAGCTTTGACATGTACTCAGAAATCAGCTGGACTTCTAGAAATCAATACTTTATTGACTTTCTTACCAAAGTTCAGATTTCTGATACTGGATTGTTTTGATAGAACTTTATCAAAATCATACACCTTCCCTTAGATAGCACACTTGTGTGTCTAAACAATTATGAAGAGAGATGCCATAATCATAATGGTTAGACCTTTTTGCCACTTCTCACAAGTCCAGGTTAGTGTGCCGGTAAACCACACACGCTCCACTAACGACTTTGAGAATGCAAATATCACAATTGCTATCTAGCTAAAAACTACTTAGCGGAAGTGTTTCCTCACCATCATTTTCATGAATCGGAGAGAAATCTTATGACACTTAGATTTAATGGTGTATGAGTTCTTATCCATGTGAATTGTCATAACCATAGTCATAAGACAAGAATTATGACAAATCCAAACTCATATGGATTGAACTCAATCTTAACTTCTTGCCACCTGGCAGCTCAAGGGCCTGCCATTGCTTCCAAGTTGTTGTGCAACCAATTGAGAATTCTAAGAACTCATATGCAAAGCCAACTTTGATTGAAATGGGCACAGAATATGTCAACACGATAGGTTATAAACCTCAAATCGTGTGCTAGTGAAGAACTTCAGGTTTTATTCTTGATTAGTTCTTGAGACTTTCAAGACCTTTAAGACTCCCACTGTCCTCTTGACCTATAAGACTCCCTTTTCAAACATCCAAGTGATAGTGCGGATTCTAATCAAGACAAACACTTCACACAATTGGCCTTAGTTGGTCTTTGTTTTATCCAAAACATCACAACTTACCAACTTAAAATGAACAAGAGTAGGACACTTTTACTCTTACATTTTATAAGTGTTCTTAAACCTTCTTTAAGACATGTCACTCATATTACAATCTTGGAGTATGA
This sequence comes from Lactuca saligna, assembly GCF_052625555.1. Taxonomy (NCBI): domain Eukaryota; kingdom Viridiplantae; phylum Streptophyta; class Magnoliopsida; order Asterales; family Asteraceae; genus Lactuca; species Lactuca saligna. The sequence continues at coordinate 244,609,027 of NC_136424.1, read as the reverse complement.
CTCTAAGACTTGTATTGGAACGAAGTATGACTCATCTTTTTGATTTAACCATTTCAACAATTTCAAGATCCCTTCTTCTTAGTCATAAGAATGCACTAAGACTTCCTTAGAGAACAAATTTTGATATGGTTTCTTAATCATTAAGATGATCACAAAATTGATACTAAAGTACTCTCCCATCTTTTCAAATTTGAGAAACTTTTATCCTTTTGCCTAATTTGATTCTTCTTATCCGCTCTGCTATGCATTGAAACCTTTTCCAATGTATCAGAGTTACACTTAAGCTTGTAAGTATAATCATATTTACTGAGCTTTAGTAAACTATGACGAATAGCCTTACATCTTTTGTGGTGGACTTAATCAGTGCACATGACTATGTACTCGATCCCTTAGTCCATTACTTGACTCACACATCCATGTGAACAAGTAATTAGTCTTAATTTTTCCAATACTTGAAAGTTATCATTCATCATGCTATAGAACTTGCATGATTCCAAGTCCTGGTCCAATTGAGACTTTGGATGATGAGAGTCTTTCCTTATTTGGTAAATTTAGACATTACCACAAATGAAGGAATCAATTTCATATTTCCACTCTTGCTATTAATGGAATCATATAAGCAACAATTTTTCCTCAAATGCCATTGTAAGGATATTTTAAAATAAATAAAACCAGAAATTTTCTTTTATTTTAAAACTATGCGGAAAAACTTATCCTTACAACCCATATGAAAAACTTGTTGTTATATATTCCTTAGCAATATCTCATAACTCCTAAGAATTAGCTCAAGAATCCGATTTTTCAAACTATGTGATAGAAATCCATCTATGTGATCAGATTCAACATATTCTTTCTTTAAGTTCCTTTACTTTTCTTTGATTCTTAAAACATTACCATGTGACCCAGTCACATGATGTATCAGGAATCTCAAAATAGAAACTTAACAGAGTTAGATTAGTGGACTTTTACCTGAAGTAGAGTCAATCTTATTGAATTTAACATCCTTAGGTAAATTAGGCAGCTTCGCAACTAATGACCCTTACTTTGGCAATATAAATATATGGACCCTTTGATAATGGTACACAGGACTATTACAGACTTAGCCTTTTTCTCTTTACCATTTGGTCAATCTAGTTGACTATGGTCAATCCCTTTCCTTGGGAAGAGAATGTTTTTTTTTTCTGTATTTCCAGTGTCACCATTGTCAATGTCCATAAAGTTTCAGGAAGTTGATCTTAGCAAATAGATAAGATCATTAAGGGTCTTGTCATAGTCTGTTTCATAGGTGTTCCAAAAGAACTCACTATGTGACTTAGAAAGTGATTGAACCACCAACTTTCTCAAGACTTTGACACCCAACTCTCCCGGCTTGTCAATATGTGACTACATCTCCAAGATGTGATCACACCAAGACCTTTACTTGCCAATAGGGCTCGAGTGACCTTAAACTTTTTAAGAACTTGTGGGGTAGGGAGAATAATTGGAGGAGGTGAAAGAAGTATGATTTCCATGGGACATCATCTTCATTTAGGAAAGCTTGTTTCAAGAGATTTGGGAGGATCATAAATGTCTAAACCAGACATCTTTTTGGGAGATATTCAAAATAGTTGATTTTAAAGTCCTTAATATGACACCCAATATGAAATATTAAGGCTAGGACCCAACAAACTATTTTACAACTTAGAAGAGGTATGCCGTAATCCAAGCTAAAAAACAATTTGAAGGTAGGTGAATGACGATTCACCAATTTCCACCAAGATAAACGAAATGTATTATTAGGTTTCAATTGGTTTTTGAAACTCCTAGATCTTTGAGATTCATTGAACTGTTCAATGGCATGTTTCAATCTCGAGTGTGCCCTTTAGGTTTTGTGACTGGGATGCCGAGGATCACAAAACAAGGTGTGAAGTAACCATGCAAATTACTTGGTACCCTTAATAAATTACCCCTCAATCGATGTGCCGGTTAACCACACACGCTCCATCGATACTATGATAAATATTAAGTCACCCTTTACCTACCTTGTTAAGTCCAAGTTAGTGTGCCGGTTAACCACACACGCTCCACTAACCGACTTAAACAAAGTGCAAAGTGTAATTTCATGGATTAGCACCTTATTCACATTTTCCTAAGTAACTAAGATTGGGTATTATTAAGAGTTTAGTTACTTAGTATTTATCATTAATACTTTTAATGAAGGGAGAATTATAGTCCTGTCAAACCCGTTCGGCTAACGACCCTCCACCAGTCAAGCAAGCGGTGGGTGAGAGTGGACACCCATTAAGTTGCCATTTTATATGCAACAACCTTATACCCACCTTATAGACCGGCTTCGTGAATGAGGCGTACTAGCGGTAAGACTGACTTTACTCTTATACATATATATATTATTAACTTATAATATTATAAAGTATAAGGGTTGAATTTTAACTTTTAAAATTCTAATGGCTAACTTGGAATTAAAGTATTCATAAGAGAAAACTTTACAAATTCCAAAAATTGAGGGCAAGTTTTGAAACTATTCAAAACTAATTAATTCCATAACTTATGTGTTTAAAGTAGTTTTAATCCAAAAACTCTTCAAGTTCCATAACTTATGGAAGACTTTAAACTAATAAAAGAATTAACTTTTCTTTATTTTTATAACTTATGGAATTAATTAAGGTTACATTTTTTTTAATTATTTAATGAAGAGACTCTTGGTCCTCCATAACTTGAAGACAAATTATGGAGTCATAACTCCAATTAATTAGAACTAGACTCTTCATTTTTTTTGTAACCTTTGCCAATTTTATGAGTTTTATGAGTCTTTAATATGACTCTTCATGTAACTTGAGGACAAGTTACACAAACACATTTTATACTCAACTCTTAGATTAAAATGGATTGAAAACAACTATTTCAATTAACTTTTCTATTAATCTAAGCAACTCATAAGAACAAGATAATTCAAATCAAACTTTTTCATGTAATTAGTCTAACCTTTAAACTAATACAAAACATGAATCTCTTGACAACTATCTTTGAAAATGGATTAGCATGAATATTACCACATCAAAAAAACAAGTTTATAAGTTCAAAAACAACTTAGGGTAATGTTCCTAGTCCATTTCTAGCCAAAAAACCTCGAAAATATGTTGTCTGGGGTCCAACTCGTCGAGTGCATTAACATAACTCGGCGAGTTGGATGCATTTTTCCTTGGACTCGTCGAGTCCCTTCATGGACTCGGCGAGTCTGCTGGGCTGATAGCACCAATTTTGATTTTTCAGCTTCTATTGCAAGTATAACAAGAAAACAAGCCTAGGCTCTGATACCACTGATGGGTTATGAGCATTCTAACACTCTTAAGTGTACATGCAACCCTAAATACCTTGGATCTATGTTTTCTCTATTATACATGAAAATATGAACATCCAAGGTATTATCCTAATCTAACATACAAAACAATGGATATAACAAGATAGAATACATACCTTTAAGTTAGTGCTTGTCTTCATGAAGCTTGAGTGCCTAGTGCCCCAAGTGTTACACCTCAAATGGTTCACAATCATCAAAACACTTAGAATAACTTAGAGAGAATTCTACACTTCATGAAATCGGCTAGCCCTCTTCAAGAATCATACTAGTCTCTGTAGTGGCCGATTTTCCTCAATAATAAGATGCTTATATAGTTATACAATTAGGGTAAACCCTAATTGTCATGACTTTCCATTTCCTTGGATCCATGGGTTCAAATACACCATGGAGCATCCATGGAGCATCATATGGGTTTTGGCCCAACTAGATAATCCATGAAGCATTAGCCCACTATACAAGTATGGATGATTTACACAATCAACCCATATATATTTAATTAGTCTTCTTTTGATCACTCAATTAATCCTAGATTAATTCTTGATCAATACTATATAAATAATCTCATTATTCTTATTATTAATATACTAGAACTTATAATATATTAATAACCATAAGTGTCTTATTTCTCTCATTTAGTCTATCCAAGTGCATGATGGTATGCAACCCAAATGGACCATGCCGGGTCGGGTCAAGTCTTACCAATTATAGTTATGGACTTAGACATTAATCCAACAGTCCAAACATCATGTTATCTACATGCCTATGTGTTAGATTCCAGGTTAAGCCGAAGATGTCTCATCTTCTGGTTGTCAAGAAAATTTTCTAATATCTCAAAGGAACAAAGAACCTTGAAATTTGGTATCAGGTAAATGGAAGTTTCATTCTCGCCTTCGCCTCTCGCTTCCGGTTCGCCTCCCTTCTCTTCCTCGCCCCCTTCGTTTCCCTCTGTTCGTTTCGTTTCTGGCTACAGCCCCCAACAAGGACCGAACCTCGGCCTAGGGACCGAGAGGTCTCGCTGGGAATGCTTTTCCTCTTAGTTTTCGCGTAGTTTTGCGTTTAAGGCCCATTTTTAATTATTTTAACGTGGGATTTTCACCCAAAATCATATTTTAACATGATAAACCCTAAATATTCACAATTTAATCATATTTTCATAAAAATTGTTATTTGAATAATAAAAGCAAGTGGGTAAAGTACAAAGAGGTGGAGTGTTGACTTTGCTTTACCTTATGACACAAGCAACCACTCCCACACCCACTCTATAACCAGCCACACCTCCCCACCTTACCTAGGTCACATCAATGTCCTTTCCACTCAATTATCACTCATTCCCATGTTTTTTAGAGCTGAATATTCATCCTCTCTCCTCACTTCTCTCATTTGCTCTCATTTCACCAAGAAGATCAAACTCTTTCCTCTCTCACTTTCTCTCTCTAGAAATTTGAGATTCAAGGGCTAATCTTGGGTTTTTCCTCCACATTTGGTAAATATAATCCATTCTCATTATGAATATCTCACTTATTTCCACTCAAATCATGGATATCTTACACAAACTCCATCATATTTGTGTTAGAGTTTCGAATCTTCAAGTGATTCTTCAAGTGTTATTGGGTTGAACACTTCTCTTCTTCAACACTTATCTACTGAAATCACTCAAGGTGAGTTTATACCCCTACATTTTCATGTTTTCTCAAGTTTTCAGGCGGGGGGGGGGGGGAATACAAGTTAAAACACCAAGAACATAACTAAATTTTTCTAACAGCCTTCATCAGAAAATTTCAATTCCATTCACGCACTGTTTTGGGCATCTTAAACATTTTTGTTTTCAAAACTGTACAAGTTGCAAAAATTTCAAGTTCTTAGCTTTAAAATGGATACTTGCACATCTCCATACGATTTTTCTACAATTTATGGTGATTTTTACAATACTGTCTATCATTTCAAACATCAATCCGGACCAGTCTGTGATCTTGGACTTTTTCACCCAAGTTGGAGGTCATGAAAAATCGTGATAAAAATTATGAGTAAACTAGACATATTTTGTGAACTCTCAGAATTTACGGATCTAGTTTTCGACTTCGTATGATTTTTTTATGATTTTTCCAAAACAGTGCAGAATGGCTAAAGTTAGCCAACAACATGTAAATGTCATAACACTTTGTATTATGTTGAGCAAAGTGTATAATCATAAGTTATAATTATTGAATGTGTTTATTTGTTAGTTTATCATCATGAATTGAAACTAAGTCATTCATAATAAATATTATTCATTCATTTTAGAACACGTATATTAAACTATAAAAAGTATAGTTTAATAAATTCATAACACTAATACATTTCCATAAAAGAGTTCATACATATTACAAATGTTTTAGATAAACTATAATAGGTATAGTTTATGATACATCACACAACACACTCGTACAGAAAGGGGTACATTCATACAGAAAAGATTTATATTCACACACATTTCACGTAAACTTGTTAACCTATATTGTGAGACATTCTCTTCCCGTACGTCCGAGTGCGGGATATAATTTCTGGTAGTTATAATCAGAATCTCCTTGAGGGAGAACGTGATACTTGTATATAGATCTATATTGGGTTTGACACCCCACACCTTGCTGCTAGCTACAGTGGGACCTGCAGGTCTACGGGTGACAAATGTCACTTCAGTTTTCGCGACGCCTGAGAAACGTCGTGGCAGGTTCACATAGTCATAGTATGATTATAGCGACTCACATAGGGATATAACAATCCATAAAGTTTACGGGATTTTATTTATAAAACCTGAATGAGTTTTATGTCGATTTAAAATCACTTTTTATCTCAATGAGTACAGATATTACTGTACACTTTTGGTTTTGGTAGTTATGACTACACATCATTTGAAACCACATTTATACCTTTAAGTATAGTCAATACTTGTTCTTTCTCGGTCCTCGGATTTAGGACTACATATACATAAAGTATTAACAAACATGAGAACATACGAAAATTTCATTTAATTCAAACGCGTCCATGTCCATTTAAACACATAACATTTTCTATTAGTAAGAAAGGTTACTTATACATTTTGGTCTTCTGTCATAAGACTACATTACACAGATTTTAAAGAAAATATCAGATTTTCTGGATACTTATTATAACGCTTTTACAAGGAAAACGGTTTATTTTTCTAACGAAATCACTTATGAACTCACCAACCTTTGTGTTGACACTTTTCAAAACTACTTGTATTCTTAGGAATTCAGTGAAAACAGGAAATCAACAACATTTTGAGGATGGGATGATAAATCATCAAACATTTCATTTTGTATCATAATGTAATTGAGGTGAATCATGAAAACATGTGCTTTGATGTAACATTTTCAATTATATTTGTGAAGGTTGTATTTACTTTGAGCACTATTATACTCATTGTTGTGATACTCTACATGAATTCCTCCACCCCCAGACGTTTCCGCCATCCTTGGTTTGGGGGTGTGACATGGCGTCTCATTCCAAGTCCTCAAGATGCCTCCATTGTTGGTCTCAAATGGGTCTTTAGAAATAAAATGGACAAGGAAGGCAACGTAATAAGGAACAAAGCTCGTTTAGTGGTGAAAGGATACTGCCATGAAGAAGGAATTGATTACGAAGAGACTTTCGCTCCAGTTGCAAGGCTGGAATCTGTTCGAATATTTCTTGCCTATGCAGCGCACAAAAACATCGAGGTCTACCAAATGGACATAAAATGCGCTTTTCTGAATGGAGAAATTGAAGAAACGGTCTACGTGGAGCAACCTCCTAGTTTTATCAATGACAAGTTCCCAAATCACTACTATATTCTGGACAAGGCAATTTACGGTCAGAAACAAGCACCTAGGGCCTGGTATGAAACGCTAACTAAGTTTTTAAAGATGTCCAAATTCAAACAAGGATCGGTTGACCCAACCTTCTTTCGTAAGAAGGAAGGTAACCACCTTATGATTGTACAAATCTATGTCGATGATATCATCTTTGGCTCAACGAATCCCAGTTTAACAGCTGAATTCAAAAAGCTGATGGAGACTAAATTTGAAATGAGCTCCATGGGTCCGATTAACTTTTTCCTTGGTTTAAATATTAGACAGGGACCCGAAGTCATCTTTATCAACCAGGAAGCATACACCAAAACTCTTCTTGCCAAATTTGCTACGATGGGAGACTCAAAGGTCAAAGTTCTAATGGCATTCGGCACCAAACTCACACCTTCCCTGGAGAAACCGGCAGTTGACATTACGCTATACCGCCAGATGATTGGGTCCTTAATGTATCTTACTGCTAGCAGGCCTGATATCATGTTTTCTGTATGTTATTATGCTAGGTTTCAGGCGAATCCTCGAGAACCACATATGCTTGCAGTGAAAAATATACTCAGGTATCTGAAGTGAACCACCTCTCTCGGTCTATGGTATCCATCAAACTCAGGCTTCTTCGTTCAAGCCTTCTAAGATGCAGACCTTGGAGGATGCGGTTTAGACAGGAAAAGCACCACAGGGGGTTGCCAATTCCTTGATGGGAAGTTGGTCAGCTGGCAGTCAAAGAAGCAAACCTACGTTTCCCTTTCTAAAGCCGAAGCAAAGTATATCGCAGTCGCTTCTTGTACATCTCAAGTCATTTGGATCCAAAGCCAGCTCAGAGATTATGGACTCAACATGAAAAATATCCCACTATATTGCGATTCAGAAAGTGCAATTAGGATCTGTCATAACCCAGTGCAACAATCTAAGACCAAGCATATAGCACTGAGGTATCACTTCATTAAGGATCATGTGGAGGATGGAAATGTCGAAATTCACTTTATTCGAACCACTGATCAATTAGCCGATATTTTCACCAAAGCCCTACCTGAAGCAAGTTTCGATAAGATCCTTCAAGGACTAGGAATGATGGAATCAGAATCGGTACCAAAAACACCATCTCAAAGCTAAAAGTTGGAAGCGAAATGAACCGAACGCTCGGTCTATTTCGGGTTCGGTTCACATGGGAACCGAAATGAACCGAACGCTCGGTCTATTTCGGGTTCGGTCCCATTGCACATATTTTCGCTCAATCTCAAAAAAAGGTGTTGTCTATGGTTGTATCCTTTTGTAAAAAGTTGTTTTCCAAAAATCCAATTTTTTTTTTGAACCGAAATGAACCGAGCGTTCGGTCCATTTCGGGTTCGGTTCCAATTTTTTTATTTTATTCTGTTTGGCTTTTCTCTTTTCAAAAACTTAAAATCTTCAAAAATATTTTTTCTTTTTTCTTTCATTCTTGTTTAAATAACGATGGGACAGGTTTCGTTCTCACACTTTATAATAGTTAAGCGTCCCTAGAAGCATGCTGCTGCATGTTGTCCAAAGCCTCAACTGATTTTGAATAAAAGCCTTAATGACTAGGTATATACAAACCTTGTCTTCCCAATAAGGTTGCTCAATTTATTCTAATCCTGAGCTACCTTACTCTTTTCTCATATGGGTTAAGAGTTTACTGCTTGGTCACTATTTTCAGCAGAGGTACTATAGTTTCTCTTCACCACCTCAATAATTTTCTCCGTCATATTTTGGTCCCATATCGTAACCCTTGAGACTCTCAGAATTCACCACTGAGGTTTATGGTTACACAATCTCTGTGTTTATGATCTGAGCCTCGTGTCACTACGTTCTTAGTGAAACCCAAAATTCAATACCTAACATGAATTGACGGTAAATGTGAAATCCCTTTTCGTTGTGAGATTCTTATGAAATTGTTATTTAGCATAACATTTCTTCCCTTAGAATCCAGTTTTAATTTATTTTTTTGAGATCTCAACATCACACATCTTCAATAAGTCACTAAATACATATTCCAACATACTTGTTCAACAGACCACATCCGTCTCACAGGGACTTCATTTAGTCTCGGTCTTATGTCAAGGTCCGGGATTCGAAACTGAAGCGAAAGCCACCCTTTTAAGCCTTATAAAAAGATGCCTTTCAACACTTATTAATAAGTGATTGATCGTAATTCAACGGGAATCCATACAGACACTTTAAGGTCTCTCTTGACCTTGAAGAAAGTGATTTGTGCCCGGGATCAATTGTTTTGTGTCTATATTGACATCACAAATTCCCACATAAATATCGCTTTATTTCCTTATCTTTGACACTCTATGCACGAAAATCTTTGATTTTCCAAAAATCTAGTTCGGTTCCATCATAATCTTGTGTTTGGATGACAGCTATTTAACAGATAAGATGCTGACTCAGCCGACAAAGTAACGACTTCAATAGTGAGTTGACGGGAATGCGTGCAAAACGGAACAATTTTTCTCTCTCATGCGTAATCATCGAGGGTGCCAACCGTCGCGCTTCTGTCACATCCGAAACCGTTTTGTGTATCAAGAAGATTTGGGGGATGATTCTTCTCTTTCCTCTACCCATAGTATAAAAGGAACACTTCTGCTTCATTCCATACTTACAGCAATCAAAAATTAAACAAGCAAAATCAGGTGATTTATACTCTATTGTTCATCATCTTCAACATTCAACAATGGCGGACTCTTCCTCTGTTCAGGAAACCTCTTCCCGCACCAACATTCTTCCCATTCGCGCTCAACAAAGTCTGGTGATCGATTTAAACCCTAAAGCCTACAAGAATTATATGTATCCCATGGTGGAGTGTCTCAAATACTCTCCATTGGTACTAGCCCTTTCCAAGGTCGAGATTGTGCCCATGGTATGTCTTTCCCAAGTCTTCTCCACTGCTCATTATGATAGATCAGTGGATCAAATCTACTTCGGCCTTCTTTCTCACAAGACCTCCATCTCCAAGCAACGATTCTGCTGACTCCTAGGTTTTGAAGCCGATGAATCTAGGGTTAATCCCGATTCCATCACTATGGGACAGTTATTTTCGATGTTCTACAACATGGGCTACACGGAAATTCTCACGATGGTCACCAAGTTCAAGAAGTCGTGTCTTCCTCCTCCATGGAATGGCTTCTTCACCATTCTCTTCAAAGGTCTCTCTGAGCGCAGTTCTAGTTTTTATGGGGCCAACAAGTTGTTCACGACCATTCTCTATGGTCTATACCATGGCATCATCCTCGACTACGGCTCGGTTCTCTAGCAACAACTCATTCAGAGCCTAGCCTCCTCCTCTCGCCACACCGAAGTGTCCTATGCCCGATTTTGGACGTTGATCACCAAGTGGGCCATGGATAAACTTCATGTTCCAACTGTTGCAGATTCCCTCCTCTCCTCCATCAGTGTCTTCCACACCACCAAGATCATCGTTACTGATCCGACCAAGTTCTCCTTCGTCGGATCCATTCTGGATTCTATGTCCGCTGGTGTGTCTAAGGAGAGCGTTATAATGAAGGCCTACAAGGACTTTCGTCCTTCGGGTCGATGGGAACTTTCTGCAGAAATGGTTCAGTCCATTAATGATGCAGATAAACCAGTTGCTAGAGGGAAGAAACCCGAGAAAGGGAAGATCAAGAAAGCGGCAAAGGGGGCAAAGGGTCCTTCTCCTAAGAAGCGAAAACCCTCAAACACAGATCTCCCCCCCCCCCCCCAGCGAAGAAGAAGAAAGCACAGCCGAAGAGGAAACTTATTCTCTCTTCTTCATCCAGCGATTCAGAAGATAACCACTCTGACTCAGACGAGTCGGCTAGAGGCGAAACTCCTCCTCACTCGCCTACTCATGAGGTACCTGTTTCATCAAAACCTCCTTCCCCTTCTCCTATCTTAACCTCCTCCATTTCCATTCCCTCCATATCTAACCCTATTTCTATTCCCCCCATAACTACCTCTACTACCATTTCACCCACAACTACTTCCATACCACCACCAATCTTCACAGAAGCCACCAAAACCACCACCAGTGAGGTTCCAACCAATGTATCTGATATGGGGGTTCGAACTTCACAACCCGAACCCACTTCCGATCCCGAACCCACTTCCAGTACTGAACCATCCGCCGCACCATTATCTCTCACTCCATCTGCTGAAACCGAAACCTTTTTGGGAGGGGAGGATATGGTTTTTGATTCCATCTACTACAGCCCCTACCAACTCCAAAGTGATGATGATGATGATGCTCCAGTTACCAAAAAGCATATCAAGGAACTCCACGAGAAGATTGATAATCTTGTGGCTTCATCCTCTTCCTCAAAATCTCACTTTTTGGAGGTTGCCATTCAGGGGATGGTGGAATCTCTCTCCAAAGCACATGAAGCCTCCATCAGCTCAGCTATTGCTGCTATTGATAAATCGACAAAGGCTAGTGCTGCTGCGACCGAAAAAGTCGAAAAACTATTTCAAGATGCCCAGATTTGGCTGGAGTCTTTGCAGGCGGCATCAGAAACAAATACCAAGAAGTTTCGCACTGTTGTGGAGAAGCTGGTCCATTCTTTCGAAACCGAAAAAGACCAATTTGCCAGCTTCTACTAGAACCTCAAAGAAGACAATCAATCTTTTCAATCTTCGGTTGCGGATCATCTTCTTACCTTTCAAGCCACTCTTGCCGTCAAGTCTACTACCAAGGATGAGCTTGCTCGTAAATCTTCCGAGCTTACTCTTGCAACCCATCAGCTCTCCCAAGCCAAGAAGGAGATCGATTCTCTTCGGTCTGAGAAAGCTATGGTCCGGAGTTGTGTTTCAGATGTCCATGGAGCTCTGTCCAACATTATTGAAGCCCATGATCCGATTCTTAACTATTCGGTGAGGCGCACTCTTGCAGAGAAGCTCGCTCCTGCTCTTGCCCTACTTAGCCGCATAGAAGGGATTCCTGAGCAGGAGGAACATCCAAAACAATAGGGATAAGGGAAGCCCACAGCTCAATCAAAACCCCCTCCGATTTCCAAAGCTCAATCACTTCCAGTTTCATCACTTGTCCCTCCGAAAGCACCCAAACCAACAACTGTTCCTGCATCAGGTTTGAGTGCTCAAAGCAAAGACAAACAAATCATCGATGACAGTGATGAAAGTGATGATCAAGAACCGATTGTCAGCTTACTGAGGAAATAGGCCAGAGAGAAGGAGCTGGATGAAAATGCTCGCATTGCTAGAGAGGCTGAAGCCAAGGAGAGGAAGATAAAGGAGGCTCATGATCTCCTTGAAAGCAGAAAAACTCTATATCCTCCTTGGACTCTCAAAGTGCTTGTCAAAGAAGCCATTGAGTCCCCCTACACTCTCTGGCTAGAACCGGTGATCTCCTTAGACCGGGTAAATTCGGTCGATTCCCAATTTGACATGCCCCTGACCAGAAAAGCTTTTATCTTCCATGCATTCGCCCACATAGCTGAAGTTCCTCATCCTCACCCGAAGGTTGATAGGGAGCTTGTAGACTATTATTTGAGGACCGCTCAACCTCAGTATCATACGTGGAGCGCACAGAAGATCATCAACGTTCGGGTTCTCAAACCTATTCGGGAGGGCAACTTCATCAATGTCAGATTCAAGGTCTTAAGGGGATCTGACAAAACCGAGCATTCCATCTCTCTGGTTAATCTTCCCATCTTAAACCCTCATGATTGGATAGTCTTGCACAACATTCTTCTTGTTAATGAAGTGGAATATGGTCCGATCATAGACCATTTCAAGAGAATGTTGGTTTGTTATATTTTGGAGGTTGCTAAGCTGGATCAAGAGGTTGCTAATGTTCTCATGAAGAAGCCCATCATCACTCCATTCGGTTCTGCAAGCGATATAAACAGAATGAAGATGGGAAAGATTGATCTGAAACAAAACTCAGTCATGTTCACCAGGGCAGAAGGTCAGAAATGCTTATTTGCTTTGGCTGAAAAACATATTTACACCACTTCCTGCTTGGAGCATGTTCTGGGTATCATCAATCGATGCAAAAAGAACTCGGAGAGTGATAAAAAGTACTTGAACGATATGATCAATTGGTACATTCACTTCCGACAAACACTTCTTGCTATCATTCCCTGCCTATTCAAGACTGTGAAGAAAGCCAGTACCGCAGGAGTAAGCAAGCTGGAGTGAGGTCTCACCCCAATTGACGCAAAGGGGGAGATTGTTGGTTATTTGATGTTGCATCTTGGGCTCGTCTCTTAGCCCATTTTGTAAACGGTATGGGCCTGTCCATCCGTAACTTGTTTTGTTAGGGTTTGTGTATTAATAGATGCTTGCATGCATCTTTTTCATAACTGATAGATCGTTTTTTTACGTGTAATTAAGAAGATCTCTTTTGTAACCCTAAAATCCTCTACAACGGAAGTTCTTTATCGAGCTCTGGTGAGGATTGAACATTCTAATCATTCGACTCATTCAGATCCATTCTTGAGTATTGTTTCATTGTTTTACTTTCATTGTCTACCTGTTACAAAGATCTAATCCATCAAAGAGATTTTAAATCTCAACAAAATTTATTGACCAATGTATAATTTCGTGACATTTAACCGGTTAACCATATCGTTAAACACGTTTTGTCACTTTGGTTCGTATATTTGTCAAATTTAGATCCTCCACAACTATTAAGCACACGTTTTACATAGAACCTAACTTAATTATCAATTAGATACATGTTGATACAAAAATTAAGTTTGTTGCGTTCAAATGATGTTATATGCTAATTTTCACAAAATCTTATTTAAATAAAAGAGGTTAAATTCCTTCAACCATCTTGATAAAATACTCATATTGCTTAATAATCAAAACATAGCATCGTACGATCGTTCCTATTTTTACCAATTGTTACACTATTCCGACAAGATCCCGCAAAAGATAAGACTCTAGTTGCACTAGGTTTAAACATGTTTTAAAACATACAAAATACTGACGATTGGGAGGGAACCTATACACTGACGATTGGGAGGGAACCTATACTATAGTAGGGTCCTTAACTGCCTCTTTCCATTCTGAGGTCAAACTCCTCCGGATTCGCCATTGTCCTTCTCTGCTGGTTAGTCCCTCTTGAAGTGTCCCATGACACCACATAGATGACATATCCGAGAGGTTTGGACATTGGTGGTTGAAGTAATGTGTTGGATCTGGGTTCTGCAGCAGCTGGTAGTATGTCCATTCTTGTTTCCCTTAAACCAGTGTAACGAACGACAACTACCCAGATGATGAAAGCTACACTCATAGCATTTCGGTAGGTTTCTCGCATATTTCCTGGATGGTGTAGGGACAATTGGGACACCAGAAGGAATGGTAGTAGGAGGTACAAATGTCGTAGCTGTGAAGGTCATTACCGGTGGTTGTTTCTTGTTCGCCCCTCGAAGCGATTTGTCCTTTTTTTGGCTCAAAACTTTTGTTTGTTACTCTTGGTCTTGGAACTCGGGGTATCGTGGTAGTTTGTTGCTCGTTGAGGTACTTGATTGTCACCTGGATTGGAATTGTTGTTAACAACTCCACTAACATGTTGTGTTTTGGTATAATACAACATCCTATGGTGCACATACAACCCTAAATACCTTGGATCTATGTTTTCACTAATTATACATGCAAATGGTTTCCAAGGCATTAATGCATTTGACATAAACCATATAATATACTAGTTAGGGAAACATACCTTTTATGTGGCTTGAAGTCTTGATGTATTTGGCCTTAAGAGCTTAGCACCAATAGTATGAAATGCCTCAAATGGAATCACAACACACCTAGGACAAAGGTGGCTCTTGAGAGAAAATTCCATGCACCAAAACACCTCCACATTTCTCCAAGAAAAGAAGTGGTGATTTTGGCTATGGAGTAACCTATTTATATGTAGGATTCCAAGGGTCATGGGTATAACCCATAATCCATACCCATGGTTTTTATGATCCATGGTTCATGTGGCCCAACTCTTTATGTATCCATACATAAACTTGGTCCAACATGGATCATAAGCCCAACACATATAAATATAACTAATTTTCATAATTAGTCCCCATAGATTTAATTAGTCTCTTTTGATCACTAAATTAATTCCAAATTAATTCTTGATCGATACTAATTAAAACATATGATTTCATATTAATATATTATAACTTATAATATATTAATAAACCATAAATAACCTTCTCTCAAAAGTCCATCCTAACAAATTGTCCTGATGATATGCAACCCAAATGGACCATGCTACTCCCGGGTCAAGTACATACCAATAATAGTTATGGGCTTAGACATCTAATCCAACAGTCTCCTACTTGGATAAGTCTAAAACTATTATTGCAAGTACGACTTCATAACCCGACTAGCAATTGTAGCTCTTAAACCCGTTGTCGAACTCTGAACAAATCAATGACGCGTCCATTAGATAAGGGATCATATATTCCTCCATTCTAAATATCATATGGACTGAGGCATGGATTATAATCATTATCTTTGTCCATTTGTTGTTTCCCGATTTCCGATTTATGACGACTAACTAATTGAACAAATCAATTCAGTCCTGGCCCGACCGAGCACTTCCATTTGACATCATCAAATCATCGAGGGTCCCACAGATATCGCTTTTATCCCGAAGGTAAAAGGAATGGATAAACTTCGACTCATATGGCTTGTTCTACTACTTGTTGAATCATACACAAAGGCAGGTTTTATAGCACCGAGTTACCAAATGCGTTTTCGTGCAATCAATGTACAACCAACTCATAGTAACAACTCATATCTCTAGGTTTGAAGAATATAAGATATTATCGTCTCATGATCACTCGTGATAAAATCCATGAAGCGATTCCAATGAGCGCGGGTTGAATCCAATACTCAGAACATATGAGCACTCATGAGTGTTGTAGCCCTTTGTCCAACATCTTAGACCTCTACAAGCCAACCCATGACAGTCTTGATTCATATCTACTTCCAACATATGACCGAATGTGGATGGTTTGAATAACTTAGTCATTCCGGAAGAATAACCTAGTTTATTCTGGAAGTCAAAACATGCAAAATGAAACACAAGAATAATTGAATCCAATATGGTATCAAAACCTATGAACATAAATAAAACACCTTTTATTTATCACCATATGATTACACATTATTAATTGTATACTGTTTCAGCTATCAACTATATTCTTCAACTTAAAACAATAGTTGTCCCATGCTCCAAGCATGTACACTATGTTTTCTAAACACTAGTCATGTCATACACCAAGTATGCATACTATGTTGGTCTATGATCTTTACTTTGTGAACTAGATCAATTGAACATAACTTCAATGATTCTTTTTTCACACTCCCAAATCCTTACTGCAAATACAAGAATTCCAAATTCATGTCAATTACCTGAAATTTGTTAGATTCTAAACTTATACGCATTGATCCTCTCGTAACGATTACGCACAAATTTACAAAGACTTGGCAACAATCATTACAGAGTATTCCAAAGGAGATCAATTCCTTGGAAACAACCTTCTTGCATTAAGTTTCCTTAATCTTACACAGATTGAAATTTCTGACTTTGAAACATTTCCAGATTCATTTTGACTATCACTTCTGAACAAGAGTTGCCTCCTTACAGATTATGTCAATATGGTCCTTCCAGAATTATCACTACACTTCCAATTGTCCTTGAGCAACCAATCTTTGGTAAACCTTCAATTGTCCTTGACAATTGTTTAATCATTTTAGTCATATCCAGTTCTAAACCTTTTCCCTTCTTAATGCCCCAGACATTTAGAAACTTTTAGAAAGGATGAATATAGCACATGTAATCGATCCCATATCCGAAGCATATGGGACACGATTCATGATGTCTCACATAAAGACTAAACCAGTCTGTTGCTATAACATTTCCATTTCTATTTGCCAAGTTCTCATAATTCAGATTATGAAAAAGGATGCCGTAATCATAATTGAATTTAAGAACACAAATAATGGACCCATATATAGAATTTCCTTATGTTAAGCCATTCCAACATGAAATTCATATATAATATCTTGACTAAATGATTAAAACCTCACAATCTAAGCTTATAGATTTGAGATGAAGTATAATTTCCTCTCCCTTAATTATAGCAAAACAACTTTTTCCCAATTGAAACCTTTTGTTTTCTATAATTAACATTGCTAGCATGCAATACTTATCATAATTATCATGCTCCCAATAACATGATGATTATTAGCATAACACTTATGCTCCCACTAGCTTTGACATGTACTCAGAAATCAACTGACTTTCTTACCAAAGTTCAGATTTCTAATACTAGATTGTTTTGATAAAACTTTATTAAAAACATACACCTTCCATTAGATAGCACACTTGTGTGTCTAAACAATTATGAAGAGGGATGCCGTAATCATAATGGTTAGACCTTTTTGCCACTTCTCACAAGTCCAGGTTAGTGTGCCGTAAACCACACACGCTCCACTAACAACTTTGAGAATGCAAATGTCACAATTGCTATATAACTAAAATCTACTTAGTGAAAGTGTTTCCTCACCATCATTTTCATGAATTGGAGAGAAACCTTATGACACTTAGATTTAATGGTGTATGTGTTCTTATCCATGTGAATTGTCAAAACCATAGTCACAAGACAAGGATAATGAGAAATCCAAACTCATATGGACTGAACTCAATCTTAATTTCTTGCCACCTGGCAGCTCAAAGGCCTACCATTGCTTCCAAGTTGTTGTGCAACCAATTGAGAATTCTAAGAACTCATATGCAAAGCCAACTTTAATTGGAATTGGCACAAAATATGTCAACACGATCGGTTATAAACCTTAAGTCGTGTGCTAGAGAAGAACTCCAGGTTCTATTCTTGATTAGTTCTTGAGACTTTCAAGACCATTAAGACTCCCACTGTCCTCTTGACCTATGAGATTCCCTTGTCAAACATCCAAGAGATAGTGCGGATTCTAATCAAGATAAACACTACACACAATTGGCCTTAGTTGATCTTTGTTTTATCTAAAACATCACAACTTATCAATTTCAACTGTCCAAGAGTATATAACTTTTACTCTAACATTTGACTCGTGTTTTTAAACTTTCTCTAAGACTTGTCACTCAAATTACAATCTTGGAGTATGACTCTAAGACTTGTATTGGAACGAAGTATGACTCAGCTTCTTGATTTAACCACTTCAACAATTCAAGTTCCTCTTCTTTCCTTAGAGAACTAATTTTGATATGGTTTCTTAATCATTAAGATGATCACAAAACTGATACTAAAGTACTCTCCCATCTTTTCTGATTTGAGAAACTTTTATCCTTCTACCTAATTTGATTGTTCTTATTCGCTCTGCCATACATTGGAACCTTTTCCAATGTCTCAGAGTTACACTTAAGCTTGTAAGTATAATCATATTTACTAAGCTTTAGTAAACTATGACGAAAAGTCTTATCAATCTTTTGTGGTGGACTTAATCAGTGCACATAACTATGTACTCGATCCCTTAGTCCATTACTTGACTCACACATCCATGTGAACAAGTAAGTAGTCTTAATTTTTCCAATACTTGAAGGTTCTCATTCATCATGCTATACAACTTGCATTATTCCAAGTCCCGGTCCAATTGAAACTTGGGTGATGAGAATCTTTCCTTATTTAGTAAATTTAAACATTACCCAAATGAAAGAATCAATAGGGCTTGAGTGATCTTAAACTTTTCAAGAACTTGTGGGTTAGGGAGAATAATTGGAGGAGGTGAAAGAAGTATGATTTCCAAGGGACATCATCTTCATTAGGAAAGCTTGTTTCAAGAGATTTGGGAAGATCATAAATGTCTAAACTAGACATCTTTTGGGAGATATTCAAGATAGTTTATTTAAAGTCCTTAATATGACACCCAATATGAAATATTAAGGCTAGGACCCAACAAACTATTTTATAACTTAGAAGAGGGATGTCGTAATCCAAGCTATGAAATATTTGAAGGTAGGTGAATGACGATTCACCAATTTCCACCATGAAAAACGAAATAATAATTAGGTTTTAATTAGTTTTGAAACTCCTAGATCTTTGAGATTCATTGAATTGTTCAATGGCATGTTTCAATCTCGAGTGTGCCCTTCAGGTTTTGTGACTGGGATGCCGAGGATCACAAAACAAGGTGTGAAGTAACCATGCAAATTACTTGGCACCCTTAAGTGTTTACCCCTCAATCGATGTTCCGGTTAACCACACACGCTCCATCGATACTATGATAAACATTAAGTTACCCTTTGCCTACGTTGTTAAATACGAGTTAGTGTGCCGGTTAACCACACACGCTCCACTAACCCACTTAAACAAAGTGCAAAGTGTAATTTCATGGATTAGCACCTTATTCACATTTTCCTAAGTAACTAAGTATTTATCATTAATACTTTTAATGAAGGGAGAATCATAGTGCTTGTCCTACCCGTTTGGCTAACGACCCTTCATCAGTCAAGGAAGCGGTGGGTGAGAGTGGACACCCATTAAACTACCATTTTATAGGCTGTAACCTTATACCCCCCTTATAGACCGGCTTCGTGAATGAGGCCTACTAACGGTAAGACTGACTTTACTCTTATACATATATATAAATATTATTAACTTATAATATTATAAAGTATAAGGGTTGAATTTTAACTTTTAAAATTCTATGGTCTAGTTTGGAATTAAAGTATACATGGGGGGTAACTATACAAATTCCAAAACTTGAGGACAAGTTTTGAAACCTTTCAAAACTCTTGGATTTTTCATAACTTATGAGTTTAATTAAGATTTAATGAAAAAAAAAATCAAGTTCCATAACTTGAGGACAAGTTATGGAAGACATTAAATCATTTAATGATGACATTAAAAATAGAGACTCTTCTATTTTCATAACCTATGAGTCTTAATGACACTTTAAAAAGAAAAACTCTTCACATTCCATAACTTGAGGACAAGTTATGGAGTTCATAAAAACCATTAAGATCAAATATTCCAATTAACACAATAATCAAATAATTTTTCTATGATTTAGATTAAACTCATAAGTAAAGATAATTCATATCAACAATTTTCAAGAAATTAGATAATCATATAAACTAATAGAAATCTTGAAACTTTGATAATTATCCTTTGAAGACTCTTGGACTTCATAACCTAAAGAGTTAATAAATGAGACATTTCACATCCATAACTTATGGAAGTTTCAAAACTCTTAAGATCATAACTTTAAAAAAACTTTTGTGTTCCATAATTTTATGACAAAATTTGTAACTCCTTAAAACCACTTAGATTAAACTTTTAAAACAAATAAAATAATCATATCATTCTATCTTTTAATAAATTGATCTAATTCAACTCTTGTAGTAAAGTGACTCAAATTTTACAAATTATTAGTTTTTCATAAAATCAAGTAATTATCATAAAATTTGACAAACTTCATGTTTTTTTTTCATCAACTTGAAAAAAAAAACATTTGCATCAAATATAGTAGAAAACAACTCATGGCTCTGATACCACTGTTGGGTTTTGGTATAATACAACATCCTATGGTGCACATACAACCCTAAATACATTGGATCTATGTTTTCACTAATTATACATGCAAATGGTTTCCAAGGCATTAAACCTATAACTAGCATGCATTTGACATAAACCATACAATATACTAGTTAGGGAAACATACCTTTTATGTGGCTTGAAGTCTTTATATATTTGGCCTTAAGAGCTCAGCACCAATAGTATGAAATGCCTCAAATGGAATCACAACACACCTAGGACAAAGGTGGCTCTTGAGAGAGAATTCCATGCACCAAAACACCTCCATATTTCTCGAAGAAAAGAAGTGGTGATTTTGGCTATGGAGTAACCTATTTATATGTAGGATTCCAAGGGTCATGGGTATAACCCATAATCCATACCCATGGGTTTTATGATCCATGGTTCATGTGGCCCAACTCTTTATGTATCCATACATAAACTTGGTCCAACATGGATCATAAGCCCAACACATATAAATGTAACTAATTTTCATAATTAGTCCCCATAGATTTAATTAGTCTCTTTTGATCACTAAATTAATTCTTGATCGATACTAATTAAAACATATGATTTCATATTAATATATTATAACTTATAATATATTAATAAACCATAAATAACCTTCTTTCAAAAGTCCATCCTAACAAATTGTCCTGATGATATGCAACCCAAATGGACCATGCTACTCTCGGGTCAAGTACATACCAATAATAGTTATGGGCATAGACATCTAATCCAACATAACATTCACGTTGTTAGCGTGAAGGTGGGTCAGAATAGCTGACACGGCAGCCGAGACTGCAACTTGAAAGGTAGCTGCATCAATCTGAAGGGTCGGTGTTTGGTTGATGGGTTGATCGTTTTTCTTTGGCGACAAGATTCTGTTTAACAGAAAGAAAATGAATTTGTGAGCGAGTATGGTTGAACCTAGACGTAGTTCGACTGTTTAGGAAATGAATAGAAGTATGTTCTCGTGAGTTTGACCTACATCCCTATGATGCTGTCCTAGTACTGAGTGAGAGTAAGTTCGTAAAATGGTCTCAAGACGTTTTTCATTCAAGCCGAGGTATCGATGGTTGATGAATAACATGATCCAAATGTTGGGTTTTGAGCAATCTAACACTTCCTAAGTGTGCATGCAACCCTAATAAACCTTGGATCTATGTTTGTCTAAATACATGCAAAATAATAATTTTCCAAGGTTCATAACCTATCTAACATGGCATGGGGAACATTTCAACATAAAGAGTTAGATGAGATTACATACCTTTTTGATGAGTTTGGTTCTTGAGGAGTTTGAGGGCCAAGCACCAATAGTGTGAATGCCTCAAATGGAATCACAAAACACCACAAACTCTTGGAAAACTTTGAGAGAGTGTATACACTTGTATATTTTGGCCACACACAAGCTCACACATACTAGTTCACTAGTTACACTTAGGCACCATTTCATGCTCCATAAGCATGCTTATATAGTGTGCATGGTTAGGGTGAAACCCTAATAACCCATGAACTTTCCTTTCCAAGGATCTGTGGGTTAAAAGCTCCATGGATCATCCATGGACTTCCATATAAGCCTAGCCCATTAACAAAAGAGCATTAGCCCACACTATATAAAACCAATAGCCCATAATCTAATTAGTCTTCCTTTTAATCTCTAAATTAATTCATAATTAATTTAAGATTAAAACTAATTAAATAACATAATCTCATATTAATATATTATAACTTATAATATATTAATAAACATATGTGTATAAGTCTCATAAAATTATCCATAAATAGTTTGGATGAGATGCAACCCAAATGGACCATGCCGGGTCGGGTCAAGTAGATACCAAATAAGTTATGGACTTAGACACCTTATCCAACAGACTCCCAGTTGGATAAGTCTAATAACTATATTTGCGTATGTTACTTCAGGAACCAACCAGCAATCGTAGCTCTCGAAAACTCCGTTGAACTATGAAGACTCTGTTGAACTATGAAGCGCCATTTTAGATAAGTGATCATATAATCCTCTGTCCTCATGATATCAACCGGACAAATACATGGAACAACGTCGTACTTATTGTCCAGCAGTTTGTTTACCGATTTCCGATTTGTTTGACAAAGAACTTAATCGAACACATCAATTTAGTTCTGACCGGCCGGTACATAGGTCACAACAAAATCATCGAGGGGCCCAGATATCGCTTCTATTTCTAGAAGGAACAGATAAACTTCGACTCATATGCTTGTTCTACTACTTTTTGAATTGTACATAAAGGCACGTTTTATAACATCAAGTTACTGATGCGTTTACGTGCAATCAATGCACAACCAACTCATAGGTAACAACTCATATCTCTAGGTTTGAATATTTATATGATATTACCGTCTCACGATCACCCGAGATAAATTCCATGAAGTGATACAAGTGAGCGTGGGTTTATTCCAATACTCATAACTTATGAGCACTCATGAATGTTGTAGCAACCATTGCTATGACTAAACCCATTTAGCCATCTACAAACCCGATTCATGATAGTCTTGATTCATACCTACTTCCAACATATGAACGACTGTGGAGTGTTTAAATAACTTAGTCATTCAGAAAGAATAACCTAGCTATTTTGGAAGTCAAAACATGTAAAGTGAAACACAATAATAATCGAATCCAATATGGTCTCAGAACCCTTTTGAATATAAATAGAACCACCTTCTATTTATCACCATATTGATTACACATTATTCATTGTATAATGTTTCAAACAATCAACTTAAGACTTGAATAAAAAACAATAGTCGTCCCATGCTCCTAGCATGTACACTTTGTTTTTCTAAACAATAGTTATGCCATACTCCAAGTATCCACACTATGTTTGTTTATGATCCTTACATTGTGATGTAGATCAATTGAACATGATTCCAATGTTGCTCATTTCACAATCCCAAATCCTTATTGTAAATGTAAGAATTTCTAATTTCTACCATTTACCAAAAAAATATGTTAGACTTTAAACTTATATGCATTGATCCTCTCATAATGATTATGCGCAAGGTCACCAAAACCTTGTCATCAGTCATTATAGAGGATTCCAAAGGAGATCAACTCTATGGAAACGAAGTCTCATATTCAAAGTACATTGCTTTGAACATCCTTCTTGCATTAAGTTTTTCTAATGTTACATAGATTGAATAACTTCCACCTATGGAGACATTTCCATAGTCCCATTTTGACTATCACTTCTGAACAAGAGTTACCTCTTTTCAGAAAATGTCAATATGGTCATGTCCAAAATTAACACTATACTTCCAAATGTCCTTGAGCAACCAATCTTTGGCAAACCTCAGATTGTCCTCGACAATCGCTTAATCACTTTAGTCATATCCAATTCTAGACTTTTCCCTTCTCAATGCCTCAAGCATTTGGAAAATTTAGAAAAGATGAATATTATAGCACATGAAATCGATCCTATATCCGAAGCATATGGAACACGATTCATGACGTCTCACATAAAGACATGATACTAGAACAGTCTTTTGCTACAATATTTTTTATTTGTCATGTTTTCAAAATGTAACTATGAAGAGGGATGCCGTAGTCATAATTGAATTTTGAGAACACAATATATATAGAATTTCCTTAAGTCGAACCATTCAGACATAAAATTCATATATATGTCCTTGACTAAAGATGATTAAAATCTCAATCCAAGCTTCTAGAATTGAAATGAAGTATAATTTTCTCTCCCTTAATTATAGCAAAACGACTTTTTCAACCCCTGCAACTTCACGAATTGAAACTTTATTTTATATAATTAACATTGCTAACTTGCAACACTAAACGTAATAATCATGCTCCCACTAACATGATGATTATCATCATAACACTTATGCTCCCACTAGCTCTAACATATTTCCAGAAATCTGCTGGACTTCTGAAATTTAGATTTATACACCCTTTCTTAGATAGCTTACGTGTGTGTCTAAACAATTTTCAGAACTATGAAAAGGGATGCCGTAATCAAAGTCTCAATTGCTTAGGCATTTGCCATTTCTCACAAGTCCATGTTAGTGTGCCGGTTAACCACACGCGCTCCACTAATGACTTTTGAAAATGCAAATAACACAATTGATATCTACGTAAAATCTACTTAGTGAAAGCGTTTCCTCACCATCATTTTCATGAATCGGAGAGAAACCTTATGACACTTAGATTTTATGGTGTATGAGTTCCTATCCATGTGAATTTGTCAAAACCATAATCACAAGATAAGGTTAGTGACAAATTCAGCCTTACATGGATTAAACTTGTTCAATCTTAGTTTCTTGTCACCTTGGTAGCACAAGGCCCACCAATGCTTCCAAGTTGAACTCTGATAACTCACATGCAAATTTAACTTATTTGAAGTAGGTACAAAAATAAGAATTATGTCAACACGATAGGTTGCAAACCTTAAGTCGTGTGCTAGTGATAAATTATAGGTTTTACTCTTGATTAAATCTTGAAACTCTTTCAGGATCTTTAAGGCTCCCACTGTCCCCTTGACATATAAGTTTCCCCAGTCAAGAACTATTCCTTGACAAAACAAATATTCAAGGGATAGTGCGGATTCTTATCAAGATTAACACTTCACACAATTGGTCTTAGTTAGTCTTTGTCTCATCCAAGACATCACAACTTACCAATCTTAAATGTACAAGAGTAGAAAACATTTTACTCTTACATTTGACTAGTGTTAATAAATCTTCCTTTATGTCACTCAAGGTTACAATCTTGGAGTATGACTCTAAGAATTGTTTTGGAATGAAGTATGACTCATCTTCTTGATTTTAACCAATCCAACAATTAATGACCTCTCTTCTTAGCCATAACAATGCACTAAGACGTCCTTAGAGTATGAATTTGTGATATGGTTTCATAATCATTAAGATGATCATGAAATATGATACTAAAGTACTCTCCCATCCTTTCAGATTTGAGAAACTTTTATCTTTCTGCCTAATTTGATTCTTCTCATTTGTTTTGTCATACATTGTAACCTTTCCAATGTTACAAAATTATACTTAACCTCATAAGTATAATCATATTTACTAATCTTTAGTAAATCATGAAAAATCAATCTTTGTGGTGGACCTTGACCAGCGCACACCGAGTGTACCTAATTCCTTAGTCCTTCAATTGACTCACATATACATGTGATCAAAGAATTAGTCTTAATTTTTAAAAATGAAAATTCTCATTCATCATACAATACAACTTGTATGATTCCAAGTTTCTGTCCAATTGAAACTTGGGTGATGAAAAACTTTCTTCATTTGGTAAATTCAGACACTACCACAAATGAAAGAATCAAATCCACTTTCCAATATTGCTATTACTGGAAACATATAAGCAACAATTTTCCACAGATGCCATTGTAAGGATATTTTTTAAAATAAATAAAATTAAAACCCTTTTTTTTCTTTTATTTTAAAACTTTGCGGAAAAACTTATTCTTACAATCCACATGAAAACCTTGTTGTTATCTATTCATAAGCAATATATTATAACTCTTAAGCAACATCTCAAAATTCTGATTACCGAACCATGCGATCGAAACCCACCTTCGCAATCAGAATCAACATATACTTACTTTAAGCTTCCTATCTTTTCTTTTATTCTTAAATCATCAACATGTGACCCATTCACATTATGTAATAAGAATCTCCAAATAGGAACTTAATAGAGTTAGTCAGTGGACTTTAACTGAAGTAGAGTCAAACTTTTTGACTTAATCAATCTTATGATCTTTCAGTTAAATATGGCAGCTTCGCAATCAGTGTCCCTTCCTTTGGCAACAAAACATATAGACCCTTTGGTAATGGCACATGAGACTATCTTAGAATTTGCATTTCTCTTTACTATTCGGTCAACCGAGTTGACTATAGCCGATCCCTTTCCATTGGGAAGAGAAATGTTTTTCTAGATATTCAATGCTACCATTATAAATGTCCATTTAAGACTTGGGAAGTTGTTCTTTTAATCAAATTTGCTTTACTGGTGTTCCAAATCATTGCTGATTCCACAACACCAAGAAACTAGATAACATTATTAAGGGTCATGTCATAGTCTGTCTCATAGTAGTCTTAAAGAGACTCACTATGTTACTAAGAAAATGATTGAACATCCAACTTTCACAAGACTTTGACACCTAACTCTCCCGGCTTGTCAATATGTGACTTTATCTCCAAGATGTGAGCACACATTGACTATGCTTGCCAATAGGGATTGAGTGACTTTAAACTTTTCAAGAACTTGTGGGTGAGGGAGAATAATTGGAGGAGGTAGAGGAAGTGAAGCATGATGTTAGGGAGCACCATCTTCAAGAGATTTGGGAAGATCATAGTTGTTTGAACCAGACATCTATAATGGGAGAAAATCAAGTTAGTTGATTCAAAGTCCTTAATATAACACCCAATATGAAATATTAAGGCTACGACCCAACACAATATTTTATAATTTGGAAGAGGGATGTCGTAATCCAAGCTATAAAATATTTGAAGGTAGGCGAATGACGATTCACCAATTTCCACCATGAAAAACGAAATAATTTATTAGGTTTTAATTGGATTTGAAATTCCTAGATCTTTTGAGATTCATTGAACTTTTCAATGGCATGTTTCAATCTCGAGTGTGCCCTCTCAAATTTTGTGACTGGGATGCCGAGGATCACAAAACAAGGTGTGAATAACCATACCAATTCACTTGGTACCCTTAATATTATCACCTAATCAATGTGCCGGTTAACCACACACGCTCCATTGATCTATGACAAACATTAAGTCACCCTTCGTGATCCTTAGTAGTCCAAGTTAGTGTGCCGGTTAACCACACACGCTCCACCAACGACTTGGTAAGGTACAAAGTGTGAATTCCATGGGCTAGCACCAAATTCACATTTTTCCTAAAGTAACTAAGATTGGGAATTAAATAAAAAAAATATTTAGTTACTTTATAATAATCATTATACTTTTAATAAGAATTTAAAGTCATTGTCCTACCCGTTCGGCTAACGACCCTCCACCGATCAAGCAAGCGGTGGGTGAGAGTGGAAACCCATTAAATCGCCAATTTATAGGCAACAATCTTATACCCACCTTATAGACCGACTTTGTGAATGAGGCCTACTAACGGTAAAGCGACTTGTTCTTATACATATATATATATATATATATATATATATATATATATATATATATAATTAACCATTAATGTTATAAATAGTATAAGGGTTGAATTTTAACTTTTAAAATTCTAAGTGTTGGAATTAAAGTTTATTAAAGTGTGTGAAACTTTTCCTAATTCCAAAACTTGAGGGCAAATTTTGAAACTATTCAAAACTAATTAATTCCATGATTTATGTGTTTAAAGTAGTTTTAATCCAAAAACTCTTCAAGTTCCATAACTTGAGGACAAGTTATGGAAGACTTTAAACTAATAAATGAATTACTTTTCCTTATTTTATAACTTATGGAATTAATTAAGGTTACACTTTATTTATATATTTATTAATGAAGTGACTCTTGAACCTCCATAACTTAAGGACAAGACTCTTCATCTTTTGTAACCATCCAAAACTTTTCATTTCATAACTTATGAATTAAAGGTTCATAAAAATGAAGACTCTTCATTTTCATGTAACTTATGTGTTTTAAGTGTGTGTTAAATAAAAGTGACCTTTGGATATCCATAACTTGAGGACAAATTATGGAATCCATTAAAACACATAAATGATCAAGAAGTAATTCTAAACAATTCAGCAAATAATTCCTATCAACTTCTAAATTCATAAGAACATGAACATGATCATCAAAATTTCAAGAATTATATGAACACATAAAATCATGGAATTTTGATTATAACTTTGAAATTGGTCCACCATCATCATTACCACATCAAAAACAGGTTTTATGAGTCCAAAATAGTTTAAGGTAATGATTCTAGACCAATTCCAGCACCAAAACTCGAAGATATGCTGTCTGGGGGTCCAACTCGTCGAGTGCATGAACTAACTCGCCGAGTTGGATGAGTTTTGCCTTGGACTCGTCGAGTCCCTTCATGGACTCGGCGAGTCTGCTATGCAGACAGCACATAAACTTCGATTTTCAGCAATTTGCATCAAGTATTCAAACAAGCAAGCCTAGGCTCTGATACCACTGTTGGGTTTTGAGCAATCTAACACTTTCTAAGTGTGCATGCAACCCTAATAAACCTTGGATCTATGTTTTTCTAAATACATGCAAAATAATAATTTTCCAAGGTTCATAACCTATCTAACATGGCATGGGGAACATTTCAACATAAAGAGTTAGAAGAGATTTCATACCTTTTTGATGAGTTTGGTTCTTGAGGAGTTCGAGGGCCAAGCACCAATAGTGTGAATGCCTCAAATGGAATCACAAAACACCACAAACTCTTGGAAAACTTTGAGAGAGTGTATACACTTGTATATTTCAGCCACACACAAGCTCACACACACTAGTTCACTAGTTACACTTAGGCACCATTTCATGCTCCATAAGCATGCTTATATAGTGTGCATGGTTAGGGTAAAACCCTAATAACCCATGAACTTTCCTTTCCAAGGATCCATGGGTTAAAAGCTCCATGGATAATCCATGGACTTCCATATAAGCCTAGCCCATTAACAAAAGAGCATTAGCCCACACTATATAATGCCAATAGCCCATAATCTAATTAGTCTTCCTTTTAATCTCTAAATTAATTCATAATTAATTTAAGATTAAAACTAATTAAATAACATAATCTCATATTAATATATTATAACTTATAATATATTAATAAACATATGTGTATAACTCTCATAAAATTATCCATAAATAGTTTGGATGAGATGCAACCCAAATGGACCATGTTGGGTCGGGTCAAGTATATACCAAATAAGTTATGGACTTAGACACCTTATCCAACACCAAACGCTAAAAGAGACACGGAAATTTCTCCGAAGTTAAATTACTATAGTCTAATGACTTAACTAAAGCATGTTTCAGATAGACTCCAATGAAAGTATGATATGGGTACTTGAATAAAGAATGACACAGAAGTTAGTCGACTGTCAATATCTTTGATATTCATGACGTAAAAGTTTGGAAAAATGACCTTGTAAAAGGTCTTGCATCATTTCCAGAGAAGATAGTCCTTGCCAGCATAAAGACTTAACCAAAAGTTCTTACAGTACAAGATAGTTTCATAGAAAATGCGACATCGGGCATAGACAGAAAACGATTCCTTTTTAACAAGGAAAAATAAAGTAAAACATCTACTACTGGAGACGGTCATACATCTAGTGAACTCTCAGTTCAGCCAGTTGATGTTCCATATCAAGCAGATATCTTTCGTATACCCTCTAACGTACTGCCTTCATTTACGTTGTAGAATCTTCAGTCTCCATTAAAAGACATGGGTTGATCTTTATCTTCGCTCCATGCTTCCAAACATTCGACCCATAGAGGCATCGGGCCATGAAAAGCCATACGAGGGTCAGGATTTGGAATGGGATCTACCGGGGGTAAGTTCTCAACCTTGGGTTCGGAGTACCATCATCTGTGAGGTCTTCATCGTGGTGATCATTCAAAGGAATCGGATGATCATTCCCTGGTTCTTCTCCAAACCATCCAGCAATGACTTCGTTCGGAAGGTACTGGTTGTCGTGGGGATACAGTCCAGCCATGTTATCTACGTGAGAATTCGAGTAAGAAAATAACTATTAGACGAACTATCTAGATAATTATTTAGAAAATCTTCATTAGTTACATCACTATTTGTGGAGTGCATAACAGTTATATGTAATCGAAACAAGATAGGCTTTCAAATAAGTGACCTTAACTCAAAATTCACACAGAATAGGGGTAAAGTAAAATTTTCACAGATTCTAAGTCTATAACATCCTAATTACATACAGCCTTAGTGTATCCACTGAGCAACTATCAACTTAGTAATGAAGATCCCGTTTTAGTTCTCATGTATAAAGCACTTATAGTAACACCAAATACTCCTACAGTATTTTAAGTTTGATGTTAAGTTCTACTGTTCTCATTGTGGTATTGTTGGTAAGATTTTAGATTTGTTACAACCACACAACTACACTTAGGCACATGCTAGTCAAACCTCGGATAATATAGGTGATCAGGCTATATCTTCCCGGTTTTGACTATATGTCTCTAAGTCCACCTGTGTGCCTAACAATCGTAATTCTTTTGTACTGTCCTAGTGAAACTGATTTTAGTATGAATGCAGACACGTATACTAAATTAAATATTTTATTTTTTAAAGTATAAACTCTTGGTTAGAGTATTTTTAATCCCTAGGTATTTATAGTTAGTATATCTTTTATGGGTTGATATACTTAATTCAATATAAACAATGCTCTGATACCAATCTGTCAAACCCCAAAACAAAAAAACGGCGGAAACGTTCTGAGGCGAGAGCACGTCATGTACAATATCACAACAATGAAAAGTAGTAAACAAGCAACAACATCATCCATTGCATTAATGATATAATTTTAATACAAGTGTGTTCTGTCAAATTATAATAGACACTAAAGTAATCAAAATGAAAGATGAGTCTTGAAGGAGCTCCATCTTCTCTAAACCTTGCATCGGTACCTGTCTATCGATGACCTGAGGATACAAGTTATTTTGAAAGAGAGTATCAGCTTTAAAGCTGGTGAGATCATAAGTATTAATGTGTCTTAATTTTTATGTAAGTATTTGCATGATATGTAATGAAAGACTTGAAAAAGTTTTGAAAGAAAGTTCGTGTAAGTATGAAAATGTTTGTAAAACAACTGTAAACGTTTGAAAAACACTAGATATCCCTATGATTCCTACTATTATAATAGGTAGTCTTCTACCAAGACCCGATTGTTCTAAATGCAATCTTCTACCAAGACCCGACTGTGCTACTATTATTATTATTATAAGAAAACTGTATCCTTTGGTACTAGGATACTCAAATAATTTACCTCATCGGTTATGTGAATGAGTCACAAGGTGGAGGTAATAATATAAATAACCTAAGTGTTATCCTTTTGTACTAAGATAACTAACAGTGTCAACTGAAGACATCCGTAGATGTACATTTACCTCGGTTTCTAACAGCTGGGTGTAGGAATAGTTAGTCCCTTAAACTATACCTGTAATGGTATCAACCGTTGACATCCATGGATGTGCTTTTACCTATGTAGCTAACAGAGATTCTAGGAATGGTTAATCCCGCAACGTATCCTTTGGTACTAGGATATTAAATCCAATCTATCTTGCCAATTATGTGATTGTATCACAAAGTGAAGATAAGAATGAGGATTATATAACAGAATCTATACATATGAAATGTACTATTAATTCATGTAGATGTATGTATGTAAAGGTATTCATGCAAGTGTACTCCTGTAAATGTAATCAAGTAAATGTACTCATGTAAGTGTACTCATGTAAATGTAATCATGTAAAGGTACCTATGTAAATGTACTCATGTAAACATATCTATGTAATATTATAGTAATGTACTGTGTGTACTAGCTGTGACGTGTGATCTCTCTCTATCTAGCAATTATTGACTCATAAATGAACTGACTCATTATATGATATCATGTTCTAGTAATAGTTCTAGTATCTTCCTAAAGTACCCTTATGGTAGCTTACTGGTAATGTAACTGGTACGTAGGAACATGTAAGTATACCCTTGCTACCGAAGGGTACTGAATGAACTGGGTGAACTTTTATGACTATATATGTACACATAATATATAACTAATATTTAAACAACCTTTGGACGGATACCCGATATCCCACTAGAACGTGTAAGTATACCCTTGCTACCCAAGGGTACTGAATGAACTGGGAGAACTTTTATGACTATATATGTACACATAATATATAACAAATATTTAAACAACCTTTGGACGGATACCCAATATCCCACCAAACCGCATCTCAAGCGCGAAAAGGAAATAGGGTGGATAGCCTTCCTAAATCTTTTAAACATTTCTTATATAACTATACATATATAGGCATGCAATTGATAATATAAAAGCATAAAATAAGTTTTGTAAAACCTTTGAACATAATTATTATCTAAGAAAAGATCGACTTGATGTCAATCTATAAAACGGTTTGAAAGCATGGGTTTGATAAAACAGTATAAGTATAAAGGAACATTTGTTTGAAACACAATTGTAAATGAGTTTGAAATGAAGCGTACAGAGTAAAATGTACAACTTAATAAGGAGTTTTAATCATATAAAATGTTTATGAAAATCATTTGAAGGAAACTTCTTGGTAAAACGACTAATGAGTAGTAAATCATTTGAATGTTGCTTATGAATGACATGTGATTGATATAATAATCAGCATGATTCTACTTGTAGAATGCTTCTTATTAATCACATGTGATTGATATAATAACTAGCATGATTCTACTTGTATCCCCCCCATAAAACATTTAAAAACATTAAAAATATTGATTAAGGGGTATGGACTCAGCTGTTGTGGGTGATATGGATGAACTAAAGAGGTAGGACTGCTAGGTGTCCATTGAAGTCTTGAACACACCTTATGATCCTAGTTAAAATATAATATCACATATGTGTAACAAATTAGTCTATAAATAAATAATAAATAAGTCAACACACCCTAGGACATGCTAAACACCTTTATCAAGTGATATTAACCTCTAGGATTTCATCTAAGTGTTTGTAGGGGAAGCCTTTGTGTATAGGGTTCAAGGAAAAGTCCATAAGGGAGTTCACGGCCCTATTGGCACTGCCAAATGAGTTTACTGTCGTAAGCTCATACTTATGTGACCATTTGATGTTTGCTGCTCTATAAGGTCCTAAGAATCATTCCTACTTAATGGCTTGGTCTATGGAAGAGTTTAGGGCATAATATAACTCCTTTTAGGAGTTCACGGCCCTGGGACCAAATCCGTTGGAGATTACAGCCATAATCTCCCTTAGAAGGTGTTTGTGGTGTTTTCAAGTCCCTAATTTAACTAGGAACTAAAGTAGGCTATTGTACGAGGCTTTAGAAGAGTTTATAGCACCATTTGGCACTATTGTTTGGAGTTCACGGCCCTAGAACTTCTTGGGCCGTGAACACCTTACTCTTGGTGTTCTAAGGGTGTTTGCTAGTCCTAAACTCATTTAGGTACATGTGTAAACTAGTCTCTTGGCTTAAGGAAGGCTTTTAGGATGTTTTGGCACCTAAAAATGGTGTTCACGGCCCAAGAACATCCTTGGCCGTGAACTCACTTCTAGTGTTTGTTTCTTAATGATTTTGTGGTCTAAACATGTCATTGTAATTTCTAGGTTGAGTTCCAAGGCTTGGAGGGACATTGGGCACACTTTGGCCCTTATAAAAGAGTTTACTCCCCAAGGAGTCCTTGGGCGGTAAACTCTCGAATCTTGCTGTTTTGATAGGATTTTGATGTTATTAAACACAATCTAAGCTATATAATACAACTAGATAGAAGTACTCACGAATTAGGATGAAAAACCAAAGATTCGTGAGAGAGAAATGGCTTTTCTCTGGTTGGAAATGTAACTAATGAATAAATATGGCTCAGATTTCTATATATAGTCCTGGATTTTTGGCAAAAAATATTTTATTCCCGAAATGAACTCTGATATCATAGAATTTTGGAATAACAGTGTTGCACAAAACCCTAGTGCATCCACTCTCCTGATATCTCCTTAAGTGTAAATCCTGAAAAACTGTCAAACTTATACCCAAAAGTCTGGAACTTAACTGTAACTGTTCTAACTTCTATTGACTTGATATGGTTTATACAGAATGGAAATTTCGGGTTGTCACATCAGGTGATTGGCAATTCATATTTTAGCAGCTATTATATTCGACTCACCATATCTCAAACATCATTTTGAGACTTCAGTTGTATTCAGACCAACACAATCCACCTCAGTCTCGGATGATCAGCCCTCAAATTTGAACAAACCAGTTTCTGCTGGTGGCCATAAGAAGAAAATGGAAAAATGAAAGGCCTCTCCATCAAAAGTCTAAGCAAAAAAGAGAACCAAAGCTAGTGGATCCTCTCAACATGATTCACAGATTGGCATTCGATCTGACTCTATATTACTGCCTACCCTTCCCATCTACTCTGTTGAAGTACCCTTCTAAGTTTCTATATCACATGCACACACGCACGGGGAGTAGGCACATAATCTACCCCTATCTTCCCAAAAGGATAGTACCAGTATTGAAAAAAGTCCCTTAAATCCTGCTGGGACACACCCACGAGTCTTTTTGGAAATCCCATTCAATTCTACACAAGCAAAATTAGGGGCTCCTGCTTCTGACTCTAAGCATTTCGAAGTTGGAGCAGTCTCTCCTACTTTGAAATCCTCAACCGGTCTGATACCCACCTGATGTAAAGGACGATTGAGTATTTTGGACAAATACGGGTCTGATTTTGTTGACAGGGCTCACTCTAGACATTTAGAGCTAACAAGAGCTCACGTAGAGTATACGCTTATTTCCATGCATCAAAGAGCTCTTAAAAGTTGTCTTCCATTCCTTTTTGTATCCAATCAGAACGATTAGGTGTTCCATCCTTCTGAAGAAGCTCCACAAACCTCTACAAGAGATGTTCATGATCCTACGATTGTTTCGGATGACCCACCTTCGATGTTCACAAGCGAAGAAACCCCAAGCCTCCTACCGACGAGGATCTCTCGAATGATCAATGACAACACATTAGTTGGTGCTATTCTAGTCCTTGCATCCTTCAACATGTTACAAAAGCCTTCATCTTCCAAACCAACTTTTGATTTCGATCTTTTCTCTTCCTCTGAGGAATCCCAAGGAGAAGAAGAAGTAGATTTTGAAGCCAACAAGTAATCCGCTCCTGTTATCTTGGAAAGAAATAAAGGCGACAGGGATCAAACCAATCCTGCTAAAAATCCCAAGCCTTAGAAACCTCAAGATGATGCTAATGACAATGATACGAATTCTGAGTGTTCTACCTTGGACATAGGATATTTGGATGAAAACTTTGCAGATCCTTTTGCCTTGTTAGAACTCCGAGACAGTATTGTATCCTCTGCCTCCAAAGTTGACTCCCCCGACAAACAAGTCGCAAACCTTGATTCCATTATTTATCAGAAGGTTACAAGTCTCAATTCCAAGCTAGAGCTCATTCTCAAATATCTTTTCGAGATCAAATATGTTGCTCCCTCTGAACTAGATCAAGCCAATCAACTTGACCAACTCATTTCCCTCCAGTTCAAGCACACTGTTGAAGAAGTCGAACAGAAGTATAACAATAGCCTCAATCATCACATCTCCATCATCACCACTACGTGTACGCTTCATGACTACATGATTAATTTTACCGACAAACCCATCAAGCAAACTCATTTTCGTCATGAGAAACAAATTCAAAGGCTGGAAAAGGAGATTCATAAAGAAAATGAAATGAATATGATTATGCAACATGTTCTCCTCAAGCTGATCCATGCAACTTGGAATGTTGCTGATGTTTTGAACAACAAGTTCTATGAGATGCTCGTAAATATTGATGAAACATTTTCCCATCATAAATTTCAAGCTCCTACAGTCGAAGCTTACAATGCTCTCTCCAAATAGATTAACATGAGCTTTCAAGTAGTGTTTGAATGGTTGAGTGAACTTCAAAGTGAAACCATATTTGCATCGAATGCACAGCCTTCCAATTCAAGAGGGGGAGAAGGAGTTAGTCTCAGAGTTTGTGCTCCGAGATGAATCGTCTAACGAAGAAGTACTCGAGGTTGAAAATCTTGAACCTCTTGCGTTGGGTGATGAAAAAGATGAAGACCTAGTGAAAATGGGGTTTTAGGACTTCAAGCTATCAGGGAACAACCTTTGAAGGTCCTTTTAGACACAGAAAATCTAAAATGGTCCTCGATTATGTGGCCATCATCTTTAGCAGAAACGTTCAGACGAAGTCGAGATAGGAAAAAAAATCAAGACCAAGCTAAATGGCGATGCATTCCGAGCTACTCAATCTATGTTTCCACCAATACTTGCTCTGAGGATTGCTCAAATCGATGTTGGTCCTCTAACTCGGAAACCTAAAGATCTCCCTAAAGGTCCTTTGGTTCCCCATTCATCGGCATTTATCATCACCGAATCCGGTCAACAAATCATTTTTGGCATGAGCGAAACCGCACAAGACAAAGGCAAATAGATTGCTACCGATTTAGACAACCTAATGAAGACATCAAAAAAGTCAGTGGACTAGTCTCAAGATGAGATCAATCATGCTTTGGAAGAAGGCATCAGAATTCAAGCGCTGCAAGATAATATAAATCCGATGTTGGGCATATCTCCTATTTTCCGAGAAGAAATTATTCAGGACATACACTTTTTTTCCCTTCCTATATTATGATCTTCCAACACAGGATGCCGATCAACTTGATCTGCCAATCTCTCCTCATGGTCACTTCTATGTCAAGTATGATGCTCTTCATCCGAATAATGATCCTCAAATAATCATTAGAACAGAGCGTGAGAGATTCAGAACCTTTTACTCCATCAAT
This sequence comes from Lactuca saligna, assembly GCF_052625555.1. Taxonomy (NCBI): domain Eukaryota; kingdom Viridiplantae; phylum Streptophyta; class Magnoliopsida; order Asterales; family Asteraceae; genus Lactuca; species Lactuca saligna. Next base: position 244,571,694 of record NC_136424.1, on the reverse strand, counting down.
TCACGACCCCAAAAGGAAGCGTGGTCTCAGAAGAGGATTAGCAAGATCATTGGATATGGTAAAAAGGTTTAGAGTAAGTTTGATCTTAACTGTATACTGTACATATATTGTCTCTCTCAAAACAAAGAATCAACCATCACTATCACGGATGTCGACTTTCCTTTAATCAACCCAAATGACGTTCTCACCATTGTTGGTCACTTCCGAGATCGCCAATAAAGTGACACGAGCATTAGAGCTTACAGTGTTGCAATCAATTTCTTGATGGACTATACTACTAAGTTTTGCAGGTCTGGTATTGAATTTGCTCATCTGTTCGGTATCGATAACATTTTTGAAAAAATCACTACTGAACTCCCTAAAGCACATATCTTGGCGGAAGTCCTAATTGAAGAACCGGAACTTGGCTATGTTTATCTCAAAAAGTAGACTAAATGAAAAGAATTCTTTAGATTTTATGACAAACGTCTTCATCCGAAAAAGATCCTTTAGAAGTTCATTTCGAATGCTACAAAAAATGATTCTCCTCAGCATGTGAAGAAGAAGTTTATAGAACATCTCATGTGGTACGTAGAAGTCCTAAAATGGATCCAAAGTGTCTATATCTTTGTGTTTTATGAATCCAAGTGAGGAGTTGGTTGATTTCTAAGTTCACTTAGGGGAGATTGTTGATACATGAAAGTTAAACTCTAGCTATCTGAAGCCAAACTATAACCAAAGTCTAAATGCATTTCGAGATGTGAAGGGTTTCGAAGTCAAGCTTCTTCCGAGATGAAAACTTATGCGAGACATTACTAGTTTTCAATGTTATTGAGTTTGTGCAAGCACGTAATGCTTATTTTCATTTAGTACTTGTTTGATTATTTAGTTCATGGGACAAAACTGAGTAAATCCTGTGTGTCAGCTTTTTGACTTTTCTGATTTACATTCTCCATGCAAGTCTTGTATTTTGTCTTTTTATCACTCATTGGCTATTTAAGGAGATGAGTTTTCCATAAATTTTAATCCTTTTGGAGAAATATTCTCTTTCACATCATATACTAAATATCTTGCAAGCCAAATCTATTTCTCTATCATTCTCATTGCTCTTAAGTTATCTTTACTTTGTTCGTACTTATCTTATCTTACTTGAATATTTTTTTGAATACTTTGTTGATCTTCTTATTTCAAGAAAAGATTGGTTTACCAGACTTAACTTGACTCAAATGTTAGCAACAAACTTTGATCTTAAGTTAGTTAAAGGTTTGAGTTTTCAAACCTTGTCCGCGCACTAAGTCTTACACTTCCATTGAGGAAAAATGAAAGCCAAGTATGAGGTATTTTGATATGTCTTAAATTATACACATTTATAGGGACATTTTAGGTACTTTATTGAGTGTTTTAACAATAACTATAGGAGAAAAGGTAATTAATTGCGTTATTATTGTATTTTGCAGCTAAAAAGAACACATTGTTGAAATAAAAGTTGAAAATGACCATTTAAAGCAGATTTTCATTAAGTATCAAGAAAGAAGTATAATTGGAACATCACAAGGAAGTAAATCAGACGATTTTCAAGATAACTACTGGATTTATCTGTGGGTGCCTTGATTATAATGCTTGCACAATGATTTTAAGTCAGTTCTAAAGGCTATATATTGAATCATAAATTTAGAACAAAGGATAAAATATATCATAAACTAAGACAAAAGCTAGTAGATCTATAGCACTCTGTTTCAAATCGCTTCATAATTCGAGGCCGTGACCCAAAGATTAATTATCATAAGGCTTCGGGCCTTGGGGAAAGAAAGATTTAAACTCCTTCGAATGTGTATAACGTCGGTTGTGGATTCTAAGTGTTTGGTTGGTGCTTTGGAACCCAAGGGTATATCAGTAATGTGATGATATGGGACTTTCATGAATTTTGGGTTTATGTTCGGAAGGTTTTAAGGAAAGGGAGAGTTGATAGGATTGTAGAGCTTCTCATTACCTTTATGTGGATAAAAGGATCGTTGAAATCGGACATAGAACCAAGAAGTTATGGCCTTCGGAAGTTAGGTGGTTTTGGGGCTACGTCTACTACGATGTGCGTAGCGGCAGTATGCCAAGCATAATAGGATGGGTGATCACGAATGGTCCCTATTTTAGCATCATTAACTCTTGGAACCCACCCCGTATTCAGCCTCCATCCCCCTCAATCTGTAATCTCAAAAACTTATCCTTCCTTTGATTATTTTTTGAGCCTCTTGAGTGATTTGAAGTGTTCTTGGTGTACATTGAGGAGGAAGGAGCTCATTGACGAAGTGTTGGTCAGCTTGAAACTTGTAGATCCAAACTTTTTTCATCTTGATCTACCTTCTAGAGGTATATTTTTAGACTGGGGACCATGCTATTAGTATGGGGTTATGTGTAGGTCATGTATATGGACAATACAACATATCGATCATCAGTGTAGTGTCGGGGGCCAAGAAACGTCTATTACTTTTCTTATGTTCTTAGCCATAAGACAATGATACGAGTGTAACATTATGTTTGCACCATGTATATGTCATCACTGTAGTGTCATGGGTGATGAGATGGCTTATTTTTCTTATCTTCTCAGATAGAGGACCATGTTATGAGTGTGACCTTGTGTTTGCGCCATGAATATGGATGAAAGGGTGTATAGGTCATCAATGTACTATCATGGGTCATGATATGGCTTAATTTTGTTTTGTTAACAATTAAGAGACCAAGGTATGAATGTGGGATTATGAATGGGTCATGGATATGCTAACATCTTCTATTGATGGTGGTCATCCAACAAGTGGGTGGTGATACTCTAACGGTGGTGGTGGTGTTTGACGATTTTTTAGTTTTATTGTTGTATGAATGTATTTAAACACTTTTATCAAGGTTGGTGCGGTAAATGGGGGAAAACCGTTGCTGGTAGGGTGGATCGCGAGTGGCATGCAAAAGGTATAATATCAACTACAAAAATTGAGGGTTGTTGGGTTAGCGTGTCCCTGTCTGTCAGGTTCTAGGAATCGGGTTAGATCTTGCTCCTGATTATCTATGGGAGGGTTGATGCGGTCCTACTAGATGCAGTAGGACAAGATACCCTATGCAGGCTGACTGTAAGTCGTGGTCACAAAGGCCAGGAAGAGCCGTAGGGTTGAGGTGGTAGGCCGACAAACCCTGACGATTTCGATCTGGTGGTTGATCGGATTTGACATATTGGTATTCCAGCCTGATTTTGATCTGGCCAGTTACAGGTGTTTGTGGTTATACGTTATCAGTTGACTATTACTATATGTGGATTTGGGAGTTGAAGGAAGCATTATCCTATCAGCACAATAAGGGTTCATCTCCTAGTTTGCCTCCCATAGTCCGTGTTATCTCTAAAAATTTGATTATCGAATGGGTTCCCATGAAAGAATATATAATGTCTTCCTAGAAGAGAATTATCGGCAGCCGCGTATGATCCATGATTGTGTTCTAGGAAGGACTCCAGGTTTTCAGGGTGTGATCCGCTTTGGGAAGGAGGGAATTTGGGTTTCCGATATATCGGGCCATTTCGGGTTTGCCAAGGTTGGCCAGAAAGTGTATTGACTGGGTTTCCGCGAGGAGCTCAGTTAGATTTATAGCACATCCTATGTATTACAGATGCGGAAGTGCGTGTCAGGCAAGTACATCGTGACATCATTAAGTGATCTTCATGACGATGAACGCATGAACTATGTCGAGAGGCCGGTGGTCATCTTGGAATGAGAGGTAAATGTTCTACGTAGCAATGAGATACTTTTAGTAAAGGTACAAGTAGCATCATCGGGAGGGATGCAAGTGGGTTTCGGAGCCAGAGGCTAGAATGCAAGTGCATTGTCTGAATTTTTCCATTGCAGCAGGCTTCGAGGATGAAGCCTAGTTCAATTGGGGGAGAGTTGAAACATCCCAAGTTCTGAGAATGAGATTTAGGGATTTCATGCAATTAAGAAAGTCTTCTCGATGAGTTGGAGGCCCTAACTCGTCGTGTAGAATTTTAGGTAGACCGCGTGATTTATGTGGTCTACTCGACGAGTCGGAGTACCCCGACTCGGAGAGTAGGAGATGGGAGATGAACTTCTAATTTTTAGGGTTTGTACCCTATTTAAAGGACCTTAAGTCCTTTCGTCATACCCCTTACCACCTCTTGACGGCCAGAAGAAACCCTAATTAGTCTAGACCTTGTTCTTGAATGTTTGTAAGATTTAAAGAGTGATTTTGGTGTGTTTTGTGAAGAAGATTTGAAGTCTAAGGAGCTTGGAGCAAAGAGAAGCTCGTGGATCTGACTCTACTTCATCTTGGCATCATTCTAAAGGTAACAAGTCATTACGTTCACTTATCTTTAGCTAAATCACTTCATGAAAAGGTTTAGGGCCATTTTTAGCATATTTGTGAGTCAATTTGTGTATTGGGCATGATCTGAAGTTGTAACTTCAGTTATAGACTCCTCTAAGTCCCTATATCCATAAATTTATCAGATTTAGCATGCTAAGGCTCTTCTTTTTGGTTTAAACATTTCCCTTAGCTTGGTTTTGGCACCTAGGACCATGCAATTATGTAAAGTTTGCAACTTTATGTGGAAACAACGCCCTAGGAGGCTGGATATGCAATATGGAGCCTTGGGGTAGCTTAAAAACATTTGGATGAGAAATGGATCGAAGGGACTCCACGAGTCGCTTAGCCAACTCGATGAGTTGGTTGAAGATTTCATGTATTGGTTCTACAAGAACTCGGCGAGTCAGTGAGAAGACTCGACGAGTCAGTTAGGGTTTTCCTGACATTTGGACACACATGGACTTGACGAGTTGGTTGGAAACTCGGCGAGTCAATCAGGGTTTTATGATTTCCTGAGTTCTTAAGAAATTCGACGAGTTGCAAGTTGCACTCGACGAGTTGGGTCAACATTGACTGTTGACTGTTGACTTTGACCAAGGGTTGACTAGTTGGACTTTTAAGGATATTTTGGTAATTTGGGATTCTGATGGACTTGGTCCTATGGTGGTTATAGGTGTTTAGGTTTATGGCTGTAATTTGGGAGTTTGATCCTATCGCTACAGTTCGACATCATGAGGTGAGTTCTTCTTACTATATCAACAAGGTCTAAGGCACCAAGACCGACCCTTTATAATTGGTATCCTGGTTATAGGATGGTTTCCATGTTAGTGCTCTGTTAGATTGGTATCCTGGTTATAAGATGGTTGCTATGTTAGTGATAAGTTAGATTTCTTGGTTATAGTATTATGCTATTTAATGATCGGTTAGATAGATATCCTGATTATAGGATGGTTGTCATGTTAGTGATTTGTTAGATCTGTATGACTATCTATACATTCTGGCTAGCGTATGATATTTATGTGCATATGTTTGTTGGTTTGGGGGATTGGGTTGAGGCAGGTCCTGCCTTGTGTTGTAGGCCAAGATACCCAGAGCGGACCGAATAGACGCTAGACCCAGTTAGGGTACACTAGTCAGGCTGAAGGCCCGACGAGCGGTCCAGATAGGCTGCAGGCCCTCAGAGGCGGTCCAGTTGTGCTGAAGGCTCGGAGAGTAGTCTAGATAGAGTGATGGCCTTTGAGGTGGTCCAGTTAGACTGATGGCTCATTATGCATGTTGTGTTTGTTTATATGTTATGGTTATATCTGTATGACGTTGGTAATTTGGGGGAAGTCACTAAGCTTTAGGATTATAGTTGTTGATTTTGTTTTCAGGTACTTCTGAGGATCACAGGAAGGCAAAGGCGTGATCATACACCTCCTAATGTTTTCATGATTTAATTCTAGGATACTCTGACATTATATTATTTTGAAAACGAGTTTTGTAATAATCATTGGTGTTGAAGTGTTTTAAAAATTTTTAGTTTGGCATGATTTTTATGGACATTACACATGCGGTTTATGAGGTCCATGAACACGACAGGAGAATTGGTGAGCCCAAATGACATGACCACGAACTCATAGTAACCATAACAAGTCCGAAAGGTTGTCTTCGACACGTTGTCGTCCATGACTCGCTTCTAGTGACAACATGATCGCATATCAATCTTTGAGATCCAAGATGCACCCTGAAGTTGGTCAACTAAATCATCTATCCTTAGTAGGGGATAACGGTTCTTCACCATTACCCTATTCAGTTCCTGGTAATCTATACACATCCGATGTGACCCATCTTTCTTCTTCACGAACAAGATCGGGGCTCCCCATGGCGAACTGCTCGGCCTGACAAATCCCTTGTCTAACAGCTCCTGCAGCTATTTAGACAAGTCCTTCATCTCGGGAGGAGCCAATCGATATGGTGCCTTCGCTATCAGAGCCACACCAAGAACTAGGTTAATCCTGAACTCTACCTGCCTCTCCGGAGGTACCCCAAACAAATCCTTTGGGAACACATCCGGGTACTCCTGTACGATCGGTACATCATCCACGGTCACCTTACCCTTATCCTGGATATCCATGACAGAAGCAACATAACATGTGAAACCTTGCTGAATGTAGCACCAAGCCCTTGCTACTGAACACAAATTTGGCCCATGTTGTGTCCTCTCGCCCTGGATCACCAACCCTCCCCCACTTGGGGTTCTAACTCGTACAAGTTATTTCCCGTAGTTGATTACTGCCCCATTGGGGCTCAAGCAGTCCATCCTAATGATGACCTTATTCCCTCGCAGGGGAATGGGGACTAAATCCATATAAAACTATTCATCAAACAACTATAGTGTACATCCATGGTGAACCCTCGCAACCCGAACGATCCTATCATTCGCTATCTCTACATCAAGTGGGCAGTCCAACTCGCTTGGAGCTCTTAAAAATTTTATGCTGAGAGTGAGCAGCACAAAAGATCGGATAGCCCTAGAATCAAATAATACCATAGTAGATATACCGTTCACAAGGAACGATCCTATAATGAAACACATAAAGATAAGCAATAATCAATACAAATAAAGAGATAAGGAGAAGATACATATCTGCACCACATCGGGAGCTACACGTGGCTCCTCTTCTATCACCTGAAACACTTTTCCCTTCGCCACAGGTGCCTTCGACAGGCCCTGTCGGCCATCCATAATCCTTAATGTAGCAGGAGCGTATGCCACCACCTGTTCTACTGCTACTAAAATCTGGCACTAGGATGACTTGTGTCCCCTCTAATTGCACTGTAAGCAAATAAAATCTGATACTATGGTGGTGGTGGTAGTAGCAGTACAATCCCTACTGACATGAGCTATTCGGCCACAATTAAATCTGCCCGAACTACCAGCCCTGCACATCCCCTCTTGTGACTTGCCACACTTGCCACAGTGGTTGTGTCCCTTTTGGCTCCTCAATCGGTGGTTTGATACCTTGGGATTCTTTGTTGCACTCCCTGTCTGAACCCCCTTTGGTTTCCTCTTCTTCTGCATCTCCAAATCTATCTCCCTTTCCCGAGCCCTTATAATCATATCCCCCAGTATCTTGCAGCTAGATCGGCTCACAACCTGGTGGATATCACTCTGTACCATCCCATGGTATCGAGCCTTTTTCATCTCCTCATCCGCCACATAATGCGTAACAAGAAGGGCCCTCTCCCTGAAAATGGCGGTGATTTCATTCATCATCTCAATAGTTTGCTGGAGATCCTGGAACTCCCTGGAAAGCTGTTGCACCTCAATCACAGGTATAAACTCGGCCATGAACCCGACCGAGAAGTCACTCCAGGTCATCGCATCAAGAGATGCATCATTTCCCATGGAATGTCCAACCTCCTCCCGCCAATCACGTGCCCTGTCCTTCAGAAGGCTGGAAGCAAGTCAGATCTTGTTCCACTCGGGACATCGGCTGGTGTGAAATGGCTTATGACACCTGCTTTTAGGAATGGGGTTCCGAGCCCCATGATAGTCTGGAGCTCCACAAGCTCGGAACTCCCTGAAAGTGATCGTACGTGCCCTTATCATGGCCGTCGTCTCGGTGTGGAAATCACTCAACCTCTCGTTAAGAATCTCTAGGATGCCCTCATTGACTGTACCGAATATCATAGGAGTCTGCTCCAGTATACTGTGCACGATCTCAGATGAAATGAAATCTCTCATCTGCTCATCGAGTATCCCAACTCTAGAGCACGAGCCTGATCCCTTACCAACACCAGAGCTGCCGACTGGTCTAGTGCGTAGCGTCACCATACTAAAAATACGCCATATCAAACATCAGAATACTCATCCTAACTTGAGGGATCATAAACACTACAAGTTCCCTAGATTCATCTCATCTGTCCTTGGCTATAGTGAGGATCCTTTGCTTTCAGTAGTACGGGCCCATACTACCTTCCACATCTATCCGTACTTTCCTGAAGAATTCCCTCAACTCCACTAAGTTCCTTCTACTATTGTTGCTCTTCACGCTAGTCTCATCCTACGCTTTCCCAAGGGTAATCTCCAACCCACTCTCTGCCATCAGCTGCATTAGAATCCACTGCTATCTCACCCTAACTAGCTCGTGGATACTATTACATATCACTAAGACCAGATAACTCTTCGAATGAGAGGTCCTACCCTACAACAGTTAGACTCAAGCAAGAGCTGCGAAATAAAGCTAAACCTAACCTTCTGAAATTATTTAGTCCTTGTAATATGTAACTTAACATATTTGTGTACTAGTTAGTTAAAGATAACTAGAACTCCTAAAAAAGCAAAGCAAGCAACATTCGAGCATCGAGTAAACAAAACCAAGCATATCCTAATCATGCCATCATATCACTGACTAATCAGTACTAGCATGCAATTCATAAAGCTCATACACATATAACAGGCATACAAGGCATCCTTCGTAGATCCTTAGCCCTAATATAGAATGTAGTTCTCATAAGCATATCATAACAAAACAAACATGTATGGGTAATTTGGGAGAGCTTACTTGAGCTCGGTTAATTGCATGCACCAAACCCCTATTCTCTTTTCCAAATCCTGTTTATAAAAATGGTTTTTCTTTTAAAAAAATCAAACCAAGTCCTAAGGTTGAGTTCAGAGACACCCAAGAGTGTGCCCGAATCCCTCAAACCAAGGCTCTGATACAAACTTGAAACACCCCAAAATCATGACAAAAAAATTTCAGTTTAAATTATTAAATAAACAATAGTTATCAAACCATTACATCCAAAGTAGAAATCATAGTATCTCAAAAATATCATATCCAAAAACATATGTCAAAATATCAATGTAAAAATATCCCAGGCTAAAATCATGGTGTGTGCACTGCAGTCATACCGAGCTCTTCCATTTGCTACCATAAGTGCCTGAAACCAAAACTGCAAACTGTAAGAACAAAGCATAGTGAGTCTCCCCAAACTACCATATACCATACACGTAATCACGTAATCATATATTAACATATCATGGCCCTTCCCCGCTACATCGGGCCTTACCCAGTATTAGACCGAAATCCAGCACCGGGCCCCGCCCGGAATCGAGCAAAGTTCGGTATACATAAAAACATATCCAAAAATACACAAATAATCATATAACATCAACATATAAACATTCCTTAGGCCCCACCTGACATCGGAAAAAAAAGCCCGGCATCGAACCAAAGTCCGGAAAAATACAAAACAAACACATGTAAGAATCATGAAGACATCAAGCATACAAACATTCCTCGGGTGCTGCCCGACATTGGATCGGAATCTGGAAACATATAAGCCTACAATGGGCACTGCCTAACAACATACCTTATTCTGGTACATGCTAACATACATAAACGAGCTGACATTGGTGCCTTCGACCTGTTCCTACAGGAGGAAACTCACCTCGCAATGTTGAATGCAGAATCTCACGGTATGGAATCTTTAACTGCTGCTCCAACGACTCCCCGAGCTATCATTACCTTAATTATACTTAGTAAAAAATCCAATAATTCTTCTTAGGGTAAAATGATCATTTTACCCCTAATCTAATTTGGACCATAGCCTAGGTCCAATTCCATAACATCAATGGTCTAACCTTTCCAAGCCCACTAATGCCCTAATTTTCTAAATTGGGCCTAACTCCTCAAATGGGCCTTCCTAGAAGCCTAAATATGTCCTTAGCCCAATAACTGACATCTAATGGACCACTAAGGCCTAATAACTAAGAAGTCCATGGGTTGGCCCAAATCGAGGCCATATCATCGAAGAATCTGAATCCAGTGAGTAGACGGGGCATACTCCTCTGTACGCTAAGCGTACACGCTGCATGGCTTGTACGCTGCACATATGCACTTGTACGCCCATCGTATTACCCTGTTAAGCCATAAACTCCAAAATGGCTTAATCCCTTAAGACTTTAATCTCCAAACGTAGATATGAGTCCACTACAGTTTCTTAATCCATATAGTCGATTACATGGTGGCTTGCAACCCACCAAATGAAACCAAGGGTGGCTTGCAACCCACCAAATATGACAACTATTTTCCATGGAAATGACTAGAACACATGCATGGTCACAAAAGGACCTTCAGGATTGAAACTTTTCTGCTCTTCGGACTCATATAGCACTAAGGGTGGCACCTTAAGCATAGAAACATATTTAAACCATAAAAATCTATTCTTGGGACCTAAAAAGGTCGAAAACACCAATAACATAGATCTAAGCATTCATGAGGCAAATTGAGAGCTTTTTACCTCAAATGAGTGCTAAATGTTGATTTTATCTCAGATCCGTGAGCTCAAGCTACTCAAGTTCGTTTTTCTACTTCCAAGCTTCTAAACACCACAATGAGCTTCACAAGGCCAAAAACACTCAATGATGTGGAATGAAAGGCTATATAGGGTTTTTGAGTCGAGGTGGCTGGTAAAGAGCCTAGGATTTGGGATATAATGTTGTATTTATACGGCTTAAACCCAAAAAATTAGGGTTTTGAGTATGCTCGCGTACGCTGTGCGTAATCCTTGGTATGTTGCGTGTATGTGCATGACCACCCCCCCTCATACAATGATGCACTATGCCCCACGTATGCAAAGCTTACGCCCAAAGTACGTCTTCAGGCAGCCTAATCATAACGGCCCACTTGCTAAGGCCCAACTCAAGAATCCACTATGTATCTCATACCCAACAATTAATTACAAAGATATTAAATAATTATTATTACCTTAAGTCATGGGTGTTACATCTAAATCTAGCAAAAACTCGTTAATAATAAACAAAAAGAAAACTATAAAATGGATAGAAATGGTTACCGATGCCTTTAGCGGTAGCTCCAGGAATAAGAGTGAGACCCACAAGCAACGTTTTAGCAGCAACAATAGATAAAGAGACCTCTAATAATGAATGATTTTTAGTAATATTGAAATGGAATTCAGTTTCATCAAACTCATATCCACTCACTATTGCCCATTCGCACATTTACTGATGCTTGTTAATGATTGCAAGAAGAAAGTCGTGAGAGGCAACAACGTAGATGGGAAGAGGTGAAGATAAATGAAGATGAGACGACTTCAGTAAAACGATCAGAGGAGATAAAACCTCGTGTGGATGATACTTGCGATTTATAAAGGAAGGGTATTTTGGTCCATTTAATTGTTCTTTTAGTTTTAATGATTTGGCATTATGAAAAAGGATTAACAAATAATAAGAGCTTTAAAAATAGATTTTTGTATATTTGATATTTTAAAACATTAATAAGGCTAAATATGACATTTAAATCTTAGGTCGGACAATATGATATTTAGTCATTTAATAAGGGTATATATGAAATTGTCTTTAAGAAGAAAATAACATAGATGAGACATAAGATTCTCTTGATGGTAATATTAGGTTTATTACTCAAAATTATTTGGTGCAAGTGTCCTTCACATAACAAGTTTGGTTGTTTGAAATTGGGATAATATCATTGTAGTATAATGAAGTTATTGGTTTTGTCCGATTTGACCATTTATGTTTTTTTCTTGTGCAATAGGTCATTGAAGTTTTACTATACATGTCAATTAAGTCATTATCCTTAGTTTGTAACCATTCCTCCATTAACTAGTTATTCTAAGTTACACAAATGGGCCTTATGGTAAAAAAATTATTCGTAGTTGGTCCTTACAAGTTATGTTTTAAATTACACGATCAAAATTGTCACATTTCTAATACTTGTGGGGACCAAAGTGTAAATTTGTTATCTTCATCCCCATTAAATCTCCTTCTGATTGCCATAGTGAAATTTGCTTTTCTTGATTTGCATTTGAAGCCAAAACCCCCATGGGAATAACTTCTTTAAAACTAGGTTATCTGTTACAAGCTTCTCCATTTCTCTCCAAACACCTTCAATGTTGAAGTGCAAGACATCTCCTGCCTTAGGAGGCCTACTGGCTCCTTCTTTAAGACGAAATTGCCAATAGATCTGTAAAACGGTGTTATTAAAATTTATTGAAATAGAATTTGAATTTGAAAACCATAATGAAGTTTACCATATAAAGATCAAGGTTGTCGAGCTAATTTAACACCCGATGTCAGGTATTTTTTAATTCACCCCTTAATATTTTAATTTGTTGCAAATAAGTCCTTCATGTTGGGCGTACAAGGTTGTACGTCAGGCATAAGTGAGCACATAAGGTGCATTAAAGGTGGAGTATGCTGGGCATACATGTGAGTATGTTGGGCGTACTCGTGCAACCCTTTAACCCTAAAAATTTAGGGTTGTGTCCTTTATTTAAACATCTTAATCCGTGTTGGACTTGCTTATGACCAACCTCCATTCGTCTAAATCCTAAAATTGAAACCTTATCCCTGAAGAGTGAGATTTGAAGCTTTTGGAGTGATTTTGAGTGTTCTTGGTAGAGGAGGAAGATAATTCAAGAAGTGACCGTGCATTCAAGCTCTTGGATCTGGAATCTACATATCTTTGTTCATCTTTTGAAGGTATAAAGTTCATACTTTGTTGCTTATTTTGCTAGATCATGTCATAAGATAAGATATTTGTTCATTTTGTCCCAAAAATTGATCTTTGTGAGTATGGAATACTCCAGAGCATATGGGTTATCGTTTCATACATTTTAGGGTGCATTGTGTCATAAAAATGCAAGCTTGATACTTTCCTTATCTCCATGCATGAGTTATGGAGTTTTCGGTGATGTTAGAAGTTAGGGTTTTCGGATTTATCTCTATTTAGCCATGCAAAGGAATAAAGTTAGAGAATTTGTGGATTAGGATACCTTTTAGACTTAGATCTAAGGACTCGGTAAAGTTTCTTAATGATTAAGAGCTTAAAAATTGAGTTTTGAGATAAGTCGCGTACGCCGACCGTAATTCGGGCTACGCCCGGCATAGCCAGGTGCAAACCCATTACCTTCTTGACTTGCACTCTACACCCATCTCAGAGATGAGTACGCCGCACATAATGGTCAGAGGGTTGATCTTTGACTTTTGTTGACTTTTTGACAAATTGTACCTTAGGTAGATTTGTGAAGTTTTTGGGCTTGGAAGGGGAAGAATGGTATTTCTCCCTAAATGTGGATTAGACTTGGCTTGGTACTAGTGGAGTATGGATAATTACCTTATTTATTAATAAGGGTTAATTGGTGTAATTAATAGGCGAAGTCTAGTTCCAGTAATTCAGGTGTGAGTTCTATCAGTCATCTGTGCAAGGTGAGTCTCATCACTATATTTACATGTATGGTAGAATATATTTGTTGACTAGCTAGGTCTATTTGCAGTTATTATGGTATATGTGTTTTAATTTTGTATATTGAGACTTCATGCAGTCTTTGGGATTATAGATAATCCATAGGGGGTGTTGTTTGCTCACTGAGATTTCGGGTAGTCACCAGGGTTGCTGATAACCAATAACTATTTATTTGTGATGTGTTATATGCGATACATTGGGGAACTCACTGAGACGCGTGCTTAAAGTTGCTAATTAAATGTGTATTAAGTACTTTTAATGATTGCGGGAAGGCGAAGACTTGATTGTACAAATTCACATGCAGTTCTATTTCTAGATATTTTGGGAACTCTAATATTTTGTATTTGACACTTGTGAGTTTCTTTGGATGGTTATTATGAACAATATTTTATGTTAGTTTTTAAAATGAAAAATTTGGTTTGAAAATTTGGATGTTACAACTTAAGCTCTTGAAGTGTGCTCAATAATGTTGAACGAACCCTCTCTGGAGACAGATCATGACACATGTATGAGAATGTATGTATCTTAAAGGAGACTCTATATTATTGTTAATTTATCATCAAATTTAATAAAATTTCATGGTATACCATAGCTTGGATGTGATGAAGATATCCATCCTCTCGATTCTTTCATCCATGGCAGCCTTGAGACCATGCCCCACCTGCTAATAGGGTTCAACATGCTTTGTTATTATAATTACCAAGGAAAAATCAAATGGAACCTATCAGATTCGAATACCTCTCCATGAATCCCATACTCCCAGCTATATCAATATGCCGATAACCAACCTGTAACTAAATTTACAATAAGAATAATAAAAATGATTGTATCGAATTTGGAAGGACCATAATGCAGTATCTGGATCAATTTAAGTTGTTTTGAAAATTTAAAATGACCTAAATTGAGATTGGATTTCAATCATGCATGAATCGAGATCATATCATGTACAGAAGAAAGAGGAGTTAACTGGAAATAACAACGAACGATGATCAATGTGACCTCGAGAATAGTAGTGTCCACATAATCGAAAGCTTGGGAACCAGATCTCCATGTTCCTAATCCGACGGTAGAAATTTTGTGTCCACTCAATAATATAAACGATTGTACATCTTTCTTTGATCTCAATCTTGATTGCGCCATTGATTCTTCATTACTGAAAACCTCTTGTTAAACCATTCACTTTCGATTTCTTGCTTTATTCATACAGGGATAGAAGAACGAGTGGATAATGATCTAACTTATTTGGTTTCAAACGCAAATCAACATAATTGAATTTGATTCGGGTTTAGAAGGTGATCTAATGGGGAAGAAGATAATAAATTTACACTCTGGTTCCTAAATTTTTATAAATGTGACAGTTTTTGTCATGTAATTTGAACTGTATGTAACATCTCAAAAATTATGAATAAAAATTTCATTTTTAGTTCAACCGAAATCCATCAAATATTCATATCAGCCATCAAAAGTATGGCAGTGTGAAAATAGATATCAGAGGACAATCCCAAAACCAAAAAAAATGCTAGACACGGGTGGATGCGATGCGATCAGGTTGGTCCCTTCCCCTTCAAACTTTAAGTACCTCAAAACATAAACATAAACCGTAAGTCCCTTCCGATTCTAAAAAATACCACATATCATACATACATACCATTCTAAAAAATATGGTTCTAGTTTGACCCTAACTCCATTTTGACACTCTGAGTCCCTTCCGACTCCGTAAGTCCCTTCCGATTCACTGAGTCCCTTCCAAATCCTTCGGTATCTTTCAACCGGTATGAGTCTATTTCACCCCTATAGCTAAGCACACAGCCATATTAAGAAGACTCAAAAAGATAGAAAGCACATACAAGCATACTAAGAAGTGTCACAAAGACCACTACTGTTCTACAACATAACCTAGTTGGTTAGCATTGGTGCCTTCGACCCACAAGTACAGTGAGGAGATTCACCTTAGTCTGAAGATAAATAAATCACGCTCTTGAGTTGTTGCTATCACGGCTCCTCACACTGAAAATATCCAAAATTAACCCAAATAAATAATCAGGGCAATAACCGATAATAAAAAAAGGTATAGATTACTATCTAACATGCTAAGGGTAAAAGACCATTTTACTCTTCACTTATTTGACCCATCTAAGCATGGTCCAAACCTATAAATACCTAAGGCCTAACAATAACCCAAACCCATAAATATCTACGGCCCACCAATGGCCCAAATAAGCCCTAATCCCAACAATAGCCCAAACCCATAAAGACCCAAGGCCCATATAATGGCCCAAATATATTTTGGTGAGTAAGCTAGGTATACCACCCTTTTAAGCCCGACGTACAAGCTTCGAAAGAGAAGGGGAAATAAGGCTAACTCACATGATATTAAGCGTACAACAATTTATGCCCAACTCACTCTCCTGATGACTAAAACCAACATTAAGCACTTAATGCCTTAAGCACAAACATCCAAATCATAGAGGTTACTCGTGCGAAGGTCTTAAATGCTAAAGTCATGAACTTGAAGCCTTTGCATGGCTCAAATAGACCCAAAACCCATTCCTAACATTCTAAATTCACATTATGACCATCAACTCATGCATTGTTGAGCTAAATCCATCAATATGTAATTTGTATGCATTAACGACCTCAAAAACATCAAGATCTACTATGCTGAGCTTCTGGCGTAACATATACTCACATGAATCAACCGAAGCGACCAAAATATACCAAAAACCCTAAGCTAACTAGTTCTAAGAGATTAATCAATGAGGTTGAGACTTCCATAAGAATAGTCAAGGTGAGTAAGGTCTGGCTCTACAAGCTTCCAATCAAAAAGTGCTTCTTTAAAAGGTTATTCTTTCTTCAAGATGAACAAAAAACACCGAAACACAAAAAAGGTTGAATACTTTCTAAAAAGAGTCTATGGTTTTGACGGAAACGTCTTAGAGGATGGAGATTGAGAATATGGTCAGCCTCAAAGGAGTTAATGAGGTTTTATATGGTCCAAAAGCCAAAAATTAGGGTTTTCCTATGACTCGAGTACGCCCTTTGTACTCTAGGTATACCCATCATACCAGGGGGAAAACCCCGTGTCCTAGTCTCGACGAGGTACACCATGCGTACCTTATTTATGCCCAATGTAATGGCCACCTAGCAAAGTAATTATACATTTATAATTTAAAGGAATTGACATGGGAACCGGGCATTACAATTCTCCACCACTTGAATTAGACATTGTCATTGAAGTCTACTGATGAAAATAACTCTGGGTAATGCTCTCGCATATCCTCCTTGGGCTCCAACATCCAATCTAAACCCTTCAGGTGCTACCATTTCACCTTCATTCGACCCACAACCTTGTTTTGAAAAAGTGCTTATCTACTTGTCTAGGATCGCAATCGGTATCTCTAGGTATTTCAAGCGCTGATCCACCTAAATATCCTCAAAAGGAACCACTACGAAATCCTCAACTAAGCACTTCCGTAGCTAAGAGAAGTGAAAAGTGTTGTGAATCTGATTGAGCTGCTCGGATAGCTCCAAACGATAAGCAACCCTGCTCATCTGGGTAATAACCCTAAAAGGACCGATATATCTGGGGCCCATCTTGCCCCGCTTCCTGAACCAAATGACACTTTTCCATGCTGACACCTTTAGGAGTACCATATCCCAAACCAGAAATTCTATTTATGATTGTCGTTTATCATCATAACTCCTTGGTCGGATCTGTGCACTCTACAATCTCCTGCGTACCTATTGGATCAACTCGGTAGGCCGGAGCACCACCTTAGTGCTACACAAAACTCGCTGACCAATTTCTAACCCTCAAATTGGACTTCAATATTTCCTCCCATAATGCATCTCAAAAGGAGGTCGATCAAAATTGGTGTGGTAGTTGGTGTTGTAAGAAACCTCAACCAATGGAAGATACATATCCCAATTACCACCAAAATCCACCACATATGCCTGAAGCATATCCTCAGAGGTCTGGATAGTCCGCTCACTCGGACCATCGGTCTTTGCTAAAAAGTTGTGCTGAAGTGCAACCAAGTACCCAAATCCTTATGGAATCACTTGCAAAACATGGAAGTGAAATGAACAGCCCAAGCTGAAACCACCAGGATGGGAACCCCATGTCATGCTACAACCTCCCGGATATAGACATCCACTAACTTCTCCGCGGAAATGTTGTCCTGAAAAGGGATGAAATCCGCACTCTTGGTCAATTGATGCATTATAACCCAAATCGAATCAACCCCTCGTGTAGTATGTGGTAGCTTTGGGATAAAATCCATCTTAACCTCTTCCCATTTCCAAACGGGAACACCCAATGGCTCCATCTACCCGTGTGGCCGTTGATGCTTGGCCTTGACTTTCCTAAAAGTCAAGAACCTCACCATATATTAGGCCACATCCCGCTTCATGTAGGGCCGCCAATATTCGAGACATAGGTCTCTATACATCTTCTTCGCTCCTAGATAAATACAAAAACTCAACTTATGCACCTCCTCCATCAAGAAATGTCTTGTACCCCCAAAATGTGGGGCCCAAACTCTCCGTTGAAGGGTCAATAATCCCTGACTATCATAATCAAAAGAGGACACATGTCCCACTATGCCCTCACTCTTCTGGTTCTCTTCTTTATTAGCCTCGACATGAGCCTCTCGAATATACTCCAAGAGTGGGGTAATCACAGTCATCCTCAAACACACATTCCTAATTGGTGTGCCAGACGTCAAGCGGCTAAGAGCATTTGCCACCACGTTCGACTTCCCAGGGTGATAAAGGATCTCTCAATCATAATTCTTCACCACATCAAGCCACCTTCATTGCCTCATGTTCAGATTTGGATAATCCATCAAATACCTCAAACTCTTGTGGTCTGTGTAATTGATACAATGAACCCAATACAAGTAATGACATGAAATCTAGAGGGTGAACACAACCGCCCCCAGCTCCAAATCACGAGTGGGATAGTTCTCCTCATGAGGCTTCAACTGCCCTAAAGCATAAGCTATCATATGACCCCACTGCATCAAAACTGCACCCAATCCCGAAATCGACGCATCATAGTACAGCACGAAATCAACCACACCCTCTTGCTGGGTTAAGATCGGATCCTTGCATAACTTGTGCCTCAAGGTCTCAAATGTTGCCTGCTGCTCAGGCCCCTAACGAAAAGTAGCAGGCTTCTACATCAAAATAGTTAACGGAACAACGATCCTGGTGAAATTTTTGATAAACCTCAGATAATACCCAACTAAACATAGGAAACTCCAAATATCAGATGGAGATATTCGAACCTCTTACTGCATCATGGCCTCGATCTTGGCCGATTTAACTCGAATACCCTTCTGATTGGATAGTTGGTGCAAAAAATGTACCTTGCACAACTAGGAATCGCACTCAGAGAATTTAGCATATAGCATCTCTCTCCTCAGAATCTCCAAAACCTCTCGTTGATGATCCTCATACACTCCTTTGTCTTAGAATAGACCAAGATATCATCAATTTGTTGCATTAGGTGTTTAAGCCCAAAACTATTATTGGTATGAAGTAGACCCGAGAGTAGCTCGATCCATTTGGGTTACATGGCACCAGAACAATCTGAAGGATGGTTAATTGAGAAGAGGTTATTTAGGGTTTATTAATATATTATAAGTTATAATATGTTAATATGAAATCATATTATTTAATTAGTATTGTTCAAAAATTAATTTGAAATTCATTTTGTAATCAAAAGAGACTAATTAAATATAAGGGGTCGATTTGGTAAATCATTCATTCTTATAAAGTATGCTTATGATCCATAGTTCTTCATGTTGGGCTAAACCCATGTGGTAACCCATGGATACTCTATGGAGGTTTTAACCCATGGATCATGAAGGATATGGAAAGTCATTAGGGTTTACATGGTGTAACCCTAGTTTGCCACACTATATAAGGACCCTTCTAGCTCATGAAATTGGGACTTAAGTGAGCATTAAGGAGTGACTAGTGGAAACAGAAGAAGGCAAGCCAATTTTATGAAGTGCAAGTGACCCCTTATCAAGTTCCTCCATTTGTTGGTGGTGCTGTGTGATTCCATTTGAGGTGCAACACCTGGGGCACTAAGCTCTTAAAGCTCCAAGAAACAAGCTACAAGAAAACATATGTTATGTAACTTGTTTTATTACCCAAGTATCAAAGTTTTGTATGCTAGTTAGGGCAATACCTTGGAAAGTTCAAGTTTGCATGTATAATTGAGAAAACATAGATCCAAGGTATTTAGGGTTGCATGTACACCTGAAGAGTGTTACAATGCTCAAAACCCATCACAATGAACATAATGACATACCGATTCAACATCAGTTTGTAGACATGATTCATGAAATCCATGAACATTGTTGGTGCATTGGTGAGCCTAAAAGGCATCACCACAAACTCATAATAACCATAATGGTTCATGAAGGTTGTCTTCTGAAAATGCTTATCTTGATCCTTCATATGATGATAGCCTGAATGCAAATCAATCTTGGAGAACCAAGACGCACTCTGCAAGTAGTCGAAAAACTCATCAATCCTCGAAAGCGGATAGTGGTTCTTCACCACCAGCTTGTTCAGCTCCTGATATCCAATGCACATCCTGTGGGAGCCTCCTGCTTTTTTACAAACATAATTGGTGCAACCTAGGCCAAACAACTCACTTTGATAACTCCTGCATCTCTAGCAGTGCTCATTGATAGGGTGCTCAGGCTATTGGAGCCGTACCTGGAACTAGATCTATACAGAACTCCACCTACATGTTTGGAGGCATTCCAAACAAGTCTTCCGGGAACACGTCTACATACTCCCTAACAACTGACACATCATCAATCATCCTTTTCTTCTCCTCTCTGGTATCCAATACATAAGCCACAAAACTAGAACAACCCTGCTGTAGATATCTCCTAGGTCTCGCAGCTGATCAGAGATCCGGTCTATGTTGTGCACCCTCACCATAAATAACTAGTTCTCCCTACTTGGGTTTCAAACCATAACTAAATAGTTCCCATATTCAATCATCACCCCATTAGGGCGCAACCATTCCATTCTCACGATTACCTTGCTCACACGTAAAAGGATAGGAACCAAATTGATTAGATACCGCTCATTGAATAAATCCATAACACAACCTCAATGAACCCTCGATACATGCACTGGATGATCATCGAAAATCTTTACTTGTAATGGATAATTGAACTCCATTGGTGCATCACCGAACCTATTGTTGAGCGTAAGAGACACAAATGATCCTGTGGAGCCCAAATCAAATAGAACTAAAGCCAGAACACCAGTCACTAGGAACATCCATATATAACAACAGTTATATAATAAGCATAAACTTCAAAGAAAATAATGAAATAGGTAGAAAGTACATACTCGTAACCACATCTAGTGTTGTGCAAGCCTCCTCGGCTGACAGTTGGAAAGCTTGACTCCTTACAACTAACGCCTCTGCCTTGCCCTGGCGGTCGTTGTTAATCCTCAATGTCACTGGAGCGGGTGCTACAACTGTTCCTCCAACCAAATTCATGAAATTGGCCTTCTTGTGGCACCTATGATTGCAATGGAAGCAAATCATATCTGATACCTAGATAGTGGGCAATCCCTCCTAAAGTGACTGGTATTGTCGTACTTATAGTAGATAGGCCCACCCATTCTATAAACTTCGTCGTGTGCCTTACTTCCTTTGCCACAACTTCTCCGGACCTACTGGCCTCTTTATCATAAATAAAAAACATTAGGCTTCTTACTTGATCCCTCTGATACATGTGTCTGAACATGCTTCTTGTTCCTCATAGTCTCTAGATCAAACCTAAGCGATCATATCATCCAATTTGTTGCAGCTATACATACTCACAAGCTCCTAAATCTCATCCTTCACCATATTATGATATTTAGCCTTCTTTATTTCCTCGCTTGCCACATACTGAGGAACCAAGAAATCGTTCTCACTAAACATGGCAGTGATCTCCACTACGGTCTCGGTAGTTTGGTGAAGGTCATTAAAATCCCTCTCCAGCTGCTGAACCTCAATCACACGCACAAACTCAGCCCTGAATCTTGTAGTAAAATCATCCCAACTTCCTCACCTCTTAAAGCATAGTCTACATCCTCCCACTAATCACGAGATCTTTCCTTTAGAAGATAGAATGCAAATATGAAATTCAACCCCTCGAGGGAAAAGCGAATTTGGAAGGCATTCCCGATATCCACCAACCACCGTTTTGCTAGCAATGGGGTCCTTCATTCCACAGAACTCAAGAGCCCCTTAGGCACAAAACTCTCAGAATGTCAGAGAGCGTGAAACCACCATAGCTACCACCTTAGTGCGAAATGCACTTAGACGCTCATCCAAAAAATCCATGATACCCTACTTGATTATGCCAAAGATCACAAGATTATTCTCCAAATATTGCGGGTAATCTTAGACCAAATGAAATCCCACATCTAATCATCTAAGGGTCCAGCTTGAGAGCCCAAACCCGATCCCTCACCGGGATCAGAACCACCTCGAGTGACCACCATACTAAACATAAACCATACAAACCATTAGAAAACACTCGAAGAATCTCACACCATGCAAGTCCTTAGTATCCTTGAGAATCCCTTGGCTCGAGTATAGATCATGTGCTTCCAATAGTACGGGCCCAATAGTACCTTCCACACTTATTCGTACTCTCCTTAAGAGTCATCCCGATTCACCTAAGTGACACCCTAAATTCGAAAATTCTATAATCTCACTAAGTCACGATTATGCTAATGCTAATATGACTCCTAGGTTCTCGAAGGATTCCCTTCCCATCACTCTCTGCCAGCAGCTGTTGAAGAACCCCCCCACCCCCACTAACAACCGTTAACTATCCTATAAATATAATTACATGCAATAGACACTAGATAATTCTTCAACTACAAGGTCTCACACTACAACGGTTGGACTCGAACAAGAGCTGCGCAATAGAGTTAAACTTAACATTCTAAAATTATTTAACTTCTACAACATGTAATCTAATATATTCGATTGGTAGTTAACTAGTATTAGCAGTGGTCCCTAAAAGCACAAAGCAAGTAACATTTTAGCATCGAGTTCTAGCCAAAGCAATGCTTAACAGGCGATCCTAACATGTCATCAGTAATCCTTACTAGCATGCAAATCTAGATGCTCATACAATATGCATACAAATGTATCTCTCCTATTACGAAATTCTGAGCATATCCTTATCCCTAATCTAGCATGCTATTTTCATATTCACATATTGAATCAATATACACATATGGGTATTTTGGAATACTTGCTTAAGCTTGGCCAATTACATGGATCACACCCTTTGTTTAAGGTAGTAATTTCTTTTAGAAAATTATTTCTTTGATGAAAAACTTACCAAACCTTCAGTTTGAGTTCAGACAAGCCTAGGAGTGTGTATGAATCCCTTAGACCAAGGCTCTGATACCAACTTGTATCATCCTAAATATATTTTAATTCAACCAAAATCCATCAAATATTCATATCAACCATCAACAATGTGAAAATCATTATCAAAGTAAATTCCAAAAATCATGAAAATGCTAAACACTGAAGGATGTGTTGCGATCAGGTCGGGCCCTTCTCCTTCTAACTGGAAGTACCTAAAACATAAACTTAAAATGTAAGCACAAATCTTAATGAGTTTCCTAAATACCACATATCATAATAAAACAAATACGGGCCTATTTCTCCCCCTGGGTCCCTTCCGACTCTTTGAGTCCCTTCCGACACCGTAGTGCGTTCCGACTCTCTGAGTCCCTTTCGAATCCTACAATATCTTTCAACCAATGCAGGTCAATTTCACCCCTACAACTAAGCATACACTCATATTAGCAAGAGTGACGAAGACAAAAATCATATACAAGCATACCAGGAAGTGTGACAAAGACCACTACTATTCTACAACAGAACCTAGTGGGCCGACATTGTTTCCTTCGACCTACAACTATAATGAGGAGACTCACCTCAATATAGAGATGAACAAATCACACTCTCAAGTTGCTGCTATCACGACTCCTCATACTGAACATATCTAAAATTAACCTTAAAATAAATCAGAGAAATAAATCATAATAAAAGGTCTGAATTATAATCTAACATGCTAAGGGTAAAATACCATTTTACTTTTCTCTTATTTGATCCATCTAACCATGGGTTAAACGTATAAAGACCTAAGGCCTAACAATGACCCAAACCCATAAAGACCTAATCCCAATAATGACCCAAACTTATAAAGACCTAAGACCCAACAACTGCCCAAACCTATAAACACCCAAGGCCTAAATAATGTCCCAAAGGCTTTTGGTGATTATGCTAGGTATACCCACCTATTAAGCCGGACATACAAGCTTAAAAAATGAAGGGGAAATGGGGCTGACTTGTGTTACATTGAGCGCATGCCAATTTACACCCAACGTACTCCCTTGATGACTAAAAGTTACATTAATCACTTAATTCCTTAATACTAAATGCCCAAATCATAGGGATAGCACTTGGGAATGTCTTAAATGATATAGTCATTAACTTGAATCCTTTGTATGGATCAAAGAGACCCAAGAAACATTATGACTATAAATCATGCATGGTTGAGCTAAATCTATCAAGATAAATTGGCCGCACGGGTGTGTTCAAACGTTGGGATTGTCAATAGGATCTAACGTGTGTCTGTTGGAAATGTTTAAAGTGCATCAACCTTTTGGTAACCAGGTTATCGGATTGGAGATCCATCCATTTTGGTGAAGGGTTTAACAGTCAGTGGAATTAGCAAGGTTTTCAATGAATAGATGAATCAAAGTGGGGGAGAACCACTTAAATTAGTGGGGATGATTCCGGACATAAAAAAGGAGGAGTTCCATACCCCAAGAAAGTAGAGAGCCAGTTCTATTTGTGGTATTGACTAAGGATGTACAAGGAATAAGGATTCTGGTTATCGTGTCGAATACTAGATGCATCAGTAGTGGCACATGTTGAGATTGTGACTAGCCGCATGTTGAGGGGTGTGTTAGAGCCTATTTGTTTATTCTTGTGTGATAAAGGCTTTGGGATTTGAAGCATGAACCGACACTTGATTTGTGAATAGTCGAGCGAGGTTTCGATTCATGATTGATCATGGTTTAGTATGGGTGAAGGATGTTTGTAATGGAAGTGTTGTAACGCTACATGTAGTCGTAGCATTCACAAGGTTGATATGTTGTTATGGAAGGGTTGTAAGACTATGGGTAGTCGTAGCATTCACTAGGATGGGTTGAACCTTTGCATGAGTGCTTGATGGTTGTAGAACGGTCACATTGCATACATTGGTTGATCTGAATTATTATACTTGGTTGACCGCACCTTTTTGGGAATGAGGATTATTGGAGTTGTGACAGTGTCTGGGGCTCGTATAACCCTTGGATAGGTGAGACCCATGGGCAAGGCTCGTTCGATTATATAGATTGGGTTAGAACCATGGGCAATACCCCATTGAGTAGGTTAATTTGGGGAACATGATCATTTAGGCATTTAGGATTATGCATAGGGTAGTCAGTGCGTGAATCTTCAAGGTGAAACTTGGTAGAAATTAGTTTGGTTACGGTATTGGATCGTGGTTAGGGTAGTATTACTCTACGATTAATGGACCGAATCCGTGTTGTAATTAGGATAGGGTAGCCATTATCTGCTAGACTCATAGACGGGGCCTCGTGGTTGGACCAAGCGTGAGAGTATTAGGCGTAATGGATGGTTAGGGATTTTATATCTCAGTTTAGTAGAAGGTCACCATGGAAATAGAGGACCTCAGATAGAATGAATGTGAGAATGTTCGGTTATTCGGATGTCAATTATAGATCAGGTTAGTGAATAGGGGTGAGATTTGTGACGTGAGTTGCACCCATTATCCAAGGGGAAGTTATTCAGCAGCGATGAATGGCCATGGATTCTGTTTTCCAGTGGTATCAATAGGATGATATATGATCGAAAGGATTTCATTTGGTTTTGATTGCAATGTTGTAACACCCCAAAAATCATGACCAAAAATTTCATTTTTAATTAAGTAGCTTATAAAATTGTTTACTGAAAACATCATCAACATCATATCAACCCATACTCTCATAAGTCAAATATCATAAAACATGTCGTGGAATAATAATTATGTCAGAGTAGAATCTCATGGATCTCAAAATGCGGAAATCAAATGTGTGTGCGCTGCGCTACTACAGTGCTAGCTACTTCCCCTTCGGTGTAGAGGTACCTCTTAAAAAAAACTAAAAACTGTAAGAACGAAGCTTAGTGAGTTCCCCCATTATACCACATACCATACAATAACATATCTAGCCAGGCATATCTAGGTGCCAGCCTCCCCTTCGATCTATCTCAACTAGATAACTGCCTAGCATAGCTGGGTGCTGGCCTCCCATTCAATCTATTTCAACCGGATAACTTCCTAGAATATCTTTCTCCCATTCGGTCTATTTCAACCGGATAACTTCTTAGCATATATGGGTGCTGGCCTACCCTGCTGTCTATTTCAACGGGATATCAGTAGAATCTCATGGATCTCAAAATGCGGAAATCAAATGTGTGTGCGCTGCGCTACTACAGTGCCAACTACTTCCCCTTCGGTGTAGAGGTACCTCTTAAAAAAAAACTGAAAACTGTAAGAACGAAGCTTAGTGAGTTCCCCCATTATACCACATACCATACAATAACATATATAGCCAGGCATATCTAGGTGCCAGCCTCCCCTTTGATCTATCTCAACTAGATAACTGCCTAGCATAGCTGGGTGCTGGCCTCCCATTCAATCTATTTCAACCGGATAACTTCCTAGAATATCTTTCTCCCATTCGGTCTATTTCAACCGGATAATTTCTTAGCATATATGGGTGCTGGCCTACCCTGCTGTCTATTTCAACGGGATATCAGGGACTATGGCACCCCTACCAGTAACACATAAAATCATAACATAATGGCACATAGAACATAACAGATAAGGCATACCAAACAATTATCACACAGACATTCATTTAACTACAAGCTTCAACTAGTAGACGGGCATTGTGGCTTTACACCAACTTCTACTGGAAGGTAACTTACCTCGTAAATCTAAGAGTTGAATCTCACAAGAAGTAATCTCTAACAGTTGCTCTAATGACTCCCGACTACTATAATCATAATAACACTCAATCAGAATATATAACACTACATAGGTAAAATGACCATTTTACCCCCTTGGCATAACTTAAACCATTCCTAAGGCCCAATTCTAACTTATTAAATCCAATGCACCGATGGCACATCAAAGTCTCCCTAAGGGCCTACTAATGGCCTAATTTTCTAAATTGGGCCCAACCCTTCAAATGGGCCTTTTCACAATTCTAATAAGTCCTTATCCCAAAATGAAATCATCTCGAGTGGCCTAATATGGCCCAAAAGGCCCAATACTTCTAATTCCAAATTCCCAAACCAAGAACTATACCCCACAGTGGGCCATAGGGCCCAATAATCCAGGCGCAGTCCCCTATGGCCCAAAAAGCCCAATATACCCACTCTTCATGCATACGTGCGGCATACCTGGCACGTACGCCCATCATATGCTGGCCTTGACCAAATCAGGGAGTTGACCTAGTACGTGCAACGTACCAGGGTGTACACCTAGCATACTGGCCATCTTTCTTGGGACTTTATTTGGGACTTAATCCATTAAATCTTTACATCTAAAATGTATATCCAGGTCCTTTAAGATCTCCAAATCCATAATGTCACAAACTTTATGTGTTTGCATGCATGGTTGGGGTCAAAACATGATTTTTGGTCCTTTTAACAAGCTTTATGAACATCAACACTTGCATGGTTGTGGCTTCACCATCATGGTCTGATTTTTATGACTCTTAGGGCTTCTAAGAGCCCAAAGGACAAATCTTATGGTCTGAAATCATTAAGATGCAAAAAGCCTCAACAACGGAGTCCAAGAGTGACCTTAAACACTCATAAACAAATGTAAGTAAGGAATGGTCAAGCTTGGAACTTGATACCTCAAAATAGTTAGAAATGATGCCAATCTCCTGGATCTACTTGCTATTTGTGAATCCTTGCTCCTTCAAGCTCCTTTATCTTCCAAAACACCAAAACTACACCAAGATACTCTTAAATGGCTTCCAAATCACAAGGACACACAAATAAGGGTTAGTTTTTTCATGGTGGTTGCCAAGAGGTGAGAGGGAGGTTGGACAAAACGCATAAGTTCCTTTATATAGGGATCAAACCCTAAAAGTTAGGCTTTTAGCCTCTGGGCGCGTACGTTGCGCATCCCCTTTGTTATGTTAGGCGTAAGTGCATGCCCCCCCCCCCCACCCAATCCTCTCAAGTAAACTGCACGTACCTGGCATCGTATGCCCCGCGTAATGCCTTTCTCAGGCCAAATCTTAAACTATCCTGGCCCAAACCTAAAACAACCCATTATTCAATAAAATAAATAATATTAATACTTGCAAATCTCGGATGTGACATATCTCACCCACTTGAATTAGAATTTGTCCTTGAAGTCCATTGTTGCTGCTGAAAATAACTCGGGGTAGTGCTCCATCATCTCATCCTCCGGCTCCCATGTCCATTCCGAACCCTTGTGGTGCTGCTACTGCACCTTCACCAGCTCTACCTCCTTGTTCCTCAGTGCCTTCGTCTTCTTATCTAGAATGGCTATCAGTTGTTCGATGTAGTTTAGGCTGTCATCCACCTGAATATGCTGGATAGGCACCACTGCAGAGTCGTCTACTAGGCACTTCCGTAACTGGGAGACATGGAAAGTACTATGAATTTGGCTAAGTTCGGCTGGCAGATCCAACCTATACGCCACTTTGCCTACCCGAGCTGCAACTGTGAAAGGACCAATGTACATGGCACCTAACATGCCCCACTTCCTGAATTGGATAATACCTTTCCAAGGTGACAACTTAAGGAGAACCATATCTCCCACCTGGAATTCCAGTTCCGAACGGTGCTTGTCGGCATAACGTTTATACCGACTCTGAGAATTTTGAAGCCTGCTGCTAATCTGTTGGATCCTCTCCATCGTCTTGAGTACCACTTCGGTACTCCCCATGACTCTCTGCCCAACCTCACCCCAACATATTGGGGTCCTATGCTTCCTCCCATATAACATCTCAAAGGGAGGACGATTGATACTCACGTGGTAGCTGTTGTTTTAGGAGAACTTAACCAATGGGAGATAGGTATCCCAGCTACCACCGAAGTCCAAGAAACACCCCTACAACATATCCTCCAAGCTCTGGATGGTCTGTTCGCTCTGACCATCCGTCTACAGGTGAAAAGCGGTGCTAAAGTGCACATGAGTACCCAACTTGTCGTGAAACATCTTCCAGAATCTAGAAATGAACCGTACGTCTATGTCAGAAATCACGAAGACTAGCACTCTGTGTCGAGCTACTACCTCTCGTATGTAGCTATCGGCCAAATTCTCGACCGAGATACTCTCCTAGATCGGGATGAAATGAGCACTCTTGGTCAATCAATCCACGATGACCCAAATCAAATCCACCGCCCGTGTGGTACTGGGAAGCTTTGTGATGAAGTCCATGGTAATATCTTCCCATTTCCACATAGGGATATCCAATGGATGCGTCTTTCCATGAGGCCGCTGGTGCTCGGCCTTGACCTTCCTGCATGTCAGGCATCTCTTGACGTACCAGGCTACATCCTGCTTCATGCAAGGCCACCAATCATCAGGACGAAGATCTTTATACATCTTCGTTTCCCGGGATGAATACAAAAGCAGGATCTGCATGCCTCCTCCATCTACACATGGCACACACCTCCATGATATGGAACCCACACCTTACGGTGTAGATTCTATAACCCATGGCTATCATAGTCGAAGGAGGAAACCTGCCCCACAATACACTCGTTCTTATGATGTTTCTCCATCATAACCTCTTGTTGGGCCTCTCGGATCAGCTCCAATATTGGAGTCACTACCGTTATCCGTAAGCAAATGTACCTGATCGGGATGGTCTTGCAGCTAAGAGAATTAACCATAACATTGGCCTTCCCCGGGTGGTAGAGGATCTCACAATTGTAATCCTTCGCCCTATCTAGCCACCGATGTTGTCTCATGTTTAGATTTTTCTGATCCATGATGTACCTCAAACTCTTATGGTCTGTGTAAATGGTACATCAAACGCCATAGAGGTAGTGTCACCAAATCTTGAGGGCGAAGACAACATCCCCTAACTCCAAATCGTGCGTCGGATAATTTTCCTCGTAAGGCTTCAGCTGCCTCGAGGCGTGGGCAGTAACATGCCATCCCTACATTAACAGCACACACAACCAAGAGATGGACCCATCGCAGTATACCACAAAATCCTCCATGCCCTCTGGCGGGGCTAGAATCAGTGCCTTGCATAATCTCTGCCTCAAAGTCTAAAACCCTACCTGCTACTCAGGCCCCCAATGAAATCCTGAAAGAATCACCGGTAATAGCCCTCCAATCCTAGGAAACTCCAAATCTCAGATGGAGATTTCGGAACCTCCCATATCATGACAGCCTTCACCTAGGCCGGTCCAACCAAAATCCTGTTCTGGTAGACAAGGTGCCCCAGAAACTGCACCTCGCGCAACCAGAACTCACACTTGGAGAACTTGGCATACAAACGCTCCCTCCTCAGATTATCCAACACCTCCCGCAAGTGCTCCTCATGCTGCTCCAACGTATTGGAGTAAACCAATATGTCATCAATGAAAACTATCACAGACCGATCCAACATCCATTTGCATACACGGTTCATGAGGTCCATGAACGCAGCAG
This sequence comes from Lactuca saligna, assembly GCF_052625555.1. Classification (NCBI taxonomy): domain Eukaryota; kingdom Viridiplantae; phylum Streptophyta; class Magnoliopsida; order Asterales; family Asteraceae; genus Lactuca; species Lactuca saligna. The sequence goes on along the minus strand of NC_136424.1, from coordinate 244,541,249 downwards.
CAGCATTGGTGAGCCCGAAGGGCATGACCATGAACTTGTATTGGCAATAGTGAGTCCAAAAAGCAGTCTTCTATACATCATCGTCTATAACCCTCATTTGATGGTAGCATGATCGCAAATCTATCTTGGAAAACCAAGATGCCCCGTAAAGCTGGTCGAAAACATCATCCATCCTCGGGAGTGGGTAACGATTCTTCACAGTTAACTTGCTCAGCTCTCGGTAGTCTATACACATCTGATGCGACCCATCCTTCTTCTTTACAAAAAGGATCGGGGGGCTCTTCCGGGTTAAGTGCTCGGTCTGATGAATCCCTTGTCTAACAGCTCCTACAGCTGTGTAGACAACTCCTCCATCTCCGGAGGAGCCAACCGATACGGGGCCTTGCCTATCAGAGCCGCACCAGGGACTAGGTCAATCCTAAGCTCCACCTGCCTCTCCGGAGGTATCCCAGACAAATCCTCTGGTAATACATATGGGTACTCTCGCACAACTTGCACATCACTCACGGTCGCCTTACCCTCCTCTCGGGTATCCATGACGTAGGCGACATATCCGATGCAAGTCTACTGAAGGTAGCACCTAACCCTCACTACTGAGCAAAAAGCTAGCCCAGGCTGTAGCCTCCCGCCTAGAATCACTAGCTCTCCCCAAATTAGGGTCTTGATGCAAACCAACTACTGCGTGCAGTCGATCACTGCCCCATTAGGGCTCAACCACTCCATACCAGTGATGACCTTGTTCCCATGTAATGGTATGAGAACCAAGTCTACCAGGTAGCGCTCCTCGAACAGACTCAAAACACAATCTTTGAAAACCTCTGATGCTCGAACTGATCGGTCATCCGCAATCTCGACCTATAAAGGGAAATCCAACATGCCCGAAAACTCAGGGAACCTATTGCTAAGGGTAAGAGAGACAAACGATCAGCTAGCCCCCGAATCGAACAACACCTAAATTGGGATACCGTTCACATGGAACGATCCTAAACAATACATGAAACATATATATAAATATCATAAGCAACATAAAATAAGAGCTAGCGAGAAGAAATCATACCCGTCACCACATCGAGTGTGGCACATGCCTCCTTGGTAGTCAACTGGAAGGCTCGGATCCTCACCACTGGAGCCTCTATCTTGCCCAGCCGACCATCAATAATCCGTAGGGTCGCTAGAGCTGACGCTGCTGCTATTGTCAATCTCGGGTAATTGTCCTTTTTATGGCCTCGTTGGTTGCAGTGGAAACACAACAACTCTGATGTCTGAATAGTGTGGGTAGGGGCAGTACAATCCCTACTAAAATGCCTAGACTTGCCGCATTCGTAGTAGCCCAATACCCCTGCCTTGCAAGGCCCCTCATGCGACTTTCCGCTTTTCCTACAGCGGCCCGGTCATGTTGGACCTTCGACCTAGCGTCAAATCCCTTGGGTTTCTTCCATGAAATCCCTATAACCTGCTCAGACTCCGCCTTCCTCTTCCTGGACGTGCTCAATGTCAATCTCCCTCTCCCTCGCCCTCGTAATCATGCCATCCAATGTCGGGCATGTCAAGTAGCTGACATGTTTCTGAATGTCAGCTCTCAAGATGTCATGATAGCGGGTCTTCCACATCTCCTTGTCCCCTGCATACTGAGGCACCAGTAAGTCCCTCTCCCTAAACTCGGTGGTAATCTCCGCCACTGACTTAGTCATCTGGCTCATATACAAGAACTCTCTGGCCAACCGTTGAAGCTCCACAGTCGGGGAAAACTCAACCCTTAACCTGGTCACAAAGTCAGACTATGTCATAGCCTCAATGGCGGAGGCTTGCAAAGAATCACCAACTGATTCCCACTAATATCTATCCTTGTCCCTTAAACATCCTGCAGTGTACCAGACCTTCGACCCCATAGGGCAGAAGCTCGTCAACTGGGCAGACTCCATGTCTGCAATCCATCTCCTGGCAGCATGGAGTCCTTCACCCCGTGGAAGTCTGGCGCACCACATTCTCTGAAGTCCTTAAAGGACAGAGTGTGCGCCCCTAATTGTCTGAATGTAGTGTCACTACGGAATGCTCTGAGGCGATCCTCCATCAGCTCGATGATCCCTTCCTTGATCGACCCAAAAATCAACGGAGTCACCTCAAGGATGCCTCTCATCATCTCGGAAGCAATGAACTCATGCATTGCCTCATTGACTGGCTTGACACCTGATCCCGAACCCGATTCGGATCCTAAACCTCCTCTCCGTGAAGCGTAATCATCACCATTCTGAAATAAAACACATAATCATCAGGGTCATAAATAACCTCGGAAGGTCTCACATACTACAAGTTCCCTGTTTCTATCTCGGTCCTCCTTGACTCAAGTACGGATCCACTGCTTTTAGTAGTACGAGCCCATACTACCTTCCATATCTATCCGTACTTTCCTTAACGATTGCCTTGACATTACCAAGTTACTTCTATTACCACTGCTTGTTGCACTACTCTTATCCTAGGATTACCCTAGGGTAACTTCCTACCTACTCTCCGCCATCAGCTGCATAAGAAGTCCATGTTATCTCTCCTTAACCTTCTAAAATTAGAGGTCCTGTTGTACAATGGTTAGACTCAGACAAGAGCTGCGAAATAGGGCTAGACCTAACCTTCTGAAATTATTTAGTCCTCATAACATGTAAATTAACGTGTTCGTCTACTAGTTAAATTAAGATGACTAGAACTCCTAAAAGAACAAAGAAAGCAACATTTAGGCATTGAATACCCAAACCAATCATATCCCATTCAGGCCATCATATCACTATCTAATCAGTTCTAGCATGAAATTCAATAAGCACATATAGCAGGCATGTAAGGCGTCTTCCTAGACCCTTAGCCCTAATATAGCATGCAGTTCTCATGCATGTACAATTTGCATATAAGGCAGCCTTCCTAGATCCATAGCCCTAATCTAGCATCAGTTCTCATAATTATATCATATCATAACATAAAAGGTATGGGCATCTTGGGGAAAATTTACTTGAGCTCGGTCGGTCGCACACATCAGACACCTTGTTCTTTTCAATGTTCTTTTCTCTTTTAAATTTATGTTCAACTCCTTTTTATAAAACTGATTTTACTTTTGAAAATTTTCATACCAAGTCCTTAGTTAGAGTTTAGACACACCCGAGAGTGTGCCCGAATCCTTCAAACCAAGGCTCTGATACCAACTTCTAACACACCAAAAATCATGACCACAAATTTCATTTTTAATTAAGTAGCATATAAAATTGTTTACTGAAAACATCATCAATATCATATCAACCCATAATCTCATAAGTCAAATATCATAAAACATGTCGTGGAATAATAATTATGTCAGACTACAATGCTATTGATCTCAAAATGTGGAAATCACATGTGTGTGTGATACACTACTACCGTGCTAGCTCCTTCCCTTTCAATGTAGAGGTATCTAAAAACAAAAATGAAAACTGTAAACACGAAGCTTAGTGAGTTCCCCCCATCATACCACATTCCATACAATAACATATCTAGCCAGACATATTTGGGTACCGGCCTCCCCTTCGGTCTATTTCAATGGATAACTGCCTAGCATATTTGGGTGTTGGCCTCCCCTTCGGGTTATTTCAACTAGATAAGTTCCTAGCATATCTAGGTGATGGCCTCCCCTTCGGTCTATTTCAACCGGATAATTGCCTAGCATATCTGGGTGTTGGCCTCCCCTTCAGTCTATTTCTACAGGATATGGGGGACTATTTCACCCCTACCACTACCACATAGAATCATAACATATTGGCACATAGAACATAACAAATAATGGTATATCATACAATTATCACATAGACAATCATCTAAGTACAAGATTCTATTATTGGGCCAACATTGTTGCCTAAGACCCACTTCTACTGGAAGGTAACTCACCTCGTAAAGATGAGTGTCGAATCTCGTGTGAAGAAATCTCTAACAGCTGCTCGGATGACTCTCGGCTACCATAATCATAATAACACTCAATCATAATCTATTACACTACTTAGGGTAAAATGACCATTTTACCCCTTGGCATAACTAAATCCATTCCTAAGGCCTAATTCTTACTTATTAAATCCAATGAACCGATGACCCATCAAAGCCTCGCTAAAGGCGTACTAATGCCCTAATTTTCTAAATTGGGCTCAACCCTTCAAATGGGCCTTTTTACAATTCTAATAAGTCCTTAGCCCAAAATGAAATCATCTCGAGTGGCCCAATATGGCCCAATAGGCCCAATACTTCTAATTCAAAATTCCTAGGCCCAGAACTATACCCCACAGTGGGCCATGTGGCTTAATAGTTCAGGCCCAGTCCCCTATGGCCCAATATAGCTACTCTGCATGCGTACACGTAATGTACCCTGCACGTATGCCCATGGTACGCTAGCCTTGACCAAAATGGGGAGTTGACCCAGTACGCACAGCGTACTAGGGTGTACACTTAGCGTACTGGACAACTTTCTTGGGACTTCATTTATGACTTAATCCATCAAGTCTTTACATCCAAAATGTAGATCCGGGTCCTTTAATACCACCTAATACATAAAGCACAAACTTTATGTGCTCGCATGCATGGTTGGGGTCAAAACATGATTTTTGGTCCTTTTAACAAGCTTTATGAACATCAACAATTACATGGTTTTGGGATAACCATCAAAGTCAAATTTTTATAACTATTATGGCTTCTAAGATCCCAAAAGGACAACTCTTACGGTCTTAAATCATTAAGATGCAAGAAGCCTCAACAATGGAGTCCAAAAGTGACCTTAAACACTACTGTAAACAAATCTGCGCATGCAATGATCAAGTTTGGAACTTGATACCTCAAAAGAGTCAGAAATGATTCCAATCTCCTAAATCTACAAGCTCTTTGTGAATACTTGCTCCTTCTTCAAGCTCCTTTCTCTTCTAAAACACCAAAACTACACCAAGATACTCTTAAATGGCTTCGAAATCACAAGGACACACACATATGGGTTAGGGTTTTCGTGGTTGCTGCCTAGAGGTGAGAGGGAGGCTGGACCAAAGGCAGAAGGTCCTTTATATAAGGATCAAACCCTGAAAGTTAGGGTTTTAGACTCTGCACGCGTATGCGGCGCGTACCCTTTAGTATGTTGGGCATACGTGCATGGCCTCCCCACCAAATCCTCTTGAGTACGCTGCGCATACTTGACATGGTACGCCCCGCGTAATGCCTTTCTCAGCTAAAATCTTGAAGCCCAAATATCATGGCCCAAAACAAAACAACCCATTATTCGATAAAATAAATAACATTAATACCTACAAATCCCGAATGTTACAAGTGTGAGGTCATAGTGAATATATTTTGTAATGGTTCTGCTTGTATGGAGGCTAGACAAGGTGTTGTATTATTGGATTTCTGGGAGGAAAGTGGTGGTTATTATACATTATTTAAAGTTAGTAGGTCAATGATTCGTTCTTCATCCAGACGTGTGAGTACTGCTAAGATTGGGCTTCGATTGTATCATTAGAAGATTGTCATGTGTATAAATCAACATTTAGCCGAAGCAGGGTTTAGGAAGAATTGACTGGATTGTCTTGGTGCCTAGAAAGTATTAAGGAGTGATTTTGAAGATGAAATCCAGTTTAAGTGGGGGAGAGTTGTAACATCTGATTTCGAGAAGCTTCCTATTTCGGTAATTATGGGCGTTAATGGATCAAGTGATTGGCATAGACTTCAATGGTTTGGGTTTTAGACCCATTTTGGTGTAGATTATATGGTTCGTGTGACCCAAGCTCTCTGTTAGTGCTTGGAGTCCAAGAGTTTATAGTCATTGGTTTTTCATGGCCGGAGAAGACGGTGTGCAGTATGGGCATATGCACAAGGCCTACTTTTTCAATGGGACCAAATTTTTTAGTATATTCAATATTGGCACAAATGTAAGTTCAAAAATAGTCCATGTTTTATGTCCTACTATAGATGCTAGAATGAGAACAGAAGCAACATAAGTAAATCATTAAATCGCAGCAATAGAATTCAGAACTATTTCTGCTATCTATTAATCATTTTGGGAGTCAGTTTAAGTCTTTTAAAGCTTAATACTTCAAGGAATAATAGGAGAGAGGATGCCCTAAGTTCATTTTGCATCATTTTCCCAAAAACTCCAAGAGTTAGCATTTTTCAGTCTAAACACTATTTGGGCCGAAAACCCCCATGAGTATATATATGACACTTAGCCATATTTTTCACTTTTTCACTCTTTCAAGAACAAGGACCGAAATCCTCTCAAGTATCATCCGATTTTTCCTTCTAGATCTTTAAAATGTAAGAGTTTCTTACCCTATCTATTTGATTCCTCCCATATGCAAGTATTTTTACATGATTTCATCCATGAAATCATTCTATTTATGTAGATCTTCAAGTGTTCTTAGTTACACCAAGAACACACACTAGTGTTTTGGGCCGAAACACCCTTCTTCGCTTCCATATTGTAAGTATCTATCTCTCATACTTGTTATCTAGTAACGATACCTAATTTAGAGTCTTGAAATCATTTTTTTTTCCAAGAACAAAAAGGGTTTTCAGTTGGTACATCTCCTTAAACTGAAAATCCTAATGAAAGCTAAATTTATGACTCTTATGTTGGATAAGGTGTCTAAGTCCATAACTTATTTGGTATATACTTGACCCGACCGGCATGGTCCATTTGGGTTGCATCTCATCCAAACTATTATGGATAATTTTATGAGAGTTATACACATATGTTTATTAATATATTATGAGTTATAATATATTAATATGAAGTTACGTTATTTAATTAGTTTTAGTCTTAAATTAATTATGAATTAATTTAGAGATTAAAAGGAAGACTAATTAAATTATGGGCTATTTGTTTTATATAGTGTGGGCTAATACTCATTTGTTAATGGGCTAGGCTTATGTGGAAGTCCATGGATGATCCATGGAGCTTTTAACCCATGGATCCTTGGAAAAGGAAAAGACATGGGTTATTAGGGTTTCACCCTAACCATGCACACTATATAAGCATGCTTATGGAGCATGAAATGGAGCCTAAGAGAAAACTAGTGAACTCGTGTGTGTGCATGTGTGTGGCCGATTTTATACAAGGTGTATACTCTCTCAAAGTTTTCCAAGAGTTTGTGGTGTTTGTGATTCCATTTGAGGCATTCACACTATTGGTGCTTGGCCCTTAAACTCCTTAGAACCAAACTCACCAAAAGGTATGTAATCTCTTCTAACTCTTTTATGTTGAAATGTTCCCCATGCCATGTTAGATAGGTTATAAACCTTGGAAAATTATTATTTTGCATGTATTTAGACAAACATAGATCCAAGGTTTATTAGGGTTGCATGCACACTTAGGAAGTGTTAGATTGCTCAAAACCCAACAGTGGTATCAGAGACTAGGCTTGCTTGTTTGATACTTGATGCAAAATAGTGAAAAAGGTCGAAATCGTTGTTGTCTGCATGGTGGACTCGCCGAGTCCATTGGGGGGACTCGACGAGTCCAAGGCAAACTTCAACCTACTCGACGAGTCAGTTCATGCACTCGACGAGTAGGATCGAAAGAGTGCAGATTCTCGACTTTCGCTGCTGGAAATGGACTAGAAACATTACCCTAAATTGTTTTGGTGTTATAAAACTTATTTTAGTTGGTGTAATGGTTGTTCTAATCCAATTACAATAGCATATATCAAAATTCCATGATTTTATGTGTTCATATAATTCTTGAATTTTTGATGATCATGTTCATGTTCTTATGAATTTAGAAAATGATAGGAATTATTTGTTGAATTGTTTAGGATTAATTCTTTATCATTTATGTGTTTTAATGGAGTCCATAATTTGTCCTCAAGTTATGGATTACCTGTGACATCCCCAAAATCACAGCCAGAAAAGACCGATTTTGTTTATGCTTTATAAAAATCAGAGTACTTTATTTTATAAAAAGGTTGCGGAATTTGTTCCCAGAAAAACATGGTAAATACGTTATTAAAACATTATCGAAGAAACGTATTTATTTCATTTTAAAACGTTTGGGATGTCATCGTTAATACATGAACATAAGCATGAACAGAACTTACAATTATTCACACTAGTGGTCTACATCTCTTTAAATCTCTCAGTGTAATGTCACTTCATATCAACACCTGTGATATAAATAAACTGAGTGGGTGAGGTTGGGAAACCTGGTGAGCACATAGGGATTTCAATCCCACAATGTTATACCATATATATAGTTTAAAATTCACAAAATATACAATTTCACCATACATATATATAAGCAACTCTTATCCCACCCCGTCGATCCTCGCAACGAGGCTATCCATACTCTCGGACCTAAGATTAGTCGTTTTACCTACTCTATACTCTCGGATCAGAAATGAACGAATTTACCAAATCCATACTCTCGGACTAGGGACGAATGACTAATCCATACTCTCGGATTAAAGATGAATGATTATGCCTAATCCATACTCTCGGACTAGGGACAATAGCTAATCCATACTCTCGGATTAACGACGAATGATTATGCATAATCCATATTCTCGGATTAGGGACAATGACTATGTCTAATCCATACTCCCGGATAAGTGACATATACTAACTTCTATTCTCTGAGTTTAACTCACTTGTACTCGTAAGAATATACTACCCAATATTCCTCATATTTAATTTAGGTCTACTCTTTATCCTAAATTATCAAATATAATCAGGTATGTTCTTTAACACGAATTTCAAGCAACATCAATTAACTCGCACATAAACATATAATTAATACTTCAATCAATACTTGTATTAAAATCATGTTCATGAAAGGGACTATGCACTCACCTGAGAAGGTGGTGACTCGGTACTCGGACAGCGCTTCGTTTACTTTAAAATAATTTCCTTCGACGAAACCTAGTGTTATCACCAATAGATTTTAGTCTATTATTCGCCAAGACAAATTAATAGTCTAGCTATTATTACTATTATATAAGCGTTAAAAAAATACTTATATAACCCATAATAACAGCCCAAGTATTTATTATATGTTCTTAATAACGTTAATATAATTAAATAAAAACTACATTAAAAATAGCGTAGGCGTAGCTCACTTACATCGGGTTTTATAGAAAACCAGGCTTTGCTTGGAGCAGCGTTTCCGAGCCGAAAAGCTCTTCTTCTCGGAGCCGTCGAGCACTCCAGGGCTTCCGCCTCGTGCTAGGGAGGTTTCCTAGCCTTTTCGGGGGATTTCGGAGCTAGAGAGAGGTTCTAGAGAGAGAGTAAAGAGAAGAAAGAATGGGAAAGGTGTGAAGAAAATGAGGGTGGGAAAGATGGTATTTATAGGGTGAAAATGGCTGAACTTGGTGCCACATGTCACCATCTAGTGGCAAGACTTGGGGAGAAAGCAATGGCCAAGATTGTGCCACATCACCCATTTTCGCACAACACACTTCCGACTTATAAAATCCGTAACTTTCACATACGACCTCCGTTTTTGACGTTCTTTATATCCACGCGTAGGTAAAAATAATATCTACAACTTTCATTTTGACTCCGTCGGCTAATTCTCGACCGACCTTAAATTTAACAGTACGAGACGTTTAGACTGTTAAATGACCGCGAAGAATTCGTAACTCCTTCATACGGACTCCGTTTTCATCTGTCTTTTTACCGTTGAGTTCCTATTAATGAGATCTTCAACTCTCATTTATTTCACGTAAGCCAAAAACCGCTCGAACTAAAATTCGAGTTTCGGGCTGTACACTGCTAAGCCGAATCTTAGAAAAATCATAACTTCCTCATACGAAGTCAGATTTGGGCGTTCTTTTTATCGACGCTCTTAGTTTAACATATTCTACGACTTTTGCTTAGATTGCTAAGGCTAAAAAGTCTTCTATCGTAAATTCACTATTTACGTCTTCCGGTGCCGTGCCGGTTTTGCCGTAAAACTTCGGCGGGCCATAACTTCTTCGTTATAACTCGGATTTCGGCGTTCTTTATATGTACGGAAACCTTGTGACACGTTCTAAAACTTGGTTAAGACTATTCATTCTAAATAATCTTTTGTCGAAAAGTCATTTTTGACCCCTATTGCCTCTAAATTGACTAGCCCGGATCTGCGGGCGTTACAATTATCTCCCCCTTAGGATGATTACGTCCCGGAATCATCAACGAAACAAGGATCGTATAATGACTCCATACGTCATCTCTTCATCCTAGGTAATAATTATAATGTCTTTATTCCTTCAAGTCTATCTCTTAGACTTATTGACTGTAAGCAGTACTTGATCGTGCACCTGCTCTCTACCTCATATTAGACTCCAAATTATGACCTATCATCATGTGATGTACGTTTAGACTCAGGTCTCTTAAATTCTAAAACAGACTAAGCCTTCCTTTATGTTCTAATGTGATATAATCACACTTTACCATGTAGCATTTCTAGCTACCAACGAGCGCGATACTTCTATTGATCGCTTTGATTTTTAATCGTTTGGTTTAAGTCGGACGCTATATCAAACTTGGTTCTCTAAACCACGTAACCTACTCATCGTAGTCGGACTCAAGGTGATATGACCACTAGGGTCGGGATAACAACAATCTTCTTAGTCATTACCGAAACAATGGTAACGGCATACTTGAATAAAACGAAATCAATTACTGGCTTCTTGGTAACCTTGTGACTTTCCCTGATCCAAGTGTGAGTCCTGTGCTTCCGGTAGTATAGGCCTCTACTACCATTCACACCTACTCATACTCGTCCCAAGTATTGTCCCGCATTTTTTCCAAGTCACCATACAAGAAAACCATACAGCAACTTAACACATCAGATAACAAAACAAAGGTTTTATATTATTTCTTGAAACTCTTACATAGGTGTTCAAGTTCACCCTAGACTATGCCTCTAACGGGCTACATCGTGAGGTACTATCTACACGATTACTCCATAACTCGATCCTCGGATGTCAAGCCTTCACTCTTGAATCCTTGCATTGTTATCTGCTTCGTCAAGGATCATTTGAAATGCTCTCGCCTTTGGCTTTGGTGGCACATTTGGCTTTGTAGCCCCTTCTCTCTTTGGGCAGTCTTGTTTGAAGTGTCCTTCTTCTCCACACTTAAAGTAGACTTCTCTCTTGGTTGTGCATTCGCTGGCGTAATGACCATTCTTCCCGCATTTAAAGCATGTCGTATATTTAGAGCATTTCCCGATGTGCTTCTTTCTACACTTGTCACACCATTGCGTTCCTTCTTCAAACTTCGAGAATTTTCTCTTCTCGCTGGACCTTGAAGATCCTTTAAACTTTCTCTTCTCGCCAACCTCCATCTTGCTGGAGGCTCTTTCCTTGATCATATCTTCGACAGACTTGGCAGCCCAGATAGCTGCCTCTAGAGTAGGTGCTTGACGCACTGGCACCGCGTACTCCCATGGAAGTCCTTTTGCGTACTTGTCGATTTTCGTCAGCTCATCCGGAACAAGACGCAAGGCGAACTCCATCTTCTCCGTGAAGTTGTTGGTATATTCATCGATTGACATGCTTCCCTTCTTCAAGGTTAGAAACTGGTTCTCTAGCTCAAGCAGGTTTTGAGCTGAGCAGTACTTTCATTTGAATCGTACCAGAAATTCCGCCCATGTCAGTTGTAGAGGCTCATTAGGGCTCAGAGTCTTCCCCAAGGTATTCCACCAACGTACAACGCCTCCTCGAAACTGACGCACTGCAAATGTGGTCTGTAGCTTCCCTCTACAACCGCATGTCATGAAGGCTAACTCCATCTCCGAGATCCAATCCATGACCCCGATCGAATCCTCCTTTCCAGTGAAATTCGATGGCTTGCAAGTCAGAAAATCCTCGTACTTGCATCCATTCCTCTCGACCTCGTCATCTTGGTTGTTTTGTCGAACTATTGGTGGGTTGACTTGACCAACAGTCCCACTGTAGTTTCCTTCCTCAGTCTGCCCTTCATTCAACTCGGGCTGTTCGATCTGAATAGTGGCTTCCTCACGATTTTGCTGGAGCAAACGTCTAGTTTCCTCCATTTGATGATCCAACATCACTTGGATCATCGCTTGCACTTCGGCCATTGTGACTGGCTCAGCGGCGGCTTCCATCACCGGTATTTGCTCAATCACTGGGGGTTGGTTTCTATTCCCATTTGCATTCACGTTTCCGCTACGGGTTCTTGCCATCTTGATCTATACACCGAATAAGGTGAATCTAGATCTTTACTTAGGATTGACGGTTAAATCATCCTTATCACTCCGAAACGTTTATATGCTAGTTCTAATATCATAGTCGTACGTTTAGAATCCTAAACACATAAGGTTTCCAGATCCGGTCGGCAACAAACCATAGATCCGAACAACTAACAGCATATCAGGCACAAGTATTTAGCACATAAAAGCATTTTAGGCATAATTCCTAAAATAAGCTAGTGCTCACACCTCACAATCATCGCTTAGCATTCTAAGTTTAAGTCTAGAAATAAATCCATATTCCTAGTTCGCTTAAACTAATGCTCTGATACCAACTGTGACACCCCCAAAATCACGGCCAGAAAAGACCGATTTTGTTTATGCTTTATAAAAATCAGAGTACTTTATTTTATAAAAAGGTTGCGGAATTTGTTCCCAGAAAAACATGGTAAATACGTTATTAAAACATTTTTGAAGAAACGTATTTATTTCATTTTAAAACGTTTGGGATGTCATCGTTAATACATGAACATAAGCATGAACAGAACTTACAATTATTCACACTAGTGGTCTACATCTCTTTAAATCTCTCAGTGTAATGTCACTTCATATCAACACCTGTGATATAAATAAACTGAGTGGGTCAGGTTGGGAAACCTGGTGAGCACATAGGGATTTCAATCCCACAATGTTATACCATATATATAGTTTAAAATTCACAAAATATACAATTTCACCATACATATATATAAACAACTCTTATCCCACCCCGTCGATCCTCGCAACGAGGCTATCCATACTCTCGGACCTAAGATTAGTCGTTTTACCTACTCCATACTCTCGGATCAGAAATGAACGAATTTACCAAATCCATACTCTCGGACTAGGGACGAATGACTAATCCATACTCTCGGATTAAAGATGAATGATTATGCCTAATCCATACTCTCGGACTAGGGACAATAGCTAATCCATACTCTCGGATTAACGACGAATGATTATGCATAATCCATATTCTCGGATTAGGGACAATGACTATGTCTAATCCATACTCCTGGATAAGTGACATATACTAACTTCTATTCTCTGAGTTTAACTCACTTGTACTCGTAAGAATATACTACCCAATATTCCTCATATTTAATTTAGGTCTACTCTTTATCCTAAATTATCAAATATAATCAGGTATGTTCTTTAACACGAATTTCAAGCAACATCAATTAACTCGCACATAAACATATAATTAATACTTCAATCAATACTTGTATTAAAATCATGTTCATGAAAGGGCTATGCACTCACCTGAGAAGGTGGTGACTCGGTACTCGGACAGCGCTTCGTTTACTTTAAAATAATTCCTTCGACGAAACCTGGTGTTATCACCAATAGATTTTAGTCTATTATTCGCCAAGACAAATTAATAGTCTAGCTATTATTACTATTATATAAGCGTTAAAAAAATACTTATATAACCCATAATAACAGCCCAAGTATTTATTATATGTTCTTAATAACGTTAATATAATTAAATAAAAACTATATTAAAAATAGCGTAGGCGTAGCTCACTTACAGCGGGTTTTTATAGAAAACCAGGCTTTTCTTGGAGCAGCGTTTCCGAGCCAAAAAGCTCTTCTTCTCGGAGCCGTCGAGCACTCCAGGGCTTCCGCCTCGTGCTAGGGAGGTTCCCTAGGCTTTTCGGGGGATTTCGGAGCTAGAGAGAGGTTCTAGAGAGAGAGTAAAGAGAAGAAAGAATGGGAAAGGTGTGAAGAAAATGAGGGTGGGAAAGATGGTATTTATAGGGTGAAAATGGCTGAACTTGGTGCCACATGTCACCATCTAGTGGCAAGACTTGGGGAGAAAGCAATGGCCAAGATTGTGCCACATCACCCATTTTCGCACAACACACTTCCGACTTATAAAATCCGTAACTTTCACATACGACCTCCGTTTTTGACGTTCTTTATATCCACGCGTAGGTAAAAATAATATCTACAACTTTCATTTTGACTCCGTCGGCTAATTCTCGACCGACCTTAAATTTAACAGTACGAGACGTTTAGACTGTTAAATGACCGCGAAGAATTCGTAACTCCTTCATACGGACTCTGTTTTCATCTGTCTTTTTACCGTTGAGTTCCTATTAATGAGATCTTAAACTCTCATTTATTTCACGTAAGCCAAAAACCGCTCGAACTAAAATTCGAGTTTCGGGCTGTACACTGCTAAGCCGAATCTTAGAAAAATCATAACTTCCTCATACGAAGTCAGATTTGGGCGTTCTTTTTATCGACGCTCTTAGTTTAACATATTCTACGACTTTTGTTTAGATTGCTAAGGCTAAAAAGTCTTCTATCGTAAATTCACTATTTACGTCTTCCGGTGCCGTGCCGGTTTTGCCGTAAAACTTCGGCGGGCCATAACTTCTTCGTTATAAGTCGGATTTCGGCGTTCTTTATATGTACGGAAACCTTGTGACACGTTCTAAAACTTGGTTAAGACTATTCATTCTAAATAATCTTTTGTCGAAAAGTCATTTTTGACCCCTATTGCCTCTAAATTGACTAGCCCGGATCTGCGGGCGTTACATTACCAAAGGTCACTTTCATTTAACACACACTTAAAACACATAAGTTACATGAAAATGAAGAGTCTTCATTTTTATGAACATTTAATTCATAAGTTGTGGAATGAAGAGTTTTGCAAAGTTACAAAACTTGCCCTCAAGTTTTGGAATTTGTAAAGTTTCGCACACTTTAATAAACTTTAATTCCAAACCTTAGAGTTTTAATAGTTAAAATTCAACCCTTATACTATTTATAACATTAATGGTTAATTATTATATATATGTATAAGAATAAGTCGTTTTACCGTTAGTAGGCCTCATTCACGAAGCCGGTCTATAAGGTGGTATAAGGTTGTTGCCTATAAAATGGCGACTTAATGGGTGTATACTCTCACCCACCGCTTGCTTGATCAGTGGAGGGTCGTTAGCCGAACGGGTAGAACAATGACTTTAAATCCTCATTAAAAGTATAATGAATATTATAAAATAACTAAACTCTTTTAATTCCCAATCTTAGTTATTTTAGGAAAATGTGAACATGGTGCTAGTCCATGGAATTCACACTTTGTACCTTACCAAGTCGTTGGTGGAGCGTGTGTGGTTAACCGGCACACTAACTAGGACTAGTAAGGATCACGAAGGGTGACTTAATGTTTGTCATAGATCAATGGAGCGTGTGTGGTTAACCGGCACATTGATTAGGTGATAATATTAAGAGTACCAAGTGAATTAACATGGTTATTCACACCTTGTTTTGTGATCCTCGGCATCCCAGTCACAAAACTTGAAGGGCACAATCGAGATTGAAACATGCCATTGAAAAGTTCAATGAATCTCAAAAGAATCTAGGAATTTCAAATCCAATTAAACCTAATAAATCATTTCGTTTTCATGGTGGAAATTGGTGAATCGTCATTCACCTACCTTTCAAATATATTATTACTTAGATTACGGCATCCCTCTTCTAAGTGTAATATATTGTGATTGGATCCTAGCCTTAATATTACATTTGGGTGTCTTATTAAGGATCCTAAATATCTAATCTAAACTTACTTTCTTCTTTCAGATGTCTTCCAACACTAATGCTTCAGGCTCTAACCCAACTGGTTCTTTCTCTCTCATGAATCTTTGTGGGAGGGTCATGTTTGATGGTTCCAACTTCATGGATTGGATTAGGAACATCAGGATGGTTACTCGTTATGAGGACAAGGAATATGTCCTCGATACGGAGTTAAAAGAACTTGATGAGTCTACTGCTACTCCTGAGGAGATCACTGAATTCAGGACTCATGAGAGAAATGCTACTAAGGTGGCATGTATCATGATGGCCACGATGACAGCCGAGCTCCAAAAGTCGTATGAAGATTTCTACCCTTTTGAGATGCACCAAGACCTGATGGAAAGGTACCATCAGAGTGCTTGTCAGGAGCGGTATGAAATAATCTCCTCCATAATAACTACCCGCATGAAGGACGGTGAATCCGTCACGGGCCACATGCAAAAGATGCAAAGGTATGTGGACCGTTTGCTGAAGCTGAATGTTAACATCCCTGAGGAGTTGGCAATTGACATCATTTTGTACTCCTTGCCTTCTTGTTATGATCATTTTCGAATGACATATCATATGAACAAGGAGGAAGTTACCCTCAGCAAGCTTCAAGGACTCTTGAAGACCGCTGAAACCGGTCTTAAGGGTAAAGCGGTTGTTACCTCTACTACTCCTACTCCAACTTCTACCCTTGTTTTAGCTATTGGGCAAGGCAAAGGGAAAAAGAGGAAGCACCCTTCGAATGGTACCAAGGGAAAGTCTCTTGAAGGCTCCTCATCAAAGACCAAGAACGGTTCTGCCACTCCTTCTGCCATTCCCAAGGATGCTGAATGCTTTTATTGCCATGAAAAGGCACACTGGAAGCGAAACTGCCCTAAGTACTTGCAGGATCTAAAGGATGGGGAAGTGAAACCCACCTATGCAGGTATTTACACTATATTGTCTAATTACTCAACATATTCTAACTCTTGGGTGATTGATACAGGATGTGGTATTCACATATGTTCTGCTTTGCAGGGCCTAAGAAGAAGTGAGGATGTGGAGCATGGAAAGATAAACTTAATCATGGGGAATAGGAAGGCTTCACCTGTTTCCAAGATTGGAGTTTATACTTTGTTGCTTAATAATGGGTTAAAATTAGATTTGAATAAATGTGTGTACTCGTCTGAAATGGCGAGGAATATTATTTCATTTCACGCTTTGTACAAACAAGGTTTTACCTTTCCGTTTGATAATGAATGTGGTGGTATTAATGCTTTCTTTAAAAATGTGTTTTATTTTAAAGCATTACCTTGTGATGGTGTGTATGAAACTGTGTCGATTGTAGACAACTTAGGAAATAATGTGTTGTATATTGATTCTTCTACTAGCCTAGATAAAGCATCATTGTTGCATTGTCGTCTTGGACATGTAAACAAGAAACACATAGGCCAACTCCAAAAGAGTGGAGTCTTGGAATCATTTGACCTTAAATCAGATGATAGTTGTGAATCTTGTCTACTTGGAAAAATGACAAAATCACCCTTCATTGGAACTTGTGAGAGGGGTGAAGGTTTGTTGGACCTAATACATATTGATGTATGTGGGCCATTCAAAACCGCCACAAGGGATGCTAATCGGTATTATGTGACTTTTATTGATGATTTTAGTAGATATGGGTATGTCTACTTAATCAAACATAAGTCCGAAACCTTTGAAAGGTTTAAGGAATTCAAACAGGAAGTAGAAAATCAATTGGGCAGGAACATTAAGATGCTTCGATCCGATCGAGGTGGTGAGTATCTTAGTACCGAGTTCCTTGACTATCTTAAGGAGTGTGGGATTGTCTCACAATTGACTCCTCCCAGGACACCACAGCTGAATGGTGTAGCTGAGAGGCGTAATCGAACCTTGTTGGACATGGTTCGCTCTATGATGAGTCAAGTTTCGTTACCAATCTCTTTTTGGGGGTATGCCTTAGAGACTGCTGCCCATATCCTTAATCTAGTCCCTACAAAGAAGGTTACCAAAACACCTCATGAGATGTGGACTTGGAAGGTTCCCAATTTGGACCACATCAAAATTTGGGGTTGCGAAGTTTTTGTGAGGCATGAAACTCATGATAAGCTTGAACCCCGAAGTGAAAGGTGTATTTTCATCGGCTACCCACAGAAATCCTTCGGTTACCTCTTCTACCGACCCAATGAGAATGTGGTCTTTGTAGCACGAAGAGGGATCTTTTGCGAGAAAGAATTTATAAGCCAAGGAGACAGTGGGAGGCAGATTGATCTTGAAGAAATTCAAGAATCAATTGGTGAAGGAACCTCAGACACTAGCAATCAACCTGAGGAGGACACTCCTGTTGATCCAGCTAACGAGTCTGTACCTCCGAGGCGTTCCACACGGGTTAGGAACACCTTCGTTTTATTATGGTTTTCATATTACTACGGAAGGTGATACGTTTATTAGTGATAGTACACTAGTAAATTTGGATGAACCTAGCAGTGTTAAGGAAGCCATGGTAGGCCCGGAGTCTACTAAATGGAAGGAGGCTATGGACAGCGAGATACAGTCCATGTATGACAATCAAGTTTGGAACTTGGTTGACAATGTACCAGGTCGTAAAACAGTCGGGTGCAAATGGATCTTCAAGAAGAAGACAGACATGGAAGGAAAAGTGCATACTTATAAGGCTCGACTGGTTGCGAAGGGTTTTACTCAAACTCAAGGTATTGATTATGATGAAACCTTTTCGCCGGTAGCAAAGATTAAGTCTATTAGGGTTATGTTAGCCATTGCAGCATTTCATGATTATGAAATATGGCAAATGGATGTCAAAACCGCTTTCCTTAATGGAAAGTTGGCTGAGGATGTGTACATGAATCAGCCAGAGGGTTTTGTCAATGCAGAGTACCCTAATAGAGTATGCAAGCTTGAGAAATCCATTTATGGATTAAAACAAGCATCTCGTAGCTGGAATCTTTGTTTTAATGAGAAGGTAAAAGAGTTTGGCTTCTTGAGAAGCGAAGATGAGTCTTGCGTGTATGTCAGAGCTAGTGGGAGTATAGTTAGCTTCTTGGTACTGTATGTGGATGACATACTACTCATAGGAAATGACATCCCAACCTTGCAGGAGGTTAAGTCCTTGCTTGGGAAGTGCTTTGCTATGAAGGACCTACCTATATCCTAGGGATAAGGATATTAAGAGAAAGGAGTAGAAGACTAATTGGACTTAGTCAGAGTATCTACTTGGATAAGGTGTTGAAAAGGTTCAACATGGAGAATTCCAAGAAAGGAGATTTAACGATCCAAAGCAATACCAAACTGAGTAAGACTCAGAGTCCGAGTACAGAGGCAGAGATAGTTGAGATGAGCCAATTACCATATGCTTCCGCAGTTGGCTCGATCATGTATGCCATGACTTGTACCCGTCCTGATGTGGCATTTGCTTTGAGCATGGTCAGCAGGTTTCAGGGGAACCCTGGCAAGGCTCATTGGACCGCGGTAAAGAACATTCACAAGTACCTACGGAGGACTAAGGATTGGATCCTTACCCTTGGTGGTTGTGATGACTTGAAAGTATTAGGGTATAGTGATGCTGGTTTTCAGACTGATAAGGATAATTTCCGCTCTCAGTCGGGCTGGATCTTTACCTTAAATGGAGGGGCAATTTCTTGGAAGAGTTCCAAGCAGGAGACGGTGGCTGATTCGACTTGTGAATCATAGTATATAGCAGCGAGTGAAGCAGCGAAGGAGGCGATATGGCTAAAGAACTTCATCGGAGACCTTGTAGTTGTACCAGCTATTAAGGAACCTATAGAGATTTTCTGTGACAACAATAGTGCGGTTACCTTAGCCAAGGAACCAAGAGATCATGGCAGATCCCGACACATTGACAGAAAATATCACTTCATAAGACACAAGATTGAAGAAGGACTCCTTGTGACAAGGAAGATATCGTCGGATGAGAATCCTGCAGATCCCCTTACAAAGGGACTGACGAGGGTTAAGCATTTTCAGCATGCGAGACGCATCGGGCTGAGGGACGATATTAGTTTTACAGATTAGATAGTTTTCCTGAAACTTGTAAAATGTAATCGACGTTTGATGATGAATAAAATTTGTGATTTATTTATGAGTAAAGTGTTACTATCATTGTCAATTATTTACTATTGTTTCAGTTTTGCATGTTTTGACTTCCAGAATAATTAATTTATTCAAACCTCCACAATCGATCATACGTCGGAAGTAGGTATGAATCAAGATTGTCATGAATTGGGTTTGTAGATGCCTTAAAGGTGTTTAGACATGGCAATGGTTGCTGCAACATTCATGAGTACTCATAAGTTATGAGTATTGGTATAAACCCACGCTCACTTGTATCACTTCATGGAATTTATCTCGAGTGATCGTGAGACGATAACATCATATAAATCTTTAAACCTAGAGATATGAGTTGTTACCTATAAGTTGGTTGTGCATTGATTGCACGTAAACCCATCAGTAACTTGATGTTATAAAACATGCCTTTGTGTACAATTCAATAAGTAGTAGAACAAGCATATTAGTCGAAGTTTATCTGTTCCTTCTAGAAATAGAAGTGATATCTGGGCGCCTCAATGATTTTGTGTTGACCCATGTACCAGGCCTGGTCAGAACTAAACCGATGTGTTTAGTGAAGTTCTTCGTCAAACAAATCGGAAGATCAAGAAACAACTGCTAGACAATAAGCAAGACATAGTTCCATGTGTTTGTCCGGCTGATATCATGAGAACAGAGGATTATGTGATCACTTATCTAAAATGGCGCTTCATAGTTCGACAGAGTCTTCATTGTTCGAGGGAGTTTTCGAGAGCTACGATTGTTGGTTGGTTCCTGATGTTATAGGCAAATATAGTTATTAGACTTATCCAAGTGGGAGTCTGCTGGATAAGGTGTCTAAGTCCATAACTTATTTGGTATATACTTGACCCGACCGGCATGGTCCATTTGGGTTGCATCTCATCCAAACTATTATGGATAATTTTATGAGAGTTATACACATATGTTTATTAATATATTATGAGTTATAATATATTAATATGAAGTTACGTTATTTAATTAGTTTTAGTCTTAAATTAATTATGAATTAATTTAGAGATTAAAAGGAAGACTAATTAAATTATGGGCTATTTGTTTTATATAGTGTGGGCTAATACTCATTTGTTAATGGGCTAGGCTTATGTGGAAGTCCATGGATGATCCATGGAGCTTTTAACCCATGGATCCTTGGAAAAGGAAAAGACATGGGTTATTAGGGTTTCACCCTAACCATGCACACTATATAAGCATGCTTATGGAGCATGAAATCGAGCCTAAGAGAAAACTAGTGAACTAGTGTGTGTGTGTGCATGTGTGTGGCCGATTTTATACAAGGTGTATACTCTCTCAAAGTTTTCCAAGAGTTTGTGGTGTTTGTGATTCCATTTGAGGCATTCACACTATTGGTGCTTGGCCCTGAAACTCCTTAGAACCAAACTCACCAAAAGGTATGTAATCTCTTCTAACTCTTTTATGTTGAAATGTTCCCCATGCCATGTTAGATAGGTTATAAACCTTGGAAAATTATTATTTTGCATGTATTTAGACAAACATAGATCCAAGGTTTATTAGGGTTGCATGCACACTTAGGAAGTGTTAGATTGCTCAAAACCCAACATCTTAAGCCATTACTAATACTTAGTATTGAGTCTAGAATACTTATTTACTTGTTGAAGGCCCTTGGAAATCACCATATGCATCAAAGAACAAGAATTTTCGGCCAAACTTTGGACCAAAAACCTCTTGGACCGCAAGCCATATGAACCGAAAGCCACTTGGACCGAAAACTCCCTTAAGTGACTATACAACCCTTAGATGTAACCCTTGATACTACTAGCACTTGAATCAAAGTGTTTTTCCTTATCCTAGGGTGTCTTAACTTGGTTAATTAGTTTTCAAATGACTAATTGTAAACATATATGTTTTATTATATGATAAATATGATATGTGTGTATGCTCAAGACTTCACTTGACTCTTAGCATCCTATACCATTCGTTCATCCAAACCATTCACTACAGGTGAGTTCGTACCCCTTAATTAACCTTTGAAATGCTTTTAAATGTTTTAAATGCTTTATGGGGGGGGGGAATACAAATTGAACCATTTTAGTTATTAGATCAATCACATGTGATTAATAACTAGCATACAAATGGATTTTACATACTTTAAACTGTTTTACCAAAAAATTGACTTCAAACTGTTTATCAAACTATTTTACATGTCAAACTCTTTAACAAATTCACTTTTATATCCTAAACCTTTTTTATAGGTTTCAAACTTATATATTGTTAAAACCATGTCTACTACCTATATAGTTATATAAATAAGGTTTGAAGGACTTAGGAGAGATAACCTACTTTACTTCCTGTCCTTGTTTGGTTGTGGTCTTAAAGTACCCGGCTGTTTCTCCGAGTGTCGTTGAACCCTTACTTATATATTATGTATATATGTATAGATATAACGACTTTTATCTCAGTTCAGTACATTCAATCATACAAACAAGTTTACTAATAAACTATAATAGGTATAGTTTACGGTTATACTACTTACTACTTCTAGTTCAATGAAGCATACAAGAGTCAGTTCATTCATGAGTCATTACTTATTACTATGAGAACATATACAACTATACTATGATGAGAACATATACAACTATACTGTGATGAGAACATATACAACTATACTATGATGATAATATATACAACTATACTAGAATAAGAACATATACAATGATACTATGATGAGAAACAATACATTAGATATACAAGTATACTTTAACATAAATGTGATCCACTGTATTGGAGCATTCCTTCATTGTCATGGCCCGAGTTGTAGCCAGAATCTCCTGGAGGGAGAGCGTGAGTTTGCGTATAGATGTATACTGGATTGACTATCCTACACCTTGCTGCTAGCTACAGCCAGACCTGCATGTCTTCAGGTGCCAAATGTCATACCTTTTGATGACTTACATTGTCGTGTTTTCAGTCGATATTATGGTATAATTAATCACATAGTACCTTGATATAAATCTGGTTTAAGGTAGTTAGTACCGCAATATTTCCTATAATACAACACTACAGTACTACATTAATTTACCCGTTACATTTATTCGGTGATCAATTCACTTAAACATTAATGTATAAACTATATTTTGATAATGATAGTTACACTTGGGAAAATTACACACTTTACAAGAAATAAACATACAAAATAGTTATGCCTTGGTAGAAGGCTACATTTAGTAGAAAATATAGGATTTTATAGGAGTTACAAACTTTTACACACACTTACAAGCAATTACATACTTCTACTACAAATGTTTAAAAACTCGTACTTCAAACAATGGTTCAAAAATTTTGATACAAATATAGACACTAAATACTTATGAACTCACCAGCTTTAATGCTAACAAACTCTTTCAAAGTAACTTGTATTCTCAGGTCATCAGTAGAATGGTACCAATGCCAGCTTTTGAGAAGATGGAGCGCATTCAAGGCTCCTCTTATATTTTGATTCATATTT
The DNA here is from genome assembly GCF_052625555.1 of Lactuca saligna. Lineage (NCBI taxonomy): Eukaryota > Viridiplantae > Streptophyta > Magnoliopsida > Asterales > Asteraceae > Lactuca > Lactuca saligna. The sequence continues at coordinate 244,517,883 of NC_136424.1, read as the reverse complement.
TGGTGTCTTATATACTACAGAACACACTTGTATTAAAATTATATATTTAATGCAATGGATGATGTTGTTTACTTGTTTACTATTATACTGTGTTGTGATACTGTACATGACGTCCTCTGCCCCAGAACGTTTCCGTCGTTCTCGGTTTTGGGTTGTGATAGATTGGTATCAGAGCATTTTTTAAAGTGAATTGATTATATCAACCCATAAAAGATATACTAACTATAAACCCAATGGGATTAAAACACTCTGACCAAGAGTCTATACTTTTAAATTATAAAATAATTAACTAAGTATACAAGTCTGCATTCATACTAAAATCAGTGTGAAAATGACAAATACAAAAGTATTATGATTGTTGAATATCACAAGTAAGCTCGGGGATGTATACTCAGTCTTGGGAGTGGCATAGTCTATGCTGGTCCGAGGAGTGATTAGCATATGCCCTAGAATGGTTGTGATATGGCAACAAGTGTAAAAACTTACCAACACTATTACAATGAAGCACTAGAACAGAATATAAGTTTCGAATACTATATGAGTATTTTGTGTTACTATAATCACTTATCTGAGAGCTGAAAAAGTCTCTATCAAGTAGGTCAATAGTTGTTAAGTGCATACGCTAAGGTTATATGAAATTCAGGATTTATAGACTCAGGATCTGTGATCTTTGCTTTATTTCCTACCCTTGTTTGGTTGTGGATTTGGAGTTAGGACCACTTATTCGAAGGTCTATCCTACTTTGATTTCATATAACCAGTATACACTACACTAGTATTGACATAACTGATAAAGATCCTCTTATAATTACTTAAATAGTACATCTATTTTTATAAGATTCTTATACTCTATTCTCGCGTAGATATCATTGTTGGATTTCATCATGGCGACTCGTACTTTCCATCCCACGGCAATGTTGGATGGCTTGAAACAGAGTTCGATGATGAGCATCAGATCCCTTGGGATGATCATCACACAGAAGGCTTCTTGGATGGATCTGACTCCGAGCCAAAAGTCAACAACCTTCCCCAAGTAGGTCAAGCCCCAACAATCAACCCCCGACCAGTATTTCAGGTTCCCACACCCTTGTGGGCAACAAACTTGAATCGTTGGAGCGACGAACAAGGTCAACCCTTACCTTAGAATGGGGACTGAAGCTTTTACAACATAAGCGAGGGTAGCTCGTCTGATTGATCCCTGCCCATCATGGTCCGTAGAATTGCTCAAAATGTGGAGCAAGGTCGAGCCGCCGTCGACCGAATAGTGGAGATTGATGCCAACACTGGTGTCAACACGGTCCACATTCACCATCTAAAAGAGGCGATAGAAAGGACCAGAAGGACTAATGAGACTCTGCAGCAACAGCTACTTGCCTCCCGAGCTAAAGTCACAGAACTTCGAGTTCACCAGAGGGCTCATTAACGACACCTCTAAGAAGTGGTCCGTCAGATGGAACACCTTAGGGTTCGCCTGAGGAATTCCCATCGCCGTTAAAAGATGCCTAGCATGTCTTTTTCTTTTGACTAAGGAATAGCCTTTCATATATGTGCTCTATGAAACACTTGTCTATAAATTATTCCTATCTTTCTGTACACTATCTAGTCTACTAAGTTGTCAAACATTTTCCCTCATATGGTTTGATGTAAGGCCTACTGTTAGATTGTTTTTCCCAAACTCGTTTACATCAGTAATACGAGTAATATTGACAGTTAGCTAATCTTTTGGAAAAATTTGTACTCTTGTGTTTTTTCCTACTCTTCTGCTATACTATTATTTCCAAATATACACTCATTCAACTGTTGGACTATGGTGATCTAGCCCATGGAACACTCTCATGATGCTTAAAACTGATTCTAACCACCATGTACATCTTTCTTTTAAACTTATAGTTGAAGGATGCCTCCTCACAAATCAACAAGGCGTAATCCTCCACCATCTCCACCACCACCTCCTTCGGCAATCGATATCATAGTTCTGAATGTTGCAGTAGTTGCGGTAGTGGCAACTGCCATGGCTCAATATCACTCCACTAATGCCAACAGAGGTGGAACTCCTGTTAACTCTACTCAAGGTGAACTCCTTGTGCGCTCGAGAGAGTGCTTCTACAAGGACTTCACTAACTGTAAGCCAAAGTCCTTCAAGGGGACTAGCGGAGTCATTGCCCTCTCGCAATGGTTCGAGAAGACGGAGTCGTTCTTCGAAATTTGTTCCTGCCTTGCTGCGAGTAAGGTCAAGTTTGCCGCTTACACTTTTGATGAGAAAGCCCTGACATGGTAGAACAGCCATGTCACGTCACTCACTCTTGTAGTGGCAAATGACATGGGCTGCGAAACTATGAAAGACCTCATGATTGAGGAGTACTGCCCGAGGGGCGAGATCCAGAAGTTGGAACAGGAGCTGTGGAGCCTAACCATGAAGGGCTCCAACATAGTCGCGTATACCGCCAGGTTCAGTGAACTGGTGGCCCTCTGTGTCAACATGGTTCTCACCGAAGGGAAAAATATTGAAAGGTACATTTGGGGGCTGGTGCCTCCGTATCAGGGAAATGTCTTAGCTTCACACCCAGCTACCTTCGATAGTGCCAAATGATTGGCACAATGACTCGTCGATCAGGGAGTCCAATCCCCATCATCAACAACAACCCTGGTCATCTCAGAACCCTCCAAACCCGCTGACAATAAGCGGAAGTTCTGGGATGACAAGAAGAAACAACGAGCTGCTAAAAAGCAGAAAGTTGTGGCGGTTCATGCTACGATCGAACCTACCATTGCTACTCCAATAAGATAGTATGTTGGAAGTTTGCCAACGTGCAACAATGGTAACTTCCACAAAAACGGCCCCTGCCGAGAAATGCAGTGCTCCAACTACAACAAGAAAGGACACACTCTCCGTTTCTGCAAATCTCCGGCAAGGCTGATCACCCAAGTTCCCGCCGTTGGCGTAGGCCATGCTTGCTATGGATGTGGCGATGTGGGCCATTATGAAAGGGACTGCCCTAAGGCAAGAAATGTTGGTGGAGCAGGAAGAGTTCTGGCTATAGGTCATGGAGAAGCAGTTGCTGACCCTATGGTGGTGACTGGTACGTTTCACCTCGATAACTCTTATGCATGCATACTGTTTGATAGCGGAGAAGAGAGAAGCTTCGTGAATCATAACTTTGCTCGCCTACTTAAACAAAAACCATGTACACTTAAGGAACCATTCACTATAGAAATGGTTAATGGGAAAATTGAGAGCACAAATAACATATACATTGGATGTACCCTAACTCTAGATAGCCTTTCATTTCCAATCGACCTCATGCCAATCTCAATTAAAAGCTTCGACGTCATCATCGGCATGGATTGGTTGAGTCTTCATCATGCCGACATCATGTGCTATGAGAAATCGGTCCATCTAAATCTACCAACTAGTGCAACTCTCATCATCTACGTCGACAAACCCGACATGAGTCTTCGTATCATCTCAAGTATTCAAGCACGGAGGTATCTACGTAAGGAATATTGTGCATTCCTGGCTCACGTTGTCGATACGAGACTAGAACTGAATGAACTAAAGAAAATTCTAGTAGTGAGCGACTTTCCCGACATCTTTCCAGAAGAACTACCAGGATTACCTCCGCACAACAGGTCGAGTTCAGAATCGACTTAGTACCAGGAGCTACCCAAGTAGCCAAATCGCCCTACCGATTAGCACCAGCTGAGATGTAGGAACTATCTGGTCAACTTAATGAACTACTCAGCAAGGGCTTTATTAGACCATGCTTCTCACCCTGGGGAGCACCGGTCTTGTTCGTTAAGAAGAAAGACGGATCATTATGTATGTGTATCGACTACAGAGAACTCAACAAACTGATGGTCAAAAATCATTACCCTCTGCCTCGCATAGACGATTTATTTGACCAACTGCAAGGGGCGAGTTACTTTTCCAAAATTGATCTAAGATCTGAATATCACCAGTAACGAGTGCTAGAGGAGGATGTTCCAAAAACAGCCTTCCGAACTCGTTATGGACACTACGTGTTCGTGGTGATGCCATTCGGATTGACCAATGCGTCTGCAGTGTTCATGGACTTAATGAATAGAGTATGTCATCCTTACTTAGAACATTTCATCATCGTCTTCATTGATGACATTCTGATCTACTCTTGAAGTAAGGAAGAGCATGACGATCACCTGCAACATGTTCTAGGAACTTTACGAACAGAGAAACTCTATGCGAAGTTCTCTAAATGTGAATTTTGGATCCAAAGAGTTGAATTATTAGGACACGTGGTTAGCGAAGAGGGAATCCACGTGGACCCATCCAAAATTAAAGCCATTGAGAACTGGTCATCACCAAAGATGCCTACAGAAATTGGTCAATTTCAAGGTCTCGCTGGCTACTACCGCAGGTTCATACAGAACTTCTACCGAATTGGGAAACCTCTTACTACGCTAACCCATAAAGGAGTGGCCTTTGACTGGGAATAGAAACAAGAAAAAGCATTTCAAACGCTGAAGCGAGTCTTATGCACCGCACCGATACTATCCCTCCCCGAAGGGATAGAAGACTTCGTTATATACTGCGATGCATCCAACCAAGGGCTCGGTTGTGTTCTGATACAACAAGGTAAGGTCATCATCTATGCATCGAGACAGCTGGAGACACACGAATTCAACTACACCACACACGATCTTGAGCTAGGGGCAGTTGTGTTTGCCCTGAAGATCTAGAGACACTATCTGTATGGTACTAAGAGCACGATCTTTACAGATATCAAGAGTTTGCAGCACATATTCGATCAGAAGGAGCTCAACATGAGACAACGGTGGTGGGTCGAGCTACTCAATGACTACGAATGCAAAATTGGTTATCATCCGGGTAAAGCCAATGTGGTACCAGACACCCTAAGTCGGAAAGAATATTCTGGTCGAAGGGTCAGATCATTGACAATGACTATCCATTCACACTTGTCTACACAAATTCAGGAGGCTCAACTAGAAGCCTTGAAACCTGAAAACATGGCGAGTGAATCCCTTAGAGGAATGGATAAGAACTTATAAGCCAAGAGTGGCGTAGCCCTATATATCATGCACCAGATTTGGACACCGAAGCACGGTGGTCTACAAGACTTGGTCATGACCGAGGCACGGAACACTCGGTATTCTATTCATCCAGGTTCAGATAAGATGTATCTGGATCATAAAAAGTTATACTAGTGGCCTAACATGAAAGCAGAGATTGCTAGCTTCGTGAGTAAATGCCCTATATATCATGCACCAGATAAGATGTATCTGGATCATGAAGGTTAAGGTCGAATACCAGAAACCCTCCAGTTTGCTGCAACAACAAGAGATTCCATAATGGAAGTGGGAGCGGATCACTGTGGATTTCATAACCATGTTTCCCAAGACAACGAGTGGACTTGATGCCATATGGGTCATCGTCGATATATTGACCAAGTCTGCACACTTCCTGCCTATCAAAGAAACTGACAACATGGAGAAGCTTACGAGAACATACATTAGGGAAATCATACGACTGCATGGTGTTCCTATATCCATTATCTCCAATAAAGATAGTAGGTTCACTTCGAGGTTCTGGCAGTCACTACAAAGTTCGCTAGAAACGAGGCTAGAAAGGAGTATAGCCTACCATCCTCAAACTGACGGACAAAGTGAGAGAACCATCCAAACACTGGAAGATATGTTAAGATCCTATGTTATGGATTTTGGGAAAGCATGGTGTTCAAGATAATAGAATTGCGTCTTGGGCCCTTTTGTTTAACAACCGGATTGGGCTTGTCAATCCGTGTTCAGCTAGATTAGCTTATTTTTATTAGAAAAACTGTTAGGGTTTCATCATAAATATATGCATGCATGTATGCGTATGGTAACGGTCGTTATTCTCATTGAATATTGTAAACCCTAAAATCCTCTACAGTTGACGTTCTTCATCGAGCTCTTCTGAGGATTGTTTATTGAATCATTCGACATCTTTTGATTCATTAGCTTGTTCTTAATTGTTTACATAGTCATTCATCTACCTGTTTCATTGATCTAATCGATCTTTAAGTTTGTTTTTAAACTCATCAATTGGTATCAGAGCAGGAGGCTGTGTAATTCATACACTTCTTTTCTGTGAAAAAAGCTTCGATTAGGGTTATTCCGCATTCATTGATATTTATTGAGCCGTCATCTCTTAATTGATGTATCTCAATATTTATTATCTTTGCCCTAATTCGATATATTACAAGTCTGATCTTTGAACAGGTTATTCGATCAATTATGGACGAGTCACAATCCAATCCCATCAATATTTCAAACAACATTGGATCAACGACCAAGATTCCCATCCTCTACACCCATGATTATGAAGTCTGGGCGAATCACTTTGAAGATTATATCATAGGATCTGAGGATAATGGATACCTCATCTGGGAAGCAATTATCTCTGGACCATTTTCTCATTCAGCAACTTCAAGGATTATTAAAACTCAAAAGGAGTATAATGATCTCCTGAAAGATGTTAAAGATGTAGCGCAAGATGAAAAAGTTAAATTTCAATGCAATATCAAAGCGCTAAGATTGATTAGATTTGCTCTTCAATCCGATACCTTTAGGTTGGTAAGTTCATGCACAACTGCTAAAGAGATATGGGACAGGTTACGTGAATTGTACTCTACAGATGAAGACCTTGAACACTCCATTCAAACCTTACTTATGTCTGAGTTTGGTGAGTTCAAGCAAGGAACAGAAGAAACAGTGACTCAAACGTTTGATCGCTTCAATCATCTTCTTAGCAAGATGATCAAGCATGACATCGAAAGGAAGCTAATTGAACAGAAGGTCACTTTTTTAAATGGACTCAGGTCTGAGTGGAGAGCAATTGTGTCCACAGTTAAAGCACACGATCAATTCAAATCCTATTCTTTGGTGAAACTGGTGGGCATCCTAAAATCTCAGGAAAAGATCGTGCTGCAGGAGAAGACCGTGGTTTCAAGTCTGGGTTCATTAGCACTCCTGTCGAAAAGCAAAGTTGTGATAGAGGACGAAGATCTCAACTTGGATGATTATGATCTCACATCTGAAGACTATGCTATGATGGTGTCAAACCCTAAGAGATTCATCAAGAAGAAATTCCCCACCAATAGGAACCGAAACTGGCAAGGAAGCTATAGCGCTGAAAAAGTCAAAGATGAACCGAAAGCTGAAGAAGCAAAGAAGGAACCGAAGGCTGAAGGAGATTCTGGAGTGAGCTACTATTATTGTGGAGGAAAGAACCACTACGCAAAAGATTGCATCCTCAAAAAGATGGCAGAAAAGAATGAAGAAAATGATGAAGAAGCTGTGTTGATGAAAAGCTTGGTGAGTTAAGGAAGAAGAAATCTGCTGCTAACCCTTCCATGAATGCTTTAATTGTACAGGGCTCGGTAGCTGATGATGAGTTCGGTGGCGTGGAGGTTTGGTCAACCGACTCTGAAGATGATGAAGTGAGGAAGCCTTCACATGGAAAGGCCTGTGTAGCGAAAGAAGAGAGCAGTGGAGGAAAATGCTTGATGGTGTCTGACGTTTCGCAGATGAGAGGATACAACACAGATGGTGGGAATGATGACAAAGAACAACAGAATCTATGCTTTACCGCCAAACCACTCAGCGAGCAGTTCAACGAACTTGATGAACTGATCAAGAAGGTACAATCAGTTTTTGTCTCATTTAAAGTCCCACATTGTTCATATGAAAAGGAATTAAAAAGTGTTAATTCAAGAATCTCTCATCTAGATAGTAGCTTAACTCAAACTCGGGTCACCAATTCTAACCTAACTGATCAATTAAGCAGGGTGTCTTCGAAGAGTGAGGAACGGCGGATGTGGATCGAACTGAAGGAGTCAGAGTTAATCAAAATAAAAGATGAAAACATCTATTTGCAAAGAGATAATTTAAAGCTTTTGAAACAGCGAAATGTTTTTTGTCTGATTGCCAAACGTCTTTATACTAATATTACTCAGCTTCACTTAAATTGCGAAATAGGGCAAAAGATTCATCGCATAATTTTACCCTTTCTTGAGTTTAAGGAAGATGAAATTGATGCTGATGCATTCAATTGTGAGAGTATTATTTCGTCTGAGGATGTTAATCCAACATATTTATATGGACTGGAAAAAATTGAATCTTTCATAAAATCCAAGGACCACAAGAATATGCTCAAAAATCTTTTGGATGAAAATGATAAACTGAAGCTTAGAACCAAAACTATACAAAAATTTGATTCACTAAATGTCAACTTAAGCTCGGAAAATAAAATTGATGTTGAAAATGCATCTGAGCTTAATGAGGACGATAACATGAGTGAAATTTCTGTAGAAGACATAGTTGATTGCTCAGAATTTGTCAAAAATGAACCCGAGAACCACAAAAATCTCATCTCAGAAAATTCTGTGGAATTCACTCGGTTGTCCCAACAACAGTCCCCGATTCTTGTAGAGAAGGCAGTTGTATACCAAAAAGTTAGGACCACTCCAAATCAGGTATACAAAGTCACTGGTGTAACCAACATCAGACTGCCGAACTAACAGCTATTGTGAACGAAGACAATGCTGATGGGTGTGATGAGTTCTTCTGGTCGGCTCCCATTGACAATGCTGATGAAACGGTAGGTCTGTCTGAAAGGACTTCATGGAAAAGCAAAGGCAGATACGTTCCAGAACCTTTAAATAAACCTGATTGCTTTAACGTGGCAAGTACCAGTGGAACGAAAGATGTTCCTCAAGAGAAAGAAATTCCTGCAAAAGAAGTCAAATCTCCAAGCAAATCAACATCGGAGCAGAGTGGTTCAACTAATGAACATAAAGCTAACGTCCATCATCGACCAAAGCAGATGAGAAGTCAAAAGCGGGAAAGGAATCAGAGATACAGGAAAAATCTCTCCGAAAGAAAACAGTTTTGGCGATCGCAAAATGCCTATTTCTCACATCAAGACAGGAATTTAAAACCAGCGAAAAATCCTGATGGATCGACGGAGAGCAACAATAACCGAACGCAGAGTCTCGGTTCTAAGCAGAACAACAACCAAAAGCAGATGTTCGGCTCAGAGCACAACAACAACCGAACGTATAGATTCGATTCAGAGAATGATTTCAACCGAAAGCACAGGTTCGGTTCGGGAATTAAAAGAAGTCAAAACTCTAAAGTTGGTCCTTCCGTTAATCAAAAGCAAAAGAGTCACCCAGAATCTTCAATCAAGAAGTCATACCGTTCTAAGTCATCTCATCCTAACACTTCTAATTGCTCACAATCATCTGTCTCTTCTCGTCCTCAAGTCCACTCTTCTCAAAAATCTCAGTCTTCAGCTGATCAAAAATGGAAACAGAAGGTTTCAAATACTGAATCAAAATCAATACTGAAACCATCAAATCCAAATAAAATCAAAGTTTACACCATCAAAAGAAAAGATAATACAACACTAATTAAAAGAACATTTGTTGTTGACATCTCTCTTATTATTCTCGCAAACAACTCACGAGGACCCAAAAAGCAATGGGTTCCTAAATCTCTTAATTTTTGCAGGTTATTAGTGACGAGCAGTATGACGAAGAATGGTACATTGATAGTGGCTACTCGCGTCACATGACAGGGAGGAAGGAAGAACTTAGGGAATTCAGATCTCTTTCCAATGGTGGTAATGTCAAATTTGGGAACAATTCCTTCGGAACAATCAAAGGCTACGGGATGATTACAAACAGTGATTTCTCAATTAGGAAAGTTGCATATGTAGAGGGATTACAACACAATCTCATCAGTGTATCTCAGCTTGTTGGAGGTACTGGTCTCAAAGTCTCATTCGATGATGAAGGTTCGGAAATTATTGAGAAGAAGACGAACAAAGTTATTCTCCAATCAGAGTGCAAAGGTGAAATGTTTCCCCTAAATCTCAAACCAATCAAAGGAAACCCAGCCATCTGTCTGTTATCCAAGGCACCATCTGACGAAAGCTGGCTGTGGCACAGAAGACTCTCTCATCTCAACTTCAAAGATATCAACAAACTCGTCAATGGAAGTCATGTGAGGGGTCTCCCGTTGCTCAAATATGACAAAGATAATCTGTGTGTTGCATGTGAAATGGGAAACCAGAGTCGTCAAAGTCATCCATCCATAATAAACACTAAAGTCATTGAACCCCTTGAATTACTTCATATTGACTTATGTGGTCCATCTTCTGTAGAAAGCATTGGTGGTAGCAAGTATATTCTTGTTATTGTTGATGACTTTTCACGTTTTACATGGGTGTTCTTTCTGAAGCTTAAATCTAAAGCGACTCACAAGCTAAAAGTGTTCATCAAACAGATTGAAGTACAGCTGAAGAAGGTCGTTCGCAACATCAGAAGTGACAATGGGTTGGAGTTCAAAAATAAAGAATTTGAAGAATTCCTGGAAGAAAAAGGGATCAGTCACAACTTCTCCGCTCCTTACACACCTCAACAGAACGGAATTGTTGAAAGACGAAACCGATCCTTATGTGAAGCTGCCCGAACAATGCTAAGTTTTGCTTCCTTACCTTTATATTTTTGGGCTGATGCTATTTCTGCTGCTTGTTTTACACAGAACAGGTCGTATCTTAACAAACGCTTCACTCTCACTCCTTATGAGATCATCAATAACAGGAAGCCAAATGTGAAGTTTTTCCATGTGTTCGGTTCCAGATGCTTCATTTTCAATTCCAAAGAACACCGAAACAAGTTTGATGTCAAAGCTGACGAAGGGATATTTCTGGGTTATTCTCTTTCTTCCAAAGCATACAGAGTGTTAAATAAGCGCTCAAAGAAGATCAAAGAAACTTACTACGTGACTTTTGATGATAGCTATGTTAAGAAGCTACAGGCCAACGAAGACACAACTGGAGAAATCTTTCCTCAAACTGGCCAAGTTACAGCCTCGGTCGCCAATCTATTCGAGAAATTCATGGAGCTTTTTGATGAACCAGAGAAGGCCACTCTTTCTGAAGCCAGTGCAGCAGACAACAGGATAGATAACTTGAAGCAACTTATTGACGATGCTGCAAGAAGACTGAATGAAGAAGAATCGAGTTCACAAGACCCTCCTCAACACAATGCATCAGTAGAGGGGGAGGATCCACCTGCATTCCAGTCAAGTTCACAAGTTGAGGGGGAGCTAAGGTCTCAACCTCCAACAGAGAGTGATTCTCCAACCGAGAGTGCTTCACCAACCGAGAGTGTCTCACCAACCGAAAGTGTCTCACCAAACGACAGAGCCTCTCCAACCGTAGGTTCATCAACACCCGAAAGATCATCACCTCAGTCAACCCCTATAGCTCAAGATTCACAAGCCATTCCTGCAAGATCACATGTCGAGGGGGAGTATGCTGATATGTCATACGGCTTCGACAGTCTGTCCGAACCAGAAGAAATGATAAATGCTGAATTGGATCCATCCTTTGATCCAAACTTCCCTCCTCTCACCAAATGGACCAGAAATCATCCTATTTCTCAAGTTGTCGGTGATATCTCAGAAACAGTTCTGACCCGATCACAACTCAAGGCAAAACAAGCATCCTTGTACTCAAAAGTCGAATTTTGCATGTTTAACTCATTCGTTTTCAAAGTTGAACCAAAGACAGTTAAAACTGCTCTTGATTACTCTTATTAGGTTCAGGCAATGCAAGATGAACTGAATGAATTTGAAAGGAACAAGGTCTGGCGTCTTATTCCAACTCCTCCTCATGCCTCGGTTGTTGGTCTCAAATGGGTCTTTAGGAACAAACTCGACAAGGAAGGGAATGTTATCAGAAACAAAGCTCGTCTAGTCGTCAAAGGATACTGTCAAGAGGAAGGCATTGACTATGAAGAGACTTTCGCTCCGGTAGCTAGGCTGGAATCAGTGAGAATATTTCTTGCTTATGCTACTCACAAAAACTTTGAGGTCTTTCAAATGGACATCAAATGTGCTTTTCTCAATGGAGATCTCGAAAAGACTGTGTATGTGGAGCAACCTCATGGATTCGTGAATGAAAAGCATCCCAATCACTGTTACATATTGGATAATGCCGTGTATGGTCTGAAACAAGCACCGAGGGCCTGGTATGAAACACTGACTAAATTTTTAAAGATGTCCAAATTCAAACAAGGTTCGGTTGACCCAACCTTCTTTCGCAAAAAGGAAGGTAACCACCTTATGATAGTTCAAATTTACGTCGATGATATCATCTTCGGCTCGATGAATCCAAGCTTAACAGCTGAATTCAGAAAGCTGATGGAGACTAAATTTGAAATGAGCTCAATGGGTCCCATTAACTTTTTTCCTTGGTTTAAATATCAGACAGGGACCCGAAGGCATCTTTATCAACCAGGAAGCTTACACCAAGAATCTCTTAGCAAAATTTGGCATGATGGGAGATTCAAAAGTCAAAGTCCCAATGGCATTCAACACTAAGCTCACTCCATCCCTGGACAAACCAGCTGTTGATCTTACACTTTATCGTCAAATGATAGGCTCTCTAATGTATCTTACTGCTAGCAGACCTGACATAATGTTTTCAGTTTGTTACTGTGCTCGACTTCAGGCAAATCCAAGGGAACCTCATATGCTTGCAGTGAAAAACATATTCCGATATCTCAAGCGAACTACCTCTTTAGGTCTGTGGTACCCTTCTAATTCAGGCTTCTTCGTTCAAGCCTACTCAGATACAGACCTTGGTGGTTGTGGTCTCGACAGGAAAAGCACCACTGGCGGTTGCCAATTCCTCGATGGGAAGTTAGTTAGCTGGCAGTCAAAGAAACAAACTTGCGTGTCACTGTCTACTGCTGAAGCCGAATACATTGCCGCTGCTTCCTGTACCTCTCAAGTTATTTAGATCCAGAGTCAACTTCGAGACTATGGACTCAATATGAAAAATATCCCACTATATTGTGACTCTGAAAGTGCAATTAGGATCTGTCATAACCCAGTGCAGCATTCCAAGACCAAGCACATCGCACTGAAGTATCACTTCATCAAAGATCACGTGGAAGACGGAAACGTTGAAGTACACTTTGTTAGAACCACTGATCAATTGGCCGATGTCTTTACCAAAGCTCTTCTTGAAACGACTTTCAATAAAATTCTACAAGGCTTGGGTATGATGGTTGGAGAGTCGGTCCCAAATCCTCAAATCTCCATCTAAGAATCAAGAACCGAAAGAGACAGACCGCTCGGTTGCTCTCTGCTCTGGTGATTTAAAGGAACCAAAGCAAACAGACCGCTCGGTTGCTCTCTGCTCTGGTGATTTAAAGGAACCGAAGCAAACAGACCGCTCGGTTGCTCTCTGCTCTGGTGATTTAAAGGAACCGAAGCAAACAGACTGCTTGGTCTCTCTCTGTTCTTGAGATTTAAAGAAACCGAAGCAACCAGACCGCTCGGTCTCTCTCTGTCCTGGAGATTTAAAGGAACCAACGCAAACAGACCGCTCGGTCTCTCTCTGCTCTAATGAATTACTGAACCGAACTTGACAGACCGCTTGGTTCCTCTCGGTTCTGAAATTGTCACCGAAATACACAGATCGCTCGGTCTATCTCTGCTTCCTCTTTTTTTTTATGTTGTACAATTTTATCTTTCTGTTTTATTTATTTTTCAGAAACATCCCAAAATTCCAAAAACATTTTATCTTTCTGTTTTTTATTTATTTTTCAGAAAAATCCCAAAATTACAAAAACATTTTATCTTTCTGTTTTTATTTATTTTTCAGAAAAATCACAAAATTACAAAAACATTTTATCTTTTTATTTATTTTTCAGAAAAATCCCAAAATTACAAAAACATTTTATTCTTCTGTTTTAATCCGGTTTCTTACTTACTTTCACTACTTGCAAGCCTTGGTCGGTGTACGTTTTGCACAGGTGAATACAAGCATCTCCTTCTGTAGTGTTTACCCAGGTATGTTTTATCATTATCAGACTAATCAGACGTCCCTAGAAGCATGCTGTTGTATGTTGTCGCAAGCCTCCATGACCTCGAGCAGGCCTTAATGATTCGATCAATACCTATCGTTTCTTCCCAATCAGGCTATTCTCTCACACTCGGTCTAGAGCTACCTTACTCTACTCATCTGAAACATGAGTTGCTCTGCTTTGTCCCTATTCTGTAGCAGAAGGTACGTTCGGTCTCTTAACCATCTCCTCAACTTCTTCATTTACCTTCGATTCCCTAACGTAACCCTTGATGCTTTTGGTCTTTACCACTGAGGCTTATGGTTACACAACCTCTGTGTTTATGATCTTGGATTCGATTACCACGTTCTAAGTGAAACCCAAAATCCAATACCTGCAATGAATTGATGGTGAATGATAAACTCAAGCTATTACTTGGAATTCTCATTTTCTTTTTGTGTGATCTTTTATGAAATTGTCTCCACCTAAGACATTTCTTCCCAAAGAGGTCCAGTTTATTTATCTTTGAGATTTCTGTCTATCCCATTCTTGTCACGCGATAATTCCCAACTACCTGTTCAACAGATCACATCGGTCTCACAGGTATCTCTACAATCACTCAGTTTTATGTTAAGACTTGATGTTTGGTTAGAGGTCAACCACCCTTCAGCCCATGATCAAAAGATGCCTTTCATTGTTTATTAAAAGACAACTGATCATATTTCTCGGGAAACCACACAAGCACTTCAAGTCTCTCTTGGCTTTGAAGGAAGCGATTTTTGCCCGGAATCTTCTGCTTTCTGTCTTCTTACTAGACAACACTCACATCCCAAACACCTTTGATTTATTTCTTTATCTTTCACACTCCTATGCACGAAAATTAATTTTTTCCAACATTCTGATTACTGTTTGGTATATGGTTTTAAGTTTCAGATGTAACCAAACAAGGGCACAAGGAATTTCAAACGGTACAAAAATGATTTGGGCGCTTGCAATTGATTCCTTTCACACCCACGTGTGCTGACGTCTTCCTAGGATACACCATAGCTTCCAATCGCGCTTTTTCAGGTGACGTTTTGGTTTCTTCATCATCACGATTTTCTCTCTCCAGTAACCGGTATAAATAAGGGGTGATCGTGTTCTTTGGCATTTACCTCCCACGAATTATCTCTCTGAAAGGTTTCCACTGTTCATCTTCTTCCACAACTCAACAATGGCGACTTCTTCTTCTACACAAGATCAAACTGCATCTTCGTCTTTGCTCTCAATCAAACCTAATCAAAATTTGATTATAGAGATGACCCCATTCTTATATGATTCATACATGCTACACGTGGTGGAATGCCTAAAATATTCCCCATTGTTGTTGGCACTCACACAGGTGGAGGCGGTTCCCATGTCCCTACTCTCTCAAGTCTACACAACGGCCAACTACGACAAACACAAAGATCACATCTTCTTCACCATTCACGCCAAGAAAACCTCTATGTCCAAAACAAGGTTTTGCTCTCTTCTAGGGCTTGCCGTCGACTCTTCCGTCATCTCACCGGATTTTATCACCACTTCTCAACTCTTTTCAATGATGTACGAAATGGGGTATATGGATGTTCTTACTACCATTGCCAAAGTCAAGAAATCCTGTCTTCCGTCTCAGTGGAACGGATTGCTTACCCTTCTGATTAAGGGTTTAGCGGAGAGGTGTGGTGGTTCTGACACCACGAGTAAAGGGTTTCTCACCATCTTGTATGGTCTTTACAACGACATCAATCTGGATTATGGCTCCATAATCTGGTCTCAAGTCGTTCAGAGTCTCAACACCACTACACGGTACTCCGAGATATCATGCGGCCGTTTCTGGCCGCTTATTACCAAAAGGGTCATGGAGTCCCTTGAAATCCCGGTGATGAAGGATGCTCTTATGGCTTCAATTGCCTCTTACCACGCCAAGAAGATCATCGTCTCTGATCCAAGTAAGTTTATCCATTATGGATTGATCCCTGAATCCATGTATAGGTGCGTCACGCCTCACAGCAAAATCATGGCTGACTATAGCAGCAGAACACCCTTGCCTCCAAGGGTTCTGTCGGATGAACAAAGACCTGCCCTCGACGCCCTCGATCAACCTGCCATCCGTGGCAAGAGGGCAAGCAAAAAGGAGAAACAGAGAAGAAAGAACCTGAACCAAAGAAGGAGAGAAAGCGAAGATCCTCCAAACGTAAATCTGATGCAGAGGAACCTTCTCAGTCCAAGTCCAAGAAGGTCAAGAAGATGGCTAAAAGATCCAAAGGGTCTCCTTCTCCTGGCTCTGTCCCTAATGACCCATCTGACACAGAGGCTACTGCTCCTCCAACCGAAACTACAACTGCTCAGTCTCCTCAACAACCATCTTCTCCTGCAGGCTCTCATCTTCCCTCTCCACCACCATCTCCCAAAATTCCCAAATCACCCTCTCCACCTACATCTCCTAAAATTACCAAATCATCCACTCCTCCCTCTTCTCCTAAAATTCCTACACCACCCCAATCACCAACACAGGAGGTCCCACTTTCTGTTCCTATAACCATCCCTCCCACTACAACAGAACCAACCATTCCCTTCTCTGTTACTCAACCTTCATCCTCTATCTCCACACCAATTATTACCGAATCCGTTACTTTCACCTCTTCCCAACCACCAGTAACAGTCAATGTATCTGATACAGGGGCTGCTACTGTGGTTGAAACCCCGGTCATCAACATTCCCCCATCTTCTTCTCCATCCTCCAACTCCGGTGCTACCTTGGGCGGCGATGATGAAGAGTACGACTCTATTATAGCCCTACCGGATTCCCACAGACACTGATGCTGATACCCCTGTTACTAGTCAGCAGATTCAGGAAATTCACGACAAACTTGATAGTCTGCTGGCTGATAATAAAGCCTACGGGGGTGTCGTGCTAAAAGCCTTCATTGAGTCTGCGATCAAGACGTACACTGACGCTCTGGATCGTTCAACTGATGTCATCGACAACTCAGCTGCTTCATGCTCCAAAGCCACCAAGGAAGTTTCTGAGGTTGTTCACACAACTCAGATCTTTCTTGGTTCTCTAAAAGCTCATGCTGATTCCAGTGCGGCCAAGTTTCAGATGTCCGTTGACTCTTTCTCGGCTACCCTTCAGGGTGAAACCTCCAAATTTGAGGCTCTGCATGCTGACCTCAAAACTGAATCCACATCGTTTCTCAAATCTTTGGATTCACGTTTTGCTTCTCTGGCAGCAGAGAGCACCCTAAAGGAAGATCTTGTCAAGCATCAGGCAACCATCGACCTACAAAAGATCCAACTGGCCCAGGCACAACAAGAAATTTCTTTGCTAAAGACTCAGCGGGTAGTTCTTCAAAGTTGCGCTGGTGATGTCAAGAATATGTTAACAAATGTTTTTGAAACTCATGATCCCTTCCTTATCCTTACTATCAGACAGCATCTCCAGGCTAAACTCCTTCCTGCTATTAACATCTTGAGTGAAATGAAGGGTGTCTCGGAGAAGCTTGTTCTTCCGCGACAAGGGGGAGAGGAAGGTGTGTCAAAGACAGAACCGAAGGTTAATATAGCTTCGGGTTCTGGGAAACAAGTCCTTGTTGAGAGCGAGTCAGATTCAGATGAAACTATCACTGAAGCTCTTCAACGGAAGAAAAGGGACAAAGAGCTAGATGAAACTCTTAAAATAGCTCGAGAGGCCGAGGCCAGGGAAAGAAAGATCAAGGAGGATGAGGATGCTATTCAAGCCAAGAAGACTCGGTTCCCAAAATGGGACAGAGACACACTCATCACTCAAGCGATTGAGTTTCCCTCCATATATTGGTTGGAACCGATTCCATCTTTCGAGTGTGAAAATACAAAAGACTCGCAGTTTGACATGCCAATCACGCGAAAAGCTTTTACATTTCATTGCTTTGATGTCACTGCCGATGTCCCTCATCCGAACTTGAAGGTTGACAGAGAGTTAATAGATTTCTATCTGAAGTATGGTCAACCGCAGTACTTGACATGGAGCGCTCAGAAGATAATTAAAGTCAAGGTACTGAAACCGACACAGGCTGGGAAATTTGTGAACGTTAATTTCAACATCAACAGAGGAACGGCCAACACAGAACATCTCATTTCTCTGGCAGATCTTCCCAGTCTGAATCCGCATGATTGGATTCTTCTATACAACATTCTTCTCTCCAATCATAGAGAGTATGAACCGATTCTTAAACATCTTAAAAGAATGTTGGCTTTCTACATCCATGAGCTCACCACTATGGATCAGGAAATAGCAAAGATTATGAACAAGAAACCGACCATCAAGCCTACTTCCAAGACAGGAGATGTTCATAAAATGAAGGTAGGGCAAATTGATTCTTCCAATCTAACGGTCATGTTCACCAGAGGCGACAAGCATAAGTTTCTGTTTGCTTTGGTAGACAAACATCTGTTTTCAACAGATTGTCTGGAGCATATTATAAATATCATTCACCGATGCAAGCAGAACTCAACAGCAGACAAGAAGAACTTCACTGATATGCTTCGTTGGTATATCACCTTCAGGCAACACATTCTGGCTATAATACCGAGGATTTTTGAGACGGTAAAGAAGCCTTCTGCTGTCAAAAGAGAATGAAGATTCTGTGCCAAAGATGCAAAGGGGGAGATTGTTGAAGATAATAGAATTGCGTCTTGGGCCCTTTTGTTTAACAACCGGATTGGGCTTCTCAATCCGTGTTCAGCTAGATTAGCCTTATTTTTATTAGAAAAACTGTTAGGGTTTCATCATAAATATATGCATGCATGTATGCGTATGGTAATGGTTGTCATTCTCATTGAATATTGTAAACCCTAAAATCCTCTACAGTTGACGTTCTTCATCAAGCTCTTCTGAGGATTGTTTATTGAATCATTCGACATCTTTTGATTCATTAGCTTGTTCTTAATTGTTTACTTAGTCATTCATCTACCTGTTTCATTGATCTAATCGATCTTTAAGTTTGTTTTTAAACTCATCACATGGGATACTCACTTACCCCTTGTCGAATTTCCCTACAATAATAGTTATCACATGAGCATCAAAGTTGCTCCATTTGAAGCCCTCTATGGCCGAAAGTGAAGATACCCTCTATGTTGGGCTGAGGTGGGTGAAACCCAGTTAGCTAAAGGACAAGTTCCTGACAGCACTCTCACATGTCCGGAAATCATACAGGAAACGACAGAGAAGATCTTTCAAATTTGTGAACAATTGAAGGCCTCTAGAGACCGACAGAAGACCTACGCGGACAAATGAAGGAAGCCTTTAGAATTCCAGGTGGGAGACCGCGTTCTTTTGAAAGTCTCACCCTGGAAGGGCTTGATATGCTTCGGAAAGTGTGGGAAGCTCAATCGAAGATACATAGGGCCTTTCGAGATTATTACTACAATCAGCCATGTAGCTTACAAACTCAACCTACCATGCGAGCTCAATAACGTACATTCTACGTTCCACGTCTCAAACTTGAAAAAGTTCCTGTCTGAAGAGACTCTTGTAATCCCACTCGACGAGATCAAAATCAACGAGAGCCTCAACTTCGTGGAAGAAACTGTAGAGATCATGGACCGTGAAGTCAAGCAGACGAAGCAAAGCCGCATCCCGATAGTGAAGGTTCGCTGGAGCGCCAAGCGAGGACCTAAATTAAGTTGTAGCGAGAGGATTAGATGAAACTGAAATATCCTCATCTATTTTCATAGTTATTTGTAATTACTTATTTTCTTAAAACTCTATTTTCAGGACGAAATTCCTTCTAATAGAGGGATGATGTGACAACCCGAAATTTCTATCCTGAACAATCATTCGCTTCAATAGAATTCAAAACTATTTTTGCTATCTATTAATCATTTTAGGAGTCAGTTTAAGTGTTTTAAATCTTAATACTTCAAGGAATAACTGGAGAGAGGATGCCCTAAGTTAATTTTGCATCATTTTCGCAAAAACTCCAAGAGTTAGGAGTTTTCGGTCCAAACACTATTTGGGCCGAAAACCCCCATGAGTATATATATGACACTTAACCATATTTTTCACTTTTTCACTCTTCCGAGAACAAGGACCGGAATCCTCTCAAGTATCATCCGATTTTTCCTTCTAGATCTTTAAAATGTAAGTGTTTCTTACCCTATCTAGCTGATTCCTCCCATATGCAAGAGTCTTTACATGATTTCATCCATGAAATCATTCCATTTATGTAGATCTTCAAGTGTTCTTAGTTACACTAACAACACACACTAGTGTTTTGGGCCGAAAACACCCTTCTTTGCTTCCATATTGTAAGTATCTATCTCTTATACTTGTTATCTAGTAAGGATACTTAATTTAAAGTCTTGAAATCATCTTTTTTCCAAGAACAAAAGGGGTTTTCGGTCGATACCTCTCCTTAAACCGAAAACCCTAAATAAATGTGTCTTTATGATTTTAAGCCTTCCTAATACTTAGTATTGAGTCTAGAATACTTATTTACTTGTTGAAGGCCGTTGAAAATCACCATATACATCAAAGAACAAGAGCTTTTGGCCAACCTTTAGACCGAAAACCTCTTGGACCGAAATCCATATGAAACGAAAGCCACTTGGACCGGAAACTCCCTTAAGTGACTATACAAACCTTAGATGCAACCCTTGATACTACTAGCACTTGAATCAAAGTGTTTTTCCTTATCCTAGTGTGTCTTAACTTGGTTAATTAGTTGTTAAATGAATAATTGTATATATATATATATATATATATGTGTGTGTGTGTGTGTGTGTGTGTGTGTTATTATATGATAAATAGGATCTGTGTGTGTGTGTTGAAGCCTTCACTTGACACTTAGCATTCTATTGTTGGATTAGTGTCTAAGACCGTAACCATATTTGGTAAGTACTTACCCGGTTGTGCATGGTCCTTTTGGGTTGCCTTCAGCAAAGCCACTTGGTTGGATAAATAATAGAGAAAGAGGTTATTATGATTTATTAATATATTATAGGAATAACATATTAATAGGAGAAATCATATTTTTTTAATTAATATTGGTCAATAATTAATTAGGAATTAATTTTGTAATCAAATGTAATTAATTAAATTGCAAGGGCTGAATTGTAATTATGTGATAGTTGCAAATTAGGGCAATGGATGCCCTATGGGAGAGGTGGATGAATTCAACGGGATAAAGACCTTGAAATCGTCCAAGGATAAGGCTTTCAAGGCTTATCTTATGGTTACTTGGTGGGCAAGCAACTAGATAAGGATAAGAACTGAAACCCTAATATATCCCTATATAAAGACCCCTAAGCCTAAGGAAATCGGCCACTTGTTCCCTAGGGTTCCTAGAGCCGATTTCTACCCTCTCTCTCTCTCTCTCTCTCTCTCTCTCTCTCTCTCTCTTTCCTCTCCAATTGCTTGTGGTGTTTGTGAGCCATTAGAGGTACTACACTTGTGGTACATGCTTTCAAGACTAAGAGATTAAAGATTAGTGTTGTTATTGCAACATAACAACAAGAGGTGTGTGATCTACTCTACTATATGAATTTCGAAATATATACCTGCTAGCTAGTGTTCTTATTGTTTTCATAAAGTTGTGTATCTAATAGAGAAAATAGAGACCTAAATCTAGGGTTGCATGCACACACAGGGTTATTTGTACAAAACCCATCACCTATACCATCCGTTCATCCAAACCATTCACTATAGGTGAGTTCGTACCCCTTAATTAACCTTTGAAATGCTTTTAAATGTTTTTAAATTATTATGGGGGGATACAAGTTGAACCATGTTAGTTATTAGATCAATCACATGTGATTAATAACTAGCATACAAATGGATTTTTCATACTTTAAACTGTTTTACCAAACAAATGACTTCAAACTGTTTATCAAACTATTTTACATGTCAAACTCTTAATCAAATTCACTTTTGTATCCTAAACCTTTTGTACAGTTTTCAAACTTATATATTGTTAAAACCATGTCTACTACATATATAGTTATATAAATAAGGTTTGAAGGACTTAGGAGAGATAACGCACATTACTTCCTGTCCTTGTTTGGTTGTGGTCTTAACGTACCCGGTTGTTTGTCCAAGTGTCGTTGAACCCTTACTTATATATTATGTATATATGTATAGATATAAAGACTTTTATCTCAGTTCAGTACATTCAATCATACAAACAAGTTTACTAATAAACTATAATAGGTATAGTTTAGGGTTATACTACTTACTACTTCTAGTTCAATGAAGCATACAATAGTTAATTCATTCATGAGTCATTACTTATTACTATGAGAACATATACAACAATACTATGATGAGAACATATACAACTATACAAGAATGAGAACATATACAACAATACTATGATGAGAAACAATACATTACATATACAAGTATAATTTAACATAAATGTGATCCACTATATCAGAGCATGCCTTCAATGTCATGGACCGAGTTGTAGCCAAAATCTCCTGGAGGGGGAGCGTGATTTCGCGTACAGGTATGCAGTTGCCAAATGTCATACCTTTTGACGCCTTAAAGTGTCGTGTTTTCCAATCGATAGTATGGTACAATTAATCACATAATACTTTGATATAAATATGGTTTAAGGTAGTTAGTACAACATTAGTTCCTATAATACAACACTACAGTACTACATTAATTTAAACGTTACATTTGTTTGGTGATCACTTCACTTAAACATTAATGTATAAACTATATTTTGGTAATGATAGTTACACTTGGGAAAATTACACACTTTTACAAGAAACAAACATACAAAACAATTGTGCCTTGGTAGAAGGCTACTTCTAGTAGAAAATATAGGATTTTATAGGAGTTACAAAATTTTACACATACTTACAAGCAATTACATACTTTTACTACAAATGTTTACAAACTCGTACTTCCAGCAACAGTTCAAACATTTTGATACAAACATAGACACTAAATACTTATGAACTCACCAAATTTAATGCTGACGAACTCTTTCAAAATAACTTGTATTCTTAGGTCATTAGTAGACAGGTGCCGATGCTAGCTTTTGAGAAGATGGAGTGCATTCAAGGCTCCTCTTATATTTTGATTCATATTTGGTGTCTTATATACTACAGAACACACTTGTATTAAAATTAGATATTTAATGCAATGGATGATGTTGTTTACTTGTTTACTATTATACTGTGTTGTGATACTGTACATGACGTCCTCCGCCCCTGAACGTTTCTGCCATTCTCGCTTTTGGGGTGTGTCACGTTAAGGCGTAAGGGCATAGGCGGATCTAGGTGGTTCCTGGTGTAGACCGAGATACCCTTCAAAAAAATTCAGTAGTGTAATTTTTTTTCGAATTTTTTTTCAGTGGTGTAATTTTTTTCTGAAAAAAATTTATACCGCTTTACTCCCATTTACTTTGATCCTGGATCCACAACTGCCTAAGGGCCTTTTTTCCGGCTCATCCTAAGCATTTGAATCCTTGGGACCGGCCATGTTGGTTTCCTAAAATGGAAATCCACAACTTACTATTACTGGGATCAAGAATGATATATTAATGTTTATGTTCATTCTTCTCTTTTGAAAATGATAAAGCAGATGGCAAGAAATAGACCTAATAAACAGTACGGTTTATGATAGGTTGTGTTTGGCATAGTAAATAAATGATTTTCTTGATCAACTTTGACCATCAGAAACTAGAAGTGAAGAGCCATTTAAGCAAATAATTACAGGATGTAGTAACAAATTATTCATCTTTTTATATATAATCTAAAATCTAAAGTTGATTTTAGATGCATCAAATGATAGTCAATGTTGACCTAGTACTTAGGAGAATAAGAGGGCACGTGGTCACCTGCCCAATAAAAGATATGTTGCTTATTTTTCTACTTTCAGTTGTAGTTTAGCCTATTTAAGTTAACAATATCCAGTTTCAATCATTCAATAAAAGCAAACAATCGACTATCTTGTCCCTCTTATACCCCTATCAATTTTACTATTAGATTAGCCTTGGCCACCAACAAGTGGTATCAAAGCTTTAAGGTTCTGATCATTTGTATGCCCAAGATTATCATATACTATACCATAACAGTTGTCACACCCCGCTAAAGCGGAAACGCAAGGTATGACAGCGATAACGGTTTCATTGCAAAAGATAAAGATACATCACCATAGCAGTATTTAAAAGTTTACAACCCATAGCTTCAAAAGAACAAAATACAAGTTTTTCAAAATAACATTGTTCAAAATATAGCTTCATAATAGCTTCAACACGATGCAGCATGCTCTATGATGATGAATCTTTACATCCACTTACTAATTATTTCCTGAAAAAGCATGTAAAACGAGCGTCAACTATGAAAATAGTTGGTGAGTATCACAAGTTTATAAAATCGAGCGTACAATAAGGCTTTTCGTAAATACAAGTACATTGCTTCAATGATAAACAAGTTGATTGCTATTAATGAATACAAGTTTATTGCTATAACGAGAAACGAGTTTGTATGTGTATGAGCAAACAATGAGTCTCAACCAAACCTATGACTGAAGCCCTATCGAGATCTATGCTTATCGTTCCATAGATGAATATGGTATCATGCACTCCAGCGATTCGGGCGAGTGAGGAGTTGTCAATTCCTAATAGCGCTATCCATAACGACCATTGGCTCAAAGAGTTAATGGTTAGAGATAAGGGAAGGGCCTTTGTACGATAAGTTCTCATGTTCCGTGTTGCATAGACATACATAAAGAAACATAGCAATACAATAGCAATCATGTTTGATACAATTCAATTTAAGTACAACATGCAAACAATAGTTTTTCTGGACATGCTTTTCCACCCCAAAACATAAAAAAAAAAGAAAATAGGGGAGTGCGTGAATACTCACGATGTTTTGTGTAGACACAAGCGGTACTTCGGGATGCACCAACGTCTTACTACCGGGATCCTACGATACCAAACACACGCACTAGTGAGTTTCCATGTCGATATCTAATGCTAATATACTAAACTCTACATATAGGGAAATGCCAATTTATGTTTTAGTATTGGATTTATATCATTTTGTTACACTTTTTCTGATGTATTGAAATTTTACAAGTCGTGCGATTAATTACAACCTTGGAAGGTTAATTTTCCAAATTTTAAGTCTCAATAACAACATAAATTCACGAAAAATAGTATTCGAGGGATAAAAATTCTCAAACTTTTTATTTAACTGTTAATACACAACACTAAGCTGGGAAAATTATAAAAATGGATTTCCAAGCTGTTTAATTATATTTTATAATTTTTGAGCATTTATTTCAATAAAAATTGAAATAAATAGTAAACAGTTTCCAAAATTACCCAAACTTTTTATTTAATTGTTATTATACATAAATAGGCTGGGAAAAATATAAAATATATTTTTCAGTGGTTATTTGTATTTTTCCTTGTTTTATTCCTTTAAATAGTCATTAATTAAAGAAATATTATTAAACAGTTAAAATAAATTACCATAAATTTTTGTAACATCATTTACAGTATAAATATCTTGGGAAAAATATCAAAAGTGGTTTTCATAATGTATAAACTGGTTTTGGGTATTTATGTATATTTAAGTGAATTTTAGTGCAATTAACTTTAGAAAATAAGGGAAAAATAGTTTACAGTGGAGAAAAATATTCAAAATTTTTATGTAACCTCCTACTATATAATATGATATCCTGGCAAATTTTCATGAATTTTGGATAATCAGAACTATTTTTCCCATTTTTAAGCCATTATAATTACCAAAAATTGGGAAAAATAGCTAGACATGATGAAAAATCTTGAAATTATTTTCTTGAGTCACCCATCACAAGTAAGGTATGCGAAAATTGTTAGATACAATTTTCACATCCTAAAAAGTGGTTTTGTAATTTATCATGTCCTAAATAAAAGAAAATTAGAAATCATATGAAACAGTAACAAAAATTGCTGAAATTTGGTGAGGGGTCATTATTCCCCATAAGTATCATCCATGAATTTATTTAGAATTTATTGACCTATGGAAGTATTTTATATGATTTATGCCCTTGGTTTTAGCAATAATTCTAATAAATCAAATAAATAACAAAAGCTCTTGAAATTTTCCAGATTATCTCATGCATGCAAGGGCTTTCAAAAGTAAAAATGTTAAGAATGTATTCAGAAGAGAAATGAGGGTAATGATTCCAAACAATTTAAGAAAAGTTGCATGCAATAATGCATGAAGTGTAGATGTGGCTGAGGTTCATGAATTTTTGTAGCCCATTCAGTGAGGTTTTAAGCCACGAAATTTCAACCATAACTCACTAGATATGTTAAGTTTCTAAGGTATTTTTCCTAAGATTTATGGTTGGGTTTAAGACCATTGTTTAAGCAAGATAAAAATAGTGATCACAGAAAAAGAGCTGTATGCGCAACCTTTTTGTAAAATCTGCCAAAAATCGGATATTTAATATTTTACAGTAAGACCAGTTGGGTTTGAAAGTTAACTCGTGGAACTAACCAATACAAAAAGAATATCATGATTTGGTTAAGAAATGACTGAGTTATGACTGTTCAAAGTCGAACAAAGTAATCTGGCAGATTGCATGTTTGCTTGTGTGCATTATTAGGGTATTTCAATAAGAACATCATGCATGTCCTTGGTAAGGCCCGATTTCTAACACATGCATGGAATGAATGAGCATCCAAGATGTACTAGAAATGGTTTAATGCTTTCGTTCATGCATGAACACACAAGAAATGGAGAAGAACATGAAATATTATGTTTTGATGTCACATGATCATATGTGCATCTTTTTCACTCCTTGCATGGGTTTGATCCCGGATTTTCACCATTTCAAACACATGCATTGTGTTATGGTGAGAATCTACAAACCACAAGGGGAGAATAAAGATTTCTAGCCATGGAAAGGCATAGAATCCTAAAAGAAGAGAAAACTAAGAAGGAAAAGAAGTAGAATCATCAAACTATGGAAGAAGATGATGTTGTTTACCTTGGTTATGATCTTGAGAGAAGTAAGAACACTTCAAGGTCTTCAAAGTCTTGAAATTTGGCAGAGAAATGAGAGAAATTTCGTGAGTTTAGAGAGAGAGAGGAAGAGGGTGAAGTGTGTGAAGAGAGTGAAGTGAGAAGAGTGAAGAGAGAAGAGGTGGAGTGTGGGTTTGAGTTTAATCATGAGTTTTGGGAAGAGAGTGCATGGGGAGAGGGGAGATGGCCAGATTTTTGAGGCATTAAAGCCTCCTCTCTCCTAAATTCAAATTTTTATAAAAATCCCTCCTTAATTTTTATAAAAATCTAATTTTTATAAAAATCTAATTTTTATAAAAGTGATTCTTTAAGCAATTTTTGATTTATTTAAAAATCTTGTTTTTAACTAATAAATTATGATTAATACTTGTAATTTATATTTCTATTTCATTGGTATAATCCATAATTTGATTAATAAAATTTGATATTAGAAAGTTTATAGCCAAATTTTATAAAGTTTTTAAGCTTTAAGATTTATAAATTTGGATTTTTGGCTGTTTAGAGTTTTTGGAACATTGATTGATATTCAACAACATGTTGAAGTATAATTAGAATGTTTTAATTTATTTTTAGAGTTTTATACCCTATTTCAATTATAACAAAGCTTGAAGCTTTATTCTAATTATAGTATTGGCATTTCCTATTGTAGCTAAGCAACTTACTAGAATTGTAAGTATCAAGTATATTAGTCCTAGACCTTAGTTGGATCCTAGTTTATGCAAGATTTTTGACCTAATTTATACTACTAGGTCATGACATGTTGTGCATGAATGGTTATTATAAAGATGCATGAGTCCAAGAATGACCTGAATTGGCAGTTGTCACAGTATCCCCCACTTAAAAAGAATTTCGTCCCGAAATTCATTCTATATCATCGCTTGTCATCGCATGGGAATAGTTGCGGATACTTTTCCTTTATGTAATCCTCGCGCTCCCAGGTGTACTCCGGCCCGCGTTTTGAGTTCCATCGAACTTTCACAATCGGGATCTTACTCCGCTTAAGTTGTTTTACCTCCCTGTCAAGGATTTCTATCGGTTCCTCAACGAAGCTCAGCTTATCATTGATCTTAATTTCCTCCAGGGGTACTATCAATGTTTCGTCGGCTAGACATTTCTTAAGGTTGGAGACGTGGAATGTGTCGTGAATGGCGCTTAACTCTTGGGGCAATTGGAGTTTATACGCTACCGGACCAATCCTTTCAAGGATTTCAAAGGGTCCAACATATCTCGGGCTTAGTTTTCCTTTCTTACCAAAACGCACAAGCCCTTTCCAAGGCGACACTTTTAAAAGTACCTTGTCTCCTACTTGGAATTCTAATGGTTTTCGACGATTATCCGCATAACTTTTCTGACGATCTCTAGCAGCTTTAAGCTTATCTTTGATGATAGTAATCTTGTCAGATGTTTCCTGGATAAGTTCGACTCTAGTCAACTGTCTGTCTCTGATTTCTGTCCAGCATAAGGGCGAACGACACTTGCGTCCATACAATGCTTCATATGGAGCACATTGGATACTCGTGTGGTAACTGTTATTGTAGGAAAACTCAATTAGGGGCAAATGAGTATCCCGATTTCCTTTGAACTCAATGACACACGCTCGTAGCATGTCTTCCAATGTTTGTATTGTTCTCTCTGTTTGCCCATCTGTCTGAGGGTGGTAAACTG
Organism: Lactuca saligna; assembly: GCF_052625555.1. NCBI lineage: Eukaryota > Viridiplantae > Streptophyta > Magnoliopsida > Asterales > Asteraceae > Lactuca > Lactuca saligna. Next base: position 244,489,280 of record NC_136424.1, on the reverse strand, counting down.
TGCTCAAATCTATCTTGGTTCCTAGTGCCCTCTGTAACATCCACCAAAATCGAGATGTAAAACGACTATCTCTATCAGAAATGATAGATAGGGGTACACCATGCAGAGAAACAATTTTGTCGATGTAGATTTGGGCCAATTTTTCCATCTTGAAATCTTCTCGAATAGGGAGAAAGTGAGCGGATTTCGTCAGTCGATCCACTATGACCCAAATTGAGTCGTGACCTCTAGCAGTTCTAGGGAGTTTGGTAACGAAATCCATAGATATTTGCTCCCATTTCCATTGGGGAATTTCAGGTTGTTGCAACAACCCGGAAGGTTTCTGATGTTCAGCTTTGACTATTGAGCATGTCAAACACTTCCCGACGTACAAGGCAATATCCTTTTTCATTCCAGGCCACCAATAGTACTCTTTAAGATCCTTGTACATCTTATCTGCTCCAGGGTGGATGGAGTATTTAGATCGATGAGACTCTTCTAATACCATGTCTCTCAGGTTGTTAACCCTTGGAATCCAGACCCTATCTTTAAAATAACGAACTCCATCAGGTTTGGTTTCAAATCTTTCTTCCAAACCATGTAAAGTTTCGCCTGGAAGATTTTCCTTGCATAACGCTTTCTCCTGGGCATTAATGATTTGATATTTCAAGCTTGTCTGAATTACCATTCCCAAAGCTCTCACACGGGAAGGTTTCACTCTTACTTTCCTACTAAGAGCGTCGGCTACTACGTTAGCCTTTCCTGGGTGGTATCGTATCTCACAATCATAATCACTAAACAACTCTACCCATCTTCTCTGCCGCATGTTTAACATTTTCTGATCCAGAATATGCTGAAGGCTTTTGTGATCGGTATAAATGGTGCATTTGGTTCCGTACAAATAATGCCTCCATATCTTAAGGGTGAAAACTATTGCTCCTAGTTCTAGATCATGGGTGGTATAATTCTTCTCGTGCGGTTTGAGTTGTCTGGAAGCATATGCAATGACCCTATCTTTTTGCATTAGCACACATCCTAATCCTTGATGAGACGCATCACAATACACCACAAAGTTCTCTGATCCTTCTGGTAAAGCCAGAATTGGTGCATTGCACAGCTTGTTTTTCAGGATTTGAAACGCCTCTTCGTGTTTCTCTTCCCAGAGAAATTTTCTATCCTTTTGGGTCAAAGATGTTAATGGTTGAGCAATCCTAGAGAAATTCTCAATGAAGCGTCTGTAGTACCCAGCTAATCCTAGGAATTGTCGTATTTCTGTCGGGGTTTTGGGGGCCTCCCATTTCTTGATTGCCTCTATCTTAGCTGGATCTACATGGATTCCTCTTTCACCGATCACATGACCAAGAAAATGTACTTCCCTAATCCAAAATTCACACTTATTGAACTTGGCATACAATTTTTGTTCCTTCAACAGCTCCAACACTAGCTTTAGATGTCTATTGTGATCTTCTTTGGTCCGCGAGTAAACAAGTATGTCATCGATAAAGACAATTATAAACCTGTCTAGGTATGGTCTACAGACCCTATTCATCAAATCCATGAATACAGCGGGTGCGTTCGTTAGTCCAAAAGGCATGACTAAGAATTCATAATGTCTATAACGGGTTCTAAACGCTGTCTTGTGAATGTCCTCTTCGTGAATTCTTAGCTGATGATACCCTGACCGAAGGTCGATTTTTGAGAAGTAGGAAGCGCCCTGCAACTGATCGAACAAGTCATCTATTCTAGGGAGGGGATATCGATTCTTGATTGTCAACTTGTTCAATTCTCTGTAATCAATGCACATTCGGAACGAACCATCTTTCTTTTTGACGAATAACACTGGGGCTCCCCAAGGTGAAGAACTTGGTCGAATAAACCCTTTGTCTAGAAGTTCTTGAAGTTGTCCGGATAGTTCTTGCATCTCGGATGGTGCAAGGCGATATGGTGCTTTTGCTACCGGTGCCGCTCCGGGAACTAAGTCTATCCGAAATTCGACCTGTCTATAAGGGGGTAGACCGGGCAATTCCTCCGGAAATACTTCGGGATAGTTTTGAACCACTGGAATCTCCTTGAGTTGCTTAGCTTCTAGTTCTCTTTCTAGCACGTGGGCCATGAATGCAATACAATTCTTCTTCAGGTACTTGTGAACCTTCACGCTTGATACTATGTTTAAACTTCTTCCTGGCTTCTCACCGTGTATGATAAGGGTTTCTCCATTAGGGAGAGGCACTCTGATGACTTTCTCATAACAACCAATGTCTGCTCTATTTTTGGATAACCAATCCATCCCTACTATCACATCAAAACTACCTAGCTCTATAGGAATTAGGTCAATGCTAAAGAGTTTATCAGCTAAATTCAGAGTACAACCAGGAATTATATCACTAGCCCTAATTTCATACCCATCAGCAAGTTCAATAGCATATGCAATCCTCATCTTTACCGATTTCAAGCCAATTAACGGTCTAAATGCTAAAGAAACAAAACTCCTATCTGCTCCCGCATCGAATATTACTGATGCAAAGTGGTTGTTCAGGAGGAACGTACCTGTTATCACTTCAGGGTTCTGACGAGCTTCTTCTGCACCAATCACAAAGGCTACACCTCTTGGTTGTCTAACTTGATTTCCTTGAAAGTTTTGCCTGGCTTGGCCTTGTCCATGGTTACCAGGTCCATTGTTCAGTTTAGGACATGCTCTACGGAGATGATCATTACTCCCGCACTCGTAACATGTCCTTTTTCCCTCCTTATTCACCTTACAATACTTCGAGTAATGGCCTGTTTGCTTACAGTTTTGGCACACCGGGCAAGCTCCCTTGTGATGGAAGTTACACTTATTGCACTTCGGAAGCGGCCCTGAGTACTGCTTTTGCTCCTGCACTTCTTGTCCTTGAGTTTTCACTGGTTCTTGCTCCTGGGCTCTTACCATAAAGTTTCTTGAGACTTTCTGCTTCCTCCCTGACTTGCCTCCATACTTCTTCTCTCCCTGATCTGCTGGCTTCCTCTTGCTACTAGAGCTTTCCATTGTCGATGCTCCCATCCTTATCACATCACAATCAATAATAGCCAACCAAACATATAATATGCTGTCATCGCATGACCTGCCTCTCGTCTAGCAGCACTAGCAGTGTCAGCAGTCTCCATCGAATGCTGATACAGGATTTCCATTCCTGCCAAGACTTCATCCAAAACTTCTCGATGCCCAGCTATCACAGCGAGACTGTGACGTAGGCCTGCTGCTATCGACTGCAATCTCCGGGACTCCTCCGGGGTCATACCTGGCTGTCGGACAGGTATCCCTATGACTTGCTGAGGTGAGGATGCTCTTGGTCCTGCATCGCTGGGTCCTACCCCGCTAGGTCCTGCCGTGCCATGTCCTGCTGTGCTGGCGGGTATCCTTCCTGGAATGGGGACACTCTTCCTCGCTGTCCTCCGAATGCGAAGTCCATAGAGCGGTGGCTGTGGCAACACCGATGTCGGTGATGCCTCGCGTCGTTGACTCGGGGCGTTGTCATTGCTGATCTCCACCGAGTTCCCAGTATCTTCCGTATCCTCTGATGGGTCTTCTTCTATCGAGGCGGGGGGATTACGTCGAGGGATAACAGTGACGTAGCCGGATTCATCGGCTGAGGCGGTAGCGCGGGAAGATGACGATCTTGACATAGTGGACTGTGACATAGTTTCAATGAGATATGAAATAAATGACAATGCATGCCTATAATATGCAATGCTTACACACACCAAAATTAACCTTTTGAAATTTTTAAATAAGGTTTTCTCAAATATTTTTGTTGAACATATTCCCATTATAATTAGCTCAAGCTTTGTATAAATCTTTTCTTAATTAAACATAGGTGATCAGGCTATGTTTAATCAAGGTCCAATAATACAACTCCCAACCTAATTATACTTGTAATATGTTTGATGTAAAAGGAATTTCTTTGTAAGTTTTAGTTATAGGTTGTGTTTTCTTAAAGAAAAACCGATGTTCTCTATAACTTTAGCTCTGATACCACTTCTGTCACACCCCGCTAAAGCGGAAACGCAAGGTATGACAGCGATAACGGTTTCATTGCAAAAGATAAAGATACATCACCATAGCAGTATTTAAAAGTTTACAACCCATAGCTTCAAAAGAACAAAATACAAGTTTTTCAAAATAACATTGTTCAAAATATAGCTTCATAATAGCTTCAACACGATGCAGCATGCTCTATGATGATGAATCTTTACATCCACTTACTAATTATTTCCTGAAAAAGCATGTAAAACGAGCGTCAACTATGAAAATAGTTGGTGAGTATCACAAGTTTATAAAATCGAGCGTACAATAAGGCTTTTCGTAAATACAAGTACATTGTTTCAATGATAAACAAGTTGATTGCTATTAATGAATACAAGTTTATTGCTATAACGAGAAACGAGTTTGTATGTGTATGAGCAAACAATGAGTCTCAACCAAACCTATGACTGAAGCCCTATCGAGATCTATGCTTATCGTTCCATAGATGAATATGGTATCATGCACTCCAGCGATTCGGGCGAGTGAGGAGTTGTCAATTCCTAATAGCGCTATCCATAACGACCATTGGCTCAAAGAGTTAATGGTTAGAGATAAGGGAAGGGCCTTTGTACGATAAGTTCTCATGTTCCGTGTTGCATAGACATACATAAAGAAACATAGCAATACAATAGCAATCATGTTTGATACAATTCAATTTAAGTACAACATGCAAACAATAGTTTTTCTGGACATGCTTTTCCACCCCAAAACATAAAAAAAACGAAAATAGGGGAGTGCGTGAATACTCACGATGTTTTGTGTAGACACAAGCGGTACTTCGGGATGCACCAACGTCTTACTACCGGGATCCTACGACACCAAACACACGCACTAGTGAGTTTCCATGTCGATATCTAATGCTAATATACTAAACTCTACATATAGGGAAATGCCAATTTATGTTTTAGTATTGGATTTATATCATTTTGTTACACTTTTTCTGATGTATTGAAATTTTACAAGTCGTGCGATTAATTACAACCTTGGAAGGTTAATTTTCCAAATTTTAAGTCTCAATAACAACATAAATTCACGAAAAATAGTATTCGAGGGATAAAAATTCTCAAACTTTTTATTTAACTGTTAATACACAACACTAAGCTGGGAAAATTATAAAAATGGATTTCCAAGCTGTTTAATTATATTTTATAATTTTTGAGCATTTATTTCAATAAAAATTGAAATAAATAGTAAACAGTTTCCAAAATTACCCAAACTTTTTATTTAATTGTTATTATACATAAATAGGCTGGGAAAAATATAAAATATATTTTTCAGTGGTTATTTGTATTTTTCCTTGTTTTATTCCTTTAAATAGTCATTAATTAAAGAAATATTATTAAACAGTTAAAATAAATTACCATAAATTTTTGTAACATCATTTACAGTATAAATATCTTGGGAAAAATATCAAAAGTGGTTTTCATAATGTATAAACTGGTTTTGGGTATTTATGTATATTTAAGTGAATTTTAGTGCAATTAACATTAGAAAATAAGGGAAAAATAGTTTACAGTGGAGAAAAATATTCAAAATTTTTATGTAACCTCCTACTATATAATATGATATCCTGGCAAATTTTCATGAATTTTGGATAATCAGAACTATTTTTCCCATTTTTAAGCCATTATAATTACCAAAAATTGGGAAAAATAGCTAGACATGATGAAAAATCTTGAAATTATTTTCTTGAGTCACCCATCACAAGTAAGGTATGCGAAAATTGTTAGATACAATTTTCACATCCTAAAAAGTGGTTTTGTAATTTATCATGTCCTAAATAAAAGAAAATTAGAAATCATATGAAACAGTAACAAAAATTGCTGAAATTTGGTGAGGGGTCATTATTCCCCATAAGTATCATCCATGAATTTATTTAGGATTTATTGACCTCTGGAAGTATTTTATATGATTTATGCCCTTGGTTTTAGCAATAATTCTAATAAATCAAATAAATAACAAAAGCTCTTGAAATTTTCCAGATTATCTCATGCATGCAAGGGCTTTCAAAAGTAAAAATGTTAAGAATGTATTCAGAAGAGAAATGAGGGTAATGATTCCAAACAATTTAAGAAAAGTTGCATGCAATAATGCATGAAGTGTAGATGTGGCTGAGGTTCATGAATTTTTGTAGCCCATTCAGTGAGGTTTTAAGCCACGAAATTTCAACCATAACTCACTAGATATGTTAAGTTTCTAAGGTATTTTTCCTAAGATTTATGGTTGGGTTTAAGACCATTGTTTAAGCAAGATAAAAATAGTGATCACAGAAAAAGAGCTGTATGCGCAACCTTTTTGTAAAATCTGCCAAAAATCGGATATTTAATATTTTACAGTAAGACCAGTTGGGTTTGAAAGTTAACTCGTGGAACTAACCAATACAAAAAGAATATCATGATTTGGTTAAGAAATGACTGAGTTATGACTGTTCAAAGTCGAACAAAGTAATCTGGCAGATTGCATGTTTGCTTGTGTGCATTATTAGGGTATTTCAATAAGAACATCATGCATGTCCTTGGTAAGGCCCGATTTCTAACACATGCATGGAATGAATGAGCATCCAAGATGTACTAGAAATGGTTTAATGCTTTCGTTCATGCATGAACACACAAGAAATGGAGAAGAACATGAAATATTATGTTTTGATGTCACATGATCATATGTGCATCTTTTTCACTCCTTGCATGGGTTTGATCCCGGATTTTCACCATTTCAAACACATGCATTGTGTTATGGTGAGAATCTACAAACCACAAGGGGAGAATAAAGATTTCTAGCCATGGAAAGGCATAGAATCCTAAAAGAAGAGAAAACTAAGAAGGAAAAGAAGTAGAATCATCAAACTATGGAAGAAGATGATGTTGTTTACCTTGGTTATGATCTTGAGAGAAGTAAGAACACTTCAAGGTCTTCAAAGTCTTGAAATTTGGCAGAGAAATGAGAGAAATTTCGTGAGTTTAGAGAGAGAGAGGAAGAGGGTGAAGTGTGTGAAGAGAGTGAAGTGAGAAGAGTGAAGAGAGAAGAGGTGGAGTGTGGGTTTGAGTTTAATCATGAGTTTTGGGAAGAGAGTGCATGGGGAGAGGGGAGATGGCCAGATTTTTGAGGCATTAAAGCCTCCTCTCTCCTAAATTCAAATTTTTATAAAAATCCCTCCTTAATTTTTATAAAAATCTAATTTTTATAAAAATCTAATTTTTATAAAAGTGATTCTTTAAGCAATTTTTGATTTATTTAAAAATCTTGTTTTTAACTAATAAATTATGATTAATACTTGTAATTTATATTTCTATTTCATTGGTATAATCCATAATTTGATTAATAAAATTTGATATTAGAAAGTTTATAGCCAAATTTTATAAAGTTTTTAAGCTTTAAGATTTATAAATTTGGATTTTTGGCTGTTTAGAGTTTTTGGAACATTGATTGATATTCAACAACATGTTGAAGTATAATTAGAATGTTTTAATTTATTTTTAGAGTTTTATACCCTATTTCAATTATAACAAAGCTTGAAGCTTTATTCTAATTATAGTATTGGCATTTCCTATTGTAGCTAAGCAACTTACTAGAATTGTAAGTATCAAGTATATTAGTCCTAGACCTTAGTTGGATCCTAGTTTATGCAAGATTTTTGACCTAATTTATACTACTAGGTCATGACATGTTGTGCATGAATGGTTATTATAAAGATGCATGAGTCCAAGAATGACCTGAATTGGCAGTTGTCACAACAGTAACCTCAACATCCAATACACCCAAAGATAGCCCATAACCCCTTCAATTCCCAATGCTAACCTCATCAAATTACAATACATGGTCGATCAAGATGGAAGCTATTATGGATGCCCATGGGTTATAGGATACCATCGAGCCACCAACCGATGTGGTTGTGGATGAGAAAAGAAGCAAGCAAGCTCGAGCCTTCATCTTTGAATCAATCCCAAAAGAGATGCTTGCACAAGATGCTAAAAAGAAGACATCCAAAGAAGTGTGGGACTATCTAAAGTCATGGTATGTAGGTGCAGAATGAGTCCAGAAAGCAAGACTATGGGTGTTGAAAATTGAATTTGAAGGACTTCAAATGAAAGACACATAGACCATAGATGATTATGCAGGGAGGATATCAGCCATGATCTCAAAATTTAGGAGTGTAGGGGCATTATTGGAAGATGAGGAATTGGTGATAAATCTATTTGATATTGTCTTAAAAAGATTTATAAATCTTGTGGCTTCAATTGAACAAAGTTCAGACATCGAGAATATGCCATTCAAGGAGGCAATTTGGCACTTAAAGGCTTATGAAGACTGGCTTCGACTCCGGAAGACAAAATCAAGTGTTGATAATACTTTGTTGCTTGCAAAATCGGAAGGTTCCTCTAGTCATCATAGTCCAAGCAAGACCTAGGGTTGGGGAGAGGTGCAAGTAGTGACAGAGGTGGAAGAGGCAGTTCACAGGTCGGGGGTCGACTCGTGGATGAGGCGGACGTTCTGGTCGTAGTTCATGTCAGGAGGCAGATAACTCCAACCAGAGGCCATGAGAAAAAATCCATATAAGATGTTTTGGGTGCCAAGAACTTGGTCATTATGCTTCTAAATGTAAAGCCAAGAAGCAGCAAGATCAAGAGGTGAACTTAGATGTAGATGAAGATGGACCTGCTTTACTGTTAACTGTACACGGAGAAGAAAATACATGTATGGTCCTTCTGAATAAGGAGAAGGTGTATCTGAACCAGTTAAAGGAAAGAGAAGATAGCATCATGTGGTACCTAGACAATGGGGCTAGTAACCACATGATTGGTTATAAAGACTTATTTGCAGAACTAGATGAAAAAGTGACTAGACAAGTAAGACTTGGAAATGGGTCTAAGGTTCCTATCAAGGGGAAAGACAATCTACTGTTTGATTGCAAAAATGGTGATCAATTTTTCATCCCAGATGTGTATTATATCCCAGCCTTGCATAGCATTATAATTAGCTTGGGACAGATGACTGAAGAGGGATATGATATAGGAATGAAGAGGAATTTTATAAGGATTTATGATGAAGCTGGATGCTTGATCATGAAGGTACATAGGTCAAAAGTAGACTTTATAAGATAAAACACACACCTAAGAAGCCTACATGCTTATCTATGAGTATGCTTGACGACTCATGGTTGTGGTATGCATGAATGGGCCACACGAATTTCAGAATGTTGGAAGAAATGACACAGAAGCAGATGGTGATTGGAATACCTCTCCTATCTCATCCAGCACAGGTGTGTGAAGGATGTATTGTAGCTAAGCAACCTAGACAGAGTTTTCCAAAAGAGGCCCAATGGAGAGCTAAGGAACCACTCCAATTGTTACACGCGGATCTCTGTGGACCCATCACACCTGCAATAAAGGGTGGCAATCAACACTTTCTACTAATTGTATATGACTATTCCCAATACATTTGGGTGTACCTGATCAAAACCAAAGATGAAGCTTTTGGCATGTTCCATAAGTTCAAACTACAAGTAGAGAAAGAAAGCAGCTATAAGATCAGGATGCTAACAACCGACCGTGGGGGCGAATTTAACTCCAATAAATTCTTGAAGTTTTATGAAGAAGCTGGAATATGATGTCAATTGACGACTCCACACAAGCCCCAGTAAAATGACCTTGTGGAACGTTGCAATCAAACAGTTCTGGAGATGATGAGGTCGTTGCTCAAAGCCATGACGATGCCAGATCAGTTCTTGGGTGAAGCGGTGAGACACTTGGTGTATTTGTTGAATCGAACTATAACAAAGGCACTCAACGACGCGACTCCATATGAGGCTTGGAAGGGTTCAAAGCCTTCATTTGCACACATTAAGGTATTTGGGTGTGTGGGCTTTGTCAAGAAATTACGGGGGTTATCCAAGCTAAGTGGTCGAAGTGAGGCTATGGTCTACTTAGGGATGGAAGAAGGAACAAAGGGGTATCGACTTTTCAATCCTAGGAATCGCCGAATTGTAATTGTAAGCAATGTGTTTTTTGAAGAGTCAAAAATGTGGGCGTGGACTGAAGATACAATACATGAGCCACTTACTACACCCTACTTGACCAATAATATAGTTAATGTTCTGGCCCAAACTCAACCGGCCTAAGAACATATGAAAGCGGATGATTCACATCCAATACCCTTGACGCTGTTACAAAATAACATGTAGGAAGACTCACTCGTTGGAATCTCGCAGTCTTCACCTGATAGTGATCCCCGATTAACACCTCTAGGCCAATACCCTGGTAACTACGAAGACCCGCAGAGCAACCTCGTTCGATGATACCCCAAAAAAAGGGTTTTGCTCAATCAATGAAATTTATTGGAATACAGAGAGAATGGATGAAGATAAGGTACAGAGGCTGTATGAGTGAAATCAAGAACTGTTGATGATCGATGACGAACCCACAACATTTGAAGAAGCATCAATTGAAAGAAATTGGAGGCTAGCTATGGAAACGGAGTTGAGATCGATCGAGAAAAACAATACCTCAGTTTTAACCAAATTGCCACCAAACCGAAAGGTAATTGGGTTAAAATGGGTATTCAAGTTGAAAAGAGATGTAGTAGGAAATGTGATCAAATACAAGGACCGACTAGTCGCTAAGGGGTATGTTCAAGAAAAGGGATGCTTTCACACCGGTGGCTCGTTTGGAAACTATAAGGCTAATCCTGGCACTGGCGACAAGAGAAAACGGGCTTGTACACCACTTAGATGTCTAGTCTGCATTTCTACACGGTGACCTCAAGGAGGAGGTGTATGTCTCTCAGCCAACTGGGTTCTTAGTCATAGGGAAGGATAATATGGTCTATCGTCACATAAAGGCTTTGTACGGGTTAAGACAGGCTCCAAGAGCCTGGAAATGTGCATAAATCAAATTTAATCCTCATTGTATGGGTATATGTGGATGACCTTATAGTTACTCGTTCAAGTGAAAAGGGAATTCTAGAATTCAAGAAAAGAATGAAACATGTGTTTGATATGAGTGATTTGGGACTTTTATCCTACTACTTGGGAATAGAAGTACTTCAAGGGAAGGATGACATAACGCTCTCACAACAGGTGTATGCAAGGAAGATTCTAAAATTGACAGGAATGGAAGAGTGTAACAGCTCATAACATCCGATGGAATCCAAGTTAAAGCTAACCAAGGATGAACAGGGGGGAGCTGTAAATGCAACAAATTACATGAAATTGGTTGGCAGCTTAAGATATCTAGTACATACAAGACCTGATCTAAATTTCAGTATTAGTGTTATGAGCAGGTATATGAAGAACCCGAAGCAAAGCCATTATGCAGCCATAAAGCATATCCTAAGATATGTAAAAGGAACAAAAGGGTATAGTCTAATGTACCACAGAGGAGGTGATGGTATGTTAGTAGGGTACAGTGACAGCAGCTACACTGATGATCGGGTGGATGGATGAGGAACCACAGGTGTGGTATTTTACCTCTCAGGAAATCTAATAACATGGGCCTCACAAAAGCAACAAACTGTTGCTCTAAGTTTGTGTGAGGTAGAATACATGGTTGCATCTGCAGCTGCCTGTGAAGGATTGTGGCTGAAAAATCTACTATGTGACCTAGTTGGAAGAAAATCTCAAAGGGTGAAGCTACTGGTGGATAATCAATCTGCTATTCCACTTATAAAGAATCTGGTTTACCATGGGAGGAGTAAACACATAGATAAAAAGTATCATTTCATTCGTATGTGTGTTGAAAGAGAACAAATTCAGGTGGAACATGTGAGTAGAGATCAATAAAAGGCAGATGTGTTGACAAAGATCCATTTCATATTGAGGGGGAACATGTGAGTAGAGATCAACAAAATTCTGAAATGAGGGCACTCATAGATGTGGAATCTCTGAACATGAAGGCCAACATTGAGGGGGAGAAATGATAGTCAATGTTGACCCAGTAATTAGGAGAATAAGAGGGCGTGTAGTCACCTGTCCAGTAAAAGATCCATTTCATATTTTTCTGCTTTCAGTTTATTTTAGCCTATTTAAGTTACTTGTTAAGTTGTTTTATGTGTAACAATTTCCAGTTTCAATCATTCAATAAAAATAAACATTCAGCTATCTTGTCCCTCTTATACCCCTATCAATTTTACTGTTTTTAATGCTCTGTTCCGAATTGACTTCTAGTCTGAGGCTGTGGGCCGAAGGTTGGTCATCATAAGGAGTATGGCTATAGAGAAGGTAAAATCAAGGCCTAAAGTGTGGGTGATGTATTAGAATTGATTCGGGTGTTCGGTTTGTGTTTTGTAGCTTAGGGGTATTTCGATATAGTGTCAGTTCGAGATTTTGTGGAAAATGGATTTTTGTTAGGAAGTTCTAAAGATATATATGATCTGATACATGTGTGTAGCTTCTCTTCACCTTTCTGTGGATATAAGGATCGTCGGAATCGGGCTTGTAACAAAGAAGTTATGGCCTTTGGAAGTTTTGAGGTTTTCAAGCTTAGTCGAGTACGCGGGGCGTACTAGTAAAACGGGTAGTACATTAGGGGTACCTTGGAGTACGCTGGGCGTACTGACCAGGATGCTCGTGAAGTTTCTTAGGAGTACGTTGGGCGTACCATATGTACTTTGGCGTACTCCAGTCAGATCAGAAACCTATTTTAGGGTTTTGAACCCTATTTAAGCTCCTTATTTCTTAACCTAACCCTAATATCTTCAGCGTCCATCCCTATAAACGCTAGAATTCAACCCTTAGCCTCCATTTGAGTGATTCTTGAGATTTTTGGTGATTTAGTGTGTTTTTGGTGCTTATTATGGAAGAAGGATTTCCTTGAGGAAACATTGCTTGGCTTGAAGCTTGTGGATCCTAGATTTAATCATATTTATCTAGCTCTAGAAAGTATAAAGTTTGGATCTTGGTGGCTTTCTCATGTGGATCTAGTTGGGTTATGACTTGTTACGTTGGGACCTTAAAGAAGAAGGAACTTGGTGATCAAGCTATGGTTGGAGTCAAGCTTTTAGATCCAGAACCTTCATCAACTTTGCAAGCTTTTAGAGGTATAAAGTCTCAACCTCGTCAACTCTTTCATGTAGATCAACCAATGTGAGTTTTAGTTCATTTTGGTCTCGAGGATGGAACTTTATGGTTGAAATATGATTCTTAGTCTTTGAGTTGCCACTATCAGTGTTAAATGAGTCCCTAAGGCAGAAAGTTGCCATCTTGAAAGTCTTAATGGGCTCATGCATGATTTAAGACCATTTCCTTGGAGGCAGATTATCATTTTTGGAGTTTGAGCTTATGAGGGCCATTCAAAGTCGTCTAGTAATCAACTTTATGGTTTAAGGCATTGAAGCGAACTTGGATCTGTTTTTGTAGCTTCTAGAGTCGAGTATTAAGCACTTAATGGGAAAATTGCTTAACAGGGGATTACGCTGAGCGTACTTGCAGGAACGCCCAACGTAAGCATCCAGTACGCTTTGCGTATATAGGAGTATGCCCAGCGTACTCATTAGTTATGGGGTTATTGTGTTTTGAGCCTCGGTTTGGGCCATGCAGTGGGATTTGAGCCTTTGGGCCTTAGTGGACCATCATAAGTCAGATGTATTGGTCCAAGGATATGTTTGGGCTTAGGGTAAGGCCCATTAGAGGGATTGGGCCCAATTGAGCAAATTGGGCCATTAGTGGACCACTAATGGGCTGGGCAAGTCCACTTAGTGTTGGGCATTTGTTTTGGGTTTAGGACTTAGTTTGGATCATACTGGGCTAGTGGCAGAATGGTCATATTACCCCTACATGGATTAAGGATTATGGTATGGGACCTAGTTGCTAATTGGGTATATTGTTTGATGAAGTGACAGCTCGAGAAGCTGGCGGGGCAGAAGCTAAGGAATTCATTCCAGAAGTTTCTATGGTGCCAGGTGAATCTCCTCACCATACCAATGGGTCTAAGGCACCAATGTAGGTCCATTTTATGATATGTGATACACTAGCTGAAGTTGTATTATGTGGCATGTTAGTTGGTTATGTGATAAGGAGTATGCTAGTGATTATGTGGCATGCTAATTGATTTTATTGTACGTGATATGCTAGTGGTCAATATGATACTTGCATGGAAGACCTCGTCGGGTTCCCGGGGCACTTAGGTGTAAGAACTTGGAGGGTTTGCTTGGCATCCTAGGTCAAGACCTCGGGGGGTTCCCGAGGCACTTAGGTGTAAGACCTTGGAGGGTTTCCTTGGCATCCTAGGTCAAAGACCTTGAAGGTTCCCGAGGCATTGACTAAGACCATGTGGGGGTTCAATTGGCATCCAGAGTAAGACCCTGGAGGGTTTCCAGGGCTTCCTTATGTATTGCTTTACGTGACTTATGTGTTCTGTATAGCTGTTTAGCTAGCATGATTTGTTGTACGTGATTGAGTGTAGGTATGCTCTGGGGAACTCACTAAGCTTCATGCTTATAGTTTTGTTTATGGTTTCAAGTATCATCGATTTGGAAATGAAGAGCTCAGATTGATTGGAGTGCACACACCGTAGAATTCCACAATGAATGATTTAGGGACGAACTCTGATAAATGTTTTACTTAATGGTGATTTGAAATGTTTGGAATAAATGGTTTCGAGGTGTTAATTAACAATGTTTTGGAATGATTAAAATAAATGATATCCATTTTTGGGTTATACTAAAAATGAAAATTTTACCCCTGATTTTTGGTTCGTTACAAATTGGTATCAGAGCCATGGTTTGAGGGATTCGTACATACTTTCGGGTGAGTCTGAACTAAAACTGAGGATCTGTAAGGTTTTAAAAAAAATTCAAGAGAAAATGTTTTAAGTAAATAATTTTTAAGACAAGAAAAGGTGTGGTGCATGCATCCAACCGAGCTCAAGTAAGTTTCCCCAGGATACCCACATTTGTTATTTGTTATGATTTGATTTTGAATCTGTGAATTGCATGCTAGTTAAGGCTAGGGGAGATGCATGTATATGTTTTATGAGCTGGTAGACTTGCATGCTAGTGCTGAGTAGTTAGCAATAGATTGGCGTGATATGTGGTGCTTGTAGCTAGGAAGATATTGGATGCCAAGCTAAAATAAGAATGATAATTGGTATTTGTAACTGCAATGTGTATGTTTTGAAAATTGTATACGATTAGGATCTTATAGCTTTAGAATAGCTGATTTGACCTTATTTCCTATGGTCTTAGGGTAGAGTCTATTATTCAACAGTCTATTAGATCCTATTTTGTGTATAATTTGCATGCATAAGGAAACTGACAGTGAGGGTGGATGTGGACAACATGGGTCATGGTTTATGGGCTGAATGTTTTATGATAGTTCGTGGGTCGGGGATTCCCCTTGGGTAAGCCTAGGATGAGATTAGTAACATGAGTCACCTGATTGCGAATTGTATGCATAGGTAGAATGGTTTGTTTGGAATATGTGATAAGTTTTCCGTTGTCTGAATGTTGCTTGCTTTGTCCTTTATGGGACTTCTAGCAATGCAAGCTAGCTACTAAGTGAATATGCTAGGTCACATGTGGCATAGGTTGGATAATCTCAGAGTGATGAATTTAGCCCTATTACGTAGCTCTTGTTTGAGTCAAACCATTATAGGATTGAGTCTTTTATTTGAAGGATTATTTGATCTTTGCTACATGTGGCTATATTCATAAGGTAGCTAGTTGACATTACTGGGAATCATTCGGCAGCTGAGGATTGGGTAGGTTGGGATCCTAGGGGGAGCCTAGGAAGTGCTTCGGTGAATATTGCGATGTTGTTTAGAAGACATTTGGTACATCATGGGAGTAGGTGACTTAGAGGATTCGGGATGATTCCGGAGGAAAGTATGGAAAGGTGTGAAAGGTAGTATTGGGCCCGTACTACTGAAAGCACAGGATCCATACTCGAATCGGGAAGAGTCATGGAGAATCTAAGAAGCATGGGAAGGAGAATTCTTGGTTATGATTGGATTGTGAGGATAGCTTCTATGTAAAATACAGATGATCACGCAAGAGGAAGGACCATGGTTTGGTCCCGGTTCTGGTGGTGAGCCAGTTAGCGGAATTATTGCCAAGATTTCGAGTTTTCTTTGCATCTCTTGTATTAGGCGGCAAGGGTTGATTATGCGATTTATCCAGTGCAACGTTTGTGGAAACTTGATGGGTTTTGAGCAATCTAACACTTCCTAAGTGTGCATGAAACCCTAATAAACCTTGGATCTATGTTTGTCTAAATACATGCAAAATAATAATTTTCCAAGGTTCATAACCTATCTAACATGGCATGGGGTACTTTTAAACATAAAAGAGTTAGAAGAGATTACATACCTTTTTGATGAGTTTGATTCTTAAGGAGTTTGAGGGCTAAGCGCCAATAGTGTGAATGCCTCAAATGGAATCACAAATCACCACAAACTCTTGGAAAACTTTGAGAGAGTGTATACATACACTAATTTTGGCCACACACAACCACACACACTAGTGACTATTTCATGCAACATAAGCATGCTTATATAGTGTACATGATTAGGGTGAAACCCTAATAACCCATGACCTTTCCTTTTCCTAGAATCCATGGGTTAAAAGCTCCATGGATCATCCATGGACTTCCATACAAGCCTAGCCCATTAACAAATGGGTGTTAGCCCACACCATATAAAACCAATAGCCCACAATCTAATTAGTCTTCCTTTTAATCTCTAAATTAATTCATAATTAATTTAAGACTAAGACTAATTAAATAACATGACTTCATATTAATATATTATAACTTATAATATATTAATAATAATATGTGTATAACTCTCATAAAATTATCCATAAATAGTTTGGATGAAATGCAACCCAAATGGACCATACCGGGTCGGGTCAAGTATACACCAAATAAGTTATGGACTTAGACACCTTATCCAACAGACTCCTACTTGGATAAGTCTAATAACTGTATTTGCCTATTAATTCAGGAACCAAACGGCAATCGTAGCTCTCGAAAACTCTGTTGAACTATGAAGCGCCATTTTAAGATAAGTGATCATACAATCCTCTGTTCTCATGATATCAGCCAGACAAACACATGGAACTATGTGTTGCTTATTGTGTGGTAGTTGTTTCTCGATTTCCGATTTGTTTGACAAAGAACTCAACTGAACACATCAATTTAGTTCTAACCGGGCCCGGTACATGGGTCAACACAAAATCATCGAGGGGCCCAGATATCGCTTCTATTTCTAGAAGGAACAGATAAACTTCGACACGTATACTTGTTCTACTACTTGTTGAATTGTACACAAAGGCACGTTTTATAACATCAAGTTACTGATGCGTTTACGTGCAATCAATGCACAACTAACTCATAGGTAACAACTCATATCTCTAGGTTTGAATATTTATATGATATTACCATCTCACGGTCACTCGAGATAAATTCCATGAAGTGATACAAGTGAGCGTGGGTTTATTCCAATACTCATAACTTATGAGTACTCATGAACGTTGTAGCAACCATTGCCATGTCTAAACACCTTTAGCCATCTACAAACCCAATTCATGACAATCTTGATTCATACCTACTTCCGACGTATGACCGATTGTGGAGGTTTGAATAAATTAATTATTCTGGAAGTCAAAACACGCAAATCTAAAACAATTGTAAATAATTGACAATGATAGCAACTCCTTACTCATAAATAAATCACAATTTTATTCATCATCAAATGTCGATTACATTTTACAAGTTTCAGAGAATCTATCTAATTTGTAAATCTAATATCGTCCCTCAGCCCGATGCGCCTCGCATGCTGAAAATGCTTAGCCCTCGTCAGTCCCTTTGTAAGGGGATCCACAGGGTTCTCATCTGATGATATCCTCTTTGCCACGAGGAGTCCTACTTCTATCTTGTGTCTTATGAAGTGATATTTTCTGTCAATGTGTCGGGATCTCCCATGATCTCTCGGTTCTTTAGCTAAAGCAACCGCACTATTGTTGTCACAGAAAATTTCCATAGGCTCCTTAATAGCTGGCACAACTCCAAGGTCTCCGATGAAGTTCTTCAGCCATATCGCCTCCTTCGCTGCTTCACTTGCTGCTATATACTCTGATTCACAAGTCGAATCAGCCACCGTCTCCTGCTTGGAACTCTTCCAAGAGATTTCCCCTCCATTTAAGGTAAAGACCCAGCCCAACTGAGAGCGGAAATTATCCCTATCAGTCTAAAAACTAGCATCACTATACCCTAATACTCTCAAGTCATCACTCCCACCAAGGATAAGGATCCAATCCTTAGTCCTCCGCAGGTACTTGAGGATGTTCTTTACCGCAGTCCAATGAGCTTTACCTGGGTTCCCCTGATACCTGCTGACCATGCTCAAAGCAAAGGCCACATCAGGGCGGGTACAAGTCATAGCATACATGATCGAGCCAACAGCAGAAGCATACCGTAATTGGCTCATCTCAGCTATCTCTGCCTCTGTACTCGGACTCTGAGTCTTACTCAGCTTGGTGTTGCTTTGGATCGGTAAATCTTCTTTCTTGGAATTCTGCATGTTGAACCTTTTCAACACCTTATCCGAGTAGGTACTCTGACTAAGTCCAATTAGTCTTTTACTCCTTTCTCTTAATATCCTTATCCCTAGGATATAGGCAGCTTCCCCTAGGTCCTTCATAGCAAAGAACTTCCCAAGCCAGGACTTAACCTCCTGCAAGGTTGGGATGTCATTTCCTATAAGTAGTATATCATCTACATACAGTACCAAGAAGCTAACTATACTCTCACTAGCTCTGACATACACACAAGACTCATATTCACTTCTCGAGAAACCAAACTCTTTGACCTTCTCATCGAAACAAAGATTCCAGCTACGAGACGCTTGTTTTAATCCATAAATGGATTTCTCAAGCTTGCATACTCTATTAGGGTACTCTGCACTGACAAAACCCTCTGGCTGATTCATGTACACATCCTCAGCCAACTTTCCATTAAGGAAAGCGGTTTTGACATCCATTTGCCATATTTCATAATCATGAAATGCTGCAATGGCTAACATAACCCTAATAGACTTAATCTTTGCTACCGGCGAAAAGGTTTCATCATAATCAATACCTTGAGTTTGAGTAAAACCCTTCGCAACCAGTCGAGCCTTATAAGTATGCACTTTTCCTTCCATGTCTGTCTTCTTCTTGAAGATCCATTTGCACCCGACTGTTTTATGGCCTGGTACATTGTCAACCAAGTTCCAAACTTGATTGTCATACATGGAGTGTATCTCGCTGTCCATAGCCTCCTTCCATTTAGCAGACTCCGGGCCTGCCATGGCTTCCTTAACATTGCTAGGTTCATCCAAATTTACTAGTGTACTATCACTAATAAACGTATCACCTTCCGTAGTAATATGAAAACCATACTAAAACGAAGGTGTGTTCCTAACCTGTGTGGAACGCCTCGGAGGTACAGACTCGTCAGTTGGATCAACAGGAGTGTCCTCCTCAGGTTGATTGCTAGTGTCTGAGGTTCCTTCACCAATTGATTCTTGAATTTCTTCAAGATCAATCTGCCTCCCACTGTCTCCTTGGCTTATAAATTCTTTCTCGCAAAAGATCCCTCTTCGTGCTACAAAGACCACATTCTCACTGGGTCTGTAGAAGAGGTAACCGAAGGATTTCTGTGGGTAGCCTATGAAAATACACCTTTCACTTCGGGGTTCAAGCTTATCATGAGTTTCACGCCTCACGAAAGCTTCGCAACCCCAAATTTTGATGTGATCCAAATTGGGAACCTTCCCAGTCCACATCTCATGAGGTGTTTTGGTAACCTTCTTTGTAGGGACTAGATTGAGGATATGGGCGGCAGTCTCTAAGGCATACCCCCAAAAAGAGATTGGTAGCGAAACTCGACTCATCATGGAGTGAACCATGTCTAACAAGGTTCGATTACGCCTCTCATCTACACCATTTAGCTGTGGTGTCCTAGGAGGAGTCAATTGTGAGACAATCCCACACTCCTTAAGATAGTCAAGGAACTCGGTACTAAGATACTCACCACCTCGATCGGATTGAAGCATCTTAATGTTCCTGCCCAATTGATTTTCTACTTCCTATTTGAATTCCTTAAACCATTCAAAGGTTTCTGACTTATGTTTGATTAAGTAGACATATCCATATCTACTAAAATCATCGGGAAAATCTCAGAAAAACCCTATGTATTATAGGTCAATGTTTAAAAAAACCCTTATATTATTTTTTTGTACAATTTAACCATTATTTAGTCTAACCTTGATTGTTTTAATGTTTTGTGACTGGCCACTCTTAACCAACCGGTCATTTAATAAATGACGTGGGTTTTAATAGATCTGGACCTTAACGAAATGGACAATTCTTCTCTTCAAAACTTGCGTTCCTCTACTTCTTCTTTTGATTTCTTGTTGTGCAACTGAAATGGGTGATCAATCATATGGTTCTTCTTCTTCCTTCTCAACTTCTAGCTACAAAAACGTACTCTGTAAATGTGGTGAACAACCAAAGATCTGGACTTCAACGACCAAGAAGAACCCAGGCCGACATTTCATTCGGTGCCCTAATTCTCTGGTATACGAAATTCTTTAAGATTGATGTCGTTTCTCTAATGTTTACTCAAATACTTCATTTTTTCTAGGATTCTTCAAAAGATTGTAAATTTTTTGTATGGGTGGATGAGGATTTGGGTCTTCACAGGTATAAGAGTAAAGTTAATGAGTTGAATAGGGAGAATATGGATTTATTCAAAGAAAATATGATCCTTTCCAAAAAGAATATGGAACTGGAGAAGGAGAACATATGTCTGCAGAAGAAATTGATGAAGCTAGAGGTGATTGAAAAAAAAAGAGATTGATATGTTCATGGTTAAGGTGCTGTTTGGTATTGTTCTTGTTAGCATTTTCATTTACTTTATAATTACGTAGTATGGAAAGTTAGGTTAATTTAATATCGCTAATTATGTAATAGGGCGGTTAGGTGTGTTAAAGTATTGCAAGCTTGTTTAAGCAATGTACCTTGAATCAATGTTTAACCAATGTATTTTGAAACCATGTAATTTAAATCCCCTGCATATTCTAACTATCTTTCTGGTGTGGTTATTTTGTTTATGTTTGTATGTAATTATCTTTTTTATGTAATTATCCTTGGAATTAATAAAAAATACATTTTTGCTAATGGGTAATGTTTAATTGCCAAATATAATGTGAAAAAACTATGTGTACAGACAATAGTGGGAGATTTCTTTTAAGTAATAACAAGTTGTCAATATTTAGTAAATTCATATCATAAACTTTTAACCAAATAGTGTAGCTAATGAGTACTTAATTTTTTAACAAACGTAGTTCCATTTTTGCATTATTTAATCTTTTTCAAGGCGTTTAGATGCAAAAAAAAAAAAAAAAAAAAAAAAAAAAAAAAAAAAGAAAACATGTTATTTGGAGCAGGGGTAAAAACGGAAAACAGAAAAAATATTAGGAAAAGGAAATGGAAAACAGAAACAAGGAAACAGAAAAGGAAAACAAACACAAGAAAACATACTGGAAACGATTACACGTTTTTAGAATGTTTTGAACTCACATGTGCTTAGTGAAATCCCCATTTTTACCCTCCATTTCAAGGCTGTCACGGGAAAGGAAAACAAAAACAAAAAATTACTATAATACCCCTAATGTGGAAATGATTACTGGTTCACAGGAAAGGAAAAAAAAAAACAGGAAAGGAAAAACAGAAAACATGAGATGACCATTTTGCTCTTGGTTTAGGTCTTTAGCTACTAGACATAAAATACAATCGTTATGGTAGATTACAACCTTTTCTAAACATAATAAAATGGAACAAAACAACTTATCTTGCAGGAAAGAAAAAGATAAAACTGGAGATGACTGTTTTGCCCTTGGTTTGGGTCTTTAGCATAATATAACATGTTAAAAGAACAAAATGCAAAACAAATAATATGGAACAAAATGCAAAACAGTTAACATAACTTGTTAAAGGGACATAACTGAATTACATTTCAATAACAAAAGAATAGGAATACTAGATTCCAAGTATCAAAATTCATCACAAAATACTAGAGTTTTGTCATATTTTGGCTCCTAAATCTAGTATTCCAAATTAACAAAAGACTTGATTTGTGTCCCATTTCGGCTTCTAAATCTAGTATTCCACCTACATCCTCATCCAGATGGCTTTCTTGGATTGAACTTTTCACGGATAATAGGTACATTAAATGCTATCCCGCCAACCACATGAGATTGATCTTCCCAATTAGCTGCAAAAGTTATGAAAGTATTACATTTAATATAATTATAGAATACATACAAATGAAATTATTTCTTACCATTTTCAACATCAAATTGAGTTTCAGGCACTCCATCATCTTGAGTTATAGGAACTCCTTCATCAAATTGTGATTCAGGAAATTGCATCATATGTGAACTTTCCCCCCTTTCCATTTCAGCCCTAAATACGTCTTCCTCAAAATTATCAAACATGTTTATAACTTCATTTTCTGTTGGTGAATCAAAGATTTCATCTATAAGTGACCTTCCTCCTCTACCACCACTTCTACCTACAGATGATCCTCTTCCACCTCTTTCCCTAGTTGGTCTTCTTCCTCCTCTCCCACCACTTGTAGTTGGTTGTTTTGAAGGTGCTTCATCAGAATGTGGTTTTTTAGGCCTACCAGGAGGCTTCTTTTCCTTAGGAGGGGGCACAACTTTTTCATTCTTGCATGTCCTAGCATTGTGCCCTTCCTGTAAACAGTTGTGACACTTCTTTATTTTTCCTTTACCCGAAACAGTTGAATACTTTGTCTTTTTTTCAGTTTGGTCTCTTTTTCTTTTAACAGAAGGCCTTCCTGGCATCCTGTGTTCTTTTGGGGGCAATAGCTTATCATATGGAGTTTTAACCCATAAATTACTTCCATTTAAAGGAACAATGGAAGTGCTATAAGCCAAGTGATACTTTTCCTTCTTGAACCAATCACTTACATAGTCAAGGAGATTTTGGTGGGTATGGTTTATAGCCGCGCATGCATGTACACATGGAAGTCCAGACAAAACCCATAGCCTGCATGTGCATGTCCAACTTGCCAAGTCTACCATATATCCTTCATAACCATTTCTAACCTCCAATAGAGGCCCACTTGGGATAACCATCCAATTCCTATCGAATATAAAAAGTTAGTATAATATTTTTACATTTTATTACGGAACAATCCAGTTTGTAAAGGGGAAACAATCCATACCTCATGTTTTTGTGCCATTTTTTCATCTTTATAAGTATCTTTGGAGCAACAACAGTTTTCCATGAATTTGTACTCCTTTTCATTGCATCAAACCTCTCCATCACATGAAGTCTAATCTCTTCTAACATGATTATCAACGGTTTCCCCCTAGCACCAACGATTGAAGAGTTAAATGACTCAGATACTCCATTTTCTACAGCCTCGCATGCCCTATCTGTTGCAAAATAGGCCCTACACCATGTTTTAGGATTTCTTTTCATGAGATCATCATATGCATCATTGTTCAACTCTTTCATCTTTTCCATATTGTTTTTGAACTGTTGATCTGTTGTGGACATTGTAGCTTCCCAAAACAAGGTTTTATAAATCTCTCCACTGAAACGTTTATAGAAATTGGCACAAATATGACGGGCACATTGCCGGTGCTCAGCATGTGGCATCACCTCCTTCACGGCTTCAAGAAGACCCTGTATTTATATACAATATAAGTAGGGGGTGTTTTGATATAATAGGGGCTCTTTTGCCATAAGTAGGGGCTGTTTTAACTCCATAGGGGTTGTATTAATATAGGGTTTGTTTTGTCATTTATAATATGTCAAAATTTGCTAAAAAGTGTCCAAAAATGTCCATAGGGGCTGTTATAACATAAGGGTTGTTTTTTCATTTATAATATGTTAAAATTTGCTAAAAAGTGTCCAAAATGTCTATAGGGCTGGTATAACATAAGGGCTATTTTGTCATTTATAATATGTCAAAATTTGCTAAAAAGTGTCCAAAAATATCCATAGGGGCTGTTATAACATAGGGGCTGTTTTGTTATTTATAATATGTCAAAATTTGCTAAAAAGTGTCCAAAAATGTCCAGAGGGGCTGTTTTAACATAGGGGCTGTTTTGTCATTTATAATATGTCAAAATTTGCTAAAAAGTGTCCAAAAATGTCTATATGGGCTGTTATAACATAAGGGTTGTTTTGTCATTTATAATATGTCAAAATTTGCTAAAAAGTGTCCAAAAATGTCTATAGGGGCTGCTTTAACATAGGGGTTGTTTTGTCATTTATAATATGTCAAAATTTGCTAAAAAGTACAAAATTACCTTATGTTGATCTGATATTAAAGTAACCCTGTTTCCTTCAACTGTTTCAATATCCGACTGTAGTAACTCAATGAACCACTTCCAATTATCATTATTTTCTACATTCACAACCACCCATGCAATGGGGTAAATTTGGTTGTTTCCGTCTCGACCAATGGCAGCTATCAACTCCCCTTTAACTTTCCCTTTCAAGAAACATCCATCTAAATCAATCACCTTACGACAACCTTTCAACCATCCTTCTTTTAAAGCCTTCAAACAAATGTAGATTATTTTGAAATATTTTGCATCCGGATTGACATCGACTCCAATTTCAACAGTGCTTCATGGGTTTGATCTCAAAACTTCATTACCATAATCCCATATCCTAGCATAGTGATCAGTCAACTTGCCATCAATTAGTGTAAATGATAATGCCCTTGCCCTTTCACACTGACCTCTACTAAGCTTTAAAGAATAATTCTGTAAAAAATCAGCTTTCATTTCTTTGACTTTCGTTTTGGGGTTGCGAATTAGTTCATTAAGATAAAGGTTAGCAATCCAACCCGGAGTTATCAATGAACCGAGGCTGTATTTTCGTGCACAAACATGTTTCTTTTCCAAAGATTTCACTTGCCAAGTTAGTTCATTCCCCATCCAAGATGCCCAACATCTAAATGGACACTTATTCTCGTCACTTTTTTTCCCGCATCGTACTAATATCCTAGAACGATCACACTTGGCAAACCTCAATTGGTATCCATTAGCCACCGCATAATTTGTTAGACAAAGCTTGAACTGTTCTGGGCTTTCGTATTTTTCCCCCAAGTGTGGTTCCATTTTATTCCAAGGTATCCTAGGGTTGTGGACAAGATATTGGTCCCAAATATCTGACCTATATTATCTCCTTTGTCAGTTTCTTCATTTGAAAAGGTCCATTCAGCATCATCATATCATATGTCAGGCCATTCCACTTCTCCCTGTACCAAATCATTCAAAAAAGGATCCCATATTGTCTTGTCCATTGTAGAAGCAACATATTCTTCTCCATCAGACTCATCATCTGTTACATTCAAATCCTCCATATAAACTTCAACTTCCACATTTGAAGTTAAAGTCATAGCTGTTGGAAATCAGCCTCTTAAGACTCAGAAACACACACCTGAACACCTATCAAAACAACAATTTGTATTAACACCAATATATTACTTTCAAATGGGAAACTTCTTCTGTTATTTCTTCTCATCTAAAACCTACAATTACATCGAATATAAACGTAAGAGGTTAGAAAGATGTAGCCCTATGTATGTTTGGGTTTGTTCACAGGGATGTTCCAACAATAGCTATTGGTTAAGATTCCTTAAAGAATCAATGCAGACAAAAACAAAGTAAATAAAACATGCTATCTATGGAGTTAAAGTCACAGTGAACGAGAATTTTAAGTCACACTGAGTCAATGCAGACAAAAAAAAGTATGATTCCTTAAAGAATCAATGCAGACATTTGAAGTTAAAGTCAAAGTAAATGAGAATTTCAAGCCGATTACCTTTTTTTTCTTGTGATTAACCACAAATTTTACGGATGATTCCACGAAGCTTTCCCTCGACAAGCCTTTTTTTTACAGAATGATTGATTGGAGGTGAAAAACGCGGTTGATGTATTGGAGTCGTATGCCACGTACACTAAAAAGAACGAGAAACCTAGGTTTACCGACTAAAATAGATATATTACACGGTTTGGGAAATAATAGTGGTTAAATCGAACAAAGAAATAATATAATGGTTTTTTTAAGCATTGACCTATAATATATAGGGTTTTTCTGGGATTTTCCCAAAATCATCAATAAAAGTCACATAATACCGATTAGCATCCCTTGTGGCGGTTTTAAATGGTCCACATACATCAGTATGTATTAGGTCCAACAAACCCTCACCCCTTTCACAAGTTCCAGTGAAGGGTGATTTTGTCATCTTTCCAAGTAGACAAGATTCACAACTATCATCCGATTTAAGGTCGAATGATTCCAAAACTCCACTCTTTTGGAGTTGGTCTACGCGTTTCTTGTTTACATGTCCAAGACGACAATGCCACAATGATGCCTTATCTAGGCTAGTAGAAGAATCAATATACAACACATTATTTCCTAAGTTGTCTACAATCGACACAGTTTCATACACACCATCACAAGGTAATGCTTAAAAATAAAACACATTTTTAAAGAAAGCATTAATACCACCACATTCATTATTAAACGAAAAGGTAAAACCTTGTTTGTACAAAGCATGAAAGGAAATAATATTCCTCGCCATTTCAGACGAGTACACACATTTATTCAAATCTAATTTTAACCCATTATTCAGCAACAAAGTATAAACTCCAATCTTGGAAACAGGTGAAGCCTTCCTATTCCCCATGATCAAGTTTATCTTCCCGTACTCCACATCCTCACTTCTTCTTAGGCCCTGCAAATCAGAACATATGTGAATACCACATCCTGTATCAAGCACCCAAGAGTTAGAATATGGTGAGTTATTAGACAATTTGTGTAAATACCTGCGTGGGTGGGTTTCACTTTCCCATCATTCAGATCCTGCAAGTATTTTGAGCAGTTTCGCTTCAAGTGCCCCTTGTCCTGGCAATAGTAGCAATCAGCATCCTTGGGAATGGCAGAAGGAGTGGCAGAACCTCTCTTGGTCCTTGATGAGTATCCTTCAAGAGACTTTCCCTTGGTACCCTTCGAAGGGTTCTTCCTCTTTTTCCCTTTGCCTTGCCCGATAGCCAAAACAGGGGTAGATGTTGGAGTAGGAGTAGTAGAGGTAACAACCGACTTACCCTTAAGACCGGTTTCAGCGGTCTTCAAGAGTCCTTGAAGCTTGCTAAGGGTAACTTCCTCCTTGTTCATATGATATGTCATACGGAAATGGTCATAACAAGAAGGTAAGGAGTGCAAAATTATGTCAATTGCCAACTCTTCAGGGAAGTTTACATTCAGCTTCAGTAACCGGTCCACATACCTTTGCATCTTTTGCATGTGGCCCGTGATGGATTCACCATCCTTCATGCGGGTTGTTATCATGGAGGAGATTATTTCATACCGCTCTTGACGAGCACTCTGATGATACCTTTCCATCAGGTCTTGGTGCATCTCAAAAGGGTAGAAGTCCTCATAGGACTTTTGGAGCTCGGTTGTTATCGTGGCCATCATGATACATGCCACCTTAGTAGCATCTCTCTCATGTGTCCTAAATTCAGCGATCTCCTCAGGAGTAGCAGTAGACTCATCAAGCTCTTTTAACTCCTTATCGAGGACATATTCCTTGTCCTCATAATGAGTTACCATCCTGATGTTCCTTATCCAGTCCATGAAGTTGGAACCATCAAAGATGACTCTCCCACAAAGATTCATGAGAGAGAAAGAACCAGTTGGGTTAGAGCCCGAAGCATTAGTGTTGGAAGACATATGAAAGAAAAAAGTAACTTTAGATTAGATATATAGAGTCCTTAATAAGACACCCAAATGTAATATTAAGGCTAGGATCCAATCACAATATATTATACTTAGAAGAGGGATGCCGTAATCTAAGTAATAATATATTTGAAAGGTAGGTAAATGACGATTCACCAATTTCCACCACGAAAATGAAATGATTTATTAGGTTTTAATTGGATTTGAAATTCCAAGATTCTTTTGAGATTCATTGAACTTTTCAATGGCATGTTTTAATCTCGATTGTGTCCTTCAAGTTTTGTGACTAGGATGCCGAGGATCACAAAACAAGGTGTGAATAACCATGCCAATTCACTTGGTACCCTTAATATTATCACCTAATCAATGTGCCGGTTAACCACACACGCTCCATTGATCTATGACAAATATTAAGTCACCCTTCGTGATCCTTACTAGTCCAAGTTAGTGTGCCGGTTAACCACACACGCTCCACCAACGACTTGGTAAGGTACAAAGTGTGAATTCCATGGATTAGCACCATGTTCACATTTTTCCTAAAGTAACTAAGATTGGGAATTAAATAAAAGGTTTAGTTACTTTATAATATTCATCATACTTAATGAGAATTTATAAGTCTTTGTCTTACCCGTTCGGCTAACGACCCTCCACCAGTCAAGCAAGTGGTGGGTGAGAGTATACACCCATTAAGTCGCCATTTTATAGGCAACAACCTTATACCCACCTTATAGACCGGCTTCGTGAATGAGGCCTACTAACGGTAAAACGACTTGTTCTTATACATACATATATATATATATATATATATATATATATATATATATATATATATATAATTAACCATTAATGTTATAAATAGTATAATTGTTGAATTTTAACTTTTAAAATTCTAAGTGTTGGAATTAAAGTTTATTAAAGTGTGTGAAACTTTTCCAAATTCCAAAACTTGAGGACAAGTTTTGTAACTCTTCAAAACTTTTCATTTCATAACTTATGAATTAAAGGTTCATAAAATGAAGACTCTTCATTTTATGTAACTTATGTGTTTTTAATGTGTGTTAAAGAAAAGTGACCTTTGGATATCCATAACTTGATGACAAATTATGGACTCCATTAAAACACATAAATGATCAAGAATTAATTTTTAAATAATTTAGCAAATAATTCCTATCATCTTCTAAATTCATAAGAACATGAACATGATTATCAAAGTTTCAAAAAAAATTATATGAACACATACAAAGCATGAAATTTTGATATAAGCTATTGTAAATGGATTAGAACAACCATTACACCTACTAAAATAAGTTTTAAAACATCAAAACAGTTTGGGGTAAAGTTTCTAGTCTATTTCCAGCAGCAAAAGTCGAAAATCTGCATTCTGAACCTTCTACTCGCTGAGTGTACGAACCTACTCGGCGAGTAGGTTGAATTTTGCCTTGGACTCGTCGAGTCCCCCCATGGACTCGGCGATTCCATCATACAGACAACAAAGATTATGACTTTTTTCACTATTTTGCATCAAGTATCAAACAAGCAAGCCTAGGCTCTGATACCACTGATGGGTTTTGAGCAATCTAACACTTCCTAAGTGTGCATGCAACCCTAATAAACCTTGGATCTATGTTTTTCTAAATACATGCAAAATAATAATTTTCCAAGGTTCATAACCTATCTAACATGGCATGGGGTACTTTTAAACATAAAAGAGTTAGAAGAGATTACATACCTTTTTGATGAGTTTGATTCTTAAGGAGTTTGAGGGCCAAGCACCAATAGTGTGAATGCCTCAAATGGAATCACAAATCACCACAAACTCTTGGAAAACTTTGAGAGAGTGTATACATACACTAATTTCGGCCACACACAACCACACACACTAGTGGCTATTTCATGCAACATAAGCATGCTTATATAGTGTACATGATTAGGGTGAAACCCTAATAACCCATGACCTTTCCTTTTCCCAGGATCCATGGGTTAAAAGCTCCATGGATCATCCATGGACTTCCATACAAGCCTAGCCCATTAACAAATGGGTGTTAGCCCACACCATATAAAACCAATAGCCCACAATCTAATTAGTCTTCCTTTTAATCTCTAAATTAATTCATAATTAATTTAAGACTAAGACTAATTAAATAACATGACTTCATATTAATATATTATAACTTATAATATATTAATAATAATATGTGTATAACTCTCATAAAATTATCCATAAATAGTTTGGATGAAATGCAACCCAAATGGACCATGCCGGGTCGGGTCAAGTATATACCAAATAAGTTATGGACTTAGACACCTTATCCAACAAAATTGTGCAATGAAGTTTCATTCCAATGGTTTGGATTGTCATTGGGATCGAAATAAGGTGTACATTACGCTCTCAGGGTGGTCGAGTTATCGTAGGGGGAGGTGGTCAGTATTCCTTCAGATGATCACAGATATGCCATCTTCAACCATTCCCGGTGGATACCGGGTATTTGTATCGCTTGGGAATTGTGATAAGCTGGATCTCGGGTTGGTCTTCTACTATTGTATGGGTTAGCAAGGGTTGTCAGATATCAATCAGCATGTAGAAGAATCTTTGAGAGATCTTCATACAGATGTATCTTGCGAAGCAGATTCCGCGTGTACAATGATTGCTCCTAGTCGTTGTCGGAATCTGTTCAGTAATGTAGGTTGCTATGGGTGTAGCAGGTTTGGTCATGCCTTCAGGCATTGCCCATAGGGAGCAAGACCATTATATTTTTGTTGTGATGAGGTGGACGACAAGGAGGTCGACTGTCTAACGATCAAAGAGGAGCAGTGAGTGCACCTGCTCCAATCATATTTAGGGTTGATTCAATGGCTTGAACGAGGGAGTTATGACTAGTTTTCAGTAGCCTTAGTATTTGTATTTGGAAGAGCCATTGGGATTGCCGAGGGAAGAGAACGTTGTTGTGGAGGTTTTGGTTAGACTACCCGTTCATTAGAATCTGAGATCTGAGCATAATATCACTTTTAAGCGTTTGAAGTCATTGATGTTGTTAGGATACGAGACGTGTTAGCTAGTTTTCAGTAGTTATGTTGTTTCGGACAGGGTTTCTTATGGGGCACTAGTTTGGTAAGCATCGGTCGTCAGCAAATTGATTATTGGAAGTTAAGAAGGATTGAGAATCCTTCAATTTTCATGAACCAAGGGGACTTAGTCGATTCTAAGTGGGGGGTAATCATGCAGGTGTGCAGGACAGGGGCAGGTATGAAACCGGGATGGGTTTCTCATCCTCATCGAGGAAAAGTGGCGGCCGAAGTGGCTATTTGGTTTAAGGGTTGTGTGAATTTAAAGTTCGGTAAAAGTTCCCAGCATATGAATCGTGTCTCATTGGTGCTTGATAGCAAAGTTTGGGGAATCAAGTTGGGGTTCCGGTTACGGATTGAGTCCAATTGGGGTGTCCAGTCAAGCGCGTGCTTGACTCTGTATGCAATTCGAATTGGTAGGTTGAAGGAGACTGGGTGTGATATAAGACTACAACTATTCTGGTAGTATTCACCTTTTGTGTTCGATGCGACAGGTTGTCCCCCTATCATGATTGGATGAATCAAATGGATGGAAGGAACCATGAGTGGTTGTATAAGTAGGGAAGTTATTGTCAGACAATGTATCCTTCGGGGATCACATGGGACAGTTGTATGTGTGTTTCTGGCTTAGTGATCGGGTAAGTGTTTGGTGGTTCGGACAGTTGGCAGACGATATGGGACTTGGGTGGTCCCAGTTGTTCTTCAGGAAAGTAGTTATGTGGCAGCAAGAGAACTTGGATCAACTTCAGTGATTTGGGGTCCGTATATGGAATTGCTCATTATTCGGTATCCGCAGTTGACTAGTGATTTTTCCATTTAGGAAACCTCAAGGTATTACGAGTGGGAAGTATTCTATCTAGGCTGGTTTCTTGTGAAATCAGTTCGATGTGGGCAGTCTGTCAGGGAGAATGACCATCTCGAACTTCATAGTTTGGACGAAGTAGTTGTGATCAGGTTGCAAGGAATTCGTTCATCTTTGGGTTCTAGAACCCTATGAGGGTTGGTTTTAGTTGCCTTGGGAAGGTTGTGGTATTCTCGGGTTTGTGGTTGTGTTGCTCAGGCTGTGTGGTATAATGAGGATAGTAATGCATGATTTTGAGGACAAAATCTAATTTATGTGGGGGAGAGTTGTAACGCTCTGTTCCAAATTGACTTCTAGTTTGAGGTTGTGGGCCGAAGGTTGGTCATCATAAGTAGTATGGCTCTATAGAAGGTAAAACCTAGGCCCATTTGGGTACGAGTGACGTATTAGAAGTGATCCGGGTGTTCGGCTTGTGTTTTCGAGCTTAGGGGTATTTCGGTATAGTGTTAGTTCAGGCTTTAGTGGAAAATGGATATTTATTCGGAAGTTCTAAAGGAAGATTTGAGTTGATATATGTGTAGAGCTTCTTGTCACCTTTACGTGGATATAAGGATCGTCAAAATCGGGTTTGTAACGAAGAAGTTATGGCCTTCAGAAGTTTCAAGGTTTTCAAGCTTAGGCGAGTACGCGGGGCGTACAAAAAGTGTACGCGGGGCATACTAGTAAAGAGGGTAGTACGTTGGGCATACCTTGGAGTACATCGGGCGTACTAACCATGATGGTCGCGAAGGTTCCCAATAGTACGTTGGGCGTACTCCAGTCAGATCAGAACCCTATTTTTGGGTCTTGAAACCTATTTAAGCTCCTTATTTCTTAACCTAACCCTAATATCTTCAGCCTCCATCCCTCTAAACCCTAGAATTCGACCCTTAGCCTCCATTTGACTGATTCTTGAGTTTTTTGGTGATTTAGTGTGTTTTTTGTGCTTCTTGTGGAAGGAGTTCCTTGAGGAAGCATTTCTTGGCTTGAAGCTTGTAGATCGAAGCTCTAATCATATTGATCTAAATCCAGAAAGCATAAAGTTTAGATCTTGGTGGCTTTCTCATGTGGATCTAGTTGGTTTATGACTTGTTATGTTTGGACCTTGAAGATAAGGAACTTGGTGATCAAGCTATGGTTGGAGTCAAGCTTCTAGATCCAGAACCTTCA
The DNA here is from genome assembly GCF_052625555.1 of Lactuca saligna. NCBI lineage: Eukaryota > Viridiplantae > Streptophyta > Magnoliopsida > Asterales > Asteraceae > Lactuca > Lactuca saligna. The sequence continues at coordinate 244,456,398 of NC_136424.1, read as the reverse complement.
TCAACTTTGCAAGCTTTTGGAGGTATAAAGTCTCAACCTTGTCAACTCTTTCATGTAGATCTACCATTGTGATTTTTAGTTCAATTTGGTCTCAAAGATGGAACTTTATGGTTGAAATCTTATTCTTAGGCTTTGAGTTGCCACTCTCATTGCTAAATGGGTCCCTAAGACAGAAAGTTTCCATCTTGGAAGTCTTAATGCCCGCATGCATGATTTAAGACCATTTCCTTAGAAGTAGATTATCATCTTTGGAATTTGAGCTTATGAGGGCCATGCAAGGCGATCAAGTAAGCAACTTTATGGTTTAAGGCGTTTAAAAGAACTTGGATCTGTGTTTGTAGCTTTTGGAGTAGAGTATTAAGCATTTAATGGGAAAATTGCTTAACAGGGGATTATGCTACGCGTACGTGCATGTACGCCCAGAGTAAGCATCATTTGGCATGTGAGTTTAGTGTACATAGGAGTACGCCCATCGTACTCATCAGTTATGGGCGTATTGTGTTTTGGGCCTCGGTTTGGGCCATGTAGTGGGCTTTGGGCCTTTGGGCCTTAGTGGACCATCAGAAGCCAGATGTATTGGTCCAAGGATATGTTTGGGCTTAAAGTAAGTCCCATTAGAGGGATTGGGCCCAATTGAGCAAATTGGGCCATTATTGGGCCACTAGTGTAACGCCCGTAGATCCGGGCAAGTCAATTTAGAGGCAATATGGGTCGAAAACGACTTTTCGGAAAAAGATTATTTAGAATAAATAATTTTAACCTAGTTATAGTATATGTCACAAGGTTTCCGTACATATAAAGAACGCCAAAATCTGAGTTATAACGAAGAAGTTATGGCCCGTCGAAGTTTTACGGCAAAACCGGCACGACACCGGGAAGCGTAAAAAGTGCATTTATGATAGAGGACTTTTTAGCCTTAGTTATCTAAACCAAAGTCGTAGAGTATGTTAAAATGAGAAAATCCGTAAAAAGAACGCCCAAATCTGACTTCGTATGAGGAAGTTATGATTTTTCAAAGTTTCAGCTTAGTAGTGTACAGCCCGAAACTGGAATTTCAGTTCGAGCGGTTTTTGGCTTACGCGACCTAAATGAGAGTTAAAGATCTCAATAATAGGAACTCAACAGTAAAAAGATGGACGAAAACGGAGTTCGTATGAAAGAGTTAAGAATTCTTCGCGATCATTTAACAATCTAAACGCCTCCTACTATTAAATTTATGATCGGTCGAGAATTAGCCGACGGAGCCAAAATGAAAGTTGTAGATATTATTTTTACCTACGCATGGATATAAAGAACGTCGAAAACGGAGATAGTATGAGATAGATATAGACGAAGCTTAGTCGCTACTTTTCGAGCGCGGCGAATTCGATACAGTTTTGTAAATCCGAAATAGAATGAGAATTAGCCAACGAGGTCTAAATGAGAGTTGAAGATATCATTAATAGGAACTCAACGGTAAAAAGACAGACAAAAATGGATCTTGTATGCGAAAGTTATGGACGAAGCTTAGTCCCTACTTTTCGAGCGCGGCGAATTCGATACAGTTTTGTAAATCCGAGATAGAATGAGAATTAGCTAACGAGGTCTAAACGAAAGTTGAAGATCTCATTAATAGGATCTCAACGGTAAAAAGACAGACAAAAACAGAGCTCGTATGCAAAAGTTACGGACGAAGCTTAGAGGCTACTTTACTATAAAACTCCTATAAATACAAGGGTGAACTCATATTTTCTTCACACCATAAGCCTCTCTTTCTCTCTCTAACTTCTCTCTAGCCTCCCTAAACCCCTCCCAAGTCTACGGAACCTCCCTATCACGAGAAGAAAGCCCCGGAGCGCCCGACGGCTCCGAGAAGAAAAGCTTTCGGCTCGGAAACGCTGCTCCAACGAAGCCCGGTTTTTAATAAAAACCCATTGTAAGTGAGTTATGCCTATACTATATTTAATATAGCTTTTATTTAATTATGGTAACATTATTAGGACCTTAAAATAATTATTTGGGCTATTATTATGAGTTATATTGAGTGTTATTTAACGCTTATATAATAGTAATAATAGCTAGACTATTAATTAGTCGTGGTTAACGTTAAAAACTAAACCCTAGTGGTATTGATACTAGGTTTTGTCGAGGAAAATTGTTTTGAGATAACGAAGTGCTGTCTGAGTTCGGAATCACCACCTAATCAGGTGACTGCATGGTCCCTTTCATCTTACACATAGATATGAAGTATTTATTATATAATTTACGTGTTGTGAGTGCATAGTCCCTTTCATCTTACACATAGATATGAAGTATTTAATATAAACTACGTGCTATGTGTGCATATTATCTGAATACTTGTTGTTTATGTTCGATGAACGTTTTATACATGTTTTAAAGGATTTAAACTGTATACGTATTTTATATGTACAAATATGTGTGGTATGATGATGGGTAGATAGATGATGAGAGATAGAAGATGACGTGAGTATACATTGGCAGCTATAGACTTAGTGCCTATGGGACAAACACCGGTAGCTATGGACTTAGTACATGTCAGACGTTGGTAGCTATGGATTTAGTACCTGTTAGAAATTGGTAGCTATGGACTTAGTACCTATTAGTTAGACACTGGTAGCTATGGATTTAGTACCTGTAGGAATTGGTAGCTATGGACTTAGTACCTGTTGAACGCTGGTAGCTATGGATTTAGTACCTGATGAGTAGGATATAGCAGCTATGGAATTAGTGCTTTACGAACTAACATCGGCAGCTATGGATTTAGTGCCAGTCCTATAACCCTAGAAGTAAGGGACTTCGGAATAAATAAATGCAGGATAGACGACTCTTAGGTTAAATCCTTAAGAGTAAAGAAGATAACAGGGATGGGTAATGGGGTTAATTGTTTGATGATTACACATAACAATTATATTATTGTGGGTTGAAAACCCTATGTACTCACCAGGTTTCCCAACCTGACCCACTCAGTTTATGTATATCACAGGTGTTGATATGAAGTCACTTTACACTGAGAGATTTAAAGAGATGTAGATCATGTCACACCCCCGAACCAGACGGCGGAAACGTCCGGGGGCTGTTGTGACTCAATTGAATACCATAACATTGTATATATATGAAACGTAACAACATTCGTCACCATGCATTAATATAGTACAACCAGTAAAGTTTACATGAAGTACATTGTTTAAACATTACATTCCCAAAAATAAATTGTTCGTTTTGTACATAAATAAACTGTAAGCCATCACTGAATATGATTTCCTTTTATTCACTGGTTCCCTGAGAATACAAGTATTTTGAAAAACGTCAACATATGAAATGTTGGTGAGTTCATAAGTAGTGTTTGAAATCCAATGTTTTGTATTGTTTGAAAACCACCAGAAAATCCGATATTTTCTGAAAATAGTATAGTCAAAAAGGTGTGAAGATCCATAGGTATGCTTGTTTGTTTCTATACTTGTAAAAATTGTTCATTAAAATTGTATGCATTCCGAATCCGTACGTATTGAAAAACCCTAGGAAAACCCGATGTTTTCCTAATTCTTTGAATTACATGAATTTACATTGAAACCATTGCAACGCGTGAAGTTATCAATACCAGGCGACGTTGGATTATTTTTGAGCATGATTATTTGCTACAAACGCGCGTTACACAAACGACTAGTCTATAGCAATACTAACGATCCCGTAGGCGTCGTCCGTACTAATCACGTTATCCAACCGCCCTGACTACGTGTAGTCCCACATCCGAAGAGAAAGAGGACACGAAGGCCTCGATGACTCCATTAGCCGGTTGGGGATAAAAAGGTACGAGGGGTCCCAGACCCGCCTCGCATAAAAAGGTAGACTCTACTAGCAATACCAAAGGACCCTTGGGGACCAGTAGTATACAAGCCATTGAAAGTCCTTTTACGTTGTGTCGGATCGGTAAAACCCAACACTTCGTAAGATAGAGGTCTTCGGGCCTTAAGATCAGGTCATTGGGCTAGCTAGGCTCAACAAACAAGATTTTACACTTTTGGGGCCTAAAGATGGTGCGTAGACGTCTGTGCACACTCGCATGTATATTGAATTCCCAAACGTTATTAGTATGAATCGTAGTGTCGTAGTATCATAGTGTCGTCGTGTTAGTAGTTTCGGATTTTTATTGGTTCGAGACCGAACCAATTCGTTTAACAACAACTTTTGGTGTTCTAATGTATTGTATTTTATCGATAGTCGCGGTGCCATCATTTGGTCAAATTGCATGTATTGAATTAGCCTTCAAAGTTGTCTGTTTTCAGCCCCTCATTGTTTGTAAAATTTACTTTTTCAACCCTTTATTTAAATATTTTCCGGTTTGGTCCTTAAATCAATTTTCTTGACATTTTAACACCAAAAATTATTGAAATTAATATTTTTCAGCATATTTTTCATAGAAAACAGCTTAAGTCCCTGAAATTTAAGTTTTCTCGGTTATAACCCTTCTTTTTCGCAATTTTGACAATTTTGGCCCAAATTGTAAAATTTTGCAACTTTGGTCCTTTTTAAATTTAAAAAGCATTTTAAACCTTTGAAAAGGACTTGGAACACTTATAGTCCACTATTTTACAGAAAAACACAGTTTTGGCCCTCCAAAACAGAAAATTCGCATAATGGGCCTCATTGGGCCGAAAATGTCATTTTTAGCCCATTAAGCTTGAAATTTATGTTTTTAGTTCTCTAAATGAGTATATTTCCAGAAATGGTTTTATTGAAACTGTTTTGACACACCTTATCCATCAGAATTCGTGATATGTCAATTTGGGCCCTTAATTTTGTATTTTTCACATTTTAGGTCCAAAAATTGTGTTTTTAGCCCAAAGAAATTATTACTAAACCACTTAGCTATTTTTCTAGAAACACTTAGTATGTAGAAATATAGTAGAGGCTAAAATTATTTAACATAAGGTATATCTCGGTTTTGAGGGGTTTTATGGCTAAATCCAACATTATAACTCACAAAAGCACACATATAAGCATGGAAATCATACAAAGCATACAAAACACATATAGATCTACACTTTCACTTGTATTCCCCCCCCCCCCCCCCCCCAAAAAAAAAAAAAAACTCATAAAAACAGAAAATAGGGGGTATGAAGCTCACCTTGGGTGTTGATTCGGTTTTTGAAGAAAGAATGGAAGAAATGAAGTGATGTTTCACTCTAGCACCCTTTGATGATGAATTCGAGTTTATGGAGTTCTAAGACACAAGTTTATGATTTCATGAGAGTTAAGAGGAGATTTTTGAAGACAAGAAAGAGTCCAAAGCATGGATCCAAGCATTAACTTACCTAGATAATGATTTTGGTGATGGATTCTCCTTGTGAAGCTCTTGATTCACGAAAATTTTGAAGGAGGAGGGAGGAATGCTCTTCAAGACTTAGAGAGATTGGAATTGAATTTTTGTGATGTGTGTGTGTGTATCCTCGGCCGAGAGTGAGAGGGAGAGGAAGAAGAGATGACCTTTGAAGTGATATGCATGGAGATATGGGATAAGTTGCATGGATATCCAAAAGACAATAATGAAGTGGCAAAACAAAGTCAACTCTCTTCCTTTTCTTGGGTTTGGGCCTTGGGCCGAGATTTTTGGAAGGGAAAAGGAAAATTTTGGGCCCTTGCTTCTAAGCCCAATGTTAGAGTTAATTTGGGTATGTTTTAAGTCTAAAAGAATGTGGTAGGATTTTTATATTTTTATTGGGCTAGTTTAGGTTATTCATGTATCAAGGCTTTTAATTCATTTCATTCTAGGCCCAACATGGCCCAAAATGTTGAAATAAATTAGTGTGGGTCCAATTAGAGCCCAATTAGGGTTCTAAGCCCATGATAGTCTAATTGGAAGCTTATTGGTCCATTTGGATTCAATAAGGAAGTCCTAGTCCAAAATGGACTTAAACAAGGACTTCTAGGGTCTCCAATTGTTTGAAGACTATTTGTAGTACTTGTATGAGGCCTTTGATTGGAGTTTTTGATGTCATAATAGTAGGTGTCAATCATGTTCTTAAGTTTTGGATTCACATTAACTTGAGTGTATAGATTACATAACACAAAATTTCCAGTTGTGACATCATCCCCCTGTTAGAGGGAATTTCGTCCCGAAATTCTGTTTGAAAGCTAGATTTGAGAATGCTAGAATAGGTGAGGGTACTTTTGCTTCATTTGATCTTCGCGTTCCCAAGTGAATTCTGGCCCACGCTTTGCGTTCCATCGTACCTTCACGATCGGGATGCGACTCTGTTTAGTACGCTTCACCTCCCTGTCCATGATTTCGATTGGTTCTTCGACGAACAGGAGATTCTCATTGATTTCGATTTCGTCAAGAGGAATGACAAGGGTTTCGTCTGATAGGCACTTCTTTAGGTTAGAGACATTAAACACAGGGTGTACACCGTTTAGCTCCGCGGGTAGTTGTAGTCTGTAGGCTACCGGACCTATTCGGGCGACGATTTCGAAAGGTCCAATGTATCGTGGATTTAGTTTTCACCGCTTCCCAAAACGAATGACTCCTTTCCAGGGCGATACTTTTAACAGTACTCGATCACCGACCTGAAATTCTAAGGGCTTTCGCCGTCTATCGGCGTAGCTCTTTTGTCGGTCACGCGATGCTTGCAATCGAGCTCTGATCTGAACGATCTTTTCTGTGGTTTCGCAAATGATCTCCGGTCCTGTTAGTGCCCTATCCGACGTATGCGTTTTTGCTAGTTGGGTGTCACCTACTTCAACCCAACATAACGGTGATCTACATTTACGCCCGTACAGTGCTTCGAAAGGAGCCACCTTGATGCTCGAATGGTAACTATTGTTGTATGAGAACTCGATTAAGGGTAGGTGGGTATCCCAAGACTTTCCAAAGTCTATCACGCATGCGCGGAGCATATCTTCGAGCGTTTGGATGGTTCGCTCGCTTTGACCATCCGTTTGTGGATGATAAGCGGTGCTCATATCGAGGTTTGTTCCCATCGCCTTATGAAGTGATTGCCAAAATCGGGACGTGAACCTACTGTCCCTATCCGAGATGATAGATGTTGGTATTCCGTGGAGTCTCACGATCTCTCGAATGTATAAACGCGTCAATCTCTCCATCTTGTATGATTCTTTAATTGGCAAGAAATGGGCAGATTTCGTCAGTCGGTCGATTATTACCCATATGGTGTCTAATCCATCCGACGTTTTGGGTAGCTTGGTCACGAAATCCATAGAAATCCCCTCCCATTTCCACTCAGGGATTGCCGGTTGCTGTAACAATCCTGAGGGTTTTTGGTATTCCACCTTTACTTTGGCGCACGTAAGGCACTTACTGACGTAGGTCGCGATTTCCGCCTTCATGTTAGGCCACCAATAGTGTTGTTTAATATCCAAATACATCTTATCGGAACCGGGATGAATGGAGTATCGTGTCTTGTGGGCTTCCTTCATAACGGTCTCCCTAAATCCTCCGATTTTTGGGACCCAAATACGGTTCATGAAGTAGTATACCCCATTCTCTCTTGCTTCTAGGTTCCTTTCCATCACGCGCAATGCCTCGCTAATTCTATTTTCCGTTTTCATAGCCTCCGACTGGACTGATGCGATCTGAGTGGCCAGATGAGATTGAATGGTTATCGAGTGCGTTTTCGTATGGCGATTAGTGTACTCCTTCCGACTTAATGCATCAGCTACCACGTTGGCCTTACCTGGATGGTACTTGATCTCGCATTCATAGTCGTTTAGCAATTCCACCCATCTTCGTTGTCTCATGTTCAGCTCCTTCTGATTCAAGATGTGCTGGAGGCTCTTGTGGTCCGTGAAGATGGTGCACTTTGTACCGTACAGGTAGTGCCTCCAAATTTTTAGAGCAAAGACCACGGCTCCCAGTTCTAGGTCATGGGTCGTGTAATTTACTTCGTGCGTCTTTAGTTGGCGGGACGCATATGCTATCACTCTTCCACGTTGCATGAGAACGCAACCTAAGCCCTGATTCGACGCGTCACAGTAGACTACAAAATCTTCCGTTCCTTCAGGTAGAGATAGTACAGGAGCGCTACAGAGAGCTTGCTTCAAGGTTCGAAATGCAATCTCTTGTCAGTCTATCCACTTGAATGGCACGCCCTTTTGCATAAGCAAGGTAAGCGGCTTGGCGATCTTAGAGAAGTTTTGGATGAATCTCCTATAGTAGCCTGGTAGGCCTAAGAACTGACGAATTTCTGTGGGCGTAGTCGGAGTTGCCCATCCTTCCACAGCTTTGACCTTAGAGGGGTCCACATGAATTCCGTCTTGGCTAACCACGTGGCCTAGGAAATTCACACTCCGGAGCCAGAACTCGCACTTGGAGAGTTTGGCGTAAAGCTTTTCCGATCGCAGAGTGTCTAGAATTTGTCGGAGATGTTGGCCATGCTCCTCTTTGCTTCGAGAATAGACGAGGATGTCATCGATAAATACAATGACGAAGTTGTCAAGGAATGGTCGACAGATTCGATTCATTAGGTCCATAAATGCAGTAGGTGCATTTGTTAGACCGAAGGGCATTACGACGAATTCATAATGTCCGTAGCGGGTTCGGAAAGCGGTTTTAGGAATATCCTCTTCTCGGACTTTTAGTTGGTGGTATCCGGACCGTAGATCTATTTTAGAAAAATAACTCGCTCCTTGGAGCTGGTCGAATAGATCATCGATTCGTGGGAGTGGGTAGCGGTTTTTAACAGTGAGTTTATTTAACTCTCTGTAATCGATGCACATTCTGAAAGATCCGTCCTTCTTTTTGACAAAGAGCACCAGAGCTCCCCATAGCGAGTAGCTAGGTCGGATAAATCCCTTGTCCAGAAGCTCACTAAGTTGGCTGGACAATTCCTGCATTTCAGCAGGAGCCAACCGATATGGTGATTTAGCGAGAGGGGTCGCTCCTGGAACAAGGTCGATTCGGAACTCAACCTGTCTCTCTGTGGGTACTCCTGGAAGATCTTCAGGAAACACGTCCGGGAATTCACACGCTACCGGAATATCTTGGATGTTAGTTTCTTCTTTGGTCTTGTCCACTATGCGAGCCAAGAACGCCAAATTGTTCTTTCGCAGATGTTTTTGTGCTTTGATGCACGAGATAAGACGAAGATTCGTACTGGGTTTGTCTCCGTAAATTACTAGGGTTTCGTGATTCGGGAGACGAAGGCGAACGGCCTTCTCGTGGCACATAATCTCAGCATGGTGGGGGCTTAACCAATCCATGCCGATAATCACATCGAAACTCCTAATTGATACTGGCATTAGGTCTATTCGAAAAACGTGCTGGTTAAGGGTTAGGGTACATCCGATGTAGATCTCCCCAGTGGATTCAGTTTTCCCATTGGCCATTTCCACCGTATAGGTTTCATTTAGCTTCTGGGGTTGTTGCTTTAATAAATGTTTAAACTTCTCGCTCACGAAACTTCACTCCGCTCCAGTATCAAATAAGATGCATGCATAAGTGTGGTTTAGGACGAACGTACCGGTCACAACTGTGGGGTCCTGAACTGCATCACTCTGACCCATAGTCAGCATTCTTCCTGCTCCTCTGTTTCCTGAGTTGTTGTTAGGGCAATCTCGGCGGAAATGCCCCGTCCTTCCACACCCGAAGCAGGTGTGGCTAGGCCCTGCATTATTGCCGCCGGCATTGGTGTTGTTGTTATTGCGGTAGTTGTTGTTGTTGTTGTTCTGGTTGTTTCCCTGACTCTGGTTCTGAGGAGGGTATGTCCTGCAGAACCTTGAAGTGTGTCCCCTTCGGTTGCAATTGGTGCAATGGAGTTCCCTGCATTCGCCGTGATGGTGGAGGCCGCACTTATTGCATTTGGGAAGATTACCGGAATAAGGTCTGGAAGCATTTGAAGTGGCTGAGGTTGGAGCATGTGGTGCGGCTAAAACCGGTGTGGTAACAGCATTAACCGCCACTGTCTGCTGCTTCTTGGAGGTGTCGGGGCCCTGGCGCCCCTTCCTCTTATTGTTCTTCCCTCTCCTGCTCCGTACGCTCGACTCTAGTCCTCAACTGGCGCACCTGATCAGCAGTGTCCTGCGCAAGGTCGCCCGTATTCTGTAACCGTTTCACCATGACTGGAAGGGCTCGATCAGCCGGTCCTCCGTCTCTCAGGTCAAAGAACTCATGTGACATGCCAAACGGGGGTCGTTGTCCCTGATGTCTGCTCCATCTCCAAAGATCAATGCCCCAAGGAGGGGTAGGTCCAGTGGGACCCACACGATAAGCAGGCACCCTGATCGGGTAAGGGGGGTCGATGACCTCAGACCCTGAGTCCGAATCACCCCCTTCGCTATCATCGGGCTCCTCTTCGAAATGCTCTTCGTCTTCTTCGGGTTCGGCAGGCTCGCCCTCGACTTCTGCCTCCAGTTCCCCGTCTGATTCTTCTTCGGGGTCTTCCTCAGGTTCCTCTTCAGGCTCTTCCTCAGGCTCCTCCTCTTCTAGCCACCCGTTGTTTCCCTGATTAGGGAAATAGGGGTCTCTAGGGTGATGAAAACCAGCCATGCTGTCTGCGCTAGTACGTATATATGCTAACATTATTCCTAGGTGCTATGACTATTGTACAGACTAAGAAAACGTTCTCTTGTTGGTGATAAGGGTATAATTTTTGGTTCCCTAGCCATCCTGATCTCATTGAGATGTGTGTTAGTTTTACTTTGGAGAGAATGTAGTTGATCAGGTTACATTCACTCCTTGGTATCACTAAGAACAGTCCCGAATTAACCGAGATACCAGCATTATTGTGTTTGATTCGGCGTTAGGTCCTTATTCCTAATGCAAGCAAGCGTGTTTTATTTACTTGTTTTGTTCAGAGTTATGTTAGTCCCTCTTTTTGGTTTATAGTTGCATATCAATGTGTGTCTTGACATGCTAGTTCACTATAAACAAAGCTCTGATACCAACCTGTCACACCCCCGAACCAGACGGCGGAAACGTCCGGGGGCTGTTGTGACTCAATTGAATACCATAACATTTTATATATATGAAACGTAACAACATTCGTCACCATGCATTAATATAGTACAACCAGTAAAGTTTACATGAAGTACATTGTTTAAACATTACATTCCCAAAAATAAATTGTTCGTTTCGTACATAAATAAACTGCAAGCCATCACTGAATATGATTTCCTTTGATTCACTGGTTCCCTGATAATACAAGTATTTTGAAAAACGTCAACATATGAAATGTTGGTGAGTTCATAAGTAGTGTTTGAAATCCAATGTTTTGTATTGTTTGAAAACCACCAGAAAATCCGATATTTTCTGAAAATAGTATAGTCAAAAAGGTGTGAAGATCTATAGGTATGCTTGTTTGTTTCTATACTTGTAAAAATTGTTCACTAAAATTGTATGCATTCCGAATCTGTATGTATTGAAAAACCCTAGGAAAACCCGATGTTTTCCTAATTCTTTGAATTACATGAATTTACATTGAAACCATTGCAACGCGTGAAGTTATCAATACCAGGCGACGTTGGATTATTTTTGAGCATGATTATTTGCTACAAACGCGCGTTACACAAACGACTAGTATATAGCAATACTAACGATCCCGTAGGCGTCGTCCGTACTAATCATGTTATCCAACCGCCCTGACTACGTGTAGTCCCACATCCGAAGAGAAAGAGGACACGAAGGCCTCGATGACTCCATTAGCCGGTTGGGGATAAACAGGTACGAGGGGTCCCAGACCCGCCTCGCATAAAAAGGTAGACTCTACTAGCAATACCAAAGGACCCTTGGGGACCAGTAGTATACAGGCCATTGAAAGTCCTTTTACATTGTGTCGGATCGGTAAAACCCAACACTTTGTAAGATAGAGGTCTTCGGGCCTTAAGATCAGGTCATTGGGCTAACTAGGCTCAACAAACAAGATTTTACACTTTTGGGGCCTAAAGATGGTGCGTAGACGTCTGTGCACACTCGCATGTATATTGAATTCCCAAACGTTATTAGTATGAATCGTAGTGTCGTAGTATCATAGTGTCGTCGTGTTAGTAGTTTCGGATTTTTATTGGTTCGAGACCGAACCAATTCGTTTAACGACTTTTGGTGTTGTAATGTATTGTATTTCATCGATAGTCGCGGTGCCATCATTTAGTCAAATTGCATGTATTGAATTAGCCTTGAAAGTTGTCTGTTTTCAGCCCCTCGTTGTTTGTAAAATTTACTTTTTCAACCCTTTATTTAAATACTTTCCGGTTTGGTCCTTAAATCAATTTTCTTGACATTTTAACACCAAAAATTATTGAAATTAATATTTTTCAGCATATTTTTCATAGAAAACAGCTTAAGTCCCTGAAATTTAAGTTTTCTCGGTTATAACCCTTCTTTTTCGCAATTTTGACAATTTTGGCCCAAATTGTAAAATTTTGCAACTTTGGTCCTTTTTAAATTTAAAAAGCATTTTAAACCTTTGAAAAGGACTTGGAACACTTATAGTCCACTGTTTTACAGAAAAACACAGTTTTGGCCCTCCAAAACAGAAAATTTCGCATAATGGGCCTCATTGGGCCGAAAATGTCATTTTTAGCCCATTAAGCTTGAAATTTATGTTTTTAGTTCTCTAAATGAGTATATTTCCAGAAATGGTTTTATTGAAACTGTTTTGACACACCTTATCCATCAGAATTCATGATATGTCAATTTGGGCCCTTAATTTTGTATTTTTCACATTTTAGGTCCAAAAATTGTGTTTTTAGCCCAAAGAAATTATTACTAAACCACTTAGCTATTTTTCTAGAAACACTTAGTATGTAGAAATATAATAGAGGCTAAAATCATTTAACATAAGGTATATCTTGGTTTTGAGGGGTTTTATGGCTAAATCCAACATTATAACTCACAAAAGCACACATATAAGCATGGAAATCATACAAAGCATACAAAACACATATAGATCTACACTTTCAATTGTATTCCCCCCCCCCCCCCCAAAAAAAAAAAACTCATAAAAACAGAAAATAGGGGGTATGAAGCTCACCTTGGGTGTTGATTCGGTTTTTGAAGAAAGAATGGAAGAAATGAAGTGATGTTTCACTCTAGCACCCTTTGATGATGAATTCGAGTTTATGGAGTTCTAAGACACAAGTTTATGATTTCATGAGAGTTAAGAGGAGATTTTTGAAGACAAGAAAGAGTCCAAAGCATGGATCCAAGCATTAACTTACCTAGATAATGATTTTGGTGATGGATTCTCCTTGTGAAGCTCTTGATTCACGAAAATTTTGAAAGAGGAGGGAGGAATGCTCTTCAAGACTTAGAGAGATTGGAATTGAATTTTTGTGATGTGTGTGTGTGTATCCTCGGCCGAGAGTGAGAGGGAGAGGAAGAAGAGATGACCTTTGAAGTGATATGCATGGAGATATGGGATAAGTTGCATGGATATCGAAAAGACAATAATGAAGTGGCAAAACAAAGTCAACTCTCTTCCTTTTCTTGGGTTTGGGCCTTGGGCCGAGATTTTTGGAAGGGAAAAGGAAAATTTTGGGCCCTTGCTTCTAAGCCCAATGTTAGAGTTAATTTGGGTATGTTTTAAGTCTAAAAGAATGTGGTAGGATTTTTATATTTTTATTGGGCTAGTTTAGGTTATTCATGTATCAAGGCTTTTAATTCATTTCATTCTAGGCCCAACATGGCCCAAAATGTTGAAATAAATTAGTGTGGGTCCAATTAGAGCCCAATTAGGGTTCTAAGCCCATGATAGTCTAATTGGAAGCTTATTGGTCCATTTGGATTCAATAAGGAAGTCCTAGTCCAAAATGGACTTAAACAAGGACTTCTAGGGTCTCCAATTGTTTGATGACTATTTGTAGTACTTGTATGAGGCCTTTGATTGGAGTTTTTGATGTCATATTAGTAGGTGTCAATCATGTTCTTAAGTTTTGGATTCACATTAACTTGAGTGTATAGATTACATAATACAAAATTTCCAGTTGTGACTGATCACTAGTGTAAATAAATGTAAGTTCTGTTTATGCTTATGTTTCTGTATTAATGATGACATCCCAAACGTTTTAAGATGAATAAAAATACGTTTCTTCGAAAATGTTTTAATAACGTATTTATCATGTTTTTCTGGGAACAAATTCCGCAACCTTTTTATAAAATGAAGTACTCTGATTTTTATAAAGCATAAACAAAATCGGTCTTTTCTGGCCGTGATTTTAGGGATGTCACAGTTGGTATCAGAGCATTAGTTTAAGCGAACTAGGAATATGGATTTATTTCTAGACTTAAACTTAGAATGCTAAGCGATGATTGTCAGGTGTGAGCACTAGCTTATTTTAGGAATAATGCCTAAATTGCTTTTATGTGGTAAATGCTTTGCGCATGATATGTTGTTATTTGTTCGGATCTATGGTCTGTTGCCGACCGGATCTGGAAGCCTTATATGTTTAGGATTCTAAGCATTTAACTACGATATTAGAACTAGCATATAAACGTTTCGGGGTGATAAGGATGATTTAAGACGTCAATCCTAAATTAAGATCTAGATTCACCTTATTCGGTGTATAGATCAAGATGGCAAGAACCCGTAGCGGAAACGTAAACGCAAATGGGAATAGGAACCAACCCCCAGTGGTTCAGCAGATACCTGTTGTAGAAGAAGTTGCGCTTGATCCAGTCACCATGGCTGGAGTTCAAGCCATGATTCGGGCTATGTTGGTTGAACAAAGGGAAGAAATGAGACAAATGTTTAATAGGGACGAACCTACCGTACATGTTGAACCTACAGAGCCAGTTCCCGAGCAATCAGAGGAAGGGAACTACAGCCGCCAAGTGAGTCAAGTAGGGACTCAAGGTGAGAAAAGGGATGGCACTGAAGGGAGAAACAACAAGGATGGGTGGATATACAAGAATTTCTTGGGTGAGAAACCCCCAAGTCTCTCAGGAAGCCCGAAGCCGGTTGAGATTATGGATTGGATCTCTGAGATGGAGATGGTGTTTGAGAGCTGCAGCTGTAATGAGAAACAGAAGACTGTCTTCGCAGTAAGACAGCTGAAAGCTGGAGTCTTGAGCTGGTGGAAGCTATTGGCAGATACGATGCCACGAGGAGAAGCCTTAAGGATGTTGTGGGAAGAGTTTTTGGAGCAGCTGAAACTGCAGTACTGCTCGGAGGTAGATCTGATAGACCTAAACAACGAGTTTCAGAACCTGAAGAAAGGGAAGATGAGTATTGACGAGTATGAGTAGGTGTGAATGGTAGTAGAGGCCTATACTACCGGAAGCACAGGACTCACACTTGGATCAGGGAAAGTCACAAGGATTACCAAGAAGCTAGTAACTGATTCTGTTTTTTTTCAAGTATGTCAATACCATCGTTTCGATAATGACTAAAAAGATTGTTAATTTCCGACCCTAGTGGTCGTACCGAATTGAGTCCGACTACGATGAGTATGTTGCGTGTTTCAGGGAACCAAGTTCGATGTAGCGTCCGACAAAAACCAAACAATTGAAATCAAAGTGATCAATAGAAGTATCGCGTTCGTTGTTAAAGAAGTTGGTAGCCAGAAACGCTACGTGTTAAAGTGTGATTATATCACATTAGAACATGAAGGAAGGCATAGTCTATTTTAGAATTTAACTCTAAGAGACCTAAGTCTAAACGTGCATCACATGATGATAGGTCATAATTTGAAGTCTAGCCTGAGGTAGAGAGCAGGTGCACGATCGAGTACTGCTTACAGTCAATGAGTCTAAGAGATAGACTTGAAGGAATATAGAAGTTATAATTATTACCTAGGATGAAGAGATGACGTATGGAGTCATTATACGAGCCCTGTTTCGTTGATGATTCCGGGACGTAATCATCCTAAGGGGGAGATAATTGTAACGCCCGTAGATCCGGGCAAGTCAATTTAGAGGCAATATGGGTCGAAAACGACTTTTCGGCAAAAGATTATTTAGAATAAATAATTTTAACCAAGTTATATTATATGTCACAAGTTTTCCATACATATAAAGAACGCCGAAATCTGAGTTATAACGAAGAAGTTATGGCCCGTCGAAGTTTTACGGCAAAACCGGCACGACACCGGGAAGCGTAAAAAGTGAATTTATGATAGAGGACTTTTTAGCCTTAGTTATCTAAACCAAAGTCGTAGAGTATGTTAAAATGAGAAAATCCATAAAAAGAACGCCCAAATCTGACTTCGTATGAGGAAGTTACGATTTTTCAAAGTTTCAGCTTAGTAGTGTACAGCCCGAAACTGGAATTTTAGTTCGAGCGGTTTTTGGCTTATGCGACCTAAATGAGAGTTAAAGATCTCAATAATAGGAACTCAACAGTAAAATGATGGATGAAAACGGAGTTCGTATGAAAGAGTTACGAATTCTGCGCGATCATTTAACAGTCTAAACGCCTCCTACTGTTAAATTTATGATCGGTCGAGAATTAGCCGACGGAGCCAAAATGAAAGTTGTAGATATTATTTTTACCTACACATGGATATAAAGAACATCGAAAACGGAGATAGTATGAGATAGATATAGACGAAGCTTAGTCGCTACTTTTCGAGCGCGGCGAATTCGATACAGTTTTTTAAATCCGAAATAGAATGAGAATTAGCCAACGAGGTCTAAATGAGAGTTGAAGATCTCATTAATAGGAACTCAACGGTAAAAAGACAGACAAAAATGGAGCTTGTATGCGAAAGTTATGGACGAAGCTTAGTCCCTACTTTTCGAGCGCGGCGAATTCGATACAGTTTTGTAAATCCGAGATAGAATGAGAATTAGCTAACGAGGTCTAAACGAAAGTTGAAGATCTCATTAATAGGATCTCAACGGTAAAAAGACAGACAAAAATGGAGCTCGTATGCAAAAGTTACGGATGAAGCTTAGAGGCTACTTTACTATAAAACTCCTATAAATACAAGGGTGAACTCCTCATATTTTCTTCACACCATAAGCCTCTCTTTCTCTCTCTAACTTCTCTATAGCCTCCCTAAACCCCTCCCAAGTCTACGGAACCTCCCTATCACGAGAAGAAAGCCCCGGAGCGCCCGACGGCTTCGAGAAGAAAAGCTTTCGGCTCGGAAACGCTGCTCCAACGAAGCCCGGTTTTTAATAAAAACCCATTGTAAGTGAGTTATGCCTATACTATATTTAATATAGCTTTTATTTAATTATGGTAACATTATTAGGACCTTAAAATAATTATTTAGGCTATTATTATGAGTTATATTGAGTGTTATTTAACGCTTATATAATAGTAATAATAGCTAGACTATTAATTAGTCGTGGTTAACGTTAAAAACTAAACCCTAGTGGTATTGATACTAGGTTTTGTCGAGGAAAATTGTTTTGAGATAACGAAGTGTTGTCTGAGTTCGGAATCACCACCTAATCAGGTGAGTGCATGGTCCCTTTCATCTTACACATAGATATGAAGTATTTATTATATAATTTACGTGTTGTGAGTGCATAGTCCCTTTCATCTTACACATAGATATGAAGTATTTAATATAAACTACGTACTATGTGTGCATATGATCTGAATACTTGTTGTTTATGTTGGATGAACGTTTTATACATGTTTTAAAGGATTCAAACTGTATACGTATTTTATATGTACAAATATGTGTGGTATGATGATGGGTAGATAGATGATGAGAGATACAAGATGACGTGAGTATACATTGGCAGCTATAGACTTAGTGCCTATGGGACAAACACCGGTAGCTATGGACTTAGTACATGTCAGACGTTGGTAGCTATGGATTTAGTACCTGTTAGAAATTGGTAGCTATGGACTTAGTACCTATTAGTTAGACACTGGTAGCTATGGATTTAGTACCTGTAGGAATTGGTAGCTATGGACTTAGTACCTGTTGAACGCTGGTAGCTATGGATTTAGTACCCGATGAGTAGGATATAGCAGCTATGAAATTAGTGCTTTACGAACTAACATCGGCAGCTATGGATTTAGTGCCAGTCCTATAACCCTGGAAGTAAGGGACTTCGGAATAAATAAATGCAGGATAGACGACTCTTAGGTTAAATCCTTAAGAGTAAAGAAGATAACAGGGATGGGTAATGGGGTTAATTGTTTGATGATTAAACATAACAAGTATATTATTGTGGGTTGAAAACCCTATGTACTCACTAGGTTTCCCAACCTGACCCACTCAGTTTATGTATATCACAGGTGTTGATATGAAGTCACTTTACACTGAGAGATTTAAAGAGATGTAGATAACTAGTGTAAATAAATGTAAGTTCTGTTTATGCTTATGTTTCTGTATTAACGATGACATCCCAAACGATTTAAGATGAATAAAAATACGTTTCTTCGAAAATGTTTTAATAACGTATTTATCGTGTTTTTCTGGGAACAAATTCCGCAACCTTTTTATAAAATGAAGTACTCTGATTTTTATAAAGCATAAACAAAATCGG
Organism: Lactuca saligna; assembly: GCF_052625555.1. Taxonomy (NCBI): domain Eukaryota; kingdom Viridiplantae; phylum Streptophyta; class Magnoliopsida; order Asterales; family Asteraceae; genus Lactuca; species Lactuca saligna. The sequence continues at coordinate 244,437,995 of NC_136424.1, read as the reverse complement.
TCTTTTCTGGCCGTGATTTTGGGGATGTCACAACTAGTGGGTTGGGCAAGTCCACTTAGTGTTGGGCATTTGTTTTGGGTTTGGACCTTAGTTTGGATCATACTGGGCCAGGGGTAGAATGGCCATATTACCCCATACATGGATTAAGGATTATGGTATGGGACCCAATTGCTAATTGGGTATATTGTTTGATGAAATGACAGCTCGAGAAGCTGTCGGGGCAGCAGCTAAGGAATTCATGCAGAAAGCTCTTGCGGTGGTATGTGAGTCTTCGCACCATACCAATGGGTCTACGGCACCAATGTCGGCCCATTTTATGATATGTGATACACTAGCTGAAGTTGTATTATGTGGCATGTTAGTTGGTTATGTGATAGGGAGTATGTTAGTGATTACGTGGTATGTTAATTGATTCTGTAGTACGTGATATGCTAGTGGTCTTTGTGATACTTGCATGGAAGACCTTGGGGGGTTCTGAGGCCCTTAAGTGTAAGACCATTGAGGGTTTCCTTGGCATCCTAGGTCAAGACCTTGGGGGGTTCCCGGGGAACTTAGGTGTAAGACCTTGGAGGGTCTCCTTGGCATCCTAGGTCAAGGACCACGGGGGGGTTTACGAGGCATTGAGCTAAGACCATGTGGAGGTTCCCATGGCACCCGGAGTAAGACCCTGGAGGGTTTCTAGGGCTTCCTTATGTGTTGTTTTTGCATGGCTTATGTGTTATGTATAGCTGTTTAGCTACATGATATGATGTATGTGATTGTCTGTGGGTATGCTTTGGGGAACTTACTAATCTTCGTGCTTACAGTTTTGTTGATGGTTTCAAGCATCTTTGATTTGGAAATGAAGAGCTCAGATTGATCGCAATGCACACACCTATGAATTATGCAATGAATAATTTAGGGACGAACTCTGATAAATGTTTTACTTAATGGTGATTTCAAATGTTTTGAATAAACGGTGTCGAGGTTTTAATTAACAATGATTTGGAATTATTAAAATAAATGATATCTATTTTTGGGTTATATTAAAAATGAAATGTTTACCCCTGATTTTTGGGTCATTACACTAATAGATTAGCCTTGCCCCCAACATCAAAACAAACACAAATCTAAAATTACTAAGCAATAGACTTCGACTTCTTATTTGGAAAATACAATTATACAATCTCTCGTGATTAAAACTTATTGTCAAACCAGAAGACACCCTTGGCCTCTTCATTATCATCTGATTTAGCATATATGCATTCTTTTGCTTCTTTGTATAAGGCTTTCAAAATCGGTGTGTCATCAAGCCTGTAATAGTCTTTCAATATGGGCTTGATTGCTCTCGTGGCTTCCATTGCATGATAATGAGGTATTTTCGGGAATAAATGATCGGTAACGTGAGTATTAGTGATGTTGTGGCCTGTTATGTTCAAGATCCCATCAACTCTATCGATAACACTAAGAGCTCCCCTCATCTAATCCCATTTTGTTGAACCATAGTGGGTCAATGAAGAGTGCGTGTGATGCAAGAATGTAACACAAATAAGTGAAGTGTTTACAATGAGCAGTGGCACGCCATACATACAGAACACCCATGTGAGCCCCTTGGACATTACTAGATTGTAAAGGAGGTAGGTGACAATAACGACCCCAGCAATATCAGAAACAATGATCTGAGTTCGTTCACTTTTCATGTAAACACTACTAGAAAACCAAGTAATTACCTACAAGTTAATTGGGTAATTTTTTCCTACAAATTAGCTACAAACGTTCCTACGCATTTTCTACAGAATATTCTGTTACAAATTTAACTATAGAATACCTACAGAACACGTTAACTACGGAGTACTTACAGATTACCTACGAGTTATTTAGCTACGTAACTCCTACAAAATACATACGGATTATTTTCCTACGGAATACCTACAAAATGATTTTCCTACAGAATACATACCAACTACTTTACCTACGGATTACCTACAACTGATTTTCCTACAAAATACTTACCAACTGATTTTCCTACAGAATACCTACCAACTACTTTACCTACAGATTACATACCAACATTTTTTCCTACGGAATACCTACAGATTTTATTGGATTTTATTTCCTACCGAATACTTACTGAGTATTTATTTCCTATAGACTTTCTATGAATTTTTTACCAGTTTTTATTGCTATATTAAATTTATAATTCCTACAAAATATTTATTTCCTACAATTCAGTCAAAAATCTATTGCTATGTTAAATTTATAATTTAAAAAATATCCAAATTTTCTACTAAAAAAACCAAATAAATAATTAAAATAATAGTCAAATACCATTACATTCATTACCATTAAATTAGTCACTAACATGCCATTCATACTTTCAAATACTCAAAATACCATTACAATACCATTACAAAAACTAAGAACTGGTCAATAACATAACATTAATTTAGTGTTCTAAAACAAAAACTAAGAACTACTTGGTGGATTACCGGACGGAATAATTTGTTTCATAAAGGACGCCAATTGTCGTTGCACTTACAATTCCATTTCATTTCACATTTTTTGCATTTGCAAATTCATTTCACTTTGCTTTTCTTTCATGGCTTGTTCCATGTTTGACATTTTTTGTCGCAACTCATTTACCTAAATATAGCAAGACAAACACATGCAGTTAGTAAATGTAATTCAACTTTAAACCATGATAACAATGTACTTTACTTTTAATTCAATATATAACACACTATTGCTAATAAAAATGTACATTGTTTTTAACATCCATAATAATAACTTTTAATATGCATAATAATAACATACTATATTTTCATCCATTATACCATTGCACTCTACATTTCCAATCCATAATATCAATATAGTTTAATTATTATCAATAACAACAATTTACTTTAGCAAATATCAATAATAGCAACATACTATAATTTTCACCCATTATAGCATTATGTTTTACCTAATTTAATAATAGCAACATAGTATCATTTTCAACCATAATAACAATGCACTTTACCTAATATTAATAATGACAACATATTTCAATATTCACCCATAACAACAATGTACATTACCAAAATGAACATATATTTTGCAGCCATATTAAGTACCTCTTTACTTGATTTTTTTTTTCTATAATATATTATGTAAATAATAGTACCTCCTGTTGTGACTTTGCAAAGTTAGCAGAAGCTGAAGTTGACTTATAAGAATATGCACCCGTCATCAGAAAGTGAAGATCCGAGTATCTTGCCCCATAGATAGGACCTTTTTGTTACCCGCCTTTCCTAAGCAATTGTGTTTGGGTCCACAATTCAGGATCATTCACATTATGTTGAGTCGGATCATCACCATATTTTTGAGATAGGGCTGTGTTATATGATTCCTACAATATACCAAAAGAAAGTTTTTGTTATTGTACTAAAAAGTAAAAACTAATATTAGTAAATATATAGAAAGATAAAGACAACTTACGATCGCCACCCTAGATGTCTCATTCACAAAATCCATTGGCGCCTCTTTATCTCCCCCAAAATATATATTTTCTTTGATTCGGCGGTAAGATGTGTCTTATAATAAAGATCAATGAATGAGGGGTCTTCACCCCTTAGCTGTTTCTATATAAACAACATAACATAATTGATATAATTAGTGTTGAAAGAAAAATGTATCACTAAAATCTATAATTAGGATTAATTACCAATTTAAGACGGTGCTCCTCAAATCCAATGCTACCACCCGTATGTGTGGCTCCCCCCCCCCCCCCCCAGAATCAGTGTTACGTTTTTTTTCCACTTTTGGACAACTTTTTCCACTCATCCGTGTCCCATTTCTGAAATATATATATATATATATATATATATATATATATATATATATATAATTAGAATACAAAATAAAAAACAACAAAATAAGCAATAATGTATTAGATTCCTTGCCCTGCACAAACGTCGCCAACATCTATATGTATTTCAACAGTATTGTAATTTGCAAGAATCTCAAAGTTATTATTAATTTCTGTGATAACGTGGCCAGCTTTTCTTGCAGAATTTACCGATGCTTCCGTAGCATCCCTCATTCTACCCCTGTAGCGATCTTTCGGTGTATTCTCAAAACCTTCACGAATTATCCCTTCCTCATTTGGATCCCACTGGTATTGAGTCTGTTAAAAATAAAAAGTAAAATTTAAATTGCAAAATAACAGTGAATGAGAAATAGATATTAAAAATAAATAATTAATATATTACCCTGAAACGCTCAAACATTTAAGTGACAACTTCCTTCGGAATTTTTCTTTAAGTAATCCAAGGATCATTTATAGACTGCCAAAATATCCTTAAGATCATCCGATCAATACTTTGTCTCCCAAACCTACAATATTGAAATAACCATATAAGGATAATTATAACATCAAAAATAGTAAATTTATAATAATTAAAAAAAGACTTAGTTGTACCCCTTTCGTGTGATAAATGGCCTATAAGATCCATTAAAACTGCATCATTTGATCCACCATGTGTACCCGAATAATGGGGCGTCTGAACCATTGGTGATTCAGGCTCATGCACAGACTCATGCCCATGCTCAGGCTCATTTTCATGCTCAGGCCGATTATAGAAAAAATAACTAGCAGGGACTTCGTTGTTGCCTGTCATCTCATAACCATATGCAATACCATTCCCAACATTCTATACCACCCCTATATCTACTACAGCATCAGTCAAGCCCATGTGGGTATTTATGTCACCCATGCTACTACTCCCTGAGAATCCTGACCTTTCCGTCCTAACTGAAGTGCGTGAAAGGCCACCCGACAAAGGAGTGCATGGAAGGCCATTAGGGTCGGGCGATGACCTGGCTCCCGATACAAAACCACCACGTGGAAGGCCACTAGCATCAAGTAAAGGTGATGACCCAAATCCTAGTACAGAAGCACCTGTAAGAGGGATGCATGGAAGGCCACTAGGATCAGGCAAAGGTGATGACCTGGCTCCTAGTACAGAACCACCTGTAAGAGGGATGCGTTGAAGGCCACTAGGATCAGGAAAAGGTGATGACCTGGCTCCTGGTACAAAACCACCTGTGAGATGGATGTGTGGAAAGCTACTAGGATCAGAAAAAGGTGATGACCTGGCTCCTGGTACAAAACCACCTATAAGAGGGATGTATGGAAGGCCACTAGGATCAGGCAAAGGTGATGAACTGGCTCCTGGTACAGAACCACCTGTAAGAAGGATACATTGAAGGCCACTAGGGTCAGACAAAGACGATGCCCTACCATCCCGACGAAGGACGAACCGGAAAAAGGTTATGTGCTAGGCCTTTATCCGACATGTTGCTTTTATAGAACAAAAATAGTCAAATATGTTAGATGATAATGAAAAATAACAAATAGACTAGCATCTACATACCATATAATAACTTAAAAGTAAAACAGGATACCAAATATATTAAAGTGTATATACCATATAACATAAAACAAACTTCCTAACATTCTTCCTCATCTGGATCATAATAGTCAAAATAAACTGGTTCGTCTCTATCATCTTCATATGTATCATCTTCATGGTTTTCCGCTTCAAACCCCTCATTCTCATTGGAAGATATTTGCTCAAAGTTAGTTCTATTTGAGGCTAGGCTCAAACGTTCACTAACGTTTACTTCATTCGGTAACTCAAACCGCTCATCAAGATGAAAGATTCCATTGCTTCAGTGCTTCCATCAAGCGTAACTTCCGTTTCAGCTTCGGTGACTTCATATACCCCTCTTGGTTTTGTCTTGACAACCGCCCAAATATCTTTTAATTCATTTATCACCGCAGGATATGGTGTATAAAATACTTGTTTCGCTTGTGATGCCAAACAAAAAGGGTCATTAGTTTGAATATCAGACGTAGGTTTAACATCAACCAATTTATTCTTGATAACTACTACACCGCGGATATTATCAAACCAAGTGCATTTGAATAGCACAACAGCCGAGCACCCAATGCCATAATAGTCAATATCTGGAATCTCATCCAATAAGCCGTAGTAGTCTGACTCTTCGCCATTATACATCTCCCCCCTCACGCATAGTCCATAGTTATTCATTGCACGTCCTTTACCATATTCTTGTGTGTGGAACTTATAACCATTTACAAAGTACCCGTTGTAAGACCGAGCATCGTTCGAGGGTCCATTTTCTAAAGGTTCTAAATGTTTAGCACTTCCATCGGTTGAGTCCCTCGTTAACTACATTAAAGAGCATATATGCAAAATATTTATTGAAAAAAACACAAAAATTAACAAGTATGATTAAATTGGTTTTACTTACTTTGTATTTAAACCATTCTACAAAGTCTTTATCTCTAAGTACTGAAATTGGTTCATTTTGATATGATGCTTGGGCTGCTCAATCAAATTTTGGGATGAATGGGGCAACTTCTGCACAGTTTAGTAGGATGTAAGTGTGTGCTTTGTGAATTTCTTCATGTTTCAAGAGTCTTTTCTTTCCACCCTTTTCATGTAATATTCTTGATGGAAAGGAAAATATGCGTAATACATCTCCATTTGAAGAGTTGTCATGTTGTGATGCGAAATTTCGTGGCTCTTGATTATGGTGTGTCTCAACCGTGGGGGCAAAATATAAAGAACAATATGTAGCGATTTCATTCACTAGATGTTCATTGACGATTGAACCTTCAACCCTTGCTTTGTTCCAAATTCTTCTTTTTATTATGCCCAACTTTCTATACTTAGAATTTATCAAGAACGTGTTATGAATACTAAAACGAATATGTAAAAATTTAATACTTAATATTACAAACAAAATGATTACCTCTCATATTGATACATCAATCTATATTGCACCGGACAACCAAGAATTGCTTCATCAGCTAAATGTATGATTAGGTGTTCCATGGAATCAAAGAAACTAGGAGGGAATATTTTCTCCAAATTGTAGATGGTTTGAGCAATATTGTGTTTCATTTTGTACATGTCCTCCATATGCAATGCTTTCGAGCATAATACTCGAAAAAACATGCATAACTCTGTTATGGCCTCATATACCATATTTGGAAGTGGAAGCAACCATTGCATAAAGATGTGATAGTCGTGGCTCTTGAAACCGTAAAAACCGTCATTTTGACATTCACACAATTCCTTATATTCGATGCATATCCGTCTGGAAATTTCAGCTTTTTCAGCCAAGCACAAACTTTTTTAATATTGACCGTCTCTAAAGTGTAGTCTCCTTTCTTGATCCAAGCCTTCCCTTTATTGTCCCGGACGGGGTTTAGAAGAGGCCGGTCACATAGCATCTCAAGATCTTGTCTTGTGCTAAATTTATCTTTATATTTGGGGGTGTCCACACTTGTATGAAACATATTTTCAAACACATTCTTCTCGATATGCATCAGATCAAGGTTATGTCGGATCAATAAATGACGCCAATAGGGAAGCTCCCAAAAAATGCTCCTCTTTACCCAATTATGTGTCACTCCAAAACCATCCGGGTTTATATAATTTGGACCATATGGAGTCCCTTCATAAACAGTGTTAAAATGTTTGACTGTCTGCCAAATTTCATCTCCGGTTAGGTACGGAATATCTACTTCGCTCTTCGATGTCTTGTTTTTCTTAAAATTAATCTTATATTTTTTTTTAATATGGTAGTCAAACCAACAATGTTTATTTCCCTTTTGAAGCCAGAATGATTATGACTGATCCAAACAATATGGACAAGCTAACTTACCATGTGTGCTCCATCCGGACAACATTGCATAAGCAGGGAAATCACTAACTAACCACGTCAATACAGCTCTCATCTGGAAATTTTCCTTTCGATGAGCATCATAAGTTTCAATGCCATCTATAAACAACATCTTTAACTCATGCACTAAAGGTTGTAGGAAAACATCCAAATTTTGTCCAAGATTCGTCGGCCCAAGAATGATCAAAGGAAGCAATATGTATTGATGTTTTAAGGCCAACCAAGGAGGTAGATTGTATACTGTGATAAACATTGGCCAACATGAATACGGACTCCCATTTGAATTATTTGGACTAAACCCATCGGTACACAACCCAAGTCGGATATTCCATGTATCTACTTTCATTACATATTGTACAACGATCCAGATTAGCATGATATCCATAGAATAACATGCAATGGTTTATACACACATGAATTCATTGTGAAGGAAATTGTCATGGCTTCAACATTTTCTTGGTCTCGTAAAAGTTGTTAGGAAGCTTCTTACCTATAGGTGACTGCCATTGATTATAGGAATTAATCTATCAATTGAAGAGTCTGATACATTGCACTCCGATTTCTAGTTCAACAATCTGGTGGTGGTGGAGAGTGTGGAAGCATTTTTGGACCCGTCCCATTAAGGCTCGCTAACTTGGTTCAACATTTTATAGAAAGTTTGGGTTGATTGATTTGGGTTTTGTTTTGCTTGTTGACAATAAGGAGCATGTTGATAGTAAGGAGCCTCAACTTGATGCATGCTTTCGATAATCATCTGCTCGTATCTATGACGATAATCACCCACACCTTCATCATTGTCTTGAGCTGTTTCAGAGATTGAACATGGACCAATTTCTCGTATTTGATATAATTCCCCATGTGCATACCAAAACATATAATCTTCCATGAACCCATTCTGGCATAGATGCAATTCAACTAAATTTCTTGTCTTGTAATAATTATTTTTGCATTTCTTACACGGGTATCTAATTTCAAAAACCTCCACCCCTTCCACAATACTATGTTGGATGTTTGTTGCGTTGGTGTAAGCAAAGTCCAAGAAATAATTGACATAATGTCGAAATTCGGTATTGAAAGCCTCATTCCTAGTGAGTCTCTTTCTGTATATATCTATTCTCTATTTGATGTCATTTCGATCTATAAACAACGTTTAACGTATCATTCTACTTAATTAATCCCAAACAAATGAACATACCAATGTACTTTACACTAAACAAATAAACATATATGTGGTATAGCCTATTTAAGGTTGGAACTACAATTGTTATATGAAAATTTTAAATTTAACTTATTGATAGATATTTATGAAAACATATAACAAATTACAAATAATAAATTTAGAATAAAATGTGTTTTATAATTAAAAAATAGAAGATCTTATAAGAAAAAAAATATGTTTTACAATTAATAAATAAAAATGTTATAAAAAAATTACCATGCTGATATAAATTCATAATTAATAAGTGGTAAAGGAAAATACATATAATGATATTTTAATATATGGTTAATCAAATATGACAAATCAATTTATGTTATAGAATATTTTGTAAGTTAAAAAAATTCTTTTGTATCTGTTTGGAAAATATACGATCTACTGTGTTAAATAAAAGTGTTGTGTCAAATAAAAAAAAATACAAGAAAAAAAAACTATCTGTGTCAAATAAAACAATAAAACTGTGAAATGTGAATTAGGAAAAAAAATAATCACTCAAATAATGTAATTATCTAAAAGTAGAAAACAAAAATATTATGTTGACTAATATGTTGTTTTTTCAAAATAGGGTTAATTTCATTTATATCCTTATAAACTTTTAATATCACGTCAATATCCTTACAAATATTAAAATTAGGTATACATCCATGTAAAACTATAAAATTTACGTCTATATCCAAACTCAAATTTTAATTAAGATTAAATCGATTTAATATTAATAATTTATCTAATTATCAAACTATCACGTAATATTACTAAACTACCCTTTTTATGCCTCACGAAATCTCTTTGTATATATTTCTGAAACTCCATCAACACATTTCTGAAACTCCATCAATGTTTGCTTTTTTTCGCTTTATCCTTATAAAAACACAAGAGATTTGTTTATGTATGTCATTTGATGATCCTTATCTAACATCAAAAACCCAAAAATGCATAAAAGCCCATTTGACACACAAATATCAAATCCAATTAACTTTTTTTTCTTATAGTTTTTTCTTAGTAAATTAAATATCAATTCCCGTTTATTAAAAAGAAAGCAAAATATAATTTATATAAATTTTATGTAATTTTCGGAATTGAAGAAATTAAAAAAGAAATAGAATTTGGTATTTAGATAATAAGTTAACGTAAGTAGGAGTAGATATTTAATTTATTAATTAAGAGAAAACTAAATAAGAAGAAAGTTAAATTAGATTTATGGTGCGTTTGTGAATGGCAAAACACAAACATACACATCTTTGTATGTGTATGGATGATGAATCTAAAAGAAAAAGAAGAACCTCAATGGAGTTTAAGAATAATATATACAAAGGGACAAAGAAAGGGTATTTTAGTAATATCATATGAACGTTTGATTTTTAAATAATGTTTTTAATATTAAATTGATTTTATTATAACTAGAAAGGTTACCCCCGCTACGCGGGGGCTAAAAGTTTTCAATGTTGTTTCCGAATCGATAAATATGACAAACGTAGAAAGTGCAACAATGAAAAGTCCGGGCTTTGCCTCGGACCGTTTTTTTTCATGTTTTATAAAAAAATGTAAAAGTTTTGACTGCAAAGATCAGAAGTGTCAAAACGGATAAAGAATTAAACAGGTAGGAATTAGCAAATTTTTAGAAAAGGGATCAAAGTTATCAAACCGTTAAAGTCTTGTGGCCAAACTTTAAATATTAAAAGATTCCTAAAAAATGTAAAAATATTGATTGCAATGACCAAAAGTATCAAAATAAGTAAAAAAATAAAAAGCAAAATGCAGAGATCAATTTTGCCAAAAAAAATGATAAGTTTACTATTCCTTTTGTTGAGAACTTTAATATGTATACTAGTAGGATGCCCATGCTCCGCATGGGACGAAAGGATATTAGATGCATATTTTGACTAATTGTTAGATGGGTAATAAGTTGGAATTTATTACATTTTTAGGACATAATAAATGGGATGGTTGGATGTGCAAATATCTTATTTAGTTTTTATTACTTTACAAAAAATGTCAGGACGTTTAGTTAGTGTTGAGTCATCATAAGAAAAGATAACCCATTTGAATAATTATACCCAAACGACATTATTGTTTTAGAAAATGACAAACCTTAACAGCAAAAAAATAAATAAATAAAATAATAAAATAAAAAAGAAATGCATAGTAAAATGTAAAATAAACCGAATAACAAATAAGAAAAGACAACCATTTAGAAGAATTAAACGAACCATAGACTTCAGATCCAAATTTCCACTAAACCCCTTTAAAATCATAACTTCATCTGCAAATATTTCGTCAACCTCTGCTAGCTCTTGTGAAAGTTGATCATTGTCATATGTCATCATGTTAAAACTACGTATTTTAAAAACCTGTGAAATCTTGACATTTGAGTTGGGATTCTCATCCATACATATCTTTGTAATACCTCCTTAATCACCTCTAACAAAACTTTTCTAAACCAAGCAAGAATAGATCGTGTGCTTGATTAAGAAAAACAGAGAAATGTATATGAGAAAGATTATCACCAACTGATTACTAAATCGCACAACAGTACAAACATGCTCATACCTTTCAATGCCTAAATAACTTGTTCCTAGAAATAACTTCTCATCAAAACTTATCACATCTGTCAATGATCATATTAGATATACTTACATCTAGATAATTTAGAGCTATAATATATAAATAAAAGAAATGAGTTTGAATAAGCATAAACAAAAAATACATAAATGGTAGATTATATTAGCCATTTTTGGAGAAAAAAGTAACAAATGCCCCCAATTCAAAAAGATGAAAATGGGATTGGATCACATACCTGTTTCCCCATTTTTAAGAGTTGTTCCCATGAATTACTTCCTTAGCATCTTTGCAATCAGGTATATGCATTACAACAAACCAAGTTTTTTAAAGTATTTCTTCCTGGTATTAGTCCTTTCAGTAAGTAATATTAGGATATAAAGCAACCAAAGTTACCTGTCTCGAACCAAATAACATGGGGAAGTAATTCATTCATCATCAATTGAATATTCTTTGTCACATAGGTCACCTTGAATTTTCCTGAAGTTAATGGGAACCAAACAATATTTTAGTTTATTGATTTCATAAAAGAGGTTAAAAAGATAACATTAAACACTAAGTAAGCACAAAATTAAGATTCATGTAAGATATGAATAATGGATTTGAATAAAAATTCAAAAACTTGGTTCAGTAATTTTATCGAACAGTTGGCATGCATCATCAAATTTACTTTCAAACCTCAAAACCAACTGGGTGCGTATAGTTGAATTGTATTCTTGAGGTATGATGGAGGTGACTCGGGTACATTGAACAGACGCCCATATTCCTTGCACAATAATAATTGAGTGTTCAAATTATTACTACTTTGTACATATCGAAAATTGTTGTATGTTGCGCTTAATCAATAAGAAAATATGTTTCAGACATCACTTTAGAATGTCTGGTAGAGAAATTTAAATCAATTTATAAAGAGTTAAACAAATGTACCTTCAAGCATCACCTTATCTGAAGTAACTCGACAAACATGAATGGGTATTGATGTAGCAGTCGATGGCAGAATAAAAAAAGATTAATCAATTTCAAATTTCATTCCTTGTTAATATCTTGGTCAACATAAATGGAAGCCAATCGATTTTAAGAATAGGAAGAGAGAAGCAGTTGGCAAGGCAAACAGAATGATTGACTTTCTTTCTTCTCTTCCTAATACATGTATAGTTTATGTCGTCTCCTCCTTTCTGAGGACTACATAGCAACACGCAACAAAGGAAAAGATAAACATGGGTGGGGAATGCACCTATTGTCGGTGGAAATTAGAATTGCTTTTCCTTCCAGTGGGGATTAACGCTTCCCAATGACGAAGTTGGAAAAGGAGTAGGATAGAGTGAAGGTGGTGCAGAAAATCCATGATTAACTTCATCTGCATCAACTGGAAATAAAGGCTTCGCAAATCCCCTTTTTGCACTTCAAGATCAGAGAGAGCAATGACCATTGGTTAGTATACGTACATGGAGATGTTAGATTTCGGTAGCTTTTGCTGCCCTACATCATCTTATTAGAGTGAAAGTAGATGATGGTTCAATTGATTTCGAAAAGTCGCAGTATGGAGAAGAAATCGATAGAAGAAGAGGAGGTGGAAGAACAGATGGAAGATAAATTGCCTAAGAAAGGCGGTGACGAACACGTTGCATCGAAAGGGAGTGTCTTACAAAGTCGGTGCAATCGATGGAAAGAGTAATTAACACATGTCAAATCGGTGAAGCCAATTAAGATGAACACGTATACGAAAGAATATATAAAATGGCATAAAATAACCCCTAAAAGAAAAGAAACATAGTTAAAAAACCAAAGGACCATTTCTGCCAAAAAACAATGTTCACTGTAGCTAAGATGAGAGAATATATATATATATATATATATATATATATATATATATATATATATATATATATATATATATATAATTGAAATATAAGTTTGGATATAAATGTTAATTTTATAGATTTAAAAGAATATATACGTAATTTAAACATTTACAAGGATATTAAAGTAATATTAAAAGTTTACAAGGATATATATGAAATTTAGCCTTCAAAATAATATCATATCGGAAGAAATAAAGTTCACAGGTAGTTAAACTCTCTCTTTCATATTTTTTAATCTTGAATTTAGCTTCATGTGATTATGTTGTTCTTGCTAATAAGTAATAACAATTATATTATGCTTTTTATCAGGGATATAAAAGGTGCCAACATATTAGTAGACATGCATGGGTACTTTATTGATTTTCGTCTTTATAAAAAGGTAATTTTCTAGTTCCTTTATACTTTCTTATTAGTTATTATGATTTTACTTTTTTTTCGTTAAACAAATTTGTTATTGTATGTTTGATATGTGTTTTCAGGCACATGCATCAGCTAATCCTGTTGTTTATGAAGAGTATTTAGGAAAAGGAAAAAGAGAAGGATGAGGAGGAGCATAGCACACGTATCACGGTTAGTATTTAAAGAAGGGAAAATTAGGAAATATAGAAAAATAAAACAATATAATCTTTTTTAAAATTCTATTGTTGCATATTAAGAAGAAACTCCCTAAGGTTAATGTTCATGGGGATCATTGTTGGTTCCGGAGAAGGAGATGGTGATGAAATGTGATCAAGTGATTGGGAGTTAACAAACTAAAATGGATGTAAAGGGGGAAGAAAAAAAAGGAGAAAAGTCCAGAAAGATAGTGTGGCAACCCAAAATTTATTCCATCGTTATAACCCGTTTCCGTTAACAGAATATTCTATTTTGTTAAGTTTCCGTTAACATTTGGGTTAGACAAATCAATAAATGTTGTATTTTATTTTATTAGTGTCGTAATAAAATAAATAAGAACATGTAAAATACCCTCCAAATTATTTGGAAAAAGATTTTTTTTTTTTAAATTACGACCATTTAATCGGGTAAAAATTTAAATCCCGTTTAGCGTCAGTATCGGGTAAATTTCCACCTAGCCACAAACCCAACCCCTATATAAAAGGTGAGTGGGCACTAGATGGAGCTTTTTACCACTCTAGTCACACTCTCTCTCTACTTTCTCTCTCTAGAAGTTGGGTTATTCAAGAATCGCCTCATTCAAGCTCCAAAATCGTAAGTAATACTCCCTAGCTTGTTGTTTAGCTTTGCATTCATACAAACCCGAGATTTAATCACTCAAAACCTTAAAAACTCGAGTTTACGATTTGGGAATACCTCCCAAAACCGTAAACACCTTTAAGGGGGTTTTTGAAGCCCAAAATCCCTCCAAAACTCTTCTAATACTCGTCCTTGACTTAGATACATACATGCATGAAGTTAGAAACCAAAAATCGGGCCTTTAGGAGGGTAAACATGAGTTTACGGTCCATGAATATTCATGAACCGTAAACACCAAAACCGTAACCACCATAAACGGTGTTTTAGTGCCCCTAACCCCTTCCTTAGCATGATTATTGGGCTAGAAACTTGTATGGTTGAGCTTAGGACCACAAAACACGAAGTGAAGTATGTGCTAAAGGGTTTACGGTCGTAAACCCTAGTGTTTACGACCGTAAACTCCCAAGGAGTGGTCCAAGGACCGCAAACTCCAAGGGAGTGCCCCATCTGAACACTAAACACCCCTTAAGCCTTGGATTTGACTCTAGAACCCTTTCTAGTGATACAAGAGACCTTAAGACACACGAATATACTCCTCCTATGAGTTTACAGCCGTAAACTCATGGGGGAATTGGTCCCACAACCGTAAACTCACCTAAGGTGAGCATTTGAGGAGTAAACTCCATAGTGAGGCTTTACACTAATTCCTTGCAACCCAATAGCCTTCTAGCATATAAAATTTAAGTGTTTTCATGCATTAAGGTGTAATTACTTACTTATCTAGTGATTAGATAACTAATTAGACACCATTATGTGTCACTACATGTTTCATAGGATCCGTGTGAGTGTTCATATTCTCATTAGGCGTCTAGCATTCTACCCGACAACTTCACCCACTAAACTCGCTATAGGTGAGTTCATACCACTTAATGAATCTTTTCAAATGTTTTTCATGTTTTAGGGGGGGGGGGGATACAAGTTAAATGCACATGTATTAGTATCAAATCATATGTGATTTATAACCTGCAACTAAAAAGGATTTTCTATACTTTTAGCTACTTACCAATAAAATTATTGTAAATAATTATCAAACGCATTTTCAAGGTTAGATTGTTGTTAAAATATTTTCAAACTGTGTTTAAACTACTTTTCTTTTAAACTATATCTACGCTAATATATTTATATAAGTAAGACTTGAAGGACTTAGGACCGATAGCTCACTTTATTTCCTATTCTTGTTTGATTGTGGTCTTAGGGTATATTGTTATCCGTCCGACTGTCATTGATTTCTTATCCTAGTTAAATAGGATAACTAGACGGGACTAACCATTCTGGAACCCACCTAATAGCAACAGAGGTAATGAACATCTACGGATGCCTACGGTTACTACTTATATTAGGGGTACCTTTATGGGACTAACCATTCCTTTAACCTACTGTTCGCTACAGAGGTAAATGAACATCTACGGATGCCTACGGTTAATACTTATATTAGGAGTACCTTTACGGGACTAACCATTCCTTAAACCTGCTGCCAGCTACAGAGGAGAATGAACAATCTACGGATGTTCAAGGTTATACATTTCGGCAGTCGTGATGTCGAGTTGATCCTAATACAAAAGGATAACACTTACATGGCTATATTTTTCCTATTACTTTTATTTTGTGATCCATTCACATAAACGACAGGGTAGACGTTATATTGTTAATAGTAGTTATAGAGGAGAAAACTATCTTTGTTATAGCAAAACATTTGAGTCTTGGTAGAAGACTACTTTCCATACATTTTGAGTCTTGGTAGAAGACTACTTTCAAAACATACAAGTCTTGGTAAAAGACTACTTTCCATACATTTGAATCTGTGTAGAAGACTACATTCTAAACATTTGAGTCTTGGTAGAAGACTACTTTCAAGACATAAAAGTCTTGGTAGAACACTACTTTCAAAACATTCGGGTCTTGGTAGAAGGCTACTCATTATACTAATAGAAATCATAGGGATTTGCTTGGGTATTCAAACGCTTTCAACTGCTTTCAAACAGTTCATACCTATACATTCTTTTTACAAAGGTTTACAAGTCATTGCTTTACAGTTTTACAAATCAAAGACACTCTAATACTTATGAATTCACCAGCTTTTTGGTTGATACTCGCTTTCAAAATAACTTGTATTCTCAGGTCACAAATAGACAGGTACGACGACCAGGTTTTATGAAGATGGAGAAATCAAGACTCCTATTTTATTTTGATTGTTCATTATGTTGTATTATATTATGAAAGAACACTTGTAACAAATAATATACTATTAATGCAATGGATGATGTTGTTGCTTGTTTACTACTTTGCATTGTTATGATACATTACATGACGTCCTCCGCCCCAGAACGTTTCCACCATTCTCGGTTTTGGGGTGTGACATCTTCCAACCTATTTCTCTTTTTTATGTGAATCCTTTCTAAGACACTCCAATTACGTTCACAACCGCAAGAAGATGCGGTTTGACTTAAAATTCTAATAGCAAACTTTTGCAACATAGGCGTATCCTCACCAAATAACTTCCACCACTCATCTAGAAAAGAAATGGTTACAAAAAAGTATTTCATAATAATATATTTATTAATAATATATACAAACTTAAAGGTTACCTGTATGTGTACTTGTACGAGAAGCAATGGCACCAGGTCTACCAAAAGTACCTTCACTATCACGGAACTTTCCTAGAGACATTGTAAGATCTATAATGTCGCTACCAGAAAAATTCTTCTCAACCATATGAAGAACACATTGAAATATCTCTCTTTTAGAACAAAGATTCTCACGATCATATTGGAAAACTTGATTTAACAAATACGCTGCACAATGAATACTTTTTCTTAACATCCTATCCCAACGTCTATGAATTATGTTGGTATAAGGCTTGTATAATTCTTTCTTTTTCATAAATAATTCCTTAACCCTTCTCCTTACGCGATGCATTCCCTCATAAATATAACCCAATGCGGGTTTTTCATCCGAATCACATAACCGCAAAAGCCTTAACAAAGGAGTCATCACTTTCACCGTAATCAAACAATTTTTCCAAAAGTTTTCGTTCAAGACAATTTCTTTGCATTCAACCACATTTCCCACTTTTAACATCTTCTTAAACTCTGTAGATATAACCATTGCTTGTAAATCAGCTTTATGATGATACAAACTTTCCAATGCAATAAAAGCGGTACCAAAACGGGTAGCACTTGGACGGACGATTTCAGTCCAACCAACTCTTTTTCTTAACCAATTCAAGTGCCATTTATGGTTATAGACAAAAATAGTAACCCTAGATGCAAGAGTGACCAAAATTTTCACATTATCCAATATAGAAACATCCTTTAATACAAGATTAAGACAATGTGCTGCATATGGAGACCAAGTAATAGAAGTATATCTTTCACATAGAATATTACCAGCAAGTTTGTAATTGGCAGCCTTGTTAGTAACAATTTGTACCACATTCTTTTGTCCTACCTTCTCAACAATCTCAGCAAACAAATTACACACATTCAATGCATTACTCTCTCTATATTAGATGCATCAACAGATTTAAGAAAGGATATCCCTTTAGGACAATAAACCAAGAAATTAATCAAATGGTGTTGCCTAATATCCCTCCACCCATCACTCATAATCGTGCAACCACTTTCAATCCACTGACTTTTGTATGAATCAATTAACAGTGAAACATATTTCTTTGCATCTGACAATAAGTTTACCCTCGGAGCATAATAATTAGGTGCTTTGTACCCATAACCAATACTTGTTATTTTATCTATCATATGTTGAAAATATGAAGAATTACAAGCATTCATAGTGTAATGACCCAAATTTTTCAAGTCCAAAAATTTCATTTTCAATTAAACACTTTGTAAAACATTTGTAAATAAACAACATTCGACCATATCATTTCTTAAAACATATTTCATGTCTACAAACCCAAAACATAAGTCATAATAATGTTAGAGTACAAATCCCAGAATATCTCATGATGCGGAAAACGGGAGTGTGTGTATGATGTTCCGCTACCGCGCCAGCTCCTTCCTCTTCACTGAAGAGGTACCTAAAACCAAAACTTCAAACTGTAAGCACAAAGCTTAGTGAGTTCCCCCATCGTACCACATACCATACAATCATATAGCATACATACTGCCGGGCAATTCTGGGGTGCCCGACCTGCCCGGTACGGCCATTCTAGGGTGCCGATCTACCCGTGCGGCCATTCTAGGGTGCCATCCTACCCGTGTTAAGCCATTATGGAGTGCTGACCTACCCATGTCAGACTATTATGGGGTGCTGACCTACCCGTCGATCCTAACAACCGCACTAGGGGACTTTTCCCTCCTACTACCCCTATCACATATAACATATCATGCTAGCATACAAATATACCATCACATACTATCAGACATATCTGGGGTGCCTGACCTACCCTTCGATCCTAACAACCGAACTCTACTACTATCACATATAACATATCATGCTAGCATATAACATATCATGTGGTAGCAAACCTAGATGATATCACAAAGACAATCATCTAACATACAACTCCTATTGATGGGCCGGCATTGTGGCCGTAGACCCACCGCTACTGGAAGGTAACTCACCTCGAAAAGTATCTGCTGAAAATCTACTTGCTAGAAGATTGACTGCTGCACCGACAATCCTCTGGCTATAAATCCATAAACATAGATTAGTCACTCCTAAATACCCTTAGGTCAAATGACTAACCTACCCCAGGTCTGTGACAACTGTCAAATTTCGGTCAAGTCAAAGTCAAATAAAGTCAACAAGTCAAACCGTTTGACTCAATTTGCCCTTGGGTACTAGAATTTACATTATGAAATTTCTACACAACTCTCTATTCTAATGAGAGATCATAAATCAAAAAGTGCGAACATCTAGATCTCCTTAACCTAAAACTGTGGTACGTGGCGAGCCAAACCGATAAAACAATGTTGCATACTCATCGGGAGTGTGTAAGATCCTTAAACAAGGCTTAACAGTGTTTACGGACCTTGCATTGCGAAGCCGGACACTCACAAATGCCACACTCGAAACCTCTCTCAATCGTTTTCACTCTATCTCTCTCTATTTAAAATCTCTCTAAGTATGTGAAACCTCTCCCAAAACTCTCTTTGTATGAGAAATCTCTCTAAGTATGTGAAATCTCTCCCAAATCTCTCTAAGTATGTGAAACCTCTCCCAAAACTCTCTTTGTATGAGAAATCTCTCTAAGTATGTGAAATCTCTCCCAAATCTCTCCAAGTATGTGAAATCTCTCTCAAATATCTCTCTGTATGAGAAATCTCTCTAAGAATGTCAAATCTCTCCCAAATCTCTCCAAGTATGTGAAATCTCTCTCAAATATCTCTTTGTATGAGAAATCTCTCCAAGAATGTCAAATCTCTCCCAAATCTCTCCAAGTATGTGAAATCTCTCCCAAATCCCTCTCAAAAGTTTCCCGTAACTTTTTAGAATCATTCGGGTCATTCCGACCGTTAACCGGGTGAAAAACAGCTTAAAACGGGGTAAAAACGAGAAAAATGGACCTTAGGAACCGAAACCTCTTAAGAAGAGAGAAGCCTCTTAGGACCCGAAGGTCCTCTTAGGGATCGAGAGCAAGGAGGAGCCAAACCCGAGATCAAGGAGGAACCGAACCTGAAAGATCCTTGCAGGCCCGAACCTCGCAGAAACACCCGAACCCGAAGGTACTGTTCATCTACTATTCATTCAGCTCATTTCGGTTCTGACACCTTCGCCTCTCATCTCCGGACTGAGCCTCCTCTCGCTTCCTCCCCCCCCCCCCCCTTCGTTTCCCCCTGTTTCGCTTCGTTTCCGGCTACCGTCCTCAGCATGGACCGAACCTCGGCCTAGGACCGAGAGGTCTCGCTGGGAACCCATTTTCTCCCGGTTTTCGCGTAGTTTTGCGTTTAAGGCTCGTTTTTAATTATTTTAACGCGGGATTTTCACCCAAAATCATATTTTAACATAATAAACCCTAAATATTCACAATTTAATCATATTTTCATAAAAATCTTTATTTAAATAATAAAAGCAAGTGGGTAAAGTACAAAGAGGTGGAGTGTTGACTTTGTTTTATCTTATGACACAAGCAACCACTCCCACACCCACTCTATGACCAGCCACACCTCCCCACCTTACCTAGGTCACATCAATGTCCTTTCCACTCAATTATCACTCTTTCCCACATTTTTGAGAGCTGAATATTCATCCTCTCTCCTCACTTCTCTCATTTGCTCTCATTTCACCAAGAAGATCAAACTCTTTCCTCTCTCACTTTCTCTCTCTAGAAATTCAAGATTCAAGGGCTGATATTGGGTTTTTCCACCACATTTGGTAAGCATAATCCATTCTCCTTATGATTAGTTCACATCTTATACTCAAATCATGAATATCTTACACAAACTCCATCATAATTGTGTCAAAGCTTCGAATCTTCAAGTGATTCTTCAAGTGTTCTTGGGTTGAACACTTATCTACTGAAATCACTCAAGGTGAGTTCATACCCCTACATTTTCATGTTTTCTCAAGTTTTTAGGGGGGGGGGGAATACAAGTTAAAACACCAAGAACATAACTAAAATTTTCTAACAGCCTTCATCAGAAAAGTTCAACTCCATTCACGGACTGTTTTGGGAAACTTAAACATTTTTGTTTTCAAAACTGTATAAGGTGAAAATAGTTCAAGTTCTTAGATTTAAAATGACTACTTGCACATCTCCATACGATTTTTCTACAATTTATGGTGATTTTTACAAAACTGCCTATCATTTCAAAAAACAATCCAGACCAGTCTGTGATTATGGACTTTTTCACCCAAGTTGGAGGTCATTAAAAATCATGATAAAAATTATGACTAAACTAGACACATTTTGAGAACTCTCAGAATTTACGGATCTAGTTTTCGACTTCGTATGATTTTTCTATGATTTTTCCAAAACAGTGCACAATGGCTAAAGTTAGCCAACAGCATGTAAATATCATAACACTTTGTATTATGTTGAGCAAAGTGTATAATCATAAGTTCTAATTATTGAATGTGTTTCTTTGTTAGTTTATCATCATGAACTGAAACTAAGTCATTCATAATAAATATTATTCATTCATTTTAGAACACGTATATTAAACTATAAAAAGTATAGTTTAATAAATTCATAACACTAATACATTTCCATAAAAGAGTTCTTACATATTACAAACGTTTTAGATAAACTATAATAGGTATAGTTTATGATACATCACACAACACACTCGTACAGAAAGGGTACATTCATACAGAAAAGATTTATATTCACACACATTTCACGTAAACTTGTTAACCTATATTGTGAGACATTCTCTCCCCGTACATCCGAGTGCGGGATATAATTCCTGGTAGTTATAATCAGAATCTCCTGGAGGGAGAACGTGATACTTGTATATAGATCAATATTGGGTTTGACACCCCACACCTTGCTGCTAGCTACAGTGGGACCTGCAGGTCTACGGGTGACAAATGTCATTTCAGTTTTTCGCGACGCCTGAGAAACGTCGTGGCAGGTTCACATAGTCATAGTATGATTATAGCGACTCACATAGGGATATAACAATCCATAAAGTTTACGGGATTTTATTTATAAAACCTAAATGGGTTTTATGTCGATTTAAAATCACTTTTTATCTCAATGAGTACAGATATTACTGTACACTTTTGGTTTTGGTAGTTATGACTACACATCATTTGAAACCACATTTATACCTTTAAGTATGGTCAATACTTGTTATTTCTCGGTCCTCGGATTTAGGACTACATATACATAAAGTATTAACAAACATGAGAACATACGGAAATTTCATTTCATTCAAACGCGTCCATGTCCATTTAAACACATAACATTTTCTATTAGTAAGAAAGGTTACTTATCCATTTTGGTCTTCGGTCATAAGACTACATTACACAGATTTTAAAGAAAATATCGGATTTTCTGGATACATATTCTAACGCTTTTACAAGGAAAACGGTTTACTTTTCTAACGAAATCTCTTATGAACTCACCAACCTTTGTTTTGACACTTTTCAAAACTACTTGTATTCTCAGGAATTCAGTGAAAACAGGAAATCAACAACATTTTGAGGATGGGACGATAAATCGTCAAACAGTTCATTTCGTATCATAATGTAATTGATGTGAATCATGTAAACATGTGCTTTGATGTTACGTTTTCAATTATATTTGTGATGGTTGTATTTACTTTGAGCACTATTATACTCATTGTTGTGATACTCTACATGAAGTCCTCCACCCCCGGACGTTTCCGTCATCCTTGGTTTGGGGGTGTGACAAGGTCCAAGGTCAACTCCTTGGTCAAAGTCAATTTCAATTGACTGGACTCGCCGAGTCATGGCACAGACTCGCCAAGTCCCTCTCCTACTATCCCAGCACTAACTCATCAAGTCCCTCTTCCCACTCACTGAGTCACCCTTAACTCACTACTTGGGACGGTAATACCTACTCGCGATCCGACTCACCGAGTCCGAGAACAACTCGCCGAGTTCCAGGCAATCTTTAAAGGACTTGCCGAGTTGTTCATCCAACTCGTCGAGTCTAAGACCATCTTCATAGAACTCACCGATTCCACTTTGGAACTCGCTGAGTCCCTTCAACCTTCCTCCCATACGGACCAAATCTGAGACATGCAATGGTTCAAAACCATAGATCTAAGCTCCTAGGGTATGCTTTTCACGTAAAGTTGCAAACTTTACGTGCATGCATGGCCCTATGAGCTTCAAAAGGCAATTCCAAGCTCTTTATGAGGTCATACACTCAATAGGGACCTCAATCACTTCAACCACATAGACTTTACACTCTAAGGTGTCCATAAGGTTCAGATTTGAAGTCCTTTTAGAACATAGAGCATAACTACATGGGGTTTGAGGTTTTAAGGCTTGAAAACAATCAATTAGGGACAAAAAGGGGATCTAATGAAATAGTGATCAAGGTAGGACCTTTTCTACCTGAATGGAAGCTTCTCACAATGTGGATTTCGGATCTACTTCCCCTCCTTTCACTCTTCAGCCTCCTCCTTCTTCTTCTAAGCTCTAAACTTCCTTCACCAAGCCAAAAATCACTCACAAGAACAATATGGGGGCTAGGGTTTCGCTCTACAGCTCTCTGGGAGTGTTAGGGACAAGGGAGGCCGAGTTAGAGTGTTTATATAGGGTGCAAACACCCGGGTTAGGGTTTTACTCGTCCAGTATGGACTCGCCGAGTCTGGGACCCGACTTGCCGAGTCACTCACTTAAATCCCGTGCCAAAATCGCTCCTACTCAATGAGTCAGGCCTCTAACTCGCCGAGTCCAAGGAAAAATGAGAAAATACATAAACAGGAATCGTACCAGGAATCCGATGTTACACATAGGTATACATGCATCATAGAACCACATTGCAATAGCTAAATCCACATAATGTATTCTTTTCTTAGTTTGCATGGCAGATTTAATAGTGGGTTGAGAAGGATCATTTATACCTTTTATAAAGAAAGGATGAACACTTGATGTAGCTTTCTTTTTCCCCTCTTTAACAGATCGTGCTTTGGCATTTCGAACTTGTGTTTCTTCCATATCTTCATTGTCATCTGAGATAGTAACACTTGATGTAGCTTTACGTTTTTCCCTTTGTGATGTTTCTTTCAAAATACCTTCCATTGTAAAATGAACTTCTGGAGTTACTTTAGTACAAGCTGATATGTCACCAATAACATCGGCAAGATGTTTCTTAGCTCTGTTTATGCCACCACCACGGAAATTTTTTTCACAGAAATTACATATGTAAATCTTGTTTGCTTGGTCATCCTTGGATACTTATATGTTCCCATGCTTTATCCGTCTTAGTTCTTACATTCAGTTGACCGGAGGTTTTGGATCAAGATTGAGATTGTGTTTCCATTGGTTCTTTGTCCCTAGATTCCATATTGAACTATAATACAAAACCATATAGCAATTTCAAAGTTAGAAATACATAACATAAATCTGTCATAACAGAAAAATTACAATCCAACATAAGAAAAACTAAAACATAAATTGATGGTGACCATCATCGTTATATTTGGCTAAATATATGAACTAACAAACAAAAAGTTGTTCCTATATATATATATATATATATATATATATATATATATATATATATATATATATATATATATATATATATATATATATATATATATATAACAAACATAATTTTTGGGGTGAGGTTTCGTTCATGCACATGCAAACAAACATATTTCTCAACTAATCTTAGTGCCCCAGATTAAAAACTAATATGCATTAAAATAATAAAGTCATAAGAATGAAAAACATTAAAAAGAAACTAAATTAACATATCATAATCATAACACAATACACAAAGGTTATATTAAACTCAATTGAAAAAACAGAGGGTTTCTATCGTGAACTCAAAAAGAAAAACATGTAATCAGTTCTTAGTTGCTTACTTGTGCGTTACCATTGTGGAAGAGGACAACAATATTGTACTTGGGCAACATGAATATAGAAGTCGTGATTATGGATTACGTCGATTAACGGAGACACACAACAGAATTCGACTTTGACCTACTCTTGGCTACTGCTGATAACATTCGTCCAAGTCTTCAAGACTCCTAACATGTAGTTGATTAAATTTGTTGCAGGTTATGGAGCCCATTTTCCAGAATTTAGCCCAAAAATTAGTGAAGTCCAATAGTCACCGGTTTGAATGGATTATAACTGATTCACTATGACCGGTTCAACCAGAAATTTTCAATAACCGGCCGGTTCTCCCCAGCATAGAATTCAACATAAAACTGGCACTTATTAAACCGCTCACCCGGTCGGTTCCCGGTTCGACTGGCCGGTTCGAACCGGTTTTTAAAACCTTTCCTAGCACGCCTCTACAGTTGAAATTCTTTATCGAGTTCATCTGGGGCGTGACTTTTAATCATTCAACATCTGTTTGATCATATTTGTGTTCTTTACTTACCTGTTACTATCTAATCGATCTTTTAGGTTTTTAATCCCAACAATTGGTATCAGAGCAGGAGATTGTGTAATCTATACGCATCACTTATTTTTGTTGAGCTACTAGGGTTTCCACTGAAATAGGATCTTGTTTAGTCGTCTTTATTGGTTTTCTGACGACTTACTATGATCTTTATATTACTCTATTATTTGTTTAGTTTGCACATCTGATTCGTAACAGGTTACAAAGATCTCGATAAAATGCAACACGACGACTCAAGTATTAACTCCTTGAATATCTCAAGCAGTATTGGATCAACTACAAGGATCCCAATACTCTTCCCTCATGAGTATGAAGTTTGGGTGCTCCATTTTGAAGACTACATTCTTGTTTCAGAAGATAATGGTTATCTAATATGGGAAGCCATTAATCTAGGCCCTTTTGTTCACACAGAGACCAAAAGAACAATCAAAACTCAAAAAGAATGCAACCAACTACTTCTTTATGTGAAAGATGTGCCTCAAGATGAGAAAGAGAAACTTATTAGAAACATTAAAGCGATGAGGATCATCAGATTGCTTTGAAGGCATACACGTTTTGTTTGGTTAGTTCATGTGATACTGCGAAAGCCATCTGGGAAAAGCTCAAGGAATATTACTCCACTGATGCAAATCTTCAGCATTCGACTCAAACACTTTTGTCTTCGGAGTTTTGGGCTTTTGCACAAAAGCCAGGAGAAAATCTCAATCAGACTTTCAATCGCTACAACCATCTTCTCAGCAGGATGACCAAACATGCTATTGGACGAGAAGTGATAGAGCAAAAGGTTACCTTCATGAATGGACTTAGGTATGAATGGATGGAAATTGTTTCTACATTCAAGGCACACGAGCAGTTTAAAAGTTACTCTTTGGCTAAGTTGGTTGGAATTCTTAAGTCACATGAAAGTGAAGTGTTGAAGGAAGCGAAAGTTGTTTCTGCTATGGAGTCTCTAGCTCTTGTTGCGAAAGGAAAGACCGTGGTAGAAGATGAATCTGAATATGATAACTCTGAATGTGATCTTACAAATAAGGAATATGCCTTGATGATTTCGAATCCCAGCCGGTTCGCAATGAAGAAATTTCCTTTGAACAAAATTTGAAATTAGCAAGGAAGTTATAGCTCGGACAAGGTGAAGGAAGAAAGTAAAAATGTTTCTCAAAAGGAAGAAGAGAAAATGAGAAAAAGGTCGTTGGTGACTCTAGCTATGATTGCAACTATTGTCATGACAAAAACCATCTGGCGAAGGATTACATGCTGAGGAAGTTGAATGAGAGAAAAGAAGGAGAAGATGATGAGATGTACCACTTGAGAAAGTTAGAGGAAATCAAGAAGAAGAAAACTATTGATAACTTTATGCCTGTTTTGATTGTGCAGGAAAATGTTGTTGAAGATGAGTTTGGAGGAGTCGAACTATTGTCAACAAACTCAGAGGATGATGAGGTTCGCAAGCCCACACATGGAAGGGGATTCGTTGCGAAGGAAGAGAGTTCTCAGTTCGCCATCAGGTGTTTGATGGTGACAAATGAAGGGTCACAAACGCAAAAGAGTGACACTGGAAGTGGAAGAGGAGATGACAACTGTTTCGCAACACGACCAGTTCCAGAGCAGATCAATGTGTGAGAATAACTGATTAACAAGGTAAATTCCATTCTTGAATCTCTAAATATATCTGCTTCTAAATATGAAACCGAATTAAACAATCTAAAATTCACTTTTTCATGCATTAGTGATAGTTTACAACAACACGGTTAACCAACTCTAATTTAACCAATCAATTGAGCAGGGTGTCATCAAAAAGCGATGAGAGGCGAATGTGGATTGAGAAGATCGAGTTGGAATTGTCTAAGTCTAGGGATCATTTAATTTACTTGCAATGTGACAATTTAAAGCTTTTAAAACAATGTAATATTTTCAGTTTGATTGCTAAAAGGTTTTACTTTAATATTACTCAGTTGCAACTTGATTGTGGAATTGGTGAGAAAATTCATAAGATGATCTTACCATTTCTTGAATTAAAGGAAGATGAAATAGATGCCGAGTGTTACAATTATGAATCCATAGTTTCGTCAGAAGAAACTTCTGATGCATACATGGTTGGACTAGAACGAATTGAATCATAGATTATATCCAAAGACCACAAAAACATGTTGAAACAAGTTTTGGATGAAAATGATAAGAAGCGAATCAAATCTAATACTGTTCTGAAATTCGACTCATTGAGTGCCAAATTGAGTTCAGAAAATAAAATAAATGTTGAAAGTACCTCTGAATTCGATGAGGATAGTGATATGAGCGGAATTTCAGTGGAGGACGAAGTGGATTACTTAGAGTTCGTTAAAAACGAACCTCAACCAGTGAAAGATTTGATTTCTGAAAATTCAGTTGAATTCGCACGTATTTCTCAAAATAAATCAAAAACATTAAAAGCGAAAGCAATTGTTTTTCCTAAAGTTCAAGTTGTACCCAATCAAGTGTTTGCCATTGGAGGACTAGAAAAAAATCAAATTATCAAACAAACATCCATCATTAATGAAGACAACAACGATGGGTGTGATGAATTCTTTTGGTCTACACCAATTGATAATGCACACGAAACGAAAGGTTTATCTAAAAGAACCTCTTGGAGAGTACAACAATGATATAATAAGCATAAACATCAAAGAAAATTATGAAATATGGAGAAAGTACATACCCATAACCACATCTAGTGTTGTGCAAGCCTCCTCGGCTGACAGCTGGAAAGCTTGACTCGTTACAACTAGCGCATCTGCCTTGCCCTAGCAGCCGTCGATAATCCTTAATGTTGCTGGAGCATGTGTTGCAACCGTTCCTCCAACCAAACTCGGGAAATTGGCTTTCTTGTGGCACCTAGGATTGCAACAGAAGCAAATCAGATCAGAAACCTAGATGGTGGGGCAATCCCTACTAAAGTGACTGGTATTGTCGTACTTATAGCAGACAGACCCACCCATGCTATAAACTCCATCATGCGCCTTATCGCCTTTGCCACAGCTGTTCCGGCCCTACCGGCCTCTTGATCACAAATCAACAACATTGGGCTTCTTACTTAAGCCCTCTGATACATGTTTCTGAACATGCTTCCTCTTGCTCATAGTCTCTAGATCAAGCCTAAGCGATCATATCATCCAATGTCTTGCAGCTAGACATACTCACAAACTCCTAAATCTCATCCTTCACCATATCATGATATTGAGCCTTCTTTATTTCCTCGCATGCCAAATACCGAGGAACCAAAAAAGCCCTCTCACGGAACATGGCGGTGATATCTGCTACGGTCCGGTAGTTTGGTGAAAGTCATGAAACTCCCTCGTCAGCTGTTGAACTGTAATCACGGGCACAAACTCAACCTTGAATCTTGTAGCAAAATCATCCCAATACATCGTCTCAACTTCCTCACCTCCCACAGCATAATCTACCTCCTCCCACCAATCATGAGATCTGTCCTTTAGAAGATATGATACAAATTTGACATTAAACCACTCGAGGCAGAAGCTAGTTTGGAAGGCAAGCTCAATATCCGCCAACCACCATTTCCTAGAAATGGGGTCCTTCATTCCGCAACACTCAAGAGCCTCACTGGCACAAAACTCTCGGAACGTCAGAGAGCGTGAACCCACCATAGCTCCCACCTCAGTACTAAACTAGTCGTTTGAAAATAAGATCAATGAAGCAAAATCAAAATTCACACACAAATGGAATTAACTTCTGGGCAAAGTCATGACCAGAAACAAGAAAAAGAAGTAATAAATGTCTTGGCAGGACTAAATCTTGGAGAAGACACATTAACACTGAAACAAAGAATATACGTATCATATTTATAAAAGGTTGATGGTAATTTGGAAATCTTTCAACAGAAACATCTTTTGGGTTATTGAAAACCTCCTTCCTATTGAAAATTGAAAGAGACTTATGATAATAAGTATTTATTAGATAAATTTAATTCATTCATATCAAATACTAAACTATAGCATTTTTTCTTTGGGTCTAAAGTCTAGATGTCTAGTCCTTTTAAGGAACGTTTGATTTATAATTATATATGTTATCATTGTTGTTTTACTTGCTTGTCATTATAGGAAGCATTAATCATAAAATAGATTATTCCATGCCATTATCAGATTACCAGATGATGTAATTTATTCATTACACGTTAAGGCCTAAGGGCATAGGCGGATATAGGTGGTTCCATGGGTAGCCCGGGATGCCCTTCAAAAAAAATTTAGTAATGTAATTTTTTTCGAATTTTTTTTTCAGTAGTGTAATTTTTTTCGGAAAGTTTTTGGGGATACCCCTTTACTCCCCTTTACTTTGATATTGGATCCACAACTGCCTAAGGGTCTTTTTTCCGACTTGTCTTGAGCATTTGAATCGTCAGAACGGACCATGTTGGTTTTCTAAAATGGAAATCCACAACTTACTATTACTGGGATCAAGAATGACATATGAATGTTTATGTTCATTCTTCTCTTTTAAAAATGATAAAGAAGATGGCAAGAAATAGACCTAGCTAAGAAACAGTAAGGTTTATGACAGGTTGAGTTTGGCATAGTAGATAAATGATTTTCTTCATCAACTCTTACTATCAGAAACTAGAAGTGAAGAGCCATTTAAGCAAATAATTACAGGATGTAGTAACAAATTATTCATCTTATTATATATAATCTAAAGTCTTTAGATGCATCAAAACGAACACAAATCTAAAATTACTAAGCAATAGGCTTCAACTTCTTATTTGGAAAATACAATTGTACAATCTCCCGTGATTAAAACTTATTGTCAAACCAGAAGACACCTTTGGCCACTTCATTATCATCTGATTTAACATATACGCATTCTTTTGCTTCTCTGTATAAGGCTTTCAGAATCGGTGTGTCATCAAACCTGTAATAATCTTTCAATATGGGCTTGATTGCTTTCGTGGCTTCCATTGCATGATAATGAGGTATTTTAGGGAACAAATGATGGGTGACGTGGGTATTAGTGATGTTGTGGCCAGTTATGTTCAAGATCCCATAATCTCTATCGACTGTTGATAGAGCTCCCCTCAGCCAATCCCATTCCGTCGAATCATAATGGGGCAACGAAGAGTGCGTGTGATGCAAGAATGTAACACAAATAAGTGAAGTGTTGACAATGAGCAGTGGCACGCCATACGTACAGAACACCCATGTGAGCCCCTTGGTCATTACTAGATTATAGAGGAGGTAAGCGACAATCATGACCCCGACATCAGAAACAATGATCTGAGTGCGTTCACTTTTCGAGTAAATAGGGCTTTTTGGG
Source organism: Lactuca saligna (assembly GCF_052625555.1). Lineage (NCBI taxonomy): Eukaryota > Viridiplantae > Streptophyta > Magnoliopsida > Asterales > Asteraceae > Lactuca > Lactuca saligna. The sequence goes on along the minus strand of NC_136424.1, from coordinate 244,407,046 downwards.
TAAAAGTGGCATGCAAACCTATCGTAGTTCCTGCCACCATAGTTGAACATTAGGTACAGAGGCCAGCCTAGGGTGTGGATGAACAAGATATAAAGGACTCGACCAGGTGGGTTGTTTAGGCAGATAACTAATGAAGGGAGATTAGATTTTAGTTTAGGGACGAAGACTTCCTCACGTTCAAGTGAAGCGGTGTTGGAATGGTGGCGGCGGTGACTGTGTTTCCAAGAGAAATAAGGGACAAGGAGAGCAGAATGTAGCAGAAACCCAACGGTGTCATCGACCCATTGGTAGTTACTGAAGGCATGGTGGCCACATTCATGTGCTATGACCCAAACACCACCGAGGACAGAGGATTGAAAGAACCAGTAAACAGGCCATGCGAGACAGGAGAGGTTGTGGGGGAGGAGGTGGATGTAACGAGAGGCGAGGTAGTACAAGATGAAGGAAATAGTTAGGTCGTTTAAAAGGTAACTGAAAGAGCGAAGGATTGAGCGATTAAAACAATGAGGTGGGATTGCTTTCTTGAGATCCCGAATTGTGAATGGAGGTTTTTTGTAAGGGGCTCGTTGGAGGGGTTCCCCATCGTAATTTTTGCTTCCTTTTGATGGTTTTGACATTTGCCCACCTGTGACCATGTTCTACAGTGACCTGCATTAAGAAAAATGGTGCATATAATAGTCATGCAATCTGATTTACGTTCCAATTCGTGTATCTACTTCATATATATCATTGCTGATATAAAGTTTCGTACAGTTTTATATGAATTACGAAGATCATTGGAGAAGGGAAGCACCTGACTAAGTCTTCGAGCGGTCTTCCTCTCTTTGTGTAAAAGATTCTCTAAATCTGTGATTAATTTCATTGGAGAAAGCAAGGTATTTATAATAGAGAGAGTTGGGTAGTTAGTGTGGTAAGCGAAGTAGGGCTATTGGATGTCAAGTTTTCCGTAATTACATGCTTGCATGAATGGCTACCATCTAGTTTTAGCGTTTTAACCAGTAGGGTTAGTTGGCGAGTGGATTAGACACGTGGTTTAATTAATTGAGCACTCCAAATAATACCCTTTGGTAGAGTATTCTAGACATTTATAATCTTGGAAATTTTTCTAAAAAGTTCTAAAGTTTTGGTTATTTTACGTTCTCAAATTAATTTTTTTTTTCTTTTTACAAAAAAAGAAAAAAACAAAATATCGACTAAGATAATCATTTTGACCGTTTTAACCTACTAAAGAGATAATTGCTAACATGACATTGCAACTCACAATACGTCAGCTTCTTTTGCATTATTTAAAAAATACATACTGAAATATAAACGTGGTAGTGAGACAAACTCGAAACCTCAAGTTTGAGGGGTCACACCAATAACACTAATTTGATTCTTTACTTGCTGAACACACACTTTTATATATATATATATATATATATATATATATATATATATATATATATATATATATATATATATATATATATATATATATATATATATATATATATATATATATATATATATATATATATATATATATATATATATATATATTCTCACCTTAAAAACATTAAGACCGGAGGGTGTGGGAGGGACTCTTCCCTCACTTTTGGTGGGTTATACCTCTCTTTCCCTCACTTTCCTTTCCTTCATCAAAAAACCAAGGAATGGGTGGGAAGCCTTCCCTCACTTTTTTTTTTTAAAAAAAAAAAATATATATATTTCATACATATATTATGCTCATTTTGTAGGGAATTAAAAACCATGAATTTTGATATATTTTTTATATTTTTATAATAAGTATATAATTTTATAAATATTAAAAAATATAAAAAGAAAAAAAAATAATTGGCCAATGAGAAGAGGAGAGAGAGTGCGGCACCCTCTCCCCCACCGCTTTTCCCGCACTCCATTCCCTCACCCACGGAGTGGTGTTCAAGAGGGGAGGGAAGCTTCCCTCACCCTACTCCGTCCGGCCCAAGAAATGAGAATAGGTAGGCTAAAACTCGGGTTTGTGGCCACCTGGGCTACTTCACTTTTATCTATTTTCTTTTCCTTTAAAAATAGATATAGTCTTTTATTTTCTAAACATTATTATTATTATTATTATTACTATTATTATTATTATTATTATTATTATTATATAATAAAATAAATTTCATGTTCCTTTAGGACCCGTTTGGTGAAGAGAACACAATGTGACATAACAAAACTACAACTTTTAAGAGGGTGTTTAACCTATCTAGAACTGGAACAAAGTAAAAGTTTGACCAAGTCCAATAGGATAATTCACTGAAAAAATAATCTCACCTAAAAAAGTAGAACTCAACAGAACCCGTACTCTTCTTTTCTCAGTCTGACGAAAATAACTCTAGAATTGGTCTCACCTTGCGTTTCTGACTTTCTCATTATCTACCATTGTTATGAAATCATCCTCTTTTTCAATATCATCGTCTTCCTATATCAATTGCACACAAAATTTGATTTTTTCATAATACGAATTACTGATTTTTTTCAATATCATCGTCTTCAATCTCATCTCTGTCTTCCAGGATTTCTCATCTACGCATTTGACTGTATCATCCCAGGCACAAGTTTTTTCGTTAAACTTCATCTCTTTAGTTACCTGATTGACTTCGATTTTTCTTCTATATTTCTTGATTTCTTGATAATCACATTCATCTTGATCTGCTCTTTAGTTATCGATTGATTTCTTGATAATCAGTTAACCGAGCTCTCAAATTATATACATACGACTTCCTGTTTAAGATGTATAGTTTCCTAATTTCTTGACAAATGATTATACAATTTCTCTTTTTTCATTCCCTTATAATTAAATATGAACAGTTTTGATTTAAAAAAAGATTATTTTCCTCTGTTGCTACTCATGTTATCAATCCGAGTAATCTCCATGCAAATGGAATTGTATAATATGTACCAAGGATCACAAGGTAAATTTTAGATGAAAATTCCCCTGAATCTTTTACCTCAATTGAAGACAAGATTGTCATATTCAGACTTGATGAACTCCTACAGAGGATTAATTTCAAATCTCCTGCCAAATTCATATTTTAGTTACTAAGTTTTAGACGGAAATACGCCTAAATATATGTAGTTGTGTCACACCCCAAAACCAAGAACAGCGGAAACGTTCTGGGGCGGAGGACGTCATGTACAGTATCACAACAATTGCAAAGTAGTAAACAAGCAACAACATCATCCATTATATTATAAGTAAAGTTTTAATACATGTGTGTTCTTTCATTGTAGTAAGACACCAAAAATATACAATCAAAATAAAAGACGAGATTTGTCTGTTCCGTCTTCTCAAAACCTGGCCTCCGTACCTCTCTACTGATGACCTGAGAATACAAGTTATTTTGAAAGTGAGTATCAGCTTTAAAGCTGGTGAATTCATAAGTATATAAGTGTCATTGCCTTGTTTGTGAAAAGTGGTTATGAAGGCCTTATGGATCGCTAATTGAAAATGTTGATGTAAGTATGAAAAACCCTAGAAAATCCCTTATTTCCTATCAGTTTGAGATGTAGTCTTCTACCAAGACCCGAATGTTTTGTTTGTAAAATGATAGTTTTCCTTTAATTGTTTTAGTACTAAAGTACTTAGTCTAACTCATCGTTTATGTGAAAGTATCACAAAATAAAGTAAACAGGAAAATGTACTACTGTAAGTGTTGTCACTGGGTACTAGGACTAACACAGCATATGTAACTGTTATCCCGAGGTACTAGGGTCAACACGACCTATATAACCTAATGAACATCCGAAGATTGTCCAATTGTCCTCTGTAGCAGCAGCAGGGGGGAGGAAGGGTTAGTCCCTGTAAAGGTACTCCTAGTATAAGTAATAACCGTAGGCATCCGTAGATGTTCATTACCCACTGTTGCTAACAGATGGGTTCCGGAATGGTTAGTCCCGTCCATATATCCCGAGGTACTGGGGATAGAGTCCTATTCTAGATATCCCGAGGTACTGGGGATATGCAGGATAATTTACACAGAAGGTACTAATAAATTATCCTCGCAATTCATGATACAAATATTCAAATAAGTATACATAGGTAAAGGTATCAACGTAAAGGTACTCAGGTAATGTGTTCATGTATCATGTAAACATATGTAAAGGTACTCATGTATCAGGTAAGGTACTAGTAAAGACTCATGAATGAACTGACTCTTGTATGATTCCTTGTAATAGGTATAATGTTTTGTTATCTTCCAATTATCCCTATGATAATTTACTGTAATCTAAATAGTTGATCATGTAGGTTTACACACTCTTACTACTCAAGGGTGTAGGAAACTAAATGAAAGATGCAAACTATAACATCAATACATATATAATAATATAAGTGTATATGCATAGTTTAGTTCAAGAATGTAAAATGGTTTTGTAAGACATCTTATGTGTTTTGAACAATGATTAACAATAACCTGAGGTCATTTTAATATACATTTCAAAGGTAAAACTTTTGATAACAATGTGTTTTTAAGATTTAAAACCATTTTATGCATCACATTTTGTAGTATGTGAAATCTGTTAAATGACAAACAAAGTTATAAAATACATATCAATAATTTAATAACCTGTTTGTTTCTACTTGTATCCCCCCCCCCCTTTAAAGCATTTAAAATCATTTAAAACATTGATTAGGGGTATGAACTTACTTGAAGGTTTGAAGATAGCGAGATGGAAAACCGGGCAGAGTTTCGTCTCAGGAAACGGATTTTTCTCGGGATCCTCGGGAATCTCGGTAGTAAAATCGACCTTCGGAACTTGAGTAAAATTATCAGGGCTTCGGGGTAGTGCGAGCACGGAAAACGAGGAAAAACGCAAGAAAAGTGAGAGAGAATGAGCCATTTTTCCGGGAACCCTCGCATCCTATTTATAGGAGGCTGGAACCGCCTCCGTACGCGGGGCGTACGCGTACGTCACGCATGACTGAGTCCTCGACTGCCTCACACTTCGGATGGGACAGGGGGGGTAGGCTCGCATAGGGGCGACGTGGACGATCCGAGGCCGTGGCCTCGAGTACGCTGGGCGTACTCGTGTACGCGGGGCGTACGTGCGTGACTCAGACTTCGGATAATACCGAAGTTTTCAATAAAAATTATATATAAATTATTTATCAAACTTCAAAAATTCATATCTCCTTCATACGAACTCCGTTTTTGACGTTCTTTATATCCCCGCGAAGGTGAGACTACGATCTACAACTTTCGTTTAGATTCCGTCGGCAAATTCCGAATTTATTTTTATTATTTATTTATTAAAATGACGTGATTAAGGAATTTCTTTAAAAATTCATAACTTCTTTATCTGACGTCGGTTTTTGCCAGACTTTTTACCGTTGAACAACCATCGTCGAGACCTTCGATTCTCGTTTAGGTCATTCCGGCCAAAAGTCGCTCGATCTCTGCTTTGAGTTTTCAGTTGACTGTTGCTAAACCGAATTTGGAAAAATCTTAACTTCAATATACGAAGTCGGGTTTGGGCATTCTTTTTACGCACGATTCCGGTTTAATGATATAAAACATAGTAGGTAGTTAAATAGAAACTTTTTGGACATTTTATTACCAACGTTTATTTTGATTAACTCAAAAAATGGTTACAATACTTGACCTATTAGGCCATTACAAAGAGTTGAAATATCAGGTTGTCACAAGTTGCCACTGAGTTTTCGGTACCCGTTAGTTGACTCTAGCAACCTGAACAAGATTTTGTAGCTTTCTGATCCTCCTTCCTTCCTAAATTTTTAGATACTAAATTTTAGACGAAAATGCTCCTGTATCTTTGTAGTTGCCACTGAGTTTTTAGTACCTATTACTTGACAAGATTTTGTAGCTTTCTTGTGTATAAAAAGATCATCCTTGACCTCCTTTCTAAATGATTAAAATAAAAACATGAAAAGAAAAAACAGAAATAATTTTATATTGTAAACAATAAAAAATAATGCATTATACACCTCAAGTATTGAATATAATCATTTATGAAGGTTTAACACTTGTATATCCAATGATAAAAAGAATAGCTTTTACCTCATTCGCAAGAATTTATATTGTAAACATTATAATCTCCAAGAACTTCATTTTTGTCCATCATTCAAAGTTTATCTTCATGTGAGTATTTAGGGGACTAGACATCATTTGTAAATTTTATAATTTGGTCCATTTTGGATGAAATTGCCATTAAGAATTTGTTCCTGCAAAGTTTTTTATAGTTTTTATAGAGATGCTTGTTCGTTCTTGGGAGGATAAAATCAGCAAATTGTTGCTGCCAGTTTTGGTACCTGTCAAGTTTTGTTGTTGACTTATTCAATTGTTAAGCTGCTCTAGTTTATTGTTGAGTAGTTAATTTTTTTTACAATCTTTGTCTCTCAAACATGTTTGTTTAAAAACAAAATATTTTTTTACATGATTTTTTTTAGTTATAAATTGTAGATATGGATCGTAATCATTTGCTTATATTTATGAAACTATTGGAGAATTATATTCAGTTGTTGATGTGCCTATCTACAATTAGACTTTGGTTAATTGAATGCGAGGAAAAAGAAGCTCAAAGGAGAGCTTTAAGTCAAAGTACATTATAGAATTGATTAGACACAATTTCAAAAAATTTCATAGAAATACAACATATCACACGCGAAACTGATGAAAATTGTATAAATGAGTTACGTATGGATAGAAATGCATTTGCACATTTATGCGAGTTACTACACACTCGTGGTGGATTATTAGACTATGGTTTAATCACCATTGAGGAGCAAGTTGCTACATTCCTAAACATATTAGCACAACACACAAAAAACAGATGTATTCAAGTTAGATTCTATCGGTCGGGGGAAACGATAAGTCAGTATGTTCATTGAGTTTTGGGTGCATTAATGTGTATACAAAGATATATTATTTGTCAACCTAACGGCTGTTGCAAATGATTGTACGGATAATTGTTGGAAGTGGTTCTAGGTAACGATTATAAAATTATTATGATACATTACAAATTAATATAAGGTTTTAACTAATAGTTAATATAAGGTTTTAACTAACAATGAGTAAATTATTTATTTATAAGGTTGTTTAGGAGCCATTGATGGAACTTATATTGAACTTAATGTCCTTGACTTGGATAAACCAAGGTACCAAACAAGAAAGGGTAATATAGCAATGAATGTGTTAGGTGTCTGTAATCGTGACATGAATTTTGTCTATGTCTTAGCTGGTTTGGAAGGTTCGGCTACTGATAGAAGGGTTTTGTGGGATGAAATTACTAGACATAATTGATTGAAGATTCCAGTTGGTAAGCTAATACACTAATTACTAAATATTGAAAGTAAATATAGTTATATATTCATACCTATTATTTTATTTATTATAGGTAACTATTATTTGGCTGATGGATGATATATCAATGGTGAAGGTTTTTTTGCCACCATAAAGAGGTACTAGGCATCATTTACGGGAATAAGAAAGTAGTACACATGCACCTACAAACAAGGAAGAATACTTTAACATGAAACACTTACAAGCGAGGAATGTTATTGAAAGGTGTTTTGGTCTACTAAAGAGACGTTGGGCTATATTAAGAAGTCCTTCATTTTATCCGATTAGAATTTAAGGGAGAATAGTCATGGCATGTGCTTTGCTACATAATTTTATTAGGACACACATGACTCTTGATCCGGAGGAAAACACGCCTACCGATGTCGAACATATGCCTATCGGGGAAGAGCAACCAAATCAATTTCAAATTGTGGATGTTGTTGAATCAAGTAGCGAATAGACTCAATGGAGGGATGATTTAGCCGGAGAAATGTTTGATTCTTGGATGTCCAACAGATCCTAGTAGATTGTTTTTGAATGTTAGAACTTTTATTTTTAAGTTTGTTTGTAATTATTATGGACGTCAACTACTTTGAATTTTGTGTATGTTTTTTTAATTAATTTTAACTAATTGGACGAATCATTTTAGTATTTATATTTTTTTTATATTTACCTTTGTTATGTATAATATGTCAAAAGCAAACAACAAATCATGACAGATAGGCATCAAAGGACTCAAGAAGAAGAGAATGTGTTGATTACCATCCTTCAAGACATTGTTGTTATCAACGGTAGATGTGATAATGGAAGCTTTAGGACAGGAACCTATGATCAAGTCGTTCTAAAGTTGCGGGAAGAAGTCGTGGGTATTAATATAATAGCAAAGTATGTCCAAAACAAAATCAAACGTTGAAAGGATAAATTTTCTGTTTCATATGATATGCAAAATACAAGTGGGTTTGGTTGGGATGATGCTCGCAAATGTGTAGTAGTTGATTCTCTTAAGATATTAGAGGAATATCTAAACGTTAGTAATTATATATATATATATATATATATATATATATATATATATATATATATATATATATATATATATATTACTATCTTATAAAAGAAATCTCACTATTTCTAAAAATAGATTGAATATAATAATATTTTTTTAAGACGTTCAGATGGTTAAGCTCAAAGTGTCACCGATTAATAATAAAATAATATTAAATTTTAAATGAGATCTTGTCTTTTTGGTATGACCCAATCTCTTTAATACTCAGTAACATATTGTTGACTAAAGCCTCGTACGTTGTTCCTCCCCTTATAAATCGTTCAAATTACAAGCTTTAGGTATAATCATTGAATGCATAGATACCCTTATGTCACATGCTTTTTTGACACAGTCCACTATCATTTGAATTCCCAGTTAATTCGCTTAATTTGAAGTTTAAACCAACACTCCAACATGTATCTATTATTTCTCTAGAAAAACCAGAATCTTCTCTCCATTCCAATTGATTTCCTATAAACCCACATCCTTTATGCACCTCTTGTACGTATACTCGATTTTCTATAAATCCAACAATAAGAGGGTTTTTAATAGCAAGAGTTCGCAACATCTTCAAAAAAAAAACTGCACATTTATCTCTCAACAAACCCTAAAATCACCACCTTAAACTGCCACTATCACTAATTGAGATGCTCCTAGAAAATGAGTCCTATTTTGCGACTGGTATTGTTGCAATATTTTTGTCTTAATGAGAGTCACGACCTCTCTATCACCCAAATCTTGATCAACAGTAACATTTTTATTGAGTTTCCCATGAATAATACGATTTCTTCATGTTTCATTTTCCGTAAACAACAAACATTATAATTCTTGAATTCCCACCTACAACAAACTTTGCAATTATTTGATTGGTGTTTTGAAGATAGTGAAACGAAACAGGAGGTAACCTTACTGTGTCATTCAAATCTCGATCAATAGCGAGCCATTTTTGTGTTTTTCATTACTTCTCATTTTGGTCATTTTTTTAGATGTAAATCGTAGGATTATTCACTTCTATTGATTTTGTGTAACATTTGGTAGGGTGATTAAGATAAGGAACAAATAGAAGAAGTTGACTAAATGGGTTAAAAGTTGAATGTATATTTTGGAAGCATGTTTTGCAAGAGGAAAGTTGACTAGATGGCTTTAGAGTTCAAGGTATAACTCATTTTTATGATTTTTGTTTTGTTATTATTCATAAATATTGATTTGTTTGTGTCTGGTGAATGAAATACAAACATGTTATGCATTCATTGAGACAGGTTACAAGATTGTAAACTCCTATTTAAAGGGGATTGCAATCCATGTCCCTGCACCCGAACTTTGATCCCCACATCCACCCTTGGTCCGCTAATCTCTGACGGTCTGTTAGTTAGTTCTTGGTTTATTCTTTATGTTTATGCAGATAGAGACTACATTAGGTGAGTTAATGCCAAAAATGAAGATTTTTTTCGAAAGAGAAAAATGAAGAAAATTTTAAAGATAGATATGATGGCGACAAAGATATAACTATTGTTTCTATATTCATGGATGTTTTTCTTTTGAATACAAAGTAATTTTAGCGATTAAACTAATAAAAGTTATTGATCTTTGCTATAGTTCTTCATATCATAATTAATGTCCTGTTTTCTTGTACTATGGTTATGTGTTGTATCATAAATAAAAGTTATCGATCTTAACTATAGTTGCTAATATAGTTTAAAATATGTAAATGGAAATATAATGCGTAAGGCCAAAAAGAAAGTTACTTCTCATGTTCCTCTTATGCCATTGTGTAATGTAAGTCCATTTTTAGTGAATTAGTTTCATTTTATCAGTTTGTTATTTGCATCATTTATATGATCGCCGAAAAAAATTATTTTCTGAATGCAGCTATTTGCCGCCGCCGCTTTGCGCGGGTGAACGGCTAGCGTGTATATATATATATATATATATATATATATATATATATATATATATATATATATATATACTAGTTTATAACCCGTGGAAACCACGGTTACAAAATTTCTCAAACTTTTATAGTAAAAACTTAAAATTCTTAATGAATTATTTTAAATATTTTATTATATAAGAGACTTTCTAGTTATATAAAATTATAACCATTGATTTAAATAAATATGTGAAATATATCATTTTATAATTTGTATTAATTTTTTTTCTGTTTTATTAATTTAATTTAATTAGGGTGAAAATTTTAAATTTTGAAATTTGAAATAGAGAATTAATATGTTGACAAGTGGCATGCATTAATTAGGAGGAATAGGATGACACATGGCAAAGGGGGAATAAAATATGCATTAAGGGGAATAAAATATGCATTAATTAGGAAGCTTAATAAGGTGACACATGTCAAAAGGAGAATAAAACTATTCTTTTATTAGAATAGAGATATATATAAAAGTATTAAATATATGGTTTTAATTGTAACTTTGTTTGTTTTACTAGAAACATCCAAACAAAAACTATATCGCGAACAAACCATTCCCTGCAGACGAGCGACTAGCAAATGATTTTGGTAAAGATCGAACTACAGGGGGTATGGATGAGTCGGCGGCTGATGTGATAGAAAATCAAAATATTGATAACAAAGAAGGAGAAAGTTTTTCATCATCTAATTCTAAGGATGAGCAAAAGGACCGAACCGGTTGGAACCGACCCGAACCGGACCGGAACCGGGAACCGGCTTCGGCCAAAATCAAGAACCGAACCGGCCCGGCGGTTCTATCGGTTCCGGTTCTACCGGTTCCCGGTTCCTACCGATTCTTGTCGTGTCTTCAAATGTTGGAACCGGTCCTTAAAAAGTAGCATTATACGGTTCCGGTTTTTGCCGGTTCTACCGGTTCCGGTTATATCGGTTCCGGTTCCTACTGGTTCCCGGTTCCAAAAATCCACAAAAATAACGTCCCGGTCCCGGCCCGACCGGTTCAATCGGGTTCCGGTTCCGACCGGTTCCCCGGTCCATTTGCTCATCCCTATCTAATTCTAATCCTCAAAACAACGCAACTTCCTCCAATCCAAATCCTAAATACTCGGCGTGAAATAAAAAAAGAAAAGTGACATTTGAAGAAGTAACACATGTAATTCAAATGGGGTTAGCTACTGTATTTGTATCTGAGGAAATCCAAAAAATGACTAGGGTTATTACGTCCTCTACTAATGACCTCATAGAGTTAAAAATCATACATGAAAAGTTGAAGACCATGGAGTTGTCTTCTTCAGAAATCATGCGAGTTTGTTTGAAGTTTACAAAAAACCTGAATTTTTTACCGATGTGGAATAGTTTAGACGCAGCTACCAAACCACTTTTTGCGAAGGCTATAGTGGAAGATGATAACTGAAGTTTGTTTTTGTTTTTTATTTAAAATTAAGTATTTTGGAAACCATTTTGGTTTATAACTTTGAGAATTTTGAAACAATTTTGATTATTTAGTATTAGAACTTGTTTTTATGAGAATTTTAAATAAATATTTTTTAGTAAAGTCTATTTTGATGTTATGTATGTTAGATAGAGTTTATATATATATATATATATATATATATATATATATATATATATATATATATATATATATATATATATATTTTACAAAATGGTAGTATAGTCATTTTTACATCTTGTTATGTTCAATTCTATTGTTAGCAAACAGTTTCAGACAACTTGTTCTGTTCTATATGGTCTTACCAAATGCTATACGGATTATTTGTCATGTCCAGTCTAGTACTTTTTAGTCCAGTAATGTCCACTTCAGTTCCATCGAGTTCTTCTGCCAAACGGTACCTTACGAACATTGAAGTTTTGCTGCTTATGACTTTAGCCACCGAAGTTTTGAACATTGGCAGTTTACCTCCTTTGACTTTTAGTAATATCATTTTCGCCACAAATATTTTAATAATGGCTTTTGTCCTAATATTTTGCCTCAACATATTAATAAAGAGAATTTTATATATCATTTTTAAATATCAAAATATCATTTTTACCCAATTTAATTTCTAAATATTATATTTATAATTTCAAAATATCATATTTTCCCTTCCACCAAAACAACGCATGAACTCCTCTCCCTGATGTCTAATCTCTATAATCGGTTTCCTCCTCAACCTCAAGATGAAATCCCCTTCCTAACTTCCATGCAGGTGTGTTTCTCCATTGTTCAGATCAACAAGATTTTCAAAGATGGAATTGGTCTGTCTCTTTCTCGCGTAAATCATTGCTATATTGATTTAGGTTTTCAATTATTGTTCCGTGGTTGTTGAATTTTGCTTTGCTTCAATCCAGAATTGAAAGTTCTTTGAATATCGAAATTTTTTGGTAATTAATGTGTGATTGGTGTTTTCAGATGGAAAAAAATGAAACTACAGACATAATAGAATTCAGTGTGAGCGGAAAGAAGAAGATATTTGCATCCAAGGCCACTAGAAAACCTAAAGAAGACCTCTTTGCGATTGCTCTTCTACTATTTCATTTTTTTTCTGTAGTCGCTCTCTCATCCATTAGGGTTTTACTGCCTCCCATTCGCCTTTCAATTTATTCGATAGATTCGATAGGATCGAAATTCCATTAAAAATTTTGTAAAGGTAATCTTAATTCACCTGATTCTGGTGGGGATGATGCCCAGAAAGCTAAAACACTCTTTCCTAATCTCAATCAAGATCTTCAAATCGTAAGTGTTTAATAAACATCAAATTATATATATGCTGAACGAGCCAAAACAAACATAATTTTTTTTCAAAATTTAGGTGAAAGAGGATGTAATAGAAGCTTTGGAAGCCCTCCGAGAAGTTTCAGAAGCCATTGATGATTCAAATGTTGTTCTATGTGCTATTGGTTTCCGTGTTCTTAGGACTTATTGGGTCCATGAAATGTCAGTTCTTTGTCAATGGTTTTCTCTATTTGTTAGGGTTTATTTAGGTTCTTTCTATTTTACTTCACTATGTCAATCAGTAATATAATGATATTGGTTTTCTAAATATATGGAGACATACATGCTCGATGATTGCTTTGTTGATGCTTTCCTTGATTGTACAACCACTGACACATCACAACACCCTTTAGTAAAGGTACTTTCACATCATAAGATCATCCAAACATCTATTTGGTACTTTAACAAAGCATGTGTGTAGTATATTTTATTATGAATATCATGAATCATTAGATGATATTATACTAGCATTAGGAACTACAATTCGTCAGAAAAATAAATCGGTAATGAAACTGGCTTCAAAGTTATCTATTGCTTACAACATAATTATCTATGTGCTTTTAATTCTCACCAATTATTCATGGATGGAAGCTACTCGAGGTAGAAGCATGGTAGGCTTATTCAAGCTTATATTACTTTCAGACACAATCAAAACCCGCCTATTGTGGATTAGCTATAATGAAAATTACCAGTAGCTTTAATTTCATTTTTACATAATCTATTAATTGTTTTTAGGTCCATTCTATGTTGCATTGTTGTGAGCTTTTATAAAAGATTAAATCCAAAGGAATTTCATTTGGGAATGCTATGTTTTATGCCTCATTCTGCTACAGAAAAAAATGAACCTTTTCCTACAAAGTAATGTTGATACATTTTCACAAGTTTGTTATTACATGTTCGACTTCTCATGATTTTCATGTAATTTCATATTATAACATACAAACTTGTAAGCATGCAAGTTTAAATCAATTTGGAGAAGATTTTTTTGGCTTGCTGATTTAACGAGATGGTTTGTATTTTTTTTAGACACCTTCTATGCTAGAAGGGAAATGACATTAATTTTAAATGTTGCATGCTTCACATATCCAGCTCACTTGGTCCCCACTTAAACTTGAAGACATATGTTTCAAAAACTGAGGAATTTATATTAAGCTTGGTTAATCGGTAATACCATGCCCTTTCCTTTGCGTTCAAATTTCCATGTAAATCATTTGATATATTATTATACCATCAATCAGGCTCGCTTCACTAAAACCAAGTCAAGTTTTGTGTAAATTGCCACTTATCATCACGACTTCACGAGTTAACTGTCAAATTAAGTGGCTTGGTGTTTTCCATGGAGTTACCAAAGCATGAAACATTGTAACATGGTAATTTGTAAAACTTCCAAATTTTGATTTTTTTTAAATGTATGTTAAGTTAATACGGTGTTTATGGATATGCTAATAGCCTTTCATAAAAGATGTAGATGACCATTTTTATGACGCTTTTAGAATACTTAGTTATGATTATTTTTAGGGTTTATGCTAATCTGACAATAATACCTTCAAAACTTCCAACTTCCACGCATCAGCATCCAAATAGTTGGTTGGAAAAGTGGTTTGTATCTGACAATAATACCTTCAAAACTTTCAATCAGATTACTCCTCATCACGATGTTGGCAATAAAGCAATTGCAGTTTTGATTTTGCTTCTTTATCCTTACTACTAACATTTTCTTTTAAAATCTTCTTCAAGTAGTATACTAATTTAGAGAGTCGTCTCTATCATTGATGCCAATTACCACAAGTATTATACTAATTTGTGATGTAATGAGCAGTTTATGGTTTTCTGGCTTGTTGATTATACAATTACAAATATATCATGACTATCAAACATAGTAATTTTGGGTTTCAAATTTTATATAGATGTGTTTGATCGCAACACACGGCTACAAATATGTACTGAACCCTTAAAGCTACTACTCTAGACTTCCAAGGTAAATTTATGGACTAAATTTGTAGTCTTCTTGTGAACTTTTTATAATTATGTTAGGAAAGTTTGGGTCTTTTAAAACAAATTGAATAGCATGAGGTTTTTTGTGATAATGAAATACATAGTCAAATTATAAGATAGGTTATGGCAAATGATATCTTCATTGATGATCATTTTATGGTATGCTCTTTTTCAATTCTTGATCAAAACTTTATGTTTTTTAATGTTTCATGGTTGTATTTCTTTATTTTTCAAAAGCTTGTGGAAGGATCAAAGAAGCTATCTCAAATCTTCCTAGAGCAACAAAAGATGCTAACATAGAAGAAGATGCAGCCTTGACACGTGATTCAGAAATGGTGGAATCATAGAACAACGTTCTTCATCATATCCTACATCTACATCAAGCATTAATGAAAAGTCTGATCCCTTTTGACTCTTTGCTTCAGATTCCTTTTTATTATTTGATTTTGATGCCCTTTTCCTATTTGCATTTGGTTTTCGGATTACTTAGCCCAATTTACAGACTTCTAAACATGAGTTCAAGAATCCAATTATTGTTTTGATTTTGTAGGCTTAGCTTTGATTAGTGATGTGGAATAAGGAGATGCATACCACTGAGATGTAATTTCTGATTTGTTTTGGTTAATGTAATGGGAATTAAATTGAATTACAGTCACCGTAGCCATAATCAAATGCGTTCTTATTGTAAATTGAGTTAAAGAATTCATGCACTTTGGAATTTTTTTTTTAACAACATGTGCGTTCACCTCAGTTACATAATTGCAGTTTTAGACTTTTATTATTTGCATATTATACTTTGAAAAATCTACCCAATTATAGAACTAACATGATTTTGGTTAATCTTAAATAAATGCAATGTCTTTTTCTATTTGTCTGACCTACATCATTACATTATTTCGAATTTGGATAATTTTATTATACTTTGATACATTTTTCAAACTAAAAAGTTGTTGCATCTTTATGCCTTCTTTCATGAAAAATCATATATTTTAGTGTGCTTCTATACTTAGTGTGGTATTACTTGGTATGTACATTGGAGAGTGCTTTGTAGAATTGTTCCAAATATGACATCAAGGAAAGACAAATTAAAAATTCCTATAACATTTGAAGATTGTGATATATCCAAATTGTCATTCTACAACCAGTTTCACATATAACTGCATTATGTTTATCTATTGAAATAAAAAACAAAACCCCTTCTGATCCATTCAAAAACATGGATCCTTCCTTAGTTATTATTATTATAGTTTTTTTAGTTACTATTATTATAGTTTTTTTTTATTATTATTATTGAATAGAAAGTAAATATAAATAAGTTGTAAAAAAATATTTTTTGAAAAAATTACGTTTTTATATATTGAATATATGTTTTTGAAAACATATATAAAAACGTATTTAGAAATATATTTGAAAAATATATTTAAAAATGTATTTTTAATAATAATAATAATAATAATAATAATAATAATAATAGTAATAATGTTCAGAAAATAAACAATTAGACATAAATAGAAAGAAATAAATCATTAAAAGTGAGGGTTTTGTCATAAAAGCCTTTAATTTTATATAAAATAATCGGTTATATCCAAGTCACTATTTTGATATAAATGCCTCAAAGTGCGGTTTTTGTTGGGTTGCAATGATATATATAATTTGTTTATAATTTTTCAGCAAGGTGGTAGATACACATGGGTTGGAAGTTCTTGTAAACTTTGTTTTGTTTTCCAATAAACCAATTCTATCAATGATATATTTAATTGCGTAGCAAAATAACAAGATATGGGCAACTTTTTTATAAGGCGTTTAGAATATGTAGAGAAGACGTGTGTTTAAATCCTTTACCCCCATTTCCTCTTCCAAATTTCATATTTTTTTAGTTAAAGGATTCAACAGTTGACATGGCAGCAACCTAAGCTCCACATCAGCATGAATGGGCCCAGTCAATGCCACTTAGCTTGGGTAACCCACTCTTGAAGGTAAAAACCGGTCAGGGGAAAAAATGAACAAATTTTCCGGTATTTGAGACATTAACGCACCAAAACATCAACTTAGAATATAATCAAATATTTTGTGTAAATTTAGGGGTTTTTATGATAAAAACATGTTTTGTGCGTGGGGAAACCCGAGTTCCAGTCTCACTATCTACATGTTTGAATGTTTTTAAAGTGAGAATTATAGGATTATATATATAATTTTGGCAACTAAAGAATAAAAGTTGTTCGAGCTTAATGCTAAGAAATGTTGTTTGTATTAAAGACCAAAACTTGAGAGGATAAACACCCCTTCCCACTATCTGTATTAAAGACAAAAACTTCAAGATTTTTTTTGAGATTTTCTTATGTAGTTTTTTTATTTTTACTCTCCATTTTTAGATTAAGTTGAAACCAGAACAATTATACAACCGAGAACATGAAAAACCAACATGATCCATTATATATATATATATATATATATATATATATATATATATATATATATATATATATAGAGAGAGAGGGGGAGATAAGTTGAAGCATTCTAACTAAATATTGTATGCATGTATGAATAATTGTGGGCCAATTATTTCAAAAACATAATTTTGTACTTCTATATATAATCATTTTTATAAAACAAAAATAAAATTTATTAGATATGGTAAATCCCAAAAAATATGGAATAATTTCTATTTAAATCCCAATCTAGGTCACATAAATCCTAGCTTGAAATGCACCATTAGTCTCCATCATGTTCAATATCTTCACAAACTCAAATTGTCGATTTCATCACTTCCCATCACCGAGTGTAAGTGATAATTTCATTTTATTAACTTCTTTTTATAGTTTATTTTAGCATATTTCATTGATAATTTAGTTAATTTTCATGCATATTTTCTTTTTTGTTATTTATGACTATTTCGGGTACTTTCTAGTTTCGTGAGCGTAATTGCAGATTTTAAGTAGACTAGTGGAGCGGGATCTTTCGGAAGCAATTGGACTTGGAGGAAAACAAGAATTTTAGGCTTGGTGATAATGGAGTTGATGCTAGGAGTAGGCTTTCTTATTAATTGAATGCTTGGAAGAAATAAAATTTAAAATTGCAAGATGTGGGAGAATATTCGTGCGTGCGGAGATTGATGATTGGGCGAATATGGAAGCTATGGATCATTTGGAGATGCCAAATTGGGCTCAAAATGAAGTGAACTTAAAGAAAAATGGGCTAGAAGCTGTTTGGACTCGAACTGGGCCAAGTGGACTAAGTTGTGGAGGCTGAACAATGAAAGAGCCCACTATTTGATACCATCCGCGCAACCCACTCGCGCAAGGATGTGTGGCTGCGCACGACACAGCTGGGGCAGTTTCACAATTTCAGTTAGAAGGCTATATGGGGAAGGTTGGTGTGTATATTTTGCAAACTCTTGCACATCCGGAATTTAAAGGATTCTCTGAAGATTTTGGAGCAAATTGAAGACTAAGAGCCTTGAAGAACCTCATCTTTTCACCCCTTAATCTTGTTGAATGTTTTGTATAATCTTGTCTAACTTTGTTTCTTTGAGTTTAGCCATGCTTTGCTAAACAAACCTTGGTTGACTTTGGTGAAATCCTTTGAATCTTGTTGAATGTTGAAGACTCTATATGAACTTGTTCTTGAATCTTTATGAGAATGTTTTGTGTTTTAACATCTTATCACTACTTGTATGTTTTTATTCACGAGTTTAAATGTGTTTATGGTAATTAGTTGGTTTATTTCTTTATTAAGAAAATTATCCTCAAATTAGAAAGCAACAAATGATTTTTGTGTTAGTTTTGCTTCACACAATCATAAAAACATTTTCTCTAACATGGAAGTGAAATCACTTGACTCCTCTTGGATTTGGTGACTTTTTGGTTCTTAATGCTAGTTGATTTTCATTAATTACATGCTTAATGGAAATCGTGACTTTGACTAAGGTAATTGTTATGAGCTTCTCTAACTATTTTAATAATTAAAAAAAATCTAGGTAATCTCAAGCTTTTTGGGTTACCATAGCCATATTAAGGATTTAAAACAAGTATTGCACCCTTGGATTCTAATGATATGTTCTTCAAAGGTCAAAGTGAGGAAACTTTAAGTTAACCATTTATTTTTTGTTGAACTGTCCATTTAATTTTTAGTTTAATTCTAGTTTTAATTTATGTATTTCAAAAAGACCAAAACTCCCATTTTTAATTTATTGTCATTTTACAAGTATTTTTACAAAGTGATTATTAATAGAGTTATAAAATTGAACCAATCTCCGTGGATACGATCTCTTTACGACTATACATTATTTTAGTGTGTAATATTTAGGGTATTTATTTTGTTGGCCTCGACAACCACCAAATTTTGGCGTCGTTGCCGGGGATTCGTTTATTTTTAATCAATTTGTTTCTCTATGCCCAAATCTCAACGTACAGGTGCTTTGATTTATAATCTGAAAATTGAAAAAGAAGCAAGGCGTTTGGTGAAGGAAAAGAGAATAGAATGTGGTCAAACTTCAAATCCTCGCAGGGACCCAGTGGTTGAAATCGTTTCTTCTAGTGATACGGAACCCGATTCTAGCCCCGACCTTCGCCAAGAAATTCCCAAAACACTACCCCTACAATAAAATCCACCCATAATTAAACCAATTTCAATGGGGGACAAAGGAGAATCTCCCAAAAGAACCTTGAGGCAAATGATGGAAACAGATGTTAAACAAACTCTAACTGGTATCAATTATCCCGTTTTGGAAGGATTTTCAGAATTGAAGTCAAGTTTAGTTCATCACCTTCCAACTTTTCATGAATTGGAAAATGAACCATAAGCATCTGAAGATGTTCCTTATCATTTGAACTAGTATGATGCCACAAGGGTCAACCGATGACCAAATCAACCTAAGGGCATTTCCCTTTTCATTGGCCAATAGAGCAAAGGATTAGTTATTCTATCTTCCCCTAGGGTCAATCAACTCATGGACTGACATGGCAAGAGCTTTTCTTGACAAGTTCTACTCCGCTTCAAGAGTCTCAAGTCTTAGAAATGTGATTTGTGGAATATGCCAAGGTTAAAATGAGACTTTTCATGATTATTGGGAGCGGTTCAACAACTTATACTATAGTTTTCCACAAAATCAAATTCCGGAACAACTCCTCATTCAACACTTTTATGAGGGATTGTTGCCAATGGAAAGAAGACTAGTTGATGCCTTAAGTGGTGGTGATGTCATTAGCAAAACTCCACAACAAACAAGACAACTTTTCAACACCATAGATGTTAATTCACGACACCTTGGCTCGCGCCAAGACATGAAGAGAGACATACATAACAAAGTCAGTGAAGTGGGGACATCGAACTTAGAGTCTCAAATCAAAGACTTAACATCCGTTGTTCAAAAGCTAGCCATGGGACAAACTCCACAAGTGATGGTTTGTGGAATATGTGTAACAATGGGACATCCTACGAATATGTGTCTCATTCTCCAAGAAGATGCAAAACACGTGAATTCCACGAGAGAATTCCAAAATTACCACAACAAACCATTCGGTTACCAAAATGCATATAATTCAGGTTGGAAGCCAAACCTCAATATGAGCTACAACCCTAGACCATTACCCCAAAATGCTTTGGTTAGACCTTCCTACCCGCCACAACAACATCATTACTAATACGTACAACCGCATTATCAACCCAAACCACACCCTCCACATCATTAACAACCTTCACAATCCCAACCAAGTAGCTCCGAAATGTCTCTTGAAAACATTGTCAAATACTTAGCCACTAGTACCTAACAATTCCAAAAAGAGACAAGAACTAGTATCTCCAACATTGAAGCACAAATGGGAGATATAGTTACAACTATAAGCAAGTTGGAGTCCTATGGAAAACTACCTTCTCAAACCGAAAATAACCTAAATGTTAATGTAGCGACTTTGAGATGTGGACATGTGGTAAACAAACCGGAGAGAGTAGTTACAAGAAGAAGTCAAGGGAATAAGAGGAAGAAACAGAGATCACCCCCATTTTGGATCCTATTGTCAAGAATGATGTACAAGCCGGAGTCCCAAAGAAGACTACCCCTCTAGTGACACCAGTAGCCACTTAACCACCATTCCCCTCCCGAATTGCAACCTCAAAGAAGAATGCGGAGGAGAAATAGATTTTGGACACCTTTCGAAAGGTGGAAGTAAACATCCCTTTTACTTGATGTAATCAAACAAATTCCTAGATATGAAAAATTCTTAAAAGAGCTTTGTACCAATAAGAGGAAATTGAAGGGAAATGAGAAATTTTCAATGAATGAAAATGCACCCACAGTTTTACAAAGAAAACTTCCACCCAAGTGCAAAGATCCGGGAATGTTTACAGTTCCTTGCAATATTGGGGATGTCACTTTTAGTAGTGTCATGCTTGATCTTGGTGCTTCTATTAATGTAATGCCTTATTTGGTGTATGAATCATTGAATGTTGCGCCTTTAAGTGAAATCGGTGTCATAATTTCACTTGTGAATAAATCAAGTGTCTTTCCTAGAGGTGTTTTAGAAGATGTCTTGGTGTAAATGAACCAATTGGTGTTCCGACATATTTCTATATAATTGACTTAGAAGAACAAGTCTACTCTAAATCGGCTCTAATTTTGCTTGGGAGACCATTTTTGAAGATGGCTAGGAAAAAGATTGATGTGTATGCGGGTAGTTTAACAATGGATTTCGATGGTAAAATAATAAGCTTTAATATTTATGATGCTATGAGATATCCTAGTGATGTTTCATGTTTGTACTTTGTTGAGGTTGTTGAGCCAATAACCCAAGAATTGTTGGAGTTGTCTAATGGTGATATATTGGAGCTTATCCTAAGTTAGGGGTTTGATTGTGGAAAACTAGCCGAAAAATTGAAGCGTTATTTTTTGGATTCGGAAGTTGAAAGGTTGGTCAATAATTTGGAAGTGAAGAAATTGTCACACCTGGGATTTTCCTAATACAATTCAAGTCTAAAACTCCAACCACATACCAATTGATTTACAATGTAATTAGACGCAACGGAAATATGACTTTCATGAACCATACTTATGGGTTGATTTAAGTATGTGTGCTAATAACCCTTATTAGTTTAAGTTATTATAAGATAATACAAGTTAACAATACATTAAGGACTAAAAGAAGTCAACACTAAGTCAAGTGATATGTATGTGAACATTATATAGTATAAAATTTAATTTAAAATCATAATTATATAATATGTATATATAGAATTCGGGTTGGGGAATCTTTTCCCAAACCTAAAACCGAATTCACCCTATGGAATAAACCAAAAACCGAAATCAACACTTTCTAAAAGGCTAGGACCGAATTCACTTTTCTCCTTGAACATTAGGACTGAGTTTCCTTTTCTCTTTGACATTAACACCGAATTTCCTTTTCTCTTTGACCCTAGGACCGAATTCCCTTTTCTCTTGGCCATTAGGACCGAATTCACTTCCTTCCAAGTGAAGTTATGGCCGAAAACCCTTAATATCTTCTTATCTTATCCTTAATTCAACTTCCTAATGTGATTTGGTGTATTTACCAACGAACATATCACATCACCTCCTCATATTTAGTTCATATATAAGTAACACATAATTTTATTTTCCTCATTTTTATACATTCATGAAATCATCTCAGTTCTCACTCAAATAGCAAACCACATTTCTTTTCTCCCAAGTTTAAAAGTTAACAACTTCAGGAGATAACCTTCTTCCATATTGATATAGCTATATGTTTGGTAACCATTCTCCATTGATTTAGTATTTACTCAACACATAAATTCTTGATTCTTAAAATATTCACACATTAATATGTGCTTAAACATTAGGATACGACTATCATCTCAAGTTCTAAATCGAAGTTCACCATTCTTATTCCGTAAAGTAAATCGTTATCACATTCGAGCTGAGTTCATACCCCTACATTTCCATAACCTTTTCCATATTTTAGGGGGGGGGGGGGGGGGGATACAAGTAAAACACAAGAAACTTGTGCTAATATAAAAATTATTGTTTTATATTTTGTTGCGTTAAAGTATCTTAACGTAAAAATATCAAATATGCAGCATAACGTTATTACCAAATTTACAAACGGTTACATGCAAAACACGTTAAAACGAAATGATTATCCTTTTCAACGGAACAATATATTTTACTATATTAGGTATAGTTTGAGAAAAATTCACATTATTTTACCCTTTCAGGGCAAAGAATCGACTATATAAAAATACGACTATTTTTATATACATATTAAATATGATTAAATGGGTAACAATTTCATGCATGAATATTTTCATTACAAAAACACGTATATCGTGGAAATTTGTGAGACATTTGCCTTCTCCATACGTACCAAAGGTATCCATGGAAGTCCTGTTTTATAACATGAGTCTCCTCCTAGAGAGCGTGATACTTGTGTATAGATCTATACGCGATTGATGATCCCGCACCCTGGCTGTTAGCTACAGCACGACCAGCAGGTTATGGGTGACAAATGTCATATCTTTTCGACGCCTGAAGAACGCCGAGGCAGGAAATTCATTAATAGCACAATTATGAAAAATCACATGATAAACGGAAATACACTATTTTTATGTGAAATCGATATTATACTTATTTTACGTAATTACACAGCTCTTCAAATGGTTTTATTTTCGAATAAAACTACATGTTACAAAACTAAGTATGGTATATATATTTGTACTTTTTGGTCTTGGTTCATATTAAGACTATAGTTCACAGTTCAGTTATAATATACAGTTCTGTTTTATGGAAAATATAGGATTTTTTGGGATAAATACGATTATTTTACAAACAAACGATTACAGCTCAACTTATGGAAAATATAGGATTTTCCAGAATAAATACGATTACTTTACAAACAAACAGCTCACAACTCATTTTATAGAAAATGTCGGATTTTCTGGAGATAAACGTGATTTCATCTCATTGAATGGCATATAGTTATTCATACAAATGCTTATGAACTCACCAATTTAAATGTTGACACTTCTTCTCAGGGGACTAGTAAAACAGGTTATCAATAGCTTTTGAAGAATTGATGCTAAGGCGTTACGAAAATCTTTTGACATCATAATGTAATTGACATTTTGGAAACATGTAATGCATACAATGATGTAACCTTTTCAATTACGTATATGATAGTTGTGTTTACTTTCTTTACTATTCAATTGTTATAATATTGCACATGATGTCTTCCACCCCCGAATGTTTCTGTCGTACAGGTGTGGGGTGTGACAGAAATCCATAAGATTCGATGTTAAGCAAATTGAGTTTCCCCAACCCAAACGAAGTTGCCGCCATCCCTTGTTCAACAACCAAAATTGGAATTGAAGGTCCTACCTCAAAACTTGAAGTATGTTTACGTGGACAAGAATGAGACTCTTTCGGTTATCATTTCGACTCATCTAACCAAATTTGAAGAGGATAAAATCCTCAAGGTGTTAAAGGAACACAAGGAAGTTATGGGTTGGAAAATTTCCGATATCAACGGATTGATCCCCTCCACTTGCATGCACAAGATTTTGATGGAGGATGAATGCAAGGCAAGTCGGGACTCACAAAGAAGGTTAAATCCGCTAATGATGGAAGTGGTCAAGAAATAAATATTGAATCTCCTTGATGTGGGGGTGATCTATCCAATCTCGAATAGCAAGTGGGTGAGTTCGGTGAATGTGCTACCGAAGAAGATGGGAATCATGGTGGTCGAGAACAACAGATGTATGATGGTCCCCACATGTGTGCAAAATGGGTGGAGAGTATGTATTGACTACTGCAAACTCAATGAAAGCACAAGAAAAGATCATTTCCCATTACCTTTCTGTAACAGCCCGAAATCTCAAGTATTGCTAAATTACATTTTGGGGTGTTTTAAAGGGGGGGACTCGGCGAGTTGGAGCCTGACTCGTCGAGTCGGATCGCAGACTTGGTCGCGGGTTCGCGACTGGACTCGACGAGTCCAGGTATGGACTCGGCGAGTCGACGCTGTTCAGCAGAAACCCTAGCCGTTTGGTTTTGGAACGTATATAACGCCTTTTAGGCCGTCATTGTCTGTCTTTTGGCCGACTAAGAAGAACCCTAAATCGGTTGTGGGCATCCATAGCAAGGATAGAAGATCATTGGTGATTTGAGGAAGTTATTGTCCAAGAAGGAGAAGGTTTTGGCTAATGGGACAGCAAGGGAATCACGTTTTGAGGCTTGGGGACACAGAGAGTGCGTGATTCAGGTAACCTTTCGGATTATTTTCTGTTATGTGAATGTGTGCATGGATTTAGGGTTTATGGAAACCTTTTGTGGTTAGATTGATGGTTACCCTTGTTTCCCAAACGACTATAGCCTTGTATTAGGACCTTTAGAGGTCCAGAGGGTCCCATGCCTGTGTATCTCGGGACAATATTTATCTCAGGAAGCAGTTTGATCGACTGCATGGCATGGACTCGCCGAGTCAAATGAGCAGACTCGGCGAGTAGCTTGAAGATTCACTGGGACTCGCCGAGTTGTTCTTCAGACTCGGCGAGTGGAGTCGGGGTGGCCCCGCGATTCTTCCACGGGGAACTCGTCGAGTCAAGAGAGAAACTCGACGAGTAGAAAGGGAAAATCCAGGAATTTGTGAGGACGACCAGACTCGCCGAGTCGCCAGGGTACTCGCCGAGTCCAGTCGAGATGACCATGGACCGTTGACCAGAGATGACCTATGTGTGATTTCTTAGGGTCAGTTAATGTGGAAGATCAAAGTATTAATAAGGGAGATATTGTTATAGGGAGCTTGTAGCTCGGCGGATCAGGTGCAAGTGATTTCAGGAGTTGCTAACTTCCAGCATCCACGAGGTGAGTTCTCTCACTATACTGTACCCGGAAGGGTTTGATTGTGTGACCGAAAGGTCGAATATGTTATGTGTTACGTTTATATGCTATAAATGGAAAGTTAGTTGCTACGCGTGATATGCATGTTTATGTATGGGCCGGAAGGCAAAGTGTTATGTGGCAGAAAGGTCAGGTATGATATATGATATATGTGCTTTATGTGTTAGAGTAAATGTATTGTGTGCTGTATATGTTTTTGGGCCGGAAGGCAATATGTTATGGGCCGGAAGGCAATATGTTATGGGCCGGAAGGCGAATATGTTATGGGCCGGAAGGCAATATGTTATGGGCCAGAAGGCAACACGTTATGGGCCGGAAGGCGATTATCTCATGGGCCGGAAGGCATTGTGCAGGGACCGGAAGGTCAGGGCCTGGAAAGGCGTATGTGCGTAAGGTGTATATTGGGGAACTCACTAAGCTTCGTGCTTACAGTGTTTATGTTATGTTGTTTCAGGTTCTTTCAGTAACGTGGAATGGCAACGGTTCGATTGTACACACCGAAGGAAGAGTTGTATCTTGGAGGATCCTGGTTGTCTAATCAAATGAAAATGAAACTATGTTTTGTAATCCGAATATGAATAAGATTTTAAACAAGTGTTTTAATATTAAATTGATTATTTAAATGAAAATTTTGCCTTGAAATTTACGGTGTTAGAAATTGGTATCAGAGCCTTGGTTTGAGGGATTCTGATGCGCCTTCGGGTAAATCTGGACTCAAACTGAGGAAATAAGAAAAAGTTTTCAAATAAATAGTTTTCTAAAAGTGAATAAGAGTTCAAAGAGAAAGCAAGAAAGAGCAGTGTGTACAATCAGCCAGAGCCAGACGGTGATTTCCCAAAATACCCTTACTTTTAAGTTATGAAATATTTATTATGCACTTATGAGATATTATTGCATGTTAGAGACAGGCTAGGTATTTCATATCTTAGGACTAGAATGGCCTGATTTGTGATGCCTTAGCCTAGGGTTTATTGTTATATGTGCGTTATGCTTTTGAATATGTGATGAATGAGAGTATCCAGTTAGAACGCACAAGGGGTGGAGCTACAGAGTTCAGTGGTACTTTCGAGGACGAGCCGGGAAGGTGGAGCTATCACAGATAGGGAGTCCTATATATTCTTCGATGCTCGAATGCTGCTTGCTTTGTGCTTTGTGGAATTCTCGATGGTGGGAGTCAGCTACTAAGTGAGTATGACGATATTCAGGAGGTAGATGGCTGGCATCATTAGGAGCTCTTCAGCAGCTGATAGCAAAGAAGTGGGAGGATGGCGGAAGAGACTAGGGAGTAAACCTAGCCGGATAAGTGCGATGAAAGAGTAGAGGATTTCGCTGGGGAGCGAGCACGTGCGATGGGATTGGTGAAAGAGCAGATCGAGCAGCTACTTAGGAGCTCTAGGATGGTCCGTGTGGAAAGTATGGGTAGATGTGGCAGGTAGTATGGGCCTGTACTACTGAAAGCAGAGGACCCATACTTAATACAAGGAGTATTCCGGAGGTCCTAAGGAGCAGATTGAGGAGTGATGTTATGGTTCGAATACCATACATCGGAGCAAATTGCGGAGTGATGTTATGGTCCGGGTACCATACATCGGGACATATTGAGGATGGATGTTATGGTTCGTGCACCATACATCGGAGCGGATTGCAGAGTGATGTTATGGTCCGGGCACCATACATCGGCACAGATTGAGGAGTGATGTTATGGTTCGAATACCATACATCGGAGCGGATTGCGGAGCGATGTTATGGTCCGGGTACCATACATCGGGACAGATTGAGGATGGATGTTGTGGTTCGAGCACCATACATCGGAGCGGATTACAGAGTGATGCTATGGTCCGGGTACCATACATCGGAACAGATTGAGGAGTGATGCTGTGGTTCGGATACCATACATCGGAACAGACTGAGGATAGATGCTGTGGTTTGAGTACCATACATCGGAGCGGAGTACGGAGTGATGTTATGGTCAGGGTACCATACATCGGAATAGCTTGAGGATAGATGTTATGGTTCGAGTATCATACATCGGAGCAGATTGAGGAGTGAGGTTATGGTTCGGGTACCATACACCGGAACAGATTGAGAAGGGACGTCATGGGATGAGTACCAGGGTTCGTAGCGGATGATGCTTGTGACTATCTTGCTATTGGGTCATGATCGATGAGGTAGAGATCGGATGCTATGGGTTTTAGGCCTGTAGACCATGATTGAGAGTGGGGAGGCGTTCCCCGAGAGGAAAGGCGAGTGTCCACCAGAGTATTTTGGTAAGGAGTTAAAGGGAGAGGAAAATTTCGATCTGAGTTGAGCAATCAGTCGATAAGGGAGAGGTCATCTTCTAGGTGGGTGGTGCCATTTATGTTCGTGAGCACGACACGAGAGGGCTGATGTTTTAGTTTTGGATTTGGGAGTACACCCTGCAGGTAGTTATCGATAGTGATTTCCCTCAGAGTATCAGGTAGCAGGTGTGCCACGAGGCAGTGACTTATCGAGAGCAGACAGTCAGTTTGGGACTAAGGTAGTCGAGAACCACACCACACCTAATTGGGAATAGTAGGTTGTGTTATTATGGTAGCAGCGGGGAGTTCAGTCGAGCTTTGCAGTGCAGAGAGTTTTCGTCTATGTTGGGAGCGGGTCCTTGTCCTTGGGACAATTCCGGTGTTGGCACATTGGTTGATGAGTCGAGGTGAGAGGAACGATAATTTGGCAGTGTAGTATATGAGCCAGGGATGTTATTGAGCAGTTGAGATGCTTAGTATTGGATTGGTATGAGATTTGGAACGATTAGAGACAGTCGTGATGAGGAGTTCTTGAGGAGTTCATCAGAGGTTCAGAGTATAGGGGGTCGATTGATTCCCTTAAAGGGGAATTATCGGGCGTTGCGTGGCACTTCCTCGGGGCAGGTGCGATTTCGCTGGTGGAAAATAGTCGTGGGTTAGTTGAGTGTCAATTGGGGATGGTTCGAACCCTAAGTGGGGGAGAACCGGGTGTAGTACATAATAAAGCAAAGATTCGTCAAGAGTGACTATAACTGAAGTATAGAGATCTGCTATAAGAAATCATGAGACCAGAGGTGTCGGTGATCGAGTGAAGAGGTCAGAGTGAGTTTATGCGGGAAGTACTTGAGGAGAAGAACGAATGTACTCATGATAAGTGATTGGTGTTGTTGTAAGAAGATAGAGAATGATTGGGCAGCCAACCTCCGGGGCCGGTGTGCGCATCCTTGTTGGATTTTGAGCGTCGGAAGAAGGGTTTCGGAGCATTATCAGCAAATTTCGTAGCGACATCATTTTCTTGTTTTCCAAATCGAGAAGATCTAGATATGGGGTTCAGAGGGAATGTATTATTGTGTTTACATGATGTTGGAACAGGAGATCAGTGGTCGTGGCAGTATTCTGGGCTATTCGGTTATGATATCCTTACTTCGGAGTTATTCAGGAATCCTGAACTGAATCGACGTGTGGCGTATCAAGTATCTACGGATCTAGTGGGAGTCTTCGAGTATGGACATCCGGGGAGACTATTTGAGAGAGTGGATTTTCGCAAGGTGGGCGTTCGTTATGTTGATTGCCTTTGTAGTCTGTGATGAATATTCGAGTCGCAGTACTCACTATTCAAAAGATGTTGTGATACCGTGTGGAGTCGCAGTACTCATTATATGGCAAGAGAATTTCTTTTGAGCAGAGTATGAGGTGGAAGAGTTTTGATTTTGGGTAGCCTTGGTATTGAGTTTTTGGAGCTTGGATATTGGGTCGAGGGCGAGATGGGGGCCTCTGGCTCTGTCGGGAGATGCGGTGAGATACACAAGGACTATGCGCAACAGGAACCAGAGATTTGAGTAGGGACGACCCTCGGTTGGATTATATTTCCCGCATGGGGAAAAGAGGATTTTGTGGCTTGCGTGTCACTGGGTCGGGATAGTGGTCACGGGGAGAAAGTTAGTGGGATATTTGGATCGTGATATGGGTGACCGTTGGGGGCTCATATGTGGAGCCAAAAGCTGATCTGGTACTCAGTCTTGAAGAGGAATATGAGAAAGGAGATTATCCTGATGACATCTAAGGACACTTTAGAGAGAGTGAACGATTCAGACGCTCGAAGATATGCTTCGGGCATGTGTATTAGATTTTGGAGGAAGCCGCGGTACGTATTTATCCTTGGTTGAGTTGTCCCATATCAACAGCCATCATTAGTGCATTAGTATGCCGCCCTTTGAGCTGTTGCATGGAAGGTGATGTCGGAACCTCGTTCGTTGAGGAAAGGTAATGCATGGACCCGAGAGTCCTTGCGAGCAGATCCAGAGCATGTGTGATACAGGGAGTAGAGGCAAGGTTGCCAAGCGGATTTCACTAAGTAAGGGAAGGGAAAGGTATGTTGGGGCTAATGCAGCAAGGGTATGTGTTTGCAAGAAGAGAGCTCGTGAGAGTTGCTCTGAGAGTGAGAATGAGTCTCGCAGTCGTTCCGAAATGGATAGAGTGGGCTTTGGATCGGGGATCCGGTGATTCATGGTTTCCTAACTCTTATGGGTCGGGTGATCGTTGAGAATTGGAGCAGAGTTACATCTTGGGTAATTCCCGGTTACGGGGAGTGGTGGACAGTACAGAGATCGTGCTTGAGTCGACAGAGCAGATGCAGCAGGTTAATCAGAGGTTAATGATCGTCTAGAGTTGACAGGAAAGTTATGCGGACAGACGCCATTGCAAGCATGTGTTTCAGGTCGGCGAATTCGTACTTCTGACGGTCTCTCCTTGGAAAGGGGTGATTCGATTCAGGAAGAGGGGCAAGTTGGGGCCCCGATATGTTGGACCTTTTCGTGAAGGTGCGAAGGGAGGACGGGTGGCCTATCGTTTGGAGCTGCCAACAGAATTGGGATGGATCCATGACACTTTTCATGTGTCGAAATTGAAGAAGTGTATAGCCGATGAGTCAACAGTGGTTCCACTAAAGAACAATTAGGTGGATACGAGCCTGTGTTACGCTGAGAGGCCAGAGGCCATCAGGGATCGGAAGATCAAGGTTCTGAGGAACAAGGAGGTACCTCTGGTATTGGTTCAGTGGCAACCTCGGAAGAGGTCGGTAGTGACTAGGGGAGCCGGAACGTGAGATGCGGGAGCAGCATCCAGGACTATTTTCAGAGTGAGACTTCGAGGGCGAAGTCTGATTCTAGTGGGGGAGAATTGTAACAGCCCGAAATCTCAAGTATTGCTAAATTACATTTTGGGGTGTTTTAAAGGGGGGACTCGGCGAGTTGGAGCCTGACTCGCCGAGTCGGATCGCAGACTTGGTCGCGGGTTCGCGACTGGACTCGACGAGTCTAGGTATGGACTCGGCGAGTCGACGCTGTTCAGCAGAAACCCTAGCCGTTTGGTTTTGGAACGTATATAACGCCTTTTAGGCCGTCATTGTCTGTCTTTTGGCCGACTAAGAAGAACCCTAAATCGGTTGTGGGCATCCATAGCAAGGATAGAAGATCATTGGTGATTTGAGGAAGTTATTGTCCAAGAAGGAGAAGGTTTTGGCTAATGGGACAGCAAGGGAATCACGTTTTGAGGCTTGGGGACACAGAGAGTGCGTGATTCAGGTAACCTTTCGGATTATTTTCTGTTATGTGAATGTGTGCATGGATTCAGGGTTTATGGAAACCTTTTGTGGTTAGATTGATGGTTACCCTTGTTTCCCAAACGACTATAGCCTTGTATTAGGACCTTTAGAGGTCCAGAGGGTCCCATGCCTGTGTATCTCGGGACAATATTTATCTCAGGAAGCAGTTTGATCGACTGCATCGCATGGACTCACCGAGTCAGATGAGCAGACTCGGCGAGTAGCTTGAAGATTCACTGGGACTCGCCGAGTTGTTCTTCAGACTCGGCGAGTGGAGTCGGGGTGGCCCCGCGATTCTTCCACGGGGAACTCGTCGAGTCAAGAGAGAAACTCGACGAGTAGAAAGGGAAAATCTAGGAATTTGTGAGGACGACCAGACTCGCCGAGTCGCCAGGGTACTCGCCGAGTCCAGTCGAGATGACCATGGACCGTTGACCAGAGATGACCTATGTGTGATTTCTTAGGGTCAGTTAATGTGGAAGATCAAAGTATTAATAAGGGAGATATTGTTATAGGGAGCTTGTAGCTCGGCGGATCAGGTGCAAGTGATTTCAGGAGTTGCTAACTTCCAGCATCCACGAGGTGAGTTCTCTCACTATACTGTACCCGGAAGGGTTTGATTGTGTGAACGAAAGGTCGAATATGTTATGTGTTACGTTTATATGCTATAAATGGAAAGTTAGTTGCTACGCGTGATATGCATGTTTATGTATGGGCCGGAAGGCAAAGTGTTATGTGGCAGAAAGGTCAGGTATGATATATGATATATGTGCTTTATGTGTTAGAGTAAATGTATTGTGTGCTGTATATGTTTTTGGGCCGGAAGGCAATATGTTATGGGCCGGAAGGCAATATGTTATGGGCCGGAAGGCAATATGTTATGGGCCGGAAGGCGAATATGTTATGGGCCGGAAGGCAATATGTTATCGGCCGGAAGGCAACACGTTATGGGCCGGAAGGCGATTATCTCATGGGCCGGAAGGCATTGTGCAGGGACCGGAAGGTCAGGGCCTGGAAAGGCGTATGTGCGTAAGGTGTATATTGGGGAACTCACTAAGCTTCGTGCTTACAGTGTTTATGTTATGTTGTTTCAGGTTCTTTCAGTAACGCGGAATGGCAACGGTTCGATTGTACACACCGAAGGAAGAGTTGTATCTTGGAGGATCCTGGTTGTCTAATCAAATGAAAATGAAACTATGTTTTGTAATCCGAATATGAATAAGATTTTAAACAAGTGTTTTAATATTAAATTGATTATTTAAATGAAAATTTTGCCTTGAAATTTACGGTGTTACACTTTCATTGACCAAATGTTAGAAAGGTTGATCGGGAAATCACAATATTGTTGTCTAGACAGGTATTCCGGTTTTCACCAAATCCTGATGGCACCGAAAGACCAAGAAAAGACAACCTTCGCATGTCCATTTGACACTTTTGCATACAGGGAGAATTCCATTTGGATTGTGTAATGCCCCGGCCATTTTCCATCGTTGTATGGTTAGTATTGTTTTGGAATATGTCAAGAATATAATCGAAGTTTTTATGGATAACTTTATGGTATATGGAAACTCTTTTCTATAATGTTTGACCAATCTCACCAAAATTTTGAAAAGATGCATTGAAAAAAATTTGGTTTTGAATATTGAGAAATGTAATTTTATGGTGAGTCAAGGTCTTATTGTGGGTTACATTGTGTCAAAAAAAGGACTGGTGGTTGATAAGGCTAAAATTGATGTTATTCAAAGATTACCTTACCCTACTTGTGTTCGGGAAGTTCGTTCTTTTTTGGGCCATGCATATTTATACCAAAGATTCATTAAGGATTTTTCAAAGATAACAAGACCAATGTGCCAAATTTTGCAAAAGGATGTTGATTTTGAGTTTAATGAGGCATGCAAAGAGGCTTTTGACAAGCTCAAGGAGTTTCTTACATCTGCCCGCATCATACAAGCACCAAATTGTGAACTCCCATTTGAAATCACGTGTAATGCAAGCAACTACGCTATTGGCGTCGTTTTGGGTCAAAAGAATGGAAGAGCCTCCCATGTGATCTATTACGCATCGAGGAAACTATACAATGCTCAAAGCAACTGCTCTACCACAGAGAAGGAGTTATTGGCCATAGTGTTCTCTTTGGATAAGTTTAGGCATTATCTACTAGGCACCAAAGTTATTTTGTATTGGGATCATATGGCTCTCAAGTACTTGAAGAGAAAGAAAAATGCAAAGCCAAGACTCATTTGGTGAATCTTATTATTTCAAGAAATTGATTTGGAAATTCAGGACAAGAGTGGATGTGAAAATTTTGTTACCGACTACCTAAGTCGGATCACTTCAAATGAGACTCTTTCCCTGTTGCTAGACGAGTTTCCAGATTAGCATCTCTTTTCCCTTACTTAATCTATTTCTTGGTACGCCGATATCGTTAACTTTTTGGTCATGAAATAGTATCCCGACACATTCACATGTGCTCAAAAAGATTAATTGAAAAGTGATGCAAAATATTATGTGTGGGATGAACCTTATTTGTGGAAACATTGTCCCAATCAAATCATTAGGCAATGTGTGCCCCAACAAGAAAATCAATCTATTTTGCAATTTTGTCATGAATTTGCTTGTGGGGGACACTTCGGGCCTTACCAAACTTTGAGAAAGGTTCTTGAGTGTGGACTATTTTGGCGTACCATGTCACGTGGTTGTTTTTTTTTTTGCAAAAGTTATGAACGGTGCCAAAGGACAAGGAACATTTTACACAAGAACCAAGTGCCACAAAATCCAATTCTTGTTTGTGAAGTTTTTGACGTATGGGGGATTGATTTTATGGGCCCATTTCCTGTCTCATTTGGCAACGTTTACATTTTGCTCATGGTTGATTTTCTCTAAATGGGTTGAAGCCATAGTCACAAGATCGGATGATGCCAAAACGACTATCGTGTTTTTAAAGTCTAATATTTTTGTGAGATTTGGTGTGCCTAGGGCTTTGATTAGTGACAGAGTGACACATTCTTGCAACAAGATGATTGAGGTATTATTGAAAATGTACAACGTAACCCACCGTGTCTCAACTGGTTACCACCCTCAAACAAACGGTCAAGCGAAGCTTTCAAATTGTGAAGTGAAGAGTATTCTTTCGAAAACAGTGAATCCGTTAAGAAAGGATTGGAGTTTAAGGGTTGATGATGCCTTATGGGCCTACCGGACCATTTACAAGACCTCGATAGGCATGTCTCCATTTAGGTTGATTTTTGGAAAGCCATGTCGTCTTCCCATCGAATTAGAGCACCGTGCATTTTGGGTGGTCAAGCAATGCAATTTCAATATTGATGAAGCGGGAAGACATAGGAAGATTCAACTTCAAGAGTTAGAAGAATTGAGAAATGACTACTATGAAAACTCGAGAAATTACTAGGAGAAAACGAAGCTTTTTCATGACATGTCCATCACTCGGAAGCATTTTGAATCGGGACGTAGGATTTTGCTTTACCATTTGCGATTAAAGTTATTTCCGGGCGAAAGAAGGTCAAGGTGTATTGGACATTTTATTGTCATAAAAACTTTTGACCATTTAGTAATAGAAATCCAAAGTGAAGAAAAGGAACAAATTTTCAAAGTCAATGGGAACCGTTTGAAGCCATTCTATGAGGATTTCAATGCAAATGCTCTTGAAAACATCCATTTGGATGTCCCAAGGTGTTGAAACAAGCTAGGAGGACATCTCACCAAAGATGTTAAAAAATGGCATTTTTGGAAAACATTGTGTTTCATAACTTTGAAATCGAATAAATGAGTGTTGAAGATGTTTTGATGTTTATTTTGAAGTTATCTATGAAGAAAATAAGTTTTCCAAGTGTTTAAGCCTTCAAATGAAAGCCAAGTATCCCAACAAGTTGAAGCGAAACGAAACCGGAGACTGCGAACAGAACGCGCTCGTGTGGCCCTACGCTCCCCACTTACGCGACAACCCAGCGCGGCTGCTCAGCCTTGCGCGGGTGGGTTTCCCAGACACATCTAAACGAATGGAACAAGGTCACGATTGGAAATTTAACTGTGAAGTGCACGCGGCCGCGTACCGTCCTTGCCCGACCCGCATAGATGCCGATGATCAAGCTTTATTTTGTTAGCTAACTTTAACTTCTGTTGACCAAGTAGTTTAATGAGTTGACTAACATTGACCTGGGATTGACCAACCTTGACCATAGATTAAAACTTCCAGCAATTCATCTTCTTCATTTTAACCCCAACAAGTCCTTCCATTTTCTCTCAAACTCTCAATAATAGAAACACCCACTTTCCGCTAAAATTCGATTTCCCATAGTTCTACCGGTCGGAATCCCGCGATACCACCACCATTCTTCATCATTTTTCATTCTCTACAAACCCCACCCAAAATTTCCTCCGATCTGCTGCAGGAATTAGGGGCGCCACCACCACCATCTCGTCACTTTCTGGCCATTTTGCGGCTAACTCTGGCCACCTCTCGCAATTACGACACCACCAACGTGTTTCTTTTTCCAAGCTCTATACATCCCACCAAACAAAACCTTAATATCTCACCAAAAATTTCACCGGAAAGTTTTAACCACCAAGAGCCACCGCTGGATTTTTCGCAAAAATCAAGTTGGAAATATTGTTTTATTGAACAAGTCTTGCATTTTGGCATCCATGAACAACCACAAAGCATGGGGGTGCACGGTAGCAGATTTCGAGTTCAAGTTTAATTTTTTTTGTGACAAAAATGAGTGAATCGGATATCTTCTTTCCTTGGCTTTCATTACATTGAATTGTTCTAATACAATAATTGCAACCAATTATGCTTTAAAATTTGCCTAGGATCATTAGTTATTGTCTGGTTTATTTAGAAACATTGGTTTGAGAATGGTTAAAATTGGTTAATTTTCTTGGGAATTTGCTTAAAAGCGTTTAAACTTTGGTTGGGATTTGTTCATTTTGACTAGAAATGCTGCCAAATTTTTGTTAGAACTGTCAAATGGAACCGAGTGGTGTTGTTTGAAACCGTTTTGAATTGTCAAAAAAGTGGGTGCATTAATTTATTGGAATTTTGTGTTCGGTTTAAAAATAGTTGAATTATTTGACAGTGGTGAGGGAAGGATTACTTTGGTGAATTGTTTTTGATATAGTAGGTCTTGAAATGGGCAAAGGTGCAACTCAGGTACGCGCTCATGGATCATCCATTGATCCTAACATGCAAAAGGATGCCACCATTACTTCACGAAAAGCCACAAGAAAATGGAAGAAAAGTGGAAATGAGGGGAGCTATCCTTCCCTTACAAACACAAAAATCAAAGCATATCGGTCAAACCTCCACTAACATCCAATATGGACTACAAAGTTTTACCACAACGAGTCAATGAATAAGCTTGGGGTATATATCGATGTGAAATTTATGTTCCGTGGTATGTCTTGGGGTGATTTTCTTAACCTTGGTGATAGGACCTACGAAGAGCCCACACTAGAATTCCTGTCCACTTTCGCCACTGATGATGAATCCAAAATTCTTACCTTCCAACTACAGGGTCAAAGTCATCGACTCTCGTGTGAACGCTTGAACTCTATCATGGGCGTAAATCGCAAAAACGCCATAACCATCCGTTCTTAAGAGTATGCCATCTTCCTGCGTTGCCCCAACATAGAGTTTTGGTCACAAATGAATCCGGTCAACTAAATAGATGCGATCTCTTCTTCTTAGCCTACATGAGACATCGGGAAAAATTTGATTTCTCCACATTTCCCTCGATAAATGTGAGGCCATTCGTCAGCGCACAACTAGAGAAATCTATAACACTCCGAATCAGGTATTACCTTGAAACCCTTGAAGAACTTTAAATATAGAATAAGGAGTCCCTTAAGTACACTGGGCTTACTCATGGCTACACTTAGCGTACTTCGCAAGGATGATCTCAGAGGGGCAACACATACGTTGGGCGTACCAGGAGTACGTTGGGCGTACGTGACAGATGTCCAAACCCTAATTTACAGAGTAGAGGCCTACTTAAATGTCCTTAAGCCTCTTGTACCTAACCCTAGAGAGCCTCCATAGCCTTATTTCTTCCTTCTACTCCAGAGAGAGTTTGTGAGATCAATTTTGAGCTTATAGTGGGTATTTGTGGCAATTTTTAGTGCCATTCAAGAAGGAGTTGCTAAGAAAGGTTGGAGTGGCCTTGGACTTCAAGAATTTGTATCTAGTTTACCTTGAGGAGCTTCTTGAGGTATAAAGCTTAGATCTTGCCTCTTATTGTTTGATTTGGGTGCTACCTGGTCGTTCGTGTCTCTTGCACTTAGCAAGAAGTTCTGGGACGTACCGGGAACTTTGGATTCCCCAATCGAGACAGAGATTGCAGATGAACGCATCGTGTGTGCTGCGAGGGTATATCAGGACTACATCCTGAATGTGCTTGGTGAGAGGTTTCACATTAACCTAATCTTGATACCGTTGCGAGGGTCGAAGGTGATTGTCGGGATGGATTGGTTGGGGGCCAAAGGGGCCATGATTGATTGCAAGCGCCAATTGGTGAGGGTTTGAACCCCAAGTGGGGGAGAAATGGTTATACATGGTGAGAGGGCCTCGTAGGGGCCAACTCTCTATTCGGCTGTGAGGGCTAGGATATTTCTGCAGCAGGGATGTACGAGATTTTTGGCTTATATCGCAGATACGAGGGTTGAGACCATGATGGATGTGGGCAGTGTGCCGGTAGTACAAGAATTTCAGGATGTCTTTCCCGAAGAGTTACTAGGAGTGCCTCCGGAGAGGCAGGTGGAGTTTCACATCGATTTGGTGTCGGTTGCTGCCCCAATAGTTAAGGCACAATACCTGTTAGCAGCACCCGAGATGCAGGAGTTATCTACGTAGCTTCATAAGCTGCTAGACCAAGGGTTCATCCGTCCGAGCAGTTCCCCGTGCGAAGCGCCGATCCTGTTCGTGAAAAAGAAGGATGGATCATACAGGATGTACATTGATTACAGAGAGCTAAACAAACTAATGGTGAAAAATCATTATCCGTTGCCGAGGATTGATGATTTGTTCGATCAGCTGGAGGGTGCGTCTTGGTTTTCCAAGATTGATCTTCGGTCAGGGTAACATTAGATGAGGATTCGGGATGAGGATATACCTAAGACATCCTTCAGGACTCGGTATGGGCATTATGAGCTTTTGGTAATGCCGTTTGGGCTCACCAATGCCCCAACAACGTTCATGGATCTCTTGAACAGGGTATGTAGACCGATGTTGGATCGTTCAATGATCGTTTTTATTGATGATATCGTGGTCTATTCTAAGACTAGGGAGTAGCATGCGTAGCATCTGAGAGTGGTATTGGAGACTTTAAGGGTGGAGAGGCTATATGCCAACTTCTCCAAGTGTGAGTTTTGGCTGCGAGAGGTACAGTTTTTGGGGCACATAATCAACCAGAAGGACATTTCGGTTGATCCAGCCAAGGTTGAGGCCGTGATGTGGTGGGAAGTACAAAAGAATGCATATGAGATCATTAGCTTCTTAGGTTTAGTAGGCTATTATCGAATATTTATCCAGGATTTTTCCAAGATTGTTGTACCCTTAATCCGCTTGACCAAGAAGAATTTGACATTCCGGTGAGGCACGGATCAACAGTTGGCATTTGAGACCCTGAGATGGAGGTTATGCAAGGCTCCGATCCCAGTACTACCTGAGGTGTTAGACGAATTGGTGGTGTACTGTGACTCTGTGATGCATTGATTTCAGGGTTAGGCACAATGTTAATGTAGAGGGGGCACGTGATAGCTTACGCCTCAAGGCAGTTGAAGCATCATGAGGCAAATTACCCCACTCATGACCTGGAACTGGGGGTAGTGGTGTTTGCCCTCAAGATTTAGAGGCACTACTTTCATTGAGTGCAGTGCACCATCTATACTGATCACAATAGTTTAAAGTATTTTATGGCTCTACAGAAACTCAACATGCAACATAGGAGGTGGTTGGATGTGCTGAATGATTATGATGTGAGATGTTATACCATCCAGGGAAGGCCAACATAGTGGCCGATGCTTTGAGCTGCAAGATGGAAGTGTCCCCGATTCGGAACATTTGTATGTGGATGACAGTGATCTATCCATTGTTAGATATGATCAAGGAGGCCCAGGGGGAGGGAGTGAAGATAAAGAACTTAAAGATAGAGCGGATTTGGGGAGAGTATCCTTTGTTTGTTAAGGATAGTCGTAGCCTTTTGGCACAGTGTGGCCGAGTGTGGGTACCGGTGATTGGAGGAGTGAGACAAAGGATATTAGAGGAGGCATACAAGTCCAAGTTCTATATACATACTGCTAGAAAAATGTATAGAGACTTGAGACTGAGTTATTGGTGGCCTTGCATGAAGCGGGAGATCGCCTGGTTTGTGGAGCGGTGCTTGACCTGCAGGAAGGTCAATGCCGAGCATCAACGACCTCATGACAAGGTTCAGCCGCTCCCCATTCCCATGTGGAAATGGGAAGAGATCACCATGGACTTCATCACAAAGTTACCGAGGAAGGCGAGGGGCGTGGACGCCATATGGGTGATCGTGGACAATCTGACGATGAGTGCCCACTTCATTCCAATTTCTAATAGTATATCCGCAGAGAAGTCGACGGATATTTACGTGCGAGTGGCGGTGGCTAGACACAGGGTGCTAGTGTCGGTACTCTCTGACAGGGATGTTTGGTTTACATCTAGGTTCTGGAAGAAGCTTCATTAGGAACTGGGCACTAAACTATATTTTAGCACGACGTACCACCCCCAGACCGATGACCAGAGCGAGAGGACGATCCAGACACTGGAGGACATGTTGCGATCATGTGTGTTTGATTTTGGAAGGAGCTGGGATACGTACCTCCCATTGGCAGAGTTCTTGTACAATAACAATTATCATGCCAGTATCGGCCGAGCTCCATTCGAGATGCTATATGGTCGGAGATGGAGGACGCCTATTTGTTGGGATGAGGTTGGGCACCGGGTCATGGGGAGCATTAGGGTAGTGCTCAAGACTACCGGGCTGATTCAACATGTACATGATCAACTGCGGGTCACTCAGAGCTGTCAGAAAAGCTATGCTAACTGGCCGCAATCAGATCTGGAGTTCCAGGTGGGGGACTTTGTGTTACTAAAAGTGTCGCCATGGAAGGGAATTATCAGGTTTCGGAAGAAGGGTAAGCTCAGGTTTCGATACATAGGCTCGTTCAGGATTACGGCCTGGGTGGGCAAGGTGGCATATCGCTTGGATCTGCCGAGTGAGCTTATCTATATTCATAACACTTCCATGTGTCACAGCTTCGGAAGTGTAACAATGACGAGTCCGTAGTAAATTCTATGGATGACATTCAGGTAGACGAGAGCCTGAATTACGTGGAGAGGCTTGTTGTGATTTTGGATAGGAAGACCAAGGGTATTCGGAGGAAGGAAGTGAAGCTTGTAAAGGCGCAATCGCAGCACTAAAGGGGCTCCAAATGGACATAGGAGCTGGAGGAGGAGATGCGGGAGCATTATCCCGATCTATTCACAGCTACGGACTTCGAGGACGAAGTCTAGTTCAAGTGGGGGAGAGCTCTAACACTCCGAATCAGGTATTACCTTGAAACCCTTGAAAAACTATAAATATATCATAGTGATTCCCTTAAGTACATTGGGCGTACTCTTGGGTACGCTTAGCATACTTCGCAAGGATGATCACGGAGGGGCAACATGTACGTTGGGCGTACCAGGAGTACGCTGGGCGTACATGACAGGTGTCCAAACCCTAATTTCCAGACTTGAGGCCTATTTAAATGTCCTTAAGCCTCTTGGACCTAACCCTAGACAGCCTCCATAGACTTATTTCATCCTTCTACTCCAGAAAGAGTTTGTGAGATCGTTTTTAGCTTAGAGTGGGTATTTATGGCCATTTTTAGTGCCATTCAAGAAGAAGGAGCTGCTAAGCAAGGTTGGAGTGGCCTTGGACTTCAAGAATCTATATCTAGTTTACCTTGAGGAGCTTCTGGAGGTATAAAGCTTAGATCTTGCCCTCTTATTCTTTAGATCTAGTTAGGGTTTTATTTATGGTCCCTTTTGTTGGTTTTGGACTTCTCTTGAGAGTTTGAGCAACTCTAGATTTTAGTGAGGATAGATCTGAAGCCCTTTGGTCCATTCATAGCATAAAAATAAAGTCTTATGGATATTTTCACCTCATGCATAGATTAAGACACATGGAAAGGTCTTAATGGGTTGTTGGGAGCATATGAGACATGCAAAGGCATAAAGTTGCCAACTTTATGCCCTAGGACATCCTAATGAGCTTAGACCTGGCTTTTAAACATGAGAAAACCAAGTATGAAAAACTTAATGGAAGAAAGTGCTTAATCTGTTAGTACGATGGGCGTAACTTAGCGTACGCAGTGCACACGGCCCAGGGACTCAATACAATGCGCTAAGCGTATGCACATCAGATGGACTTGGATTCGTTTTGGGCCTTTGAACAATTTGGTCTCAATTAGTAATTGGGTCTGGTAATGGTTTGGGGATGGTTGGCCAGTTTATCTGTTTTGGGCCATGGATGTTATGATTAGGCTTTATTGGGCTATAGGGCCTGTTAATGATTTTGGATATGGACTTTGGGCCCATTAACAAAGGAAGAATATAGGGCCTGTATGAAAGGAATTGAGGTGTGGGTTTTCCATTTGATTGTGTGAAGTCCTAACCTTGGGTAATGTTATCGTTGTTCAACACGGGAAGTTACAGACAGTTAGAAGAGCATCTTTCAGATTCTTCAGATAGAGGTGAGTCTTCTCACCATACCAATAGGTCTAAGGCACCAAGGCTGGCTCATTTTATGTTATGTGGTACACTAGCATTTGTAGAGATATTTGGTATGATAGTTAGCTTTGTGCTAAATAGTATGCTAGTGATTGTATGTTATTGCATGAAGACCCCGGGGGGAGCCCATGGCAGTTGGATATAAGACCATGAGGGGTAGCCCATGACATTCCCAGGGAAAGACCATGTGGGGTAGCCCATGACACGATGGTATAAGACCTTGGGGGAGCCCATGACATCCTTATATGTTTATATACGTGTTATGTAGTATGATATATACTTCTTTGATATATGATATGCTAGTTGATTTTGTATGTTATTGCATGGAAGACCTCGGAGGAAGCCCGTGGCAGTTGGATATAATACCATGTGGGGGAGCCCATGACATTCCTAGGTAAAGACCATGTGGGGTAGCCCATGGTACTAAGGTATATG
The DNA here is from genome assembly GCF_052625555.1 of Lactuca saligna. Taxonomy (NCBI): domain Eukaryota; kingdom Viridiplantae; phylum Streptophyta; class Magnoliopsida; order Asterales; family Asteraceae; genus Lactuca; species Lactuca saligna. Next base: position 244,364,247 of record NC_136424.1, on the reverse strand, counting down.
ACCCTGGGGGGAGCCCACGACATCTTTATAGGTTTATGTTGTTGGATTAGTGTCTAAGTCCATAACTAGTTTGGTATGTACTTGACCCGATGGTGCATGGTCCTTTTCGGTTGCCTTCACCAAAGCAACTTGATAGGATGAATTATGGAGAGAAAGGATTAAATATGATTTATTAATATATTATGGGAATAAAATATTAAAGGAGAAATCATATTGTTTAATTAATATTAGTCAATAATTAATTGGTAATTAGTTTTGTGACTAAAAGAGATTAATTAAACTTAAGGGACTGGAATTGTAATTATAAGATAATTGCAATTTGGGCCATGGATTGTCTTGTATTGAGGAGTGGACGAATTCTATGGGGAAACCCATGGGGAAATCGTCCAAGGCCTTAAGGAAAGGAGTCCATGGGTTGCTTAGGGCTTAAGCATCCAAATTAGGGTTTCCTTGTTAGATAACCCTAATAGCCTCACTATATATAGACCCCTTAAGGACCAAAAAAAGTGACTAAGCTTTGTTCTAGGGTTTCACATGTTTTTGGGCAGCCTCCATCCTCTCTCCTCTTCATCCTCCTGCTTATGGTGTTTGTGAACCATTAGAGGAGTGACATTTGCGACTCTAAGGTTTCTAAAGTCAATACAAGGAGGAATTGGATTGTTATTGCTACATAACAATCAAGGTAATGTCTTAAACCTATTCTCATGTTAATATGATTACTTGAATGCTAGAATTAGGGTTTATAGTCTTGGATAACTTGCATGTACAATAGAGAAACCTAGATCCAAGCATTAGGGTTTATATGAGCACATAGGATGTTCTCATGACCAAAACCCATCAATGGTATCAGAGCCTAGATTGGTTTCTATTGTATTGATGCATTATATGTTTGAAAAATTCATTTTTTGTGTTTCTGGGGGCTGGACTCGCTGAGTCGATAGCTGAACTCGCTGAGTCCATGCTGACTCGACGAGTCCATGCTTGACTCGACGAGTGAACTCGTCAGATGGAGCAAATTTCGGGATTTCTTGCTGTTTTTTCTTAAGGATAGTTGCCTTATCATATTAGATCAATATAAATCCGATTTTATGATATATTTGACTATATTCTTGATCTAATTGAAGATATTTATCAATTAATAAAATATTTATTTCCTTATGTAATAATTGATTAATTATTTTGATTAAATTGGTAAATTGTTTTGCAAGAAATCATTAAATAAATCAAATATGGATAATTATGTGATTAAATGTTAATTTAGATTATTTGTTATTTGATCCTTGTTGTTTTGAAAAGTTTCATATTTTCCCCTTTAGGTTTTATAGTTTAAATTTGAACCCAAAAGTTTTGTTGTTTTGAAATTTAAATAGTTGAAACCCTAATGTTTTGAAATGTTTCAAAACTTTCCCACAAGTTTTGGAATTTAAATTTTGATTAAAAGTTTAATTTTGATGTATATTTAAATTCTAAACCCTAATGCTTTTGAAATGTTTCAAAACTTGCCCTCAAGTTTTGGAATTTAAAAGTTGATTAAAAGTTTAATTAGGAATGTTAAATTCTAAAACCCTAGCAATGTTTTGAAAAGTTTGATTCACACCCTTATGGTTTTATTAATTAATTAAGGTGTATAATTAAAAGAGGTTTAATAAATCCATAAAAGTTTGGTTTGCAATTTAATTGAATTAAAAGTATAATTATTAAATTTGACCACCTAGTATTTTAAAAGTGTAAAATACACCCTATACTATATATATATATATATATATATATATATATATATATATATATATATATATATATATAACATTAAAAGTCTAACATTATATAAGTATGAGTAAAAGTCAGTCTTACCGTTAGTAGGCCTCATTCACGAAGCTGGTCTATAAGGGGTGTTTAAGGAAATTGACTATAAAATGGCGATTGAATGGGTATCCACTCTTACCCACCGCACTCTTGACTAGTGGAGGGTCGTTAGCCAAACGGGTAGGATAGGACGAAACCTTGCATTATAAGTATAATGAAATACAAAAGTAACTAAATGTTTTTACAAATTCCTAATCTTAGTTACTTAGGCGAAGTGAATTGATGCAATTCCATGAAATTACACTTTGTGCCCTTGCGAAGACGTTAGTGGAACGTGTGTGGTTTACCGGCACACTAAATGCTTCTAAGCAAAGGTAGCAAAGGGTGACTCAATGTTTTTCATAGTTCGGTGGAGCGTGTGTGGTTTACCGGCACATCGAATAGGTGACTGTAACATGTGAGGGCACCATGTAAATTTGCATGGTTATTCACACCCGCTTTGTGATCCTTGGCATCCCAGTCACAAACAAGAGGGGCATATCGAGATTTAAACATGCCATTGAAATGTTCAATGAATCTCAAAGGATCTAGGAGTTTTCATAGATTTAAAACATAAATTTCTTTTTTGTTTTTCATGGTGGAAATTAGTGAATCGTCATTCACTTACCTTCAAATATTATGCAACTAGATTACGACATCCCTTTTCTAGGTTGTAGCATATTGTGTTGGGTCCTAGCCTTGGAATTTCATTTGGGTGATTTACCAAGGACTCAATCAATCAACTAACTTGAATTTGTTTCTCCCGTTTTGTAGATGTCAAAGTTTGACAACTATGGTCTTCCCAAATCCCGTGGAACAAGCATTCCACATGAAGATGATATTACACGATTCGATCAAGGAACAAGAAATCATGCTTCACTTCCTCCTCCTCCTCCAATTGTTCTCCCTAACCCACAAGATCGAAGAATTGAAAGGTTCAATATCACTAAAGCTCTATTGGAAATGAAACATGAAGATGGTAAGCCCGTGTGTGCCCACGTTCTAGGAATGAAATCACACATTGATAGGTTGATAATGTTGGGTGTGTCATTCCCGGATGAGTTGGCTGTGAATTGGGTTTTGTAGTCACTCCCTGAATCATATAATGAGTTCAAAAGAAAGTATTATATGATGGATCATGACTATAACCTCATTGACCTAACTTACATGCTCATTGCTGCTGAATCAGAAATGATTTGGCAAAGCAATGGAGCATATTTGTTGGGAAAGTCAACCGACCATGCTTCCGAGGACGTTCTAAGAGAAGCGACCTGCGTTTGCTGCCAAGAGAAAGGGCGTTGGATAGAAGTCTGCCCCAAGAGCCTGAAGATTCCAAAGATGGGAGAGTCAAAGAGTATGGCTGTGCTTCAGGTAAAAAAATCCACTATCTAACTCCATTAAGTTCCTATTCGTTGATTCTTAATACATGATGTGATAAGATTGCATTTGAATGTTTTGCAGGATCGGTGAAAAGAAAAGAAGCTTGATGAAAGAGCAAGATGAGTCTAATCACAAAGAAATGGATCTCGATCGCATGGACTTGAAGATTAGATTTTGAGCTTATATATTTATGATAGAATTGGTAGGAATATTCGACTACATAGTTTTTCAATGGATTTTGCATTGTAAGGACAAATGTTTTCCACTGCTTTTATAAATAAAATAGTTTTTGTTTGACTTATTTATTTATTTGTTTATTTCCTTGCAATGAAATTGTTATGAAAATTGATGTTTACATATTTCTACAACGAATGGATATGATTCTTATTTATGGAATGTCGAGAATTTACCAAATAGGGAGAGTTTCTCATCGCCCAAATTTCAATTGGACAGAAATTTGGAATCACACAACTTGGTTGCATGATGAATGAGAAATTTCATATTTGGAAATTAGAGTAATTCGTTGACAAAGTGTCAAGTGAAGGACTAGGAGATCGAGCACACAAAGTTGTGTGTTGATCAAGTCCACCATAAGAGTAACAAAGATATTCGTCATGATTTACTAAAGGTTTAGTAAATATGATTATACTTATAAGATCAAGTGTAATTCGGAATTGATTAAAAAGGTTTAAATCAATAGAAAAATGAATAAGAAGAATCAAGTAGGCAGAAAGATAAAAGTTTCTCCATTCTAAGAAGAAGGGAGAGTAGCATTTATGCTTTATGATAGGTCTTAATGATTAAGAAGCATATCTTAATTGATCCTCTAAGTGAGTCTTAGCACAATTGTATGTCTAAGAAGAGGAATCAAGAATTGAAGAAATGGTTAAATCAAAAGGTCAATCGTACTTCGTTCCAATAACAAGTCTTATAGTTAAGATTGTGACGTCGAGTGAAAAAGTATTAATAAGGTTTATTACATTCATCAAATGTGGAAAGTTGTGATGTCTTGGATAAGACAAAGACCAACTAGGACAAATTTATGAAGTGTTTTGATATAAGCTACACTAACTCTTGAATAATTGTTTGTCAAGAAATGGTTATTGACAAGAGAATCTTATATTTTAAGAAGTCAGTGGGAGTCTTAATGGTCTTGAAAGGTTTCAAGAGAAAATTAAATAAAACTTATCGATCATCACTAGCACACGAGTTGAGGTTAACAACCTATCGTGTTGACATTATTTTGTTTCTGTGCTGTTCCAATTGCGTTAATTATGCTTGTGAGTCCTATGTGTTCTCATTTGAATGCATAAAAGGAAAGGCCCTTGATCAATGGAAAGTACATTGATAGGAAAAGGTGAGTAGCTTAACTACTTGGAAGACATGGTGGGGAACCGTGCTACCATAAGGCAAGAAATCAAGATTAAGAAAATTCAGTCCATATGAGTTTGAATTGGTCGTAAACCTTGGTTTTAACAAATTCACATGGATAGGAACACATAAACCGTTTAAATCTAAGTGTCATAAGATTTCCTCCTTCATGAAAATGATTGTGAGAAAATGCTTTCACAAAGAAAGATTTTAAGAAGATAGTGATTGTAAAATTGCATTCTCGAATTCGATTATGGTTATGGTATCCCTTTCCATGATTTGAATTGTGAGGTTTGGAAATTAGTCTTAATTGTTTAGACACACATGTGAACTATCTAAGGAAAAGGTGTATAAGTTCAAGAAGCATTGACAAAAGATTATCAAAGCACTAAGTATTAGAAACATGAACTTAAGAAATTCAATAAGTATTGTTTTTCTGAAAGTTAAGCTGTTTCAGAATACATGTCAAAGCTAGTGGGAGCATAAGTGTTATGTTTTATAATAATCATCATGATAGTGGGAGCATAAATGTTATGATTGTATGATTATTAAGGCACGTATTGCAAGTTGGCAATATTAATTATAGAAAACAAGAGTTATATCTTGCAAAGTCGTAAGGGTTGTAAAGTTGTTTTGCTATAATTAAGGGAGAGAATATTATGCTTCATTTCAAATCTAAAGGCTTAGGTTGAGAAATGTTAATAAATTTAGTCAAAGGTACATAGTGTGTTCTTAAAATTTCGATTATGATTACGACATTCCTCTTCACAATTCGAATTTTGAGAATATAGAAAATAAAACATTATGCATCGTGTCCCATACGCTTCGGGTATAGTGTCGATTGCACATGCTTTAATATTTGACCATTCTAAAATTTTCCAAATGTCTAGCGCATTTAGAAGGGAAAGGGACTAGAATCGGTTTTGACTAAAATAATTAAACAACTATCAAAGGACAATCCAAAGTTCGATGAGGATTGGTTGCTTGTGAGTAGTTGGAAGCATGGAATTGGATGGACCATATTGACATTATTATAAATAGATAAGATTCTATTAAGAATAAGTTGTCATATGGAAAATATGGAAACGTGTCCATATTGGGAATTGAATATTGAAAATCTATGTCTAGATTAGAAACATTTTTGCAAAAGGATGTTCAAAGGAATGTACTTTGAGTGAGAGACATCATATCTAAGGAATTGTCTTGTAACAATCTCCGATAGAGGACTTTGTAATATCATTGGCAATAGTGTTTGTGACTTTGGTGCAGTGACATTATGAAAGAATCATTGCATAAAATGTTAGAATCTAGCATATTGTATAAGTAGCAAGAATTTGATATTCTTTCACTTATGGAAAAGGATTTGGAGTTGTGAAATGAGAATGATTGGAAATGTGTTCAATTTGATCTATTTCACAAAGAAAGAACCATAGGTAAACATTGTGTGCATGATAGGAGCATGGGACAAGTGTAATAATTCAAGTAAGAAGTCGATTACCCGAAACGACAAATAATGAGTAATCAATATGGTGATAAATAAAAGGTGTTTTATTTATGCTCAAAGGTTTGAGGCCATATGGGATTAGTACTATTCTTGTGTTTCACTTTGCATGTTTTGACTTCCTGAATAATTTAGTTGGTTAAGAACAGTCAAATTATACGAACGGGCCACAGTCGTTAATATGTTGGAAGTAGATATGAATGAAGACTATCGTGAATTGGTGTGTGGATTGTCTAAAAGAGTATTAGACATAAATGTTTGCTGCAACGTTCATGAGTGCTTATGAATATGAATTTGAGCATTGGATTAAACCCACGCTCACTTGGATCACTCCATGAATTGTATCACGAGTGATTGGTGAGACGATAACATCTTATATTCTTGAAACCGAGATGTGTGAGTTGTATCTTGCAAATCGGTTTGCACATTGATAATATGTAAACGCACTAGTAACTTGGTGTTATAAAACATATTATTGTGTGTGATTCGGTGAGTGAGTGCAAGCAAGCATTGTATCAAAGTTTATCCGTTCCTTTTATCCAAAGTAGGATAAAAGTGATATCTTTGGGCCCATCGATGATTTAGTGATGACAAACGTAAATGCTCGGCCGAGCTAGGGCTAATTTGATTTGTTCAATTCATCAGTCGTCATAAATCGGAAATCGAGAAATAGTACAAAGAGAATGATTAGAAATCATATCTCATACGATATCTAGAATGGAGGAATGTATGATCCCTTATCTAAGGACACGCATAACTGATATGATCAGAGTTGGCAGCGGCTGTGGAAAGCTACGATTGCTGATGGGGATCTGAAGTCATACGCAAAATAGTTATTAGACTTATCCAAGTGGGAGACTGTTGGATTAGTGTCTAAGTCGATAACTATTTTGGTATGTACTTGACCCGATGGTGCATGGTCCTTTTGGGTTGCCTTCACCAAAGCAACTTGATAGGATGAATTATGGAGAGAAAGGATTAAATATGATTTATTAATATATTATGGGAATAATATATTAAAGGAGAAATCATATTGTTTAATTAATATTAGTCAATAATTAATTGGTAATTAGTTTTGTGACTAAAAGAGATTAATTAAACTTAAGGGACTGGAATTGTAATTATAAGATAATTGCAATTTGGGCCATGGATTGTCTTGTATTGAGGAGTGGACGAATTCTATGGGGAAACCCATGGGGAAATTGTCCAAGGCCTTAAGGAAAGGAGTCCATGGGTTGGTTAGGGCTTAAGCATTCAAATTAGGGTTTCCTTGTTAGATAACCCTAATAGTCTCATTATATATAGACCCCTTAAGGACCAATAAACGTGACTAAGCTTTGTTCTAGGGTTTCACACGTTTTTGGGTAGCCTCCATCCTCTCTCCTCTTCATCCTCTTGCTTATGGTGTTTGTGAACCATTCAAGGAGTGACATTTGTGACTCTAAGCTTTGTAAAGTCAATACAAAGAGGAATTGGATTGTTATTGCTACATAACAATCAAGGTGATGTCTTAAACCTATTCTCATGTTAATATGATTACTTGAATGCTAGAATTAGGGTTTATAGTCTTGGGTAACTTGCATGTACAATAGAGAAATCTAGATCAAAGCATTAGGGTTTGTATGAGCATATAGGATGTTCTGATGACCATAACCCATCATATGTATGTATGGCTTATGTGGTATATGTAGCTTTATAGCTAATATGATATGTGTTACATGCATTGTGTGTGGGGTATGCTCTGGGGCACTCACTAAGCATTAGCTTATAGGCTGTGGATTTGTTTCAGGTAGATCGGATCCCACGGGCAAGGGCAAGGCTTGATGGCGCAGCGTGCACTCTCTCACATGCCTTTTATGGGATACTATGATATTTTTAATAAAAGTTGTAATCGATCTGAGTTTGAAACAAATTTATATATGGGATTTTGTAATTATGGAAATGTGTTTGGGTAATCAAAAATGAAAATTTTCCCTTGAAAATTCGGGTCGTTACAAAATCTATATCGGGGGGCTTATTACCATCATAGGTCGAGCCATCGGCCTAGACTTCCCCGCTCCCGATTACTTGCCCGTTTACCACTACCAGCCCAATTTTCTACTAGATTGTTTCTGTCCTGAGTGAGCAGAGATGTTGGCTAGTTGGGGCAATGATTCTTACATTTTGCTTGATGGTGACAAGTGTGTGGTTTACATCCTTCCCAACTGGGTAGGTGATTCATTTGATCCGAATGACCCCGACACTTGGTTTCCTCCGGATCAGTTGACTCTAGTAGGTGTGCTATCCAACTCTGAGGATGAGGAAAACGATGAAGAAGATTATGAAAAGATTCCCGAGGCGGAGGACCATTTTAACCAGCTTCCGGTGCAACAACCGATGTATCAACATCACCATTTCCAGGTCCCTCCACACCATTTTGACCATCCTCAGTATCAGCCATAGCAGCAGGGGGGACACAAAATCCCATCATATTTCCCCCTACATTTTTTGACCAGTTCTCCACAATCTTCTTCACCATTCAGCGCATCGACACTCAAATGCAAGCGAACACCCAAGCCACTCAGGATGTGGCGACTCGCGTTAGTCGACTGGAGCAGTCCTTCCGTTTAGGACATGTGGGGCTACCACTATCGCTACAGACATTTCCCGCCTCCCGATCCTCCAATTTAGGTCATTTCTTCCTTTACCTTAAGCATTGAGGACAATGCTTGTTCTTAAGCTTGGGATGGGGGATTTCTTTTTAGTGTTGCATGCACCTTTTTTAGTTAGGTTGCATTTCATATTAGTTTTTAAGCTAGTTTGCATTCATTTTTTATTATTCTATGAAATTTCAAGAAGATTTTACTTTCTTCTTTCTATTATTTATTTTTGCATAACATTTAGCTTAGGGCATTAACATTCATGCATTTCTGCTGTTTGTTTGTTCTCACCCCCTTGGATGCCATGGAACAGGTTCATAGTTATGGTATCATTATTGGTCCATGATCTTCACCCAACGAACTGGGACCATTAACCTGCAGTTTGGGACTTCATACTTGGGATCAACTGCTAGAGCTTAAAAGGGTAAGCGATCATGGCCAGGTAGTTTCAGGAAGAATTATTCATGAAATACTAACAACAATAGGATATACTATAGCAATGGATGTTTTTATCCATGCGGTCCAAGCTACCGAGAGGATCACACTTGGTCATGTTTGAAATAGTAACATGAAGCACTGGTGATGTTGAATATTGTCGAGTCGGATACTACGGGAGGTTTGGGCCAACGCTAAGTGAATTGATTCCCTCAACGGTGCCATAGCGATGAAACCTAATCACACATGAGAGTAGCCGACAGACGTGATATCATTCAACTTTCATGATAAGATTGTACACTTTTAGAAGAGCTCCATGAGAGCCCGTCCATCTGCTTTCTCCATATTATAGATGTTCTTCATTGTCTGCATGTTCCATTGGGGTTGCGACTGACCATCCCTCCTTACTCACCTAGAGGAGTTGTCTTGGATGCGGTTTATGGTTCCATTGTCATCAGATGAAAAAGACATGAGATAACAATGATATCACTTCTCACCATGTTGACTAACGGTAATCAGGGTCTATGGTTCTATCCATTATTTTTATTTTCTTTAGGATAGTTCATCCCAAGTTCATTTTAGTCTTGTCTTACTTGAGGACAAGTAAGGTTTAAGCTTGCAGTGATTTGATAGTTTCATTTTACTTACTTCTTTTTATAGTTTATTTTAGCATATTTCATTCATAATTTAGTCAATTTCCATGCAAATTTTCCTTTTTGTTATTTTATGACTATTTCGAGTAGTTTCTAGTTTCGTGGGCATAATTGCAGATTTTAAGGAGACTAGCAGAGCGGAATCTTTTGGAAGCAATTGGACTTGGGGGAAAACAAGAAATTCAGGCTTGGTGATAATGGAGTTGATGCTTGGAGTGGGCTTGCATATTAATTTAAGGCTTGGAAGAAACAAACTTTAAAATTGCAAGATACGAGAGAATATCCGAGCGTGCAGAGATTGATGATTGGGCAAACACTGAAGCTATGAATCATTTGGAGAAGCCAAATGGGGATTAAAATGAAGTGAACTTAAAGAAAAATGGGCTAGAACCTGTTTGAACTCAATCTGGACCAAGTGGGCTAAGCTGTGGAGGTCCAATACTTAAAGAGTCCACTATCTGATACCACCCACACAACCTACCCCGTACAAGGTTGCGCGGCCGCGCACAACACAGCAGGGACAGTTTTGGAATTTCAGTTAGAAGGGTATATGGGGTAGTTTGGTGTGCATCTTTTTCACACTCTTGCACATCCAAAATATGAAGGATTCTCTAGAGATTTTGGAGCACTTTGAAGACTAAGAGCCTAGAATAACGTCATCTTTTCACCCCTTAATCTTGTTGAATGTTTGGTATAATCTTTTCTAAATTTGTTTCTTTGAGTTTACCCATGCTTGGCTAAACAAGACTTGGTTGACTTTGGTGAAATCCTTTAACTCTTGTTGAATGTTGAAGACTCTATGAACTTGTTCTTGAATATTTATGAGAATTTTTTGTGTTTTAACATCTTATCACTACTTTTATGTTCTTATTCATGAGTTTAAATGTGTTTGTTGTGATTAGTTGGCTAATTTCGTGATTAAGTAAAGGATCCTCAAGTTAGCAAGAAACAAAGGATTTTTGTGTTAGTTTTGCTTCACACAATCATAAAAAGATTTCTCCAACATGGAAGTTAAAGCATTTGACTCCTCTTGGATTTGGTGAGTTTTTGGTTCTTAATTCTAGTTGATTTTCACTAATTACATGCTTAATGGAAATTATGACTTTGACTAAGGAAATTGTTATGAGCTTCTCTAACTATTTTAATAACTAAGAAAAGTCAAGGTAATCTCATGTTTCTTGGGTTACTCTAACCAAATTAAGGATTTAAAAAAAGTATTCCACCATTGGATTCTAATGATATGTTCTTCAAAGATCAAAGTGAGGAAACTTTAAATCAACCATTCCTATCTCATTGATTTTATATCAAAATCTTGTTTTTGTTGAAATTTTAGTTTAATTCTATTTTTAATTTAAGTATTTCAATGAGACCAAGACCCCCATTTTTAATTTATTGTCATTTTACAAGTATTTTTACAAAGAGATTATTCATATAGTTATAAAGTTGAACCAACCTTCGTGGATATGATCCCTTTACCACTATACACTATTTTAGTGTGTAATATTAAGGGTATTTATTTTGTTAGCCTCAAAAACCACGAGTAAGTCATTCCCCCTTAAACCCTTCATAACTAATCAATCCTAAATCCCTTACTGTCATTGCCTCAGTCAAGAAAATCATCATCGTCCTCACGAGACTAGCCTCCGTTTCTCCTTGTCACACCCTTTTTGAGCTGCCTCCCTTCACCATCGACTTCGGTGACGACAACCCCTCCATCATCGACGCCTCTTCCATCGTTGCTGGTATTTCTGACTACTTTGTCAAAGTAGCCAATTTTTCTGATTCCAGGTGATATTTTATTCCTTTTCCCTAAATCTGGATAATAAGATCTCTAGTTAATCGGATAATTGTTTTGTGTGAGGATCTAAGATGAAGTGATTGATCTCTTGGGAGTTAATCTGTGAGTTGTTATAAAATTTGTAAGAAGTTCTATATATTGGGTGCGATGACTTATGGCTTTCCTGGAAATCCATGAAATTCGACATGCTACTATGAGGCTTCCTACTCATTACATATTCATTACATATTATACAATAATCAAATAATATATTATGGTTGCATCAACGTATTACATCAGTGTAACACTGTAAAATTTTCAAATAAAATTTTCATTTTTAAAAACCACACAAAACACAATTTCAGATTTCTCAAACCTAAGTTATTAGGTTGTTCAAAACACAAGACAATAAAATGTTTGACAATATCCCTGAATCCTCAAAACAAAATCTCTAGCTAGTGTGTATAATCAATGCGGAGCCTTCCTATGATCCTAAGAGGTACCTGAAACACATTTCACACAACACATTAAGCATGAAGCTTAGTGAGTTCCCCAAAATACCACACACAAATAATTAGCCTCTCATGGTTATACTCGATAAGGACCCTTCGGTCATGTTTCTTAGTGAAAACCCTCCGGTCTCACAACTCAGGTTGGACCCTCCAGTCCAGTATCTTAGTGAGGATCCTCCGGTCTCACAACTCAGTTTGGACCCTCCGATCTTAACTCAATAAGGCATAGAATAATATACAACATAAATCACAAAGACAAATTGCACGATAGCACATAAAATCAGTATAGGCACATAAGACCCTCTGGTCAGTAACTCAAATAAGACCCTCTGGTCATACAATATTACCACTAAGGTAAATATAGTGACAAGACTCACCTCCTAAGTAAAACAAGTAGGTCTCGTACTCAACGATCAGTCTAAAATCTGCCTACAAGTATCATAATCATCTCTAACAATTTATAACAACAACACCAAGAATGTTCACTACTCCTTTACTAACTCTCGGAAAGGGTGAAGGACCATTTTACCCAACCATGGTCTCCTAAGTCCACAACTTGACCAAACCCTAATAGTCAACAGTCAAGTCAATAGTCCATGTTGACCCAACTCGTCGAATGCATCTATTTGACTCGTCGAGTTCCTTTGTTTCTTTGAAAAATAAGGAAAATCCAACCCAATTCGCTGAGTTGTATCACCAACTCGCTGAGTTTGTAACGTGTCCAGACTATCGGGAAAAACCCTAACCAACTCGTCGAGTTCCCTCAAGCCATTCTCTCATTCAAATATTTTTAAGCAAGACTAAGGTCCCAAACTCTAGATCTAGCCTTCTAAGGATGAAATACCATGTAAAGCTGCAAGCTTTACATCCATGCATGGCATCTAGGGCTAAGTTTGCCAAAACAACGCCAATATGTAATGTCCCATTTCAGGTATGTAATCTAAACATAGTATTTTTCCCTTTTCTTAAGTTGTACTCGACGAGCCAGAAGCTTGAGTCGTCGAGCAGAGATGGGTTTTGCACGCGGGTTTAGCCGGCGACTTGACGAGTCTATATTCTTGTACTCGGTGAGTCTGCCAGTCTGGATGAAACCCTAGTTTCAAGGGTTTGCACCCTTATTTAAACGACCTTATGATCCCTAAACGAGCCTCCATCAACTTCAGAACATCCCTTGTCAAACCTTAGCATTTCCTTTAGCATTTTTCAAGTACTTTTCACCTTGTGAAGGATTTTGGTGTATTTTGGGCGTTAGAAGAAGAAGAAAAAAAAGGAGGTATTCAAAGAGGGCAAATAGGATCTGAGTTTCTGGTCACATTTCAGTTCCCATTGAGGTATGCAACTCAAATCTTTACTTCCTAGCATTTAGATCTCCGTAAAAGCTTGCTATTGTTAATTTGAGTCATTTCTTGACCTTGATGTCGATTTGGGAAGTAGTTGAGATCAATGGGCTTTAGATCTAGGCATTTTAGAGTTCCATGAGCTCAAGGTTGCCACCTTTATTGAGCCAAGCTCCCATTCCAAACCTAGAACTCCACTTTTAGCTTATTTTGGGTATTTAAGCTCTATTTGATCTTGCATGCACGTAAAGTTGGAAGCTTTACATATAAAACCAGCCCTAGAAGCCCAGATCTATGATTTGGAAGCACCGAAAATTGACTAGAATCGACTGTATAGTATTAGCATGCATGAGACTCAACGAGTCGTCCTTAGGACTCGACGAGTCGGTTCATGCTCAAGAATAGACTCGAGGATTTGTTCATACAACTCGGCGAGTCATAGACTGAACGTGTTCATATGATGAAGGAGAACTCGATGAGTTGTTCATATAACTCAACGAGTCGGATGAAGTTAAACTCGATGTTTGTATTGAAGAAGAACTCATCGAGTCTTTGCTAAACTCGACGAGTAGAAGCCGGCAGAGGATTAGAATGGATGATAGGGACTTGGCAAGTTGGCAGACCAACTCGGCGAGTCTGGTCAACTGAAAGTTGATTTTGACATGAAAATTGACTTTGACCTGGATGTTGACTTTGACCAGGGGTAAAATAGTCATTTTACCCTGAGAATAGTTATCAATATTTGATTTAGTATTTATCGGATATGTAGCCCAGGAGTTTCGGAGCAGCAGTCAGACAGTTTCAGATTTAGCATCTCAGTAGCCAGCATCACGAGGTGAGTTTTTCCTTCCAGTAGGAGCGGGTCTACGGACACAATGTCGACCCGTTTAGTTAGCAGTAGTTCCAGACTTTGGTCCGAGGCAGTAGTTCAGTGTGCTTGATGTCTTTGTGATTCAAGCATGTCATTGTGTTATGTGTTCCAGACTTCGGTCCGATGCAGTATGCAGTATATGTGTTTATCCTAGTAGTTATCATTATGCTATGCTATGTTTAGTAAGTTTCTAGACTTCGGTCCGATGCAGTTTCCGGACTTCGGTCCAATGCAGAGGGAAAGGCACTGGAGTCTAATGCAGTTTCCGGACTACGGTCCGATGCAAAGGGTAAGGCCCTGGTTAGTTCCGGACTTCGGTCCGATGCAGTTTATAGACTTCGGTCCGATGTAGTTTCCGTACTTCGGTCCGATGCAGTGGGCAAGGCCCAATATGTGATTATATGTTATTGTATGGTATATGGTCGATTGGGGGAGCTCACTAAGCTTTGTGCTTACAGTTTCAGTTTTTGGTTTCAGGTACTTCGACAAGTAAAGGGAAGAGCGTGAGTTGATGGCATGGCACACACCACAGTTAAAGTTTTATCCTAGGAGTTTTGTTTAGCTATTTTGATATGATATTGACTTCAGTTTCGATTTGATACATTTACTATGGCATTTTGAGATATAAGATATATGGTTTTACTATATGACATTTGATGTTGTGGTTTTTGGTAATGTTAAAACAAAAATTTTTGGGTTGTATTTTTGGTATGTTTCAAGTTGGTATCAGAGCCTTGGTTTGAGGGATTCAGGCACACTTTCAGGTTTGACTGGACTTAAACTAAGGAAATGGTAAAAAGGTTTTCAAAAAAATAATGTTTTTGAAAGAATTATTGAAAAAGAAACTTAAAAAGAAAAGAGTTTTTGAGAAAGAGAAAAGGGTGTGGTGCATGCGATCAGTCGAACTCAAGTAAGTCCTCCCAAATTACCCATACAAGTTTACATTATGATTATCAATTTCAGTTCCAGTAGAACAACATGCTAGAATAGGACTAAGGATCTAGGAGGATGCCTTATGTGCCTGTTATATGTGTTTCAGCTTTATGAGAATTGCATGCTAGTATTGTGTTGACAGTAATAGGATAGCCTGTTTAGGTTATGCCCGATAGTATGAGCTTAGTACTGTATGCTAGTACAATTTATCGTTATAAGAATAGATTTGCTTGAGTAGTTTCCTGTGTCCGAATGCTGCTTTCTTTGTGCTTTGTGGGACTCTTAGTGATGGGAGTTAGCTATTAGGTGAATACGTCACGTCACATGTGATCAGGGTTGAATAATCTCAGAGTGTTGGATTTGGCCCTATTGCGCAGCTCTTGTCTGAGTCTAACCGTTGTAGGGATGAGTCTTTTACTCAAAGGATTATCTGAACCTTGTCACATGTGATGGTATTCGGGTGATGGCTAATTGGCATCACAAGGAGGCCTTCAGCAGCTGAGGAGTGGTTTGGGTGGAGTTAGAGATTTCCCTAGGGCAAGCCTAGGATGAGAGTAGCAGAGATCAGTAGCAGTAGTAGTGACTTGGTGGAGTCGAGACAGTTCTTGATGAAAGTACATATAGATGTGGAAGGTAGTATGGGCCCATACTACTGAAAGTAGAGGATCCGTACTTGAATCAAGGAACGCTGAGATGAGACCAGGAAACTTGTAGTAGTAGCGATCCCTCGAGATATATTAGTGTTTCTGACATTTATCATGATGTTTTCAGAATGGTGGTTTTATTCCCTAGGCCAGCAGTCAACAGTTCAGGAGCCGGCGAGAGATCAGGATCAGGCTCGGGAGACGAGCATCTAGATGAGCAGATCGGAGAGTTGCTCACCTCAGAGGTTACTCGCATCATACTTGAGCAGACTCCAGTGATCTTCTGTTCAATCAAGGATGGTATTCTAGAGCCGATGGACGAGAGGTTGAGCACATTCCGTGCTGAGGTGGCAGCCATGATGGGGTCACACACACTCACCTTTAGGGAGTTCCGGTCTTGTGGAGCTCCAGACTACCATGGGGCGCGTGACCCCATAGCGAGTACTAGGTGGTTGGCAGATGTCGCCAACGCATTCCGCACCAACAGATGTCCCGAGGGGGACAAGGTCAGACTAGTATCTTCTCTTTTGAAGGACAGGGAACGCGATTGGTGGGAGGCGATCGGGCATGTCATCGGGGATAACACAACACTTGATGCGATGACTTCGGCTAATTTTACTACCAAGTTTAGAACCGAGTTTGCACTGGTTATTATGGTGCAACAGTTAGCCAGTGAGTTTCAGGATCTCACCCAGACTACAGAGACAGTGGCAGAGATTACTGTGAAGTTCAGGGAGAGAGCTCTTCCCGTTCCTCAGTACGTAGCTGATGAGGAAATGAAGAAGCCCGTTATCACGAGATGTTGCGGAGTGATATCCGCCAGTTTGTGAGCCGATCCAGCTGTAAAACGCTGGATGATATGATTGCGAGGGCTCGCGAGAGAGATATAGATTTGGAGATGGAGAAGAAACGGAAGCTAGAGGTGGCATCTGGCACAGGGAGTTCGGGCAAAAAGCCAAGGTATTAGATCATAGATCTAGAGGACATCAGAGCCATAGTTGGTGTGGCAAATGTGGGAGATTGCACGATGGGGCGTGCAAGGCAGGGAGTCCCGGTTGCTACAAGTGTGGCCGGACCGGGCATATGAGCAAAGATTGTACAGCTACTACCACCATCACAACATCTAATCTGATTTGTTCCATTTCAATCAAAGGGACATAAAAAATCCCAGTGTCCGAGTTTAGCAGCAGCAGGGAAGGTGGTCGCACCTGCCCCTGCAACATTGAGGATTACAGACGACCGTCAGGGCCGGAGTGAGGAGCTAGTGGTGAAGAGTAGAGCTTTTCCGATGTTAGCAGAGGAGGCGCAAGCGACTCCTGATTTGGTGACGGGTATGTATCTTTCTTTTATCTCTTTATTGATGTTGATTGTTTCTCATGATTATATGTTTTTGTATAGGGTCGTTCTTAGTGAACGATAAGTCAGCTACAATATTGTTTGACTCGGGGCTACCTGATCATTTATCTCACTTGCACTTAGAAAGAGGTTTAGTAGAGCTCCGGGGGAGCTGGATTGTCCACTTGAGGTTGAGATAGCGGACGACAGGACCGTCAGGGTCACGAGAGTACATTGGGGGTGTTCGCTGCAGTTATTTGATGAGCATTTTTTAGTGTACTTGGTTGCTATTCCCCTACGAGGGAATACGGTTATAGTGGGTATGGATTGGCTAAGCCCCAATGGGGCAGTGATTGATTGTGAGCTGCAGTTAGGGAGGGTTCGCACTCCCAGTGGTGGAGAGTTAGTGATTCAGGGCGCGAGGCCACAACGTGGACCCATCCTTTGTTGAGCAGCGAAGGCGAGACGCTACGTTCAGCAAGGTTACGCAGGGTACATCGCCTATGTATAGATGCCCGGGAGAAGGGTAAGGTGAAAGTTGATGACATACCAGTAACGCGAGAGTATCCGGACGTATTCCCAGGGGACTTAACTGGGATACCTCTGGAAAGACAGGTCAAGTTTCGGATTGATCTGGTTCCTGGTGCGACTCCGATAGCCAAGGTTCCATATCGGTTGACTCCTCCAGAGACGCAAGAGTTGTTACATAGCTGCAGGAGCTGCTAGAAAAGGGTTTCATCAGGCCGAGTAGTTCACCATGGGGAGCCCCGATCCTATTCGTAAGGAAGAAGGATGGGTCGTATCGCATGTGCATAGATTATTGGGAGCTGAATAAGGTAACAGTGAAGAACCGTTACCCACTCCCGAGGATAGATGACTTGTTTGACCAGCTTCAAGGAGCATCTTGGTTCTCTAAGATTGATATGCGGTCAGGATATCACCAGATACGGGTCAGGGAGGAGGATGTGAAGAAGACCGCTTTTAGGACCCACTACGGTCATTATGAGTTTGTATTGATGCCGTTCGGGATCACCAACGCTCCAGCCGCATTCATGGATCTCATGAACCGTGTATGCAGACCGATGTTGGATCGGTTTGTGATAGTATTCATTGATGACATCTTGGTGTATTCGAAGACTTAGGAGCAGCAAGAGGAGCAACTGAGACACGTGCTAGATATGATGAGGAGGGAGAGACTTTTCGCAAAGTTCTCCATGTGCGAGTTCTGGTTGCGCGAGGTGAGGTTCCTTGGACACCTCGTCAACCAGAAGGGTATACTAGTAGATCCAGCCAAGATAGAGGCCGTGATGCAGTGGGAGGTCCTGAGGTCTCCATCTGAGATTCTGAGCTTCCTAGGACTGCCAGGGTACTACAGGAGATTCATCAATGATTTCTCCAAGATAGCAGTTCCGCTTACCGGACTAACCAAGAAGTCGGTGGTGTTTTGGTGGGGGCTTGAGCAGCAGGCGACATTTGAGACCCTCAGATAGAGATCGTGCGACACACTGATTCTTACCATTCCAGAGGGAGTAGAGGAATTTTGTAGTCTAATCTGACGCTTCAATCATAGGTATAAGAGCGGTTTTGATGTAGGGAGGCTATGTGATATCTTACGCCTCTATACAGTTGAAGCCTCACGAGGCCAACTACCCAACGCACGATTTAGAGCTGTTAGCAGTGGTGTTCTCCCTCATGATTTGGAGACATTACCTCTGTAGGGTCCATTATGTGTTGCGTCTTGGGCTCGGTCCATAGTCCAATTTTGTATCCGGATTGGGCCTCTCCATCCGTGATTTATTAATTAGGGTTTAGTATTTATAGATGCTTGCATGCATCTCTGTACGTAGCTTTTAAGTCGATCATTCATAGCGATTATAGTTTTTTTTATCGATTGTAACCCTAAAAGCCTCGACAGTGGAAGTTCTTTATCGAGCTCTGCTGAGGCGTGAATCTATTGAATCATTCAGCTCATTATTGATTCATTCTCTTGTTTGATATTTTTGTTTTCATCATTCTGATCAACCTGTGTAATATCTAAACGATCAAAGAGTTTTTCAACTCATCAATTGGTATGAGAGCAGGAGACTATGTAATTCATACACATCTCTTCTGTGAAAGAAGTGATTAGGGTTCATTCCGCATTCATTGATATTTATTGAGCCGTCACTCCATAATTGACGTATCTCTTTAATTATTCATCTTGCCTTAATATTACATATTACAAAGTCTGATCTCATAATAGGTTAAACGATCAAGAATGGACGATTCTCAATCCAATCCCATCAACATCTCTAACAACATCGAATCAACTACCAAAATCCAATCCTCTACACTCAAGACTATGAAGTGTGGATGCACCATTTTGAAGATTACATTATTGGATCGGAAGATAACAGGTATCTGATATGGGAAGCTATCACAGCTGGCCCCTTCGCTCACTCAAGCACATCAAGAATCATTAAAACTCAGAAGGAGTACAATTATCTATTAAAAGATGTGAAGGAAGTCGCTCAGGACGAAAAGGAGAAGTTACAACGCAACATTAAGGCATTGAGACTAATTCCATTCGCCCTTCAATCCGACACATTTTGGTTAGTAAGTTCTTGTGGTACAGCAAAGGAAATCTGGGATCGGCTGCGAGAGCTGTATTCCACAGATGAAGATCTGGAGTACTCGATTAAGACCCTACTTCTCTATGAATTTGGAGAGTTCAAGAATAAGCCAGAGGAGGTTGTTACACAAGCATTCGATCGGTTCAATCATCTTCTTAGTAAGATGATCAAACATGACATAGAAAGAAAGATCATTGAACAGAAGGTCACTTTCTTCAATGGCCTAAGACCCGAATGGAGGGTAGTTGTGTCGACGGTTAAAGCGCATGAGCAGTTCAAATCATATTCTTTGGCGAAACTGGTGGGAATTCTGAAATCCCTGGAAAATATTATGCTACAAGAGAAGAGCATGGTTTCAAACTTGGGGTCTTTGGCCCTTCTTTCTAAAGGTAAGAGTGCAGTAGAAGAAGAAGATCTGAATATGGGAGAGTACGATCTGACATCTGAAGATTTTGCAATGATGGTGTCAAATCCCAGGATGTTCATCAAAAGAAGTTCCCTGTCAACAAGAACCGAAATTGGAAGGGAAACTACAACTCTGAAAAAGTGAAAGAGGAGCCGAAGGTTGAAGAACCAAAGAAAGAATCGAAGGTTGAAGCTGATTTTGGTGTCAGCTGATTTTACTGCGGAGGGAAAAATCACTACGCAAAAGATTGTGTGTTGAAGAAAATGGCAGAGAAAGATGAGGAGAAGGATGAAGAAGCTAGTCTCCTGAAAAGGCTGGAGGAGATCAAAAGGAAGAAAGCTATTACTAGTCCCTCTATGAATACTCTTGTTGTGCATGATTTGGTAGATGATGATGAGTTCGGTGGTGTGCAGGTGTGGTCGACCGACTCAGAAGATGATGAAGTGAGAAAGCCTACTCATGGAAAGGCTTATGTGGTGAAGAGTGGTGATGCCAGTGGAAGATGTGTGATGGTGACAGATGTATCCCAGATGAGGGGATACAACACTGATGGTGGAAACGAAGTGGCTAAGGAGCGAGAGGATGTGTGCTTTACAGCGAAGCCTCTCAGTGTGCAAATCAGTGAACTAGACGAACTGATCAAGAAGGTACCATCCATTTTTGTTTCGTTTAAAATTCCACAAACATCATATGAAAAAGAATTAAATAATTTGAACTCAAGAGTTTCAAATCTAGATAGTTGTTTAACTCAAACATGTGTCATGAATTCTAATATGACTGACCAAATAAGCAGGGTATCATCCAAGAGTGAGGAGCGAAGAATGTGGATCGAGTAGAAGGAGATGGAGCTGGTTAAATCTAGGGATGAAAATATCTATTTGGAAAGAGACAATCTTAAGTTTTTAAAACAGAGAAATGTTTTTTTGTTTGATTGAAAAAAGACTTTATACTAACATTACTCAACTGCATTTAGACTGTGAAATAGGCCAGAAGATACATCGCATGATTTTGCCTTTCCTTGAGCTAAAGGGGGATGAAATCGATGCCGAAGCATACAACTGTGAAACTGTTGTATCTTCAGATGATGTATATCCCACTTATATGTTTGGCTTGGAGAAAATTGAATCATTTATAAAGTCCAAAGACCATAAGGACATGCTTAAGAATCTTTTGGATGAAAATAAAATTGATGTTGAAAATGCATCTGAACTTAATGAGGACGATGACATGAGTGAAATCTCTGTAGAGGATGAGGTTGACTGTTCAGAGTTTATTAGGAGCGAACCTGAAAACCACAAAAACTTGATTTTTGAAAGTTCTGTGGAATTCGCTCGTCTGTCCAAAAATAAGTCACCAATCCTTAAAGAGAAGGTCTTTGTTTACCAAAAGGTAAGAACCACTCCCAATCAAGTTTATAAGGTCACAGGAGTAACCGAACATCATACAGCCGAACTCTCTGCATTGGTGAATGAAGATATTGCAGATGGTTGTGATGAGTTTTTCTGGTCTGCACCGATAGACAACGCAGATGAAACAGTTGGTTTGTCGGAGCGAACATCATGGAAGTCCAAAGGTAGATATGTGGCAGAACCACTAAATAAACCTACCAACTTTGTTGTGCCTAGTTCCAGTGGCACAAAAGAGGTTCTGGTAGAATGCGTCTCCTCAACAAGCGAAACCTCTTCCATGGAATGTGAACCAGTTGTTCAGAAGCCGAAACAAAAGGCAAATATTCACAGACTACCGAAACAGGTGAAAAATCAAAAGCAACAGAGAAATCTGAGATACAAGAAAAATCTCTCAGAGTGAAAGCAATTTTGGCGCTCCCAAAATCCTCACTATACTCACTTTGATAGAAACTCCAAGCCAAAAGGAGAAGAAAATAAGAGTAAAAGGAGCTTCGGTCCATTGGATCAAAAGAACCAAAAGAAGACTTTCGGGCCACATAAAGAACAACACCGGAAGGCTAGGTTCGGTTCTGAAAGTAACAACAACCGAAAGCCTGATTTCGGTCCACCAAACAACAACAGACAAAGACCAGAGTTCAGTCTATCAAGCTTTTACAGCAGAAGACCCAGTTTCGGTCCAGCAACCCATAACAACCGAAAAGCCAGTTTCGGTCCATCAACAAACAACAACCGAAGGTCCTGGTTTGGTCCCTCA
The DNA here is from genome assembly GCF_052625555.1 of Lactuca saligna. Lineage (NCBI taxonomy): Eukaryota > Viridiplantae > Streptophyta > Magnoliopsida > Asterales > Asteraceae > Lactuca > Lactuca saligna. The sequence goes on along the minus strand of NC_136424.1, from coordinate 244,341,836 downwards.
AATGGTCACAACCGAAAGGGTCATTTTGAACCTCAAGTCAGGAAAGATTCTCATTCTAACTTCTATTCCTCTAATTCTTCTCGTTCTCATTCTTCTTCTAAGCCTAATTCTCGTCCTACACCAAGCTCGCAATCGATGAAGGATTTGAAAGGAAAAAGGAAGATTTCCTCAGCAAATGAAGACCGAAAGCAAGCTAAAGTCCAAACTCCTAAACCTAAATCCAAAACACTTGAATCTAACTCCAATAAAATCAAAGTGTTTACTATTAAGATGAAATATGAAACACCATTAATAAAACGAACTTATCTTGTTGATGCTTCTCTTACTATTCCTGTTTCTGTAAAAGGCTCACAAGGAACCAAGAAACTTTGGGTTCCTAAATCTGCTTAATTTTTGCAGGTTATACGTGACGAGCAGTTCGACGAAGAATGGTACATAGACAATCGTTGCTCACGTCACATGACAGGAAGGAAGGAAGATCTAAGGGAGTTTCGGTCTCTTCAAAACGATGGTAACGTCAAGTTTGGTAACAAATCCTATGGAACGATAAAGGGTTATGGGATGATAACCAATGGAGACTTTACAATCAGGAAGGTGGCTTATGTAGAGGGGTTGCAGCATAACCTCATCAGTGTGTCTCAACTGGTGGGAGGTACAGGTCTCAAAGTCTCGTTCGATGACAAAGGTTCAAAGATAATAGAGAAGAAATCCAACAAAGTTATTCTCAAGTCAGAACGAAAAGGTGAAATGTTCCCTATGAATCTCAATCCAATCAAAGGGAATCCAGCCATTTGTCTATTGTCCAAAGCCCATTCAGACGAAAGTTGGTTGTGGCACAGAAGGCTCTCACACCTCAACTTCAAAGACATCAACAAGCTTGTCATCGGTGGTCATATTCGAGGACTTCCACTACTTAAGTTCGATCGAGAACACTTACGTGTTGCATGTGAAATGGGGAAGCAAAGTCGCCAAAGTCACCCCAACAATCATAAACACCAAAGTTGTTGAACCACTTGAGTTGCTTCACATCGACTTATGTGGTCCGTCATCAATCGAGAGCATTGGCGGTAACAAGTCCATCCTTGATATTGTTGATGACTTCTCACGATTTACTTGGGTATTCTTTCTAAAGCACAAATCTGAGGCGACTCCCAAGCTGAAGATCTTTATCAAGCAGATTGAAGTGCAAATGAGAAAAGTCGTTCGAAACTTCATGAGCGACAATGATCTGGAACTCAAGAACAAAGAATTCAAAGATTTCTTAGCAGAAAAAGGCACCAATCACAATTTCTTAGCCCCCTATACACCTCAACAGAACGAAATTGTCGAAAGGCGAAACCGATCCCTACGTGAGGCGGCCCGAACCATGCTGAGTTTTGCCTCCTTTCCTCTATATTTATGGGCAGACGTCATTGCTGCAGCTTGTTTCACTCAAAACATATCTTATCTCAACAAGCGTTTCTCTCTCACCCCCTATGAGATTCTTAACAACAGGAAGCCGAATGTCAAGTTCTTTCATGTGTTCGGCTCGAGGTGCTTCATTTTCAACTCACAAGAGCACCGCAACAAATTTGATGTCAAAGCCGATGAAGGCATATTTCTGGGATATTCTCTTACATCAAAGGCGTACAGGGTTCTGAATAAACGTTCTAAACGAATTGAAGAAACCTATTATGTAACGTTCGATGTCAATTACGTCAGGAAGTTAAAGTCTACCAGAGGGGCAATTGGAGAGATTTTCTCTCAAACCGGTCAGGTTACAGCCTCAATCGCCAACCGTTTTGAAGAGTTCATGGATTTATTTGATGAACCTGAGAAGGCTATTCACTCTGAAGCCATGGTAGCAGACAACAAGGTGGACCACCTTAAGAAGATTATTGAAGACACAACCAAACAAATGGCAGAAGGAAAACCGGTTAGAAACGAACCTCCTCAGAGCAATACTTCAGTTGAGGGGGAGAATCAATTCCCTTCAAATTGACAGGACTCACATATCCAGGGGGAGAATCCAATCTTTGACGGATCCGAAAGTCATGTAGCAACCGAAAGCCCGATTACACCCGAAAGTCTGGAACAACCCGAAACTCCTGTGGCAACCGAAAGTCCGGATCTGCCCAAAAGCCTAGTCGAAGAAAGGGGGAGAATTCCAATATGAATTATGATGATGATATTCAATCAGAGTTGGAAGAAGCGGTAAATGCTGAATTGGATCCCTCTTATGATCCAAATTATCCTCCTCTCACCAAATGGACTAGAGATCATCTTGTATCTCAAATAGTGGGTGATGCATTAGAAAAGGTTCTAACTCGATCACAATTGAAGGCAAAGCAATCTGCTCTATTCTCCAAAGTAGAATTCTGCATGTTCAATTCATTCATTTCCAAAATAGAGCCGAAGACCGTTAATATTGCTCTCGATCATTCTGATTGGGTTCAGGCAATGCAAGACGAACTCAATGAGTTCGAAAGAAACAAGGTCTGGAGACTCATTCCAACACCAAAAGATGCCTCAGTTGTCGGTCTCAAATGGGTGTTCCGAAACAAAATGGAGAAGTAGGGAAATGTGATCCGGAATAAGGATCGGATAGTGGTGAAAGGATATTGCCAGGAAGAAGGAATCGATGACGAAGAGACATTCGCTCTGGTTGCAAGGTTGGAATCTGTTCAAATATTCCTTGCCTATGCTGCACACAAGAACTTTAAGGTCTACCAGATGGATGTGAAGTGTGCCTTTCTGAATGGGGAACTTGAAGAAACCCTGTACGTGGAGCAACCTCCTGGTTTTGTAAATGAAAAGCATCCAAATCACTGCTACATCTTGGATAAGGTAGTTTATGGTCTGAAACAAGCTCCTAGGGCATGGTATGAAACATTAACCAAGTTTTTAAAGATGTCTAAATTCAAACAAGGTTCGGTTTACCCAACCTTGTTTCGTAAAAAGGAAGCTAACCACCATATGATCGTTTAAATCTATGTCAATGATATCATCTTCGAATCCATGAATCCTAGCCTAACAGCTGAATTCAGGAAGTTGATGGAGACTAAATTTGAAATGAGCTCAATGGGTCCGATTAATTTTTTTTTCTTGGTTTAAATATCAAACAGGGACCCGAAGGCATCTTTATCAACTAGGAAGCATACACAAAGAGTCTCCTTGCCAAATTTGGTATGATGGGAGACTCAAAGGTCAAAGTCCCTATGGCGTTCAGTACCAAGCTCACACCTTCATTGGAAAAACCGGCAGTCGAGATAACGCTATATCGTCAAATGATTGGTTCCCTGATGTACCTCACAGCTAGCAGACCCGATATAATGTTTTCAGTATGCTATTGTGTCAAGTTTCAATCAAATCCTCATGAACCACACATGCTAGCAGCGAAGAATATATTCCGGTATTTGAAGCGAACCACCTCTCTCGGTCTCTGGTATCCCTCCAACTCAGGTTTCTTCATTCAAGCCTACTTAGATGCAGACTTAGGAGGATGTGGTCTAGATAGAAAAAGCACCACAGGAGGCTGCCAATTCCTAGACGGGAATTTGGTTAGCTGGCAATCGAAGAAACAAACATGTGTTTCTCCATCTACAGTCGAAGAAGAGTACATTGCAGCCGCCTCCTATACATCACAAGTGACTTGGATCCAAAGCCAACTCCGGGATTATGAACTCAATATGAGAAAGATCCCACTATATTGCGACTCAGAAAGTGCAATTAGAATCTTTCATAACCCAGTGCAACATTCCAATACCAAGCACATAGCACTGAGATATCACTTTATTAAGGATCATGTGGAAGATGGAAACGTCGAAATTCACTTTGTTCGAACCACTGATCAACTGGCCGACATATTCACCAAAGCCCTTCCTGAAGCAAGTTTCAATAAAATCCTACAAGGCCTAGGTATGATGGAATCAGAGTCAGTACCAAAAACACCTTCTCAAAACTAAAAGTTGGAAGCGAAATGAACCGAACGCTCGGTCCATTCCGGGCTCGGTTCACACGGGAACCAACATGAACCGAACTCTTGGTCTGTTTCAGGTTCGGTCCCACTGCACTTGTTTTCGCTTATCTCAAAAAGGTGATGTCTTTGGTTGTATATTTTTGTACAACTGCTTTCCAAAAATCCCAAAATTTTTTTTTTGGAACCGAAATGAACTGACCGTTCGGTCCATTTTTGGTTCGGTTCAAAAATTTTATTGTTTGGTTTGTTTTGTTTTTCTCTTTACAAAAATATCAAAAATTCCAAAAATATTTTCTTTCTTTTTGTCTCAACTTCTGTTTATGTTAACAGTTTCTGGAATATCGATGGGGCAGGTATCATTCTCACACTTTATACTAGCTAAGTGTTCCTAGAAGCATGCTGCTGCATGTTGTCCAAAGCCTCGACTGATTTTGAATAAAGCCTTATTGACTGGGTATATACAAACCTCGTCTTCCCAATTAGGCTACTAAATTTATTCTGATCATGAGCTACATTACTCTTTTCTCATATGAGTTAAGAGTTTTTTGCTTGGTCATTCCTTTTACAGCAGAGGTACTTTGGTTTCTTTACAACACCTCAAACATTTTTCTCCATCATATTACGGTTCATAAAAGTAACCCTTGAGACTCTCAGAAATAGCCACTGAGGTTTACGGTTACACAATCTCTGTGTTTATGATCTTAGCTTCGTGTGACTACGTGCTAAGTGAAACCCAAAATTCAATACCCACTATGAATTGATGGTGAACAATTGAATTTGCTCTAGCTTTCACCCATGAATTAACGAATTCACCCAAGTGGTTGTACCATGAAATCTCTATTTTTCTTTTTGTGTGATTCTTATGAAATTGTTACACACCATAACATTTCTTCCCATAGAATCTAGTTTTAAATTGTTTTTGAGATTTCACACCAAACATTTCTAAGAAGTCACTAAATATTGTCCAAACCCACTTGTTCAACAGACCACATTGGTCTCACAAGTACTTCATTCGGTTTCTATCTTATGTCAAGATCTAGAATTCTGAACTGAAGCAAAAGCCTCCCTTCTAAGCCTCATCAAAAGATGCCTTTCAACACTTCTTAACAAGTGCTTGATCGTAATTCAACGGGAATCCACACAGACACTTTAAATTCTCTCTTGACTTTGAAGGAAGAGATTCGTGCCTGGGATCCACTTTTTCGTGTCTATATTGACATCACAAATTCCCACATAGATGTTGTTTTATTTCCTCATCTTTGACACTCTATTCATGAAAATATTTTTCATTTTCCAAAAGTCTGGTTTGGTTCACTACAAGCTACTTTTCTTTATGTAGCTCTGGTTCTTAATGCTATATTTACAAGGGGATGTTGTGGTTTTTGTAAGTGATTATTTTTATTTAATGACAACAGCTCATTTTAAAGATAAGATGATGACTCAGCCGGGAGACTAAAGGTTTCAAGAATTCAAAAAGGTATTTTCTGGGAAGGCGTGCTAAATGGAAATGTTTTTCTCTCTCATGCGTAATCATCAGGGTTGCCAACTGTCACGCTTCAATCAACTCAGGAATCGATTCGCGTTTCACGAGGATTTGGGGGCGAATTTTTCTCTTACCTCTATACACGGTATAAAGGGTTAAACCCTAGTTGTTTTACCTCTTTATTGCACCCAAATTTCTGAGAACAAACAATGACGATTTTCTCCCACTGTTCATCTTCTTCTTCGAAGCACTCAACAATGGCGGATTCCTCCTCTGTTCATGAAACCACCCACATTCTCCCAATTAGACCCCAACAAAGCTTGGTCATTGATCTCACCCCAGTTTCCTATGATGCCTTCATGTATCCCATAGTGGAGTGTCTCAAATACTCTCTACTGGCTCTCGCACTATCTAAGTTCGACACTGTGCCTATGGAATGTCTATCCTAGATATTCTCCACAGCTCACTACGATAAATCTATTGATCTTATCTACTTCGACATTCTTGACACCAAAGCCTCCATCTCAAAGCAATGATTTTGCTCGCTTCTAGGGTTTGAACCTGATGAATCGAGGGTTAACCCTGATTCGATCTCTGTGGGTCAATTATTCTCCATGTTTTACAACATGGGTTACACTGAAATCCTTACCACTATCACGAAGTTCAAGAAGTCATGTCTTCCTCCTAAATGGAATGGCTTTTTCACGATACTGTTCAAAGGTTCATCAGAGAGGAGTGCAGGTTCTGATGGGGCCAGTCGTCTGTTCATGATGATTCTTTATGGGTTGTACAATGGGATCAACCTCAACTATGGCTCAGTTCTGTGGCAGCAGTTAATCCAAAGCCTCGCCTCTACTTCTCGACACACTGAAATCTCCTATGCCAGGTTCTAGACGCTCGTCACCAAATGGGCAATGGATAAGTATCATGTTGCCATAGTGGCCACTTCTCCACTCTCCTCGATTGGCGTCTTCCATACTACAAAGATCATCGTCACTGATCCTTCCAAGTTTCTCTTTGTTGCCTCAATTCCTGAGTACATGCATGCTTGTGTATCAGGGGAGAGCCGCATCATCAAGACCTACAAGGAGTTTCTTCCTTCGGGTCCCAGAGAGCTGACTCCAGAGATGCTTCAATCCATCAACAATGCCGACAAACCTGCTCCCAGGGGCAAGAAACCTGAGAAAGGGAAAGACAAGAAAGTAGCCAAAGGGTTGAAAGGCCCTTCTCCTATAAAGAGAAAACCCACAAAGTCAGCCCAATCACCTCCACCGAAGAAGAGGAAAACCCAACCTAAACGAAAAATCATTCTTGCTTCTTCCTCAAGTGAATTAGAGGATGAAAGTTCAGACTCAGAGGAGTCGTTTCGAGGTGACTCTCCTCCCCGTTCGCGTTCACATGAGGTACCAGTTACAACCAAACCTGTCTCTTCTCCACCTATCACTATCTCTATTTCCATTCCCCCATAACTTCCTCTACTGTTATTCCACCCACTTCTATTCCTGTACCACCTCCCATTTTCTCAGACGCTACAAAAACAACAACCACTGGAGTTCGAACCAACGTAACTGATACGGGGGCTCGTACTTCAGCACCTGAACACGCACCTGCAACCGAAAATACTTCCATACCCGAACCTACTCCCACAACCGAACCTCCACCATCGCCTTCATCTCCAAACCACTCAACCGAAACCGAGACATTTCTAGGAGGGGAAGATACGACCTTCGATTCTGTTTACTACAGTCCCTACCAGGATCAAAGCGATGATGATGATGATGCACCTATCACCAAAAAGCACATCAAGGAACTTCATGAGAAAATTGATAATCTCGTCGCTTCTTCCTCCTCCTCTCGGTCCCATATCACAGAAGCTGCCATTCAGGGGATGGTTGATACTTTCACCAAGGCACACGAAGCCTCTATCAACTATACTACTATTGCTATAGATGCATCCACAAAGGCTTGTGCTTCTGCGACCGAAAAAGTCGAAAAACTATTTCGAGATGCTAACATCTTTTTGGAGTCTTTACAGGGGGCAACTGAATCTAATGCAGCGAAAGTTGATTCGGTTGTTAAGAAGCTGGCTACTTCCTTTGAAACAGAAAAGCACCACTTTGCCAGTCTTAGTCAGACCCTTGAAGCTGGCAACAAATCCTTCCAGACAGCCGTTGAGGATCCCCTGACCAAGCTCCAAGAAGACCTTGCCACGGAAAATTCTGTGATGGATGCTCTTGCACGCAAAACAACTGCGCTAAAAAGCAAGTGTCTTCAACTTTCCCAAGCTGAGAAGGAGGTTGATTCTCTTCGGTCCGAGCGTGCGGTGATTAAGAGTTGTGTTTCGGATGTCCACGGAGCCCTCTCGAACATCATTGAAGCGCATGACCCAATTCTCAATTACTCAGTGAGGCGAACTCTTGCTGAGAAACTTGCTCCTGCCATTGCCATGCTTAGCAGAATTGAGGGGCTTCCTGAGCAAGTGGTGCATCCAAAACATGGGGGAGAAAAGGGTAGTACTCAATCTCAACCTCCTCCTGTTTCCACAGCTCAATCCCAACCGCCTCCAATTTCTTCATCACGTCCAACTAAAGCAACTGAACCACTAACAACTGGTCATGCATCAGGTTTGGGTGGTCAAGACAAAGGTAAAAAGGTTCTCGATGACAGTGATGGAGATGAAGACAAAGAAACCATTGCTGATATCTTGAAGAAACAGGCAAAGGACAAGGAACCAGACCTGAGTGCTCAGATCGCTAGGGAGGCTGAAGCAAATGAAAGGAGGATGAAGGAGGCTCATGATCTCCTTGAAAGTCGAAAAACTCTATTCCTTCCATGGACTGTTGAAAAGCTTATCAAAGAAGCTATTGAGTCCCCCAACATCCTCTGGCTTGAACCTGTGATCTTTGGATAGGGCTGATTCTGTTAATTCTCAATTCTACATGCCCTTGACCCAAAAAGCATTTATCTTTCATGCTTTTCCCCACATAGCTGAAGTCCCTCATCCTCACCAGAAGGTTGATAGGGAGCTTATTGATTTCTATCTGAGATTTGCTCAACCTCAGTATCAGACGTGGAGTGCACAAAAGATCATCAACGTTCGGGGTCCTCAAACCCTTTCGGGAGGGTAACTTCACGAACGTCAGATTCAAAGTTTTGAGGAGGTCAGATAAAGCTGAACATGCCATTTCTCTCGCTGATCTTCCTAACCTGAATCCTCACGATTGGATCATCCTGCATAACATCCTCCTCACCAATGAAGCTGAATATGGACCAATCATAGATCACTTCAAGAGGATGTTGGTTTGTTTATATCATCGAGGTTGCCAAGATGGATCAAGAAATTGCTAGTGTACTAAGAAAGAAGCCCACCATCTCCCCAGTCGGTTCTGCAAGTGATCTGAATAAGATGCAGATGGGGAGGATCGATCCGAAGCGAAACTCAATTATGTTCACCAGGAATGAAGGCCAAAAATGTATGTTCGCCTTGGCTGACAAACATATTTATACCACTTCGTGTTTGGAGCATGTTCTGGGGATCATCAATCGGTGTAAGCAAAATTCTGAAGATGATAACAAGTACTTCAATGACATGATCCACTGGTATATTCATTTCAGACAAACTATTCTTACCATCATTCCCTGTCTGTTCGATACCACGAAGAAGGTTAACGCAGCCGTATCCAGTAAGCCAAAATAGAGTCTCGCCCCAATTGACGCAAATGGCGAGATTGTAGGGTCCATTATGTGTTGCGTCTTGGGCTGGGTCCATAGTCCAATTTTGTATCCGGATTCGGCGTGTCCATTCGTGATTTATTAATTAGGCTTTAGTATTTATAGATGCTTGCATGGATCTCTATACATAGCTTTTAAATCGATCATTCATAGTGATTATAGTTTTTTTATCGATTGTAACCCTAAAAGCCTCTACAGTGGAAATTCTTTATCGAGCTTTGCTGAGGCGTGAATCTATTGAATCATTTAGCTCATTATTGATTCATTCTCTTGTTTGATATTTTTGTTTGCATTATTCTGATCAACCTGTGTAAGATCTAAACGATCAAAGAGTTTTTCAACTCATCAACCTCTATGGGGTCCGTTGTACCATTTACACTGATCACAAAAGTTTGAGGTACCTCATGGATCAACCGAATCTGAACATGAGGAAGCGCCATGTTGAATAAGGTGTCTAAGTCCATAACTATTTCTGGTATGTACTTGACTCGACCCAGCATGGTCCATTTGGGTTGCATGGCACCATGCATTGGATAAACTAAATGAGAGAAATAACACTTATGGTTTATTAATATATTATAAGTTCTAACATATTAATAATATTATTTAATTAGTTTGATCAAGAATTAATTTATAATTAATTAAGTGATCAAAAGATACCTAATTAAATATATGGGTTGATTATGTAAATCATCCATAACTTATATAGTGGGCTAAGAGGCTCCATGGATTATCAAGTTGGGTTCCACCCATAGGATACTCCATGAATGCCCCATGGAGTTAATCCATGGGTCATGGAAATGAAGAGTCATGTTACATTAGGGTTTATCTAATGCAAGACACTATATAAACCATGTGACATCTCCCAAAATCGGTTACAGTAAGTAGAACAAGAGGGCTAGAGCCGATTTTGAGTGTTATACTCTCTCTCTAAGTTTACTCCATAACATTTGGTGTTATGTGAAGCATTTGAGGCATCACACTTGGGGTGCTAGGCTCACAAGGTTTCAACGAATCAAAATCAACAACAAGGTATGTTATTTTATCTTTCATTTAAGTTAAAATGTTTCCCATGTATGCTAGAAAGGATCATGAACCTTGGAAATCAATTTTGCATGAATCTTAGAAAAACATAGATCCAATGTTTATTAAGGTTGCATGTACACTTAGGAAGTGTTAGAATGCTCAAAACCTATCAGTGGTATCAGAGCCTAGGCTTGTTTTTTTGTTATTTGTGCAAAAATGTGTTAAAAATCAAAATTGCTTGCTGTTTGAGCAGTGGACTCGCCGAGTCCTTGCGGGTCTCGACGAGGATTTTCGACTTTTGTTGCTAGAAATAGACTAGCAACATTACCCTAAACTGTTTTGGTGTTTTAAAACTTGTTTTTGATGGTGTAATGTTTATGCTAATCCATTTACAACGACAATTATCAAAAATTACAAGTTTTATGAGTAATTTATGATTCTTGAAATGTTCATATTCATGTTCTTGAACTTATGAAGATTAGATGATCATAGGAATTGTTTGTAGCCTACTTGGTAGTTTAATTCATGATCATTATGTGTTTTAATGGAGTCCATAACTTGTCCTCAAGTTATGGAAAACCAAAGGTCACACTTTAATAAATAAAAAAAAAACTATTAAAAGAACACAAGGGTTATAAAACGAAAAGTTTTGAAAGTTTACAAAACTTGTCCTCAAGTTCTGGAACAAGTAAAGTCATGATTAAAACTTTAGTTCCAACCCTTAGAATTTTAAAAGTTAAAATTCAACCCTTATACTTTATAATATTATAAGTTTATATATATATATATATATATATATATATATATATATATATATATATATATATATATATATATATATATATATATATATATATATATATATATATATATATATATATATATATATATATAAGATCAAGTCGTCTTACTGCTAGTACGCCTCATTCATGAAGCCGGTCTATAAGGGGGATATAAGGTTGTTGCCTATAAAATGGAAACTTAATGGGTGTCCACTCTCACCCACCGCTTCCTTGATCGGTGGAGGGTCGCTATCCGAACGGGTAGGAGAAGGACTTATAAATTCTCATTAAAATTATAATGATAATTATAAAGTAACTAAATGTTTTAATTAAATTCCCAATCTTAGTTACTTTAGGAAAATGTGAATAAGGTGCTAATCCATGAAATTACACTTTACACTTTGTTTAAGTCGTTAGTGGAGCGTGTGTGGTTAACCGACACATTAAATTGAACTTAACAAGGTAAGTAAACAGTGACCTAAAGTTTATTATAGGTTGGTGGAGCGTGTATGGTTAACCGACACATCGATTGAGTCATAAACATTGAGGGTATCAAGTGATTTGCATGGTTACTTCACACCTCATTTTATGATCCTCGGTATACCAGTCATTGAATCTCAAAAGAATATAAGAATTTCTAAGAACCAAATTAAAAACTTAATATATTAATATTTCATTTTTTGGTGGAAATTGGTGAATCGTCATTCACCTACCTTTCAAATATGTTATTACTTAGATTACGGCATACCTCTTCTAGGTATAATATATTGTGATTGGGTCCTAGCCTTAATAATATATTTGGGTGTTTTATTAAGGACTAAATTAATATCTAAACTAATCTTGTCTTTCTTCTTACTCAGATGTCTTCAAACAATGTTGCTTCTGGCTCTAATCCTAATGGCTCCTTTACCCTTATGAACGTCTGTGAGAAAGTCACTTTTGATGGATCCAACTTCAATGAATTGATCAGAAACATCAGGATGATTACCCGCTACGAGGACAAGGAATATGTCCTCAATAAGGAGCTTAAAGAGGTTGATGAGACCACTGCAACTGCCCAGGAGATCACTGACTTCCGTGCACATGAAAGGGATGCCACCAAAGTGGCATGAATCATGATGGCCACCATGACAGTAGTGATGGGTTTAGAGCATTCTAACACCTCCTAAGTGTACATCCAACCCTAATAACCTTGAATCTATGTTCTCTCTATATACATGCAAATTTCTATTTCAAGGTTATTTCCTAACTAGCATGGCATGGGGAATACATAATACATAAAAACTAGTGGAAATACATACCTTGTTGTTGCTTGGATTCCTTCAAGACTTTTTGAGCCTAGCAACCCAAATGTTGTGCCTCAAATGCTTCACACAACACTACAACCTTGGAATAACTAGAGAGAATACTTCTACACTTCAAAATCGGCTATGCCCTCACAAGTATACTCTAGTGCCGATTTTTCATGCTATAGGTTTTCTTTTATAGTGTGTCATAATTAGGAGTTACAAGTGTAAACCCTAATTGTCATGACTCTTCATTTCTCATGACCCATGGGTTTGTAACTCCCATGGACTATCCATGGAGCTCCATATGGTTATAACCAAGCCCATAAACCTTGGATCATTAATCCACCATAAAAGAAATAATGATTGTCATAATCAACCCTATATATTTAATTAGTCTCACTTTGATCACCAAATTAATACCAGATTAATACTTGATCAACACTAATTAAATAATACTATTATTAATATATTAGAACTTATAATATATTAATAATCACAAGTGTACTTTCTCTTATTTTGTCTATCCAAGTATTGCAATGCCATGCAACCCAAATAGACCATGCCGGGTCGGGTCAAGTACATACCAAATAAAGTTACAGACTTAGACACTATATCCAATAGTCTCCCACTTGGATAAGTCTAATAACTATATTTGCAAATATGATTTCAAAATCCGACTAGCAATTGTAGCTCTTTCAAAGTCTCTCGAAACTGAGATGATGATGATACGCCATTTAAGATAAGTGATCATATAATCCTTTGTTCTCATGATATCAGCCGGACAAACACATGGAACATGATCTTACTTATTATCCAACATTTGTTTCTTGATCTCTAATTTGTTTTGACATAGAACTAAATTGAACACATCAATTAGGTTCTGACCGGGCCCGGTACATAGGTCAAAACCAAATCATCGAGGGGCCCAAATATCGCTTCTATTTCTAGAAGGAAAAGATAAACTTCGACTGATATGCTTGTACTAACTACTTGTTGAATTATTCAAAAAGGCATGTTTTATAACATCGAGTTACCAATGTGTTTTTGTACAATCAATGAATAACCAACTCATAGTCAACAACTCATATCTCTAGTTTTGAAGATTTATATTATATTACCGTCTCACAATCACTCGAGATAAATTCCATGAAGTGATACAAGTGAGCGTGGGTTGAATCCAATACTCAGCCCTTATGAGTACTCATGAATGTTGTAGCTGATGGGTTTTGGCCATAAGAACTTTCCTATGTGCGCATGCAAAACCCTAATGCTCGAATCTAGGCTTTCTAATTAAACATGCTTTGAATCCAAGACTTCTAATGCCTAATTAGGTTAAATAACAACATTGAAATAGATCTAGAACCATACCTTTGAATTCCTTGTTGATCTTGTTGTCTTGGAGCTTCTAGAGTCACAAATGTCACTCCTCTAATGGTTTACAAACACCAATGGTAAGAAGGATGATTTAGGAGAGAGGAGAGGGGAGGAAATCAGCAAGAGTTCTCTTACTTTAGATGAGATGCCGATTTCCCTTACCCATAGGGTCTATTTATACTTGCAGACTCCTTAAGGGTTACAGTCTAAACCCTAATTGGATAATCTTCTCTTAAGGCTATCCAAATCCATTCCTAGATAACATCATGGATGATTTTGAGCTATCCTTTAGCTCCTAGAATTCGTCCAATCCATATCTGTATGGATTTACAGTCCCAAGTTTAACTATCAAACAATTGACAGTTTATACCCTCTTATTTAATTAATCTCTTTAAGTCACCAAATTAATTCTAATTAATCTATGACTTATATTAATCAAATAACTATATATTATTCCTTATAATATTTACTCTCTCTTAACAAATCATCCATCAAGTTGCTATGGTGAAGGCAACCCGAAAGGACCATGCACAACCGGGTCAAATACTTGCCTAATATAGTTGCAGCCTTAAACACTATTCCAACAGTCTCCCACTTGGATAAGTCTAGTAACTATACAAGTACAATTCGGTTTGCAATCATAGCTCTCAAAGACGCTGTCAAACTCTGATCTAATCAATCTTGTCCTTTAGATAAGGGATCGTACAGTCCTCTGTTAGATATCATGCTGACAATCCTATGGAATGGTTAGTCTAGCATTTGATTTCACGATCTCTGATTTATTCGACATAGAACTTAATCAAACGAATCAATTCAGTTCTGACCGGGCCCGGCACATAAGTCAAATCAAATCATCGAGCGGCCGAGATATCGCTTTTACCTTCTTTGATAAAAGTTACAGATAAACTTCGACTTATATGCATTTACTTATTCATTAACCAACTATACACAACAATGCGTTTTATAACACCGAGTTACTGATGTGTTTTCGCATTATCAATGTACAATCAATTAAAAAATAATAAACCATATATCTAGGTTTTAAGACTATATGATATTATCGTCTTGCGATCACCTTTTATATCGTATTCCATAAAGTGATTCCAGCAAGCGCGGGTTTGTTCCAATGCTCAAAACCAGTTCATAAGCACTCATGAACGTTGCAGCAACCCTTTGCTATGTCTAACACCATTTAGAAAATCTACACACCAATTCATGACAATCTTCATTCATATCTACTTCCAACATATGAACGATTGTGGACAATTTGAACAATTTGATTATCCCTAATAAATTCAATTATTCTGGAAGTCAAAACATGCAAAGTGAAACAATAGTTAAACGATTAACATAAGACAGTAACATTACTCATAAATAAAACTCCTTTATTTAATCGCTAAATGTTAATTACATTTATCTATTATATGTTTCTAATACTATCTAATCTATACTAATATCATCCTTCAGCCCAATACTCATAGCATGCTGCAAGTGCTTAACCCTACTCAGCCCCTTCGTAAGCGGACCTGCTGGGTTATCTTCTGATGATATCCTCTTAACTATGAGTTGTCCTTCTTCTACACGATGTCTAATGAAGTGATATTTTCTGTCCATATGTCTTGATCTACCATGATCCCTCGGTTCCTTGGTCAAGGAAACCGCACCTTCGTTATCACAGAAAATCTCCATGGGCTCCTTTATGGCAGGCACAACTCCAAGATCACCGATGAAGTTCTTTAGCCATATTGCCTCCTTCGACGCTTCGCTCGCTGCGATGTACTCTGATTTGCACGTTGAATCAGCTACGGTTTCTTGCTTGGAACTCTTCCAAGTTACTGCTCCTCCATTTAGGGTAAAGACCCAGCCCGACTGCGAACGGTAGTTGTCCCTATAAATCAGCTACGGTTTCTTGCTTGGAACTCTTCCAAGTTACTGCTCCTCCATTTAGGGTATAGACCCAGCCCGACTGCGAACGGTAGTTGTCCCTATCGATCTGAAAACTGGCATCACTATACCCTCGCACCTTCAAGTCATCACTCCCTCCAAGGACTAAGAACCATTCCTTCGTCCTCCGAAGGTACTTAAGGATGTTCTTTACCGTAATCCAATGTGCTTTGCCAGGGTTCCCTTGATATCTACTAACCATGCTCAAAGCAAAGGCTACATCAGGGCGAGTATAAGTCATAACGTACATGATTGAGCCAACTGCGGAAGCGTACGGTACTCGGCTCATTTCTGCTATTTCAGCTTCGGTACTCGGACTTTGAGTCTTACTCAACTTGGTATTTCCTTGTATCGGTAGTTCTCCCTTCTTTGACTTTTCCATACTAAAACGTTTTAGTACATTCTCTAAGTAAGTATTCTGACTAAGTCCAATTAGTCTCTTACTTCTTTCTCTTACTATCCTTATTCCCAAAATGTAAGAAGCCTCTCCGAGGTCCTTCATAGCGAAACACTTCCCGAGCCAGGACTTGACTTCCTGCAGAGTCGGGATGTCGTTTCCTATGAGTAATATGTCATCGACATATAGAACGAGGAAGCTTACTATATTCCCACTGGCTTTGACATATACACAAGATTCGTCTTCGCTTCGTACAAATCCAAACTCTTTGACTTTCTCATCGAAGCAAAGATTCCATCTGCGAGACGCTTGCTTAAGTCCATAAATGGACTTCTCAAGCTTACACACTCTATTTGGATGCTTCGGATCCACAAACCCCTCTAGCTGAGCCATGTAAACATCCTCAGTCAACTTTCCGTTAAGGAAGGCGGTCTTGACATCCATTTGCCAAATTTCATAATCATGAAATGCGGCAATTGCTAGCATCACTCTAATAGATTTAATCTTCGCAAGTGAGAAGGTCTCATCATAGTCAACTCCTGGAGTTTGAGTAAAGCCCTTTGCAACCAATCGCGCTTTATACGTGTGTACGTTCCCTTCCACACCGGTCTTCTTCTTGAAGATCCATTTGCACCCAACGGTCTTACGTCCGAGCACATAATCAACCAAATTCCAAACTTGGTTATCGTACATGGATTGGATCTCGCTATCCATTGCCTCTTTCCATTTCGCAGACTCCGGGCCTGCCATGGCTTCCTTATATCTATTAGGTTCATCAAGATTTACTAGTGTACCATCACTAATATACGTGTCCCCTTCGGTAGTAATTTGAAAACCATAAAACTGGGGATGAACTCTATCTCTATCGGAATGTCTAAGAGGTAAGGACTCATCAATCGGTTCAACCGGAGTTTCCTCCTCGGGTTGAGTGCCAGCGGTAGAGGTTCCTTCATATATCGACTCTTGAATGTCTTCAAGTTCGATTTGCCTCCCACTGTTTCCTTGGCTTATGAGTTCTCGCTCTCGGAAAACTCCTCTCCTCGCAACAAAGACAACATTGTCCTTCGGTCTATAGAAGAGATATCCAAAGGATTTCTGCGGGTAGCCGATGAAAATACATCGCTCACTTCGAGGTTCAAGCTTGTCATGAGTATCTCGTCTTATGAAAGCCTCACAACCCCAAACCTTGATGTGTGCCAACAAGGGAGCTTTCCCTGTCCACATCTCGTGAGGTGTTTTGGCAACCTTCTTAGTAGGGACTTGGTTAAGGATATGGGCGGCAGTCTCTAAGGCATACCCCCAAAAGAAGATAGGTAGTAAAGCACGACTCATCATAGAGCGAACCATATCCAATAAGGTTTGATTTTGCCTTTCTGCCACACCATTCAACTGCGGTGTCCTAGAAGGCGTCAATTGCGAAACTATTCCACACTCCTTGAGATAATCGTGGAACTCAAGACTTAGGTACTCTCCTCCTCGATCAGATCGAAGCATCTTGATTTTCCTGCCCAATTGATTCTCCACTTCATTCTTGAACTTTTTGAACTTTTCAAAGGTTTCTGACTTTTGCTTGATTAAATAGATATACCCATATCTACTATAATCATCGGTAAAAGTCACATAGAAGCGGTTCCTATCCTTCGTGGTTGATCTAAAGGGTCCACATACATCGGTATGTATTAGGTCCAATAGCCCCTCACCCCTTTCACAAGTACTCGTGAAGGGTGACTTAGTCATCTTTCCAAATAAACAAGACTCGCATGTGTCATCTTCCCTAAGGTCGAATGACTCCAACACTCCATCCTTTTGGGGTTGGGCTATGTGTTTCTTGTTGACATGTCCAAGACGACAATGCCACAAGGATGCTTTATCCATACTAGTGGAAGAATCAATATTCAAAACATCATTTCCTAAGTTATCAACAATCATAACAGTTTCATATATTCCATTACATGGTATAGCTTCAAAGTAAAAGACACTATTTAGATAAGCCAAAATAGAACCATTCTCATTATTAAAAGAAAATCTAAATCCTTGTCTATATAAACCATGAAATGAAATGATGTTTCTAGCCATTTCTGGCGAATAGCAACAATTGTTCAAATCTAAACATAAATTATTCCTAAGCACTAAAGAATACACTCCAATCTTGGTCACAGGCGACGATCTTCTGTTCCCCATCATTAGATTGATCCTTCCTTGCTCCACATCCCTACTTCTTCTTAGTCCCTGCACATTTGCACAAATGTGATAACCACAACCGGTGTCAAGAACCCAAGAAATAGCATGATTAGAATCGTTAGATTTAATTGTGTATATACCTAAGAAAGATGGCTTGATCTTTCCTTCTTTGATTGCTTGCAGGTATTCTGGGCAGCTTCTCTTCCAATGTCCTATCTTGTGGCAGTGGTGGCACTCTGCCTCCTTCGGGTTAGGACAGGGCTTAGCGGGATCAACTTTGGACCCACTAGAAGAGGCACCATCTCGGGCTTTAACCTTGCGATAGTTCTTCGATGAAGCCTTCCTCTTCTTTCCCTTTCCTTGACCAATTGCCAAGATAGGAGCAGCAGACGGATTGGGAGTAGGTGCAACAGACTTGTCTTTGAAGTTGCTCTCAGCGACCCTCAAAAGACCTTGGAGTTTGCTTAGGGTGACCTCCTCTTTGTTCATGTGGTAGATCATCCTAAATTGGTTGTACATCGGAGGCAAAGAGTGAAGCACCATGTCGATTGCCAAGTCTTCCCCAAAGTCAACATTTAACTTGCGAAGGCGGTCGACATACCGTTGCATCTTTTGCAGGTGCACGGTAAGAGATTCTCCATGACCCATCTTAGCGGAAATCATGTTAGTGGAAATCTCATAACGCTCTTGTCTCGTGTTTTGGTGGTATCTCTCCAATAAGTCTTGATGCATCTCGTATGGGTACATGTCCTCGTAGGACTTTTGGAATTCAGAGTTCATGGTGGCAATCATGATGCAATGTACCTTCATTGCATCTCGCTCATGAGTCTCAAAAGCGTTGATTTCGGCCGGAGTAGCGATTACGGGGTTGATCTTCTCAAGCTTTTCATCGAGGACATACTCCTTATCCTCATAGTGAGCAATGGTGCGAATGTATCTTATCCATTCACTAAAGTTCGTTCCATCGAAGGTGACCTTTTGGCAAAGGCTCATCAACGTGAAAGAACTAGCAGTAGCGTTGTTTGCGTTTGACATCTATAGAAAGGACAAAGATAGATTAGAATTAGAATCCCTAATTATCACCCAATAAGAAAAATTAGGGTTAGGATCCAACAATAACATTTACATGCTAGAAAAGGAATCCCGTAATCTAACATGAAAATAAATTGAAGGTAAGTGAATGACGATTCACTAATTCTCCATCACAAGACCTAAACTATTAGTCCTAAGTGTATTGAGAATTCCTAGTTTCGGATAAGATTCATTGAAACTATTTAATGGCATGTTTAAATCTCGATATGCCCCTCTTGTTTGTGACTGGGATACCAAGGATCACAAAGCGGGTGTGAATTACCATGCAAATTCACATGGTGCCTTCATTGTAACGATCACCTATTCGATGTGCCGGTAAACCACACACGCTCCATCGAACTATGATTAACAATGAATCACCCTTTGCCACCTTTGCTTAGAACCAATTAGTGTGCCGGTAAACCACACACGCTCCACTAACTTCTTAGCAAGGGTGCAAAGTGTAATTTCATGGGATTGCATCAATTCACTTTTCCTAAAGTAACTAAGATTGCGAAATTTTTAAAAACATGTAGTTACTTTGTATTACTTATTATACTTTTAATGAGAGGATGAGGTTGCCCTATCCTACCCGTTCGGCTAACGACCCTCCACCAATCAAGCAAGCGGTGAGTGTGAGTGTACATCCATTAAGCGCCATTTTATAGGCCGCAACCTTTTACCCACCTTATAGATCGGCTTCGTGAATGAGGCCTACTAACGGTAAGACTAGCGTTTAGTTATACATATACATACATATATATATATATATATATATATATATATATATATATATATATATATATATATATTATTCTAGTAATATCATATTAGTATAAGGTTGTGTTTTAAACCTTTTAAAACGTAGGGTTTTGAAATTTAAGTTGTCTAAATTAAAACTTTTAATCACAAATATAAATTTCAAAACGTGAGGGCAAGTTTTAAACATTTAAAACATGGAGGATCAAATAACAAATAATTCCAATTAACAATTAATATCCTAATTATCTATATTTGATTTATCCAAGATTTCTTTTAAGATAATTACCAAAATAATCAAAATAATTAATTAATTATCATATAAGGAAATTAAATATTTTATTAGATGATAAATATCTTTAATTAGATCAAGATTATAGTCATATATATCAAAAAATCGGATTAGGGTTGATCTAATATGATTAAGGTAAGTTTCTATAAGATAAACATGAAAAAATCTCGGTTTTAGCTAATCCTGACGCTCGGACTCGCCGAGTACACAAAGGGACTCGCCGAGTCAGGCCTACTCGCCGAGTCCATGACTCAGAACCCAAAAAATCGAATTTTGCAGGTTTGTTTTAGTTAATCAAGGAACAATTTAAAGAAAACCAAGCTAGGCTCTGATAGCACTGATGGGTTTTGGCCATAAGAACTTTCCTATGTGCACATGCAAAACCCTAATGCTTGGATCTAGGCTTTCTAATTAAACATGCTTTGAATCCAAGACTTCTAATGCCTAATTAGGTTAAATAACAACATTGAAATAGATCTAGAACCATACCTTTGAATTCCTTGTTGATCTTGTTGTCTTGGAGCTTCTAGAGTCACAAATGCCACTCCTCTAATGGTTTACAACCACCAATGGCAAGGAGGATGATTTATGAGAGAGGAGAGGGGAGGAAATCGGCCAGAGTTCTCTTACTTTAGATGAGATGCTGATTTCCCTTACCCATAGGGTCTATTTATACTTGCAGACTCCTTAAGGGTTACAGTCTAAACCCTAATTGGATAATCTTCTCTTAAGGCTATCCAAATCCATTCCTAGATAACATCATGGACGATTTTGAGCTATCCTTTAGCTCCTAGAGTTCGTCCAATCCATATCTGTATGGATTTACAGTCCCAAGTTTAACTATCAAACAATTGAGAGTTTATACCCTCTTATTTAATTAATCTCTTTAAGTCACCAAATTAATTCCAATTAATCTATGACTTATATTAATCAAATAACTATATATTATTCCTTATAATATTTACTCTCTCTTAACAAATCATCCATCAAGTTGCTATGGTGAAGGCAACCCAAAAGGACCATACACAACCGGGTCAAATACTTGCCTAATATAGTTGCAGCCTTAGACACTATTCCAACAGTAGCAACCATTGCATTGTTTAAAGCACTTTAGACAAACTGTACAAGCCAAATTCATGACAGTCTTGATTCATATCTACTTCCAACATATGACTAACTGTGGATGGTTTGAATAATATGATATATTGATGGGTTTTAGCCATAAGAACATCCTATGTGCTCATACAAACCCTAATGCTTGGATCTAGGTTTCTCTATTGTACATGCAATTTATCCAAGACTTTAACCCTAAATCTAGCATATGATAATCAATATTAACATAATAATGGGTTTAAGAAATTACCTTAATTGTTATGTAGCGATAACAATCACAAATCCTTCTTGTAATGACTCTAGAAAGCTTAGAGTCACAAATGTCACTCCTCTAATGGTTTACAAACACCAAGAGCAAGAGGATGAAGAATAAGGAGAGAGGAGGCTGCCCAAAATGTGTGGAAACCCTAGAGAACTAGTTCCTCACGTTTTTGGGGCTTAAGGATCCTTTAAATAGTGAGGCTATTAGGGTTATCTAACAAGGAAACCCTAATTTGGATGCTTAGGCCCTAAGCAACCCATGGACTCCCTCCTTAGAGGCCTAGGACGATTTCTAATCGGTTTCCCCATAGAATTCGTCCACCCCTCTAATATGGAGTCTATTAGCCCAATATTCAACTATCATACAATTGACAGTTTTAGTCCCTTAAGTTTAATTAATGTATTTTAGCCACAAACTTAATTCTTATTAATTCTTGACTAATATTAATTAAACAATATGATTTCTACTTTAATATATTATTCTCATAACATATTAATAAATCGTAGTTAATCCTTTCTCTCCATAAATCATCCTATCAAGTTGCTTTGATGAAGGCAACCCAAAAGGACCATGCACCATCGGGTCAAGTAGATACCAAAATAGTTATGGACTTAGACACTAATCCAACATGTATACCATAACATAATTATTTTGGAAGTCAAAACATGCAAAGTGAAACACAGGAATAATACTAATGTTATATGGCCGCAACACTTTGAGTGTAAATAAAAACACCTTTTATTTAAGCACCATATTGATTACTCATTATTTATGTTTCGATTAATCAACTTTATGCTTGAATTAAAACATTAGTTGTCCATGCTCCAAGCATGTACACTATGTTTTTCCAAACTGTTAGATTCTAAACTTAGATGCAATGATCCCCGTGTAACAACTATGCACAGAAGTCACAAAGACTTGACAACAGACATTACATGATATTTCAATGGAAAGCAATTCCATGAAGTCTCAAATTCAAAGTAAATTCCTTTGTACATCCTTTTTGCATTAAGTTCTCTAATCTTACACAGATTCAAAGAGCAACTTCCACCTATGGAAACAATTCCATATTCCTTCTTGCATTAAGCTCTCTAATCTTACACAAATTCAAAGAGTAACTTCCACCTATGGAAACAATTCCATATTCCCAGTTTGACCATCACTTTTGAACAAGAGTTGCCTCTTTTCAAAATATGTCAATGTGGTCCTAACTCTATACTTCCAATTGTACATGAGTAACCAATCTTTGCTAAACCTCAAACTTTCCTCGACAATTGCTTAATCATTTTAGTCATATCCAATTCTAATCCCTTTTCCCTTCTTAATGCCCTAAGCATTAGGAAAATTTAGAATCGATGAATATTATAGCACATGCAAGCGATCTTATATCCGAAGCATATGGGACACGATTCATGCTATACAATTTTTATTTGCCATGTTCTCACAATTCAAACTATGAAGAGGTATGCCGTAATCATAATCGAATTTTGAGAATGCAACATATATAGAAATTCCTTATGTTGAACAACTCCAACATAACATTCATATATATCCTTGACTAAAGTAGACTAAATTTTCAATCTAAGCTTGTAGAATTGGAGTGAAGTATAAAATCCTCTCCCTTAATTATAGAAAACAACTTTTTCAAGGCGAATTGAAACTTGTGTTTTCTATAACTAATATTGTTGACTTGCAACACTTAAAATAATAGTCATGCTCCCACTAGTATAATGATTATTATCTTACTAGCATAACACTTATGCTCCCACTAGCTTTGACATGTATCCAGAGATCAGCTGGACTTTTAGAAACCAACACTTTATTGACTTTTCTACCAAAGTTCAGATTTCTGATATGCAATTTCTTTGATAAGACTTTATCAAAACCATACACCTTTCCTTAGATAGCTCACTTATGTGTCTAAACGTTTTGCAATTCTGACAAGTTAGTGTGCCGGTTAACCACACACACTCCACTAACTATATGAGAATGCAAATATCACAACCGCTATCTACTCAAAATCTTCTTAGTGAAAGCGTTTCCTCACCATTATTTTCATGAATCAAAGAGAAACCTTATGACACTTAGATTTTATGATGTATGTGTTCTTTTCCCTGTGAATTTTGTCAAAACCATAATCATAGGACTAGGTTAGTGACACTTCCAAATTCATATGGATTGAACTTGTGCAATCTTAATTTCTTGCCACCCGACAGCACAAGGGCCTACCATTGCTTCCAGGTTGTTATGAAAACAGTCGAGAAATCTCCAAACTCCAATGCAAAGCCAATCTTAACTGGAATGAGCACAGAATATGTCAACATGATAGGT
This sequence comes from Lactuca saligna, assembly GCF_052625555.1. Classification (NCBI taxonomy): domain Eukaryota; kingdom Viridiplantae; phylum Streptophyta; class Magnoliopsida; order Asterales; family Asteraceae; genus Lactuca; species Lactuca saligna. The sequence goes on along the minus strand of NC_136424.1, from coordinate 244,317,842 downwards.
TACAAACCTCAAATTGTGGGCTATTGATTAACAAAACTCTTGATTAGTTCTTGAAACTATTTCAGAATCATTTAGACTCCCACCGTCCTCTTGACATATAAGACTTATCTTTGTCAAGAACCATTACTTGACAATACAAATATTCAAAAGCTAGTTCGGATTCTTATCAAGTTAAACACTTCTCACTATTGGTCTTAGCTGGTCTTTGTTTTATCCAAAACATCACAACTTACCAATCTCAAATGTACAAGAATAGGAAACATCTTACTCTACATTTGACAAGTGTTATGAACTTTCTAAAGACTATGTCACTCAAGTTACAATATTGGAGTATAACTCTGGGATTTGTTTTTGGCACGAAGTATGAATTATCTTTTGATTTAACCATTTCAACAATTCACGATTCCTCTCCTCAGGCAACAAACACACTAAGGTGTCCTTAGAGGATCAATTATGATATATTTCTATACTCACTAAGATAATCATAAAACAAAATACACAAGTACTCTCCCATCTCTTCAGATTGGAGAAACTTTTATCTTTCTACCTTATTTGATTCTTCTTATTCATTCTGCATACATTGAAACTTTTCCAATGTTTCAGAATTACACTTAAACTCGTAAGCATAACCATATTTACTAAACTTTAGTAAATCATAATGAATAATCTTATCTACCTTTGTGGTGGACCTGACTAGTGCACAACTTAATGTACCCGATCATTTAGTCCTGCGCTTGACTCACATGCGAATGTGAACAAGGAATTAGTCTTAATTTACCAAAGATGAAAATTCTCATTCATCATACAATACAAGTTGCATGATTCCAAGTTTCTATGTAACTGAAACTTGTATGATGAGAATCTTTCCTTATTTGGTAAATTATGATACTACCATAAATGAAAGAATCAAATCCATTTTCAAATATTGCTATTAATGGAAACATATAATCAACAAATTTTCACAAATGCCATTGTAAGGATACTTAAAATAAATAAATCAAAACTTTTCATTTATTTTAAAACTTTGCGGAAAACTTATCCTTACAACCCATATGAAAACCTTATTGTTATCTATTCCTAAGCAATATGTCTCAACTCTTAAGTAACAGCTCAAAGTTCTGATCAGCGAACCATGCGATCAAAATCCCTCTTCGTGATCAGAATCAGCATATACTTCCTTTAAGTTTCTTCACTTTTTCTTTGATTCTTAAAACATCAACATGTGACCCAGTCACATCATGCAATAAGAATCTCATAATTGAAACTTAATAGAGTTAGACAATGGACTTTACCTGAAGTAGAGTCAAACATTTGACTTTATTATCCTTATGGACTTTTAGTTAAATTTGGCAGCTTCGCAACCAATGCCCTTCCTTTGGCAACAAAAACATATGGACTCTTTGGAAACGGTACACGGGACTATCACAGACTTAGCCTTTCTCTTTACCATTTGGTCAACCGAGTTGACTATGGCCAATCCCTTTCAATTTGGAAGAGAAAGGTTTTCTGGACTTCTAATGTTACCATTGTCAATGTCCATGGAAGTTTGGGAAGTTTATCTTCCAATCAAATTTTGCTTTACCAATGCTCCAAATCATTGCTGATTCAGCATCATCAAGCAAATAGGTAAGATCATTAAGGGTCATGTCGTGATCTGTCATCAGGGAGTGACTAAGCCAACATCCAGCTACGTTGAGACTTCAACACCCGACTCTCCCGGCTTGTCAATATGTGACTTAATCTCCAAGACCTAAGCACATATAGACTTTGTTTGCCAATAGGGATTGAGTGACTTAGAACTTATCAGGTCTTGAAACTTGTGGCATAGGGAGATTTATTGGAGGAGTTGGAGGAAGTGAAGTATGATTTCCAGTCCCACTAATGCACAACAAAGGGATTGATCTTTCACCTTGGTTGCCATTTGGAATATCATCTTCATTAGGAAGCTTCTTCCTAAAGATTTGGGAAAACCATAGCTATCTAAATTAGACATCTATAATGGGAGAAATTCAAGTTAGTTTATTTAAAGTCCTTAATATAACACCAAATATGAAATATTAAGGCTAGGGCCCAATTACCTATTTATAACTGGAAGAGGGATGGCGTAATCCAAATTATAAAATAGTTAAAGGTAGGTAAATGAAGATTTACCAATTTCCACCATGAAAAACGAACTATAATTAAGTTTTAATTGGATTTGAAACTCCTAGATCTTTTGAGATACATTGAACTTTCAATGGCATGTTTGAATCTCGATTGTGCCCTCTCAAGTTTGTGACTGGGACGCCGAGGATCACAAACAAGGTGTGAATAACCATACAAATTGACTTGGTACCCTCAACAATATTACCTAATCGATGTGCCGGTTAACCACACACGCTCCACCGATCTATAATAAAGTCAAGTTACCCTTTTCCACTCTTACTAGTCCATGTTAGTACGCCGGTTAACCACTCTTACTAGTCAAGTTACCCTTTTCCACTCTTACTAGTCAAGTTACCCTTTTCCACTCTTACTAGTCCATGTTGGTAAGGTAGAAAGTGTAATTTTATGGGCTAGCACCAATTTCATATTTTCCTAAAGTAACTAAGATTGGGAATTTATAATGTATAGTTACTTTATAATTCATTATACTTTTAATGAGCATTTAAAGTCATATCCTACCCGTTCGGCTAACGAGCCTCCACCGATCAAGGAAGCGGTGGGTGAGAGTGGACACCCATTAAGTCACCATTTTATAGGCAACAACCTTATACCCCCATTATAGACCGACTTCGTGAATGAGGCCTACTAATGGTAAGAATGACATATTCTTATACATATCTATATAATTAAAATTATAATAATAGTATAATGGTGTATTTTAAACATTTAAAATACTTGGTGATTTAATCTATTAATTAAACTATACTCTTAATTTAATTAAACTTAAAGCATGCCTTTATGGAATTATTAAGTCTTTTAATTAAACACTTTAATTAATTTAATGAAGTCTATAAAGTTTGAATTTTTTAAGTTAAGTAAAAAGATTTAATTTGGAATTAAAGTGTAAGACTTTACAAATTCCAAAACTTGAGGGCAAATATTGAAACTATTTCAAGATTTAATTTGGAATTAAAGTTTTAATGGTTCATAAAGTTGAAGACTCTTCATTTTATGAAACCTACTATTCTTTAATGACAACTTTTAAAGAAGTGACTTTTGGTTATCCATGACTTGAGGACAAGTTATGGACACCATCATTAACATTAAGATCATGAATTAAACAAGCATGTAGGTTACACACAATTCCTATGATCTTCTAAAACTCATAAGAACAAATATTAATATCAAACAATTTCAAGAAATCATATTAACACATATAAAACTTGAAAATTGATAATAGTCACTTAAAATGGGTTAACATAATCATTACCACCATGAACAACAATTTTTTTTACAAGTCCAAAATAGTTTAGGATAATGATTTTAATCCATTTCCAGCAACAAAACTCGAAAAACTGCCCAGCACGCTCCTACTCGTCGAGTGCAAGAACCTACTCGATGAGTAGGATGAATTTGTTCATGGACTCGGCGAGTCCTCCACATGAACTTGGCGAGTCCAGTCGTCAGAGTGCAGATTTTTGATTTTTTAAGCAGTTTTGCATCAAGTATACAGAAAACAATCCTAGGCTCTGATACCACTGATGGGTTTAGAGCATTCTAACACTTTCTAAGTGTACATGCAACCCTAATAACCTTGAATCTATGTTTTCTCTATATACACGTAAATTTCTATTTCAAGGTTATTTCCTAACTAGCATGGCATGGGGAATACATAATATATAAAAAGTAGTAGAAATACATACCTTGTTGTTGCTTGTATTCCTTTAAGACTTTGTGAGCCTAGCACCCCAAATGTTGTGCCTCAAATGCTTCACACAACACTACAACCTTGGAATAACTAGAGATAATACTTCTACAATTCAAAATCGGCTATGCCCTCACAAGAATACTCTAGTGCCGATTTTGCATTCTATACGATTTCTTTTATAGTGTTTCATAATTAGGAGTTACAAGTGTAAACCCTAATTGTCATGACTCTTCATTTCTCATGACCCATGGGTTTATAACTCCCATGGACTATCCAGGGAGATCCATATGGTGATAACCAAGCCCATAAACCATGGATCATTACTCCACCATAAAAGAATTGATGATTGTCATAATCAACCCTATATATTTAATTAGTCTCACTTTGATCACCAAATTAATACTAGATTAATACTTGATCAACACTAATTAAATAATACTATTATTAATATATTAGAACTTATAATATATTAATAATCACAAGTGTACTTTCTCAAATTTTGTCTATCCAAGTATTGCATTGCCATGCAACCCAAATGGACCATGCCGGGTCGGGTCAAGTACATACCAAATAAAGTTACATACTTAGACACTATATCCAACTAGCAGAACTCCAAAAGTCCTGTGAGGACTTCTACCCTTTTAAAATGCACTAAGACTTGATGGAAAGATACCATGAAAGTGCCCGACAAGAGAGGTATGAAATCATCTCCTCCATGATAACAACCCGAATGAAGGATGGTAAACCCATCACAGGCCACATGAAAAAAATTGAAAAGATTTGTGGATCGTCTGTTGAAGCTTAATGTGAATTTCCTCGAGGAGCTTGCAATAGATATCATTTTGCACTCCTTACCCTCGAGCTATGATCAATTCTGCATGACATATCACATGAATAAGGAAGAAGTCACAAGACTTCAAGGAGTCCTAAAGACCATGGAAAGTGGTCTTAAGGGTAAGTCGGTTGTTACTCCTACTCCTATCAACTCCGTCCCTGTTTCGGCAATCGGGAAAGGGAAGGGTAAGAAGAGGAAGAGTCCCTCGAAGGGTACCAAGGGTAAGACCCTTGAAGGCTCCTCTTTAAATGGAACCAAGAAACATTTCGTCACTCCTTCTACTGACCCAAATGAGGCTGAATGCTTCTATTGCCATGAAAAGGCACATTGAAAGCGGAACTGCCCAAAGTACCAGCAAGATGTGAAGGATGGGAAAGTTAAACTCAACCATGCAGGTATTTACACTATCTCATCTAATAACTCACCCTATTCTAACTCTTGGGTCCTTGATAGCAGTTGAGATATTCATATATGTTCTGATTTGCAGGGACTAAGAAGAAGTGAGAATGTGGAGCATGGAACAATAAACTTGATCATGGGGAATAGGAAAGCTTTACCTGTCACCAAGATTGGAGTTTATACTTTATCGCTAAGTAGTGGGTTTAGTTTAGATTTGAATAAATGTTGTTACTCGCTAGAAATGGTAGAAATATTATTTCCTTTCATGCATTGTATAAACAAGGTTTTAGCTTTTCATTTGATCATGAAGTTGGTTCGATTAATGCTTTCTTTAATAATGTTCTTTATTTTAAAGCATTACCTTGTGATGGTGTGTATGAGACTGTATCTATGGTAGATAACTTAGGAAATAATGTATTGTGTATTGATTCTGTTGATAATAATAATTTGGATAAAGCATCATTATGGCACTTTCGTCTTGGACATATAAGCAAGAAACGCGTAGGACAACTCCAAAAGGATGGAGTCTTGGAATCATTTAACCTAAAGTTAGATGATAGTTGCGAATCATTCTTACTTGGAAAAATGACAAAGTCTTCCTTCACTGGTTCTTGTGAGAGGGGTGAAGGTTTGTTGGATCTCGTACACACGGATGTGTGTGGACCCTTCAAACAAGCCACAAGCGATGCTAATCGTTATTATTTGACTTTTACTGATGATTACAGTAGATATGGATATGTCTACTTAATCAAGCATAAGTCAGAGACTTTTGAAAGGTTTAAAGAGTTTAAACAGGAAGTCGAGAATCAATTAGGCAGGAACATTAAGATGATTCGATCCGATCGAGGTGGTAAGTATCTTAGTTCAGAGTTCCACGACTATCTTAGGGAATGTGGGATTGTTACACAATTGACACCTCCCAGGAAACCGCAGTTGAATGGCATGCCTGAGAAGCGTAATCGAACCTTGTTGGATATGGTTCGTTCCATGATGAGTTGAGCTTCACTGCCAATCTCATTTTGGGGGAATTCCTTAGAGACTGCCGCCCATATCCTTAATCTAGTTGCCAAAACTCCTCATGACATGTGGACTGGTAAAGTACCCAATCTAGACCACATCAAGATTTGGGGCTGCGAGGCTTTCAGGAGATGCGAGACTCATGATAAGCTCGAACCTCAAAGTGAGAGGTGTATGTTCATCAGCTACCCACAGAAATCCTTTGGTTACCTCTTCTATAGACCTAGTGAGAATGTGGTCTTTGTAGCTAGGAGGGCTATCTTCCGAGAAAGAGAGTTCATAAGCCAAAGAAACAGTAGGATGCAAGTTGACCTTGAAGAAATTCAAGAGTCAAGTGGTAAAGGAACTCCAAAACCTAACACTCAACATGATGAGGAAACTCCTATTGAGCCAATTGACAAGTCTGTACCTCTGAGGTGTTCCATAAGAGTTAGGAATGCACCTGAGCATTACTATGGATTCTATATTACTTTGGATGGTGATACACTCATTAGTTATGAGACACTAGTAGGGTTGGATGAGCCTAATAGTTACGCGGAAGCCATGGAAAGCCCTAAGTCAGCCAAGTGGAGAGAGGCAATGGACAACGAGATACAGTCCATGTATGACAATCAAGTTTGGAACTTGGTTGAGAATGTACCAGGTCATAACAATGTAGGGTGCAAATGGATCTTCAAGAAGAAGACCAACATGGATGATAATGTACACACTTATAAGGCACGACTGGTTTCAAAGGGCTTCTCTCATACTCCGGGATTTAATTATGATGAGACCTTTTCTCCAGCAGCCAAGATTAAGTCTATTAGGATTATGTTAGCCGTAGCTGCATTTCATGACTATGAAATTTGGAAAATGGATATCAAGACCGCTTTCCTTAATGGAAAGTTGGCTGAGGATGTTAGCATGAGTCAGCCAGAGGGTTTTATCAATACAGAGTACCCTAATAGAGTGTGTAAGCTTGAGAAATCCATTTATGAACTAAAGTAAGCACCTCGCAGATGGAATCTTTGCTTTGATGAGAAAGTCAAAGAGTTTGGCTTTTCTAGGAGTAAAGATGAATCTTGTGTATATGTCAAGGCTAGTGGGAGTATAGTTAGCTTTTTGGTACTGTATGTGGATGACATACTGTGACAACTGTCAATTCAGGTCATTCTCGGACTCATGCATCTTTATAAAAAAACCATTCATGCACAACATGCCATGGCCTAGTAGTAAAGATTAGGTCAAAATCTTGCATAAACTAGGATACAACTAAGATCTAGGACTAATATACTTGACACTTACGATTCTAGTAAGTTGCTTAACTACAATAGGAAATGCCAATGCTATAATTAGAATGAAACTTCAAACTTTGTTACAATTGAAAAGGGTGTAAAACCCTAAAACTAAATTAAAATATTCTAATTATATTTCAATATGATGGTGAATATCAAACAATATTCCAAAAACCCTAAAGAGCCAAAAATCCAAATTTATAAATCTTAAAGCTTAAAAACCTTATAAAATTTGGCTATAAACTTCATAATATCAAATTTTTATTAATCAAATTATGGATTATATCAATGAAATACAAATTTAAATTATTATACATTCATCATAATTTATCAGATAAAAACAAGATCTTTAAATAAATAGAGAATTACATAAAGAATCATTTTTATAAAAATTATGGTTTTATAAAAATTGAAGAGGGAAATTATTTAATTTGAATTAGAAGAGAGAGGGGACACTTTAATACCCTCAAAAATCTGGCACCCCCTTTCCCCCATGCTTTCATCTTCCCAAAAATTCAATCATTAAACTCAAACCCTCACTCTTCCACTTCTCTCTTCACTTTCTCTCACACTCCACCCATCTAACACTCAAGTTCTCTTCCTCTCTCTCTAACTCACGAAAATCCTCCATTCTCTTCCATAATTTCGAAATTGAGAAGGCCTCGAAGTGTTCTTGCTTCTCTCAAGATCAAAACCAAGGTAAACAACACAATCCTCCCTCATAGTTTCATGATTTTACTTCCTCTTATTCATGGTTCTTCTCTACTCTTCGGATTCTATGCCCTTCATACTTTTTCCCTTGTGGTTTGTAGATTCTCACCATAACACTATGCATGTGTTTGAGATGGTGAAAATCCGGGATCAAACCCATGCAAGGAGTGAAAAAGATGCACATGTGTTCATGTGACTTCAAAACCGAGTATTACATCTTCTTCTCCATTTCTTTTGTGTTCTTGCATGACCAAAAGCATTTAAACCATTTCTAGTACATCTTGGATGCTCATTCACTGAATGCATGTGCTAGAAATCGGACCTTAACAGAAGCATGCATGTTGATCTTGTCAAAATGCCCTAAGAATGCAATGAAAGCAAACATGGAAGACATGCAATCTGCCAGACTACTTTGTTAAGCTTTGAACGGCCATAACTCGGTCATTACTTAACCAAATCCTGATATTCTTTTGGTATTGGATAGTTCCACGCAACTGGTCTCACTGTAAAATATTAAATATCGAATTTTTGGCAATTTTTACAAAATGGTTGCGCGAACAGCTCTTTTTTTGTGATCACCATTTTTGCCTTGCGTGATCAGTGGCCTTAAACCCAAGCATAAATCTGGGGAAAAATAATTTAGAAACTTAACATATCCAGTGAATGATGGCTAAAATTTCGCGGCTTAAAACCCCACAGAATATGCTACTCAAATTCATGAACTTCAGCCACATTTACATCTCATGCACTATAATGTGCAACATTTCTTAACTTCTTTATTTTCCCTTTTGAATAAATTTTGAACATTGTTCCTTTTGAAAGCACTCACACGCATGTGATAATCTGTAAAATACCAAGAGCTTTTATCATTCCTTTAATTTATTAAAATTATTGCAAGAAAACAAGGGCATAAATCACATAAAATACTTCCAGAGGTCTATAAATCCAGAATAAATTCCTGGATGACCCTTATGGTGAATAATGATCCCTCATTAAATTTCTTCTATTTTTGTTGCATTTTGGTATGATTTCCAATTTTCTTTTTGTTTGGGTATAATAAATCACAAAACCACTTTAGAAAGTGTGAAAATTGTCTCTAACAATTTTCGCAGCCCTTACCTGCGGTTGGTGACTCAGAAAAATAATTTCAAAATTTTTCATCATGCCTTAGTATTTTTCCCAATTTTTGGTAATTGTAATGGCCTAAAAATAGGAAAAATAGTTCCGATTATCCAAAATTAATGAAAATTTACCAGAACATCATGTTGTATAGTAGGAGGTTACATAAACATTTTGATGATTTTTCTCTGCTGTAAACTATTTTTCTCCTATTTTCTAAAGTTAAATACTCTTAAATACACCTAAATACACATAAATACCCAAAACCGGATTATACAATATAAAAACCACTTTTGGTATTTTTCCCATATTAATTACACTGTAAATGATGTTACAAAAATTTTTGGTAATTTATTTTAACTGTTTAACATTTATTCTTCAATTAATGATTATTTAAAGGAATAAAACAAGGAAAGATAGAAATACCCACTGAAAAATATCTTTTATATTTTTCCCAGCCTAGCTATGTATAATAACAGTTAAATAAAAAGTTTTTGGTAATTTTGGAAACTGTTTTCTATTAATTTCAATTTTTATTGGAATAAATGCTCAAAAATCATAAAATATAATTAAACAGCTTGGAAATCCATTTTTATATTTTCCCCAGCTTAGTATTGTGTAATAACAGTTAAATAAAAAGTTTGAGAATTTTTATCCTTTGAATGCCATTTTTCGTGAATTTATGTTGTTATTTAGACTTAAAAATTTGAAAAAGTGTAACCAATTAATATAAAATCCAATACTAAAACATAAATTGGCATTTCAATATATGTAGAGTTTAGTAAATTAGCATTATATTTCGACATGGAAACTCACTAGTGTGTGTTTGATGTCGTAGGATCCCGGTAGTAAGACGTTGGTGCATCCCGAGGCACTACTTGTACCTACACGAAACATTGTGAGTATTCACGCACTCCCTTATTTTCAGTTTTTATGTTTTGGGGTGGAAAAACATGTCCAGAAAAAACTATTATTTGCATGTTGTATTTAAATTGGTTTGTATCAAACATGATTGCTATTGTATTGCTATGTCTCTCTATGTATGTCTATTCAACACGGAACATGAGAACTTATCGTACTAAGGCCCTTCCCTTATCTCTAACCATTAACTCTTTGAGCCAATGGTCATTATGGATAGTGTTATTAGGTATTGACAACTCCTCACTCGCCCTATTGCTGGAGTGCATGATACCATATTCATCTATGGAACGATAAGCATAGATCTCGATAGGGCTTCAGTCATAGGTTTGGTTGAGACTCATTGTTTGCTCATACACATACAAACTCGTTTCTCGTTATAGCAATAAAATTGTATTCATTAATAGCAATCAACTTTGTTTCTCATTAAAGCAATCTACTTGTTTTTACGAAAAGCCTTATTTCAAGCTCGATTTATAAACTTGTGAACTCACCAACTATTTTCATAGTTGACGCTCGTTTTACATGCTTTTTCAGGAAATAATTAGTAAGTGGATATAAAGATTCATCATCATAGAGCATGCTGCATCGTGTTGAAGCTATTTATGAAGTTATCTTTGAACAGTGTTATTTTGGAAAAACTGGTATTTTGTTTCTTTTGAAGCTATTGGTTGTAAACTTTTAAATACTGCTATGGTGATGTATCTTTATCTTTTAAAATGAAACCGTTATCGCTGTCATATCTTGCATTTCCGCTTTAGCGGGGTGTGACAGAAGTGATATCAGAGCTAAAGTTATAGAGAACATCAGTTTTTCTTTAAGAAAACATAACCTATAACTAAAACTTACAAAGAAATTCTTTTTACATCAAACATATTACTAGTATAATTAGGTCGGGTGTTGTATCATTGGACCTCGATTAAACATAGCCTGATCACCTATTTTTAATTAAGGAAACATTTATACAAAGCCGGAGCTAATTATAATGGGAATATGTTCAACAAAAATATTTGAGAAAACTTTATTTCAAAAATTCACAATGGTTAATTTTGGTGTGTGTAAGCATTGCATATTATAGGCATACATTGTCATTTATTTCATACTACATTGAAATTATGTCTCAGTCCACTATGTCAAATTCATCATCTTCCCGCGCTGTTGCCTCAGCCGATGAGTCTGGCTACGTCACTATTATCCCTCGACGTAATCCCCCCGCCTCGGTAGAAGAAGACTCATCAGAGGACACGGAAGATACAAGGAACTCGGTGGAGATCAACAATGACAAAGCCTCGAGTCAACGATGCGAGGCATCGCCTTCATCGGTGTTGCCACAGCCACCGCTTTATGGGATTCACATTCGGAGGATGGCGAGGAAGAGTGTTCGCATTCCAAGAAGGATAGCCACCAACACAGCAGGACTTGGAACGACAGGACCTAGCGGGGTAGGACCCAACGTTGCAGGACCGAGAGCACCGCCACCACAGCGAGTCATAGGGATACCTGTCAGGAAGCCAGGTATGACCCCGGAGGAGTCCCGGAGGATGCATTCGATGGCAGTGGATCTACGTCACAGTCTTGCTGTGATAGTTGGGCATCAGGAGGTATTGAACGAAGTGATGACAGGGATGGAAATCCTGTTTCAGCATTAGATGGAGGCTACTGACACTGCTAGTGCTGCTAGACGAGAGGCAAGTCATGCGATGACGGCATATTATGTGCTTGGTGGGCTATTACTGATTGTGGTGTTGATGTTTCTTGTTGGGATAGCGATTGGCATTTGGTTCTGATTTCAGTATTTTATATTATTTTGTCATGAAATGAAAACCCATGTTGGGTGTCTTTTGGGAAAAACATTTAAAACTTTATTTTAGGATTGATGTATTGGTTTGGTTTTAAGATTATTTCAAATGGTAATGAAGAATTTTAATTTATGTTTGAAAACTTTTACTATGAGGTCAAACCCTAGAATTTATTTGGTAAACGGTTGAATAAAAAGATTTTTCTTTTCTTTTCTTTCTAAAATCTATATGCCTAGTATTAATGCAAACCAATGATTTGACAACAATTACGGTTTTCAAAATAGTAGTGAACTAAATATTATACATTATTTTATGTATTTATACGTATTTCTTCTCCTGTGTTATAGAACCATGGCAAGAAGGCCTAGTCGCGGGCACCCACAGAACGAAACACCCGATGTTGCTCAAGTTGTAGCACAACAGCTCATGGAAGCAATCCCAAACATTGTTACTCAAGTAACTGCAGGACTTAATGCTAACCAAGGAAGTAGTGGAGGAAACCGGGGAAACAATGAAAGAGAATGCAACTACAAGTCCTTTATGGCTTGTAAACCTAAGGAGTTCCACGGAAAGGAAGGTGCGGTCGGGTTGCTGAAATGGATTGACAGCATGGAGTCGGTCCTTCATATTAGCAAATGCCTCGAGTGCACCAAAGTTGAGTATGCAACTTGCCTACTCCAAGATAGGGCATTGACCTGGTGGAATACTCTAGTGCAAACCCGAGGCCGTGCAGCAGCATATCAGCTAACTTGGGAAGACCTAAAGAAGCTGCTGATAGAGGAGTATTGTCCCAAGGATGAACTTCAGAAGCTTGAATCTGAATTCTGGAACCATTCTATGGTTGGGACACAGATAGAGAAGTACACAGTCCGATTTCATGAACTAGCAAAACTAGTACCTCACATGGTTACTCCTGAGGAGAAACGGATAGATTGTTACATCTGGGGTCTGGCACCAGAGATTCGGGGAATGGTTACCTCAGCAAACCCAACTACTATTCAGAGTGCAGTAAGTCTAGCAAATCAACTAACCAGTGATGTGATAAGGATGGGAGCATCGACAAAGGAAAACTCTAGTAGCAAGAGGAAGCCAGCAGATCGGGGAGAGAAGAAGTATGGTGCCAAGTCAGGGAGGAAGCAGAAAGTCTCAAGAAACTTTATGGTAAGAGCCCAGGAGCAAGAACCAGTGAAAACTCAGGAACAGGAAGTCATGGAAGTGCAGGAGCGAAAGCAGTACTCATGACCGCTTCCGAAGTGCAATAATTGTAACTTCCATCACAAGGGAGCTTGCCCAGTGTGCCAAAACTGTAAACAAACAGGCCATTACTCGAAGTATTGTAAGCTGAATAAGGAGGGAAAAAGGGCATGTTACGAGTGCGAGAGTACTGATCATCTCCGTAGAGCATGTGCCAAACTGAGCAAAGGGCCTGGTAGCAATGGACAAGGCAAAACTTCCAAGGAAATCAAGTTGGACGGCCAAGAGGTGTAGCCTTTGTGATTGGTGCAGAAGAAGCTCGTCAGAACCCTTAAGTGATAACAGGTACGTTTCTCCTGAACAACCATTTTGCATCAGTAATATTCAATGCGGGAGCAGATAGGAGTTTTGTTTCTTTAGCATTTAGACCGTTAATTGGCTTGAAATCGAAAAAGATGAGGAATGCTTATGCTATTGAACTTGCTGATGGGTATGAAATTAGGGCTAATGATATAATTCCTGGTTGTACTCTGAATTTAGCTGATAAACTATTTAGCATTGACCTAATTCCTATAGAGCTAGGTAGTTTTGATGTGATAGTAGGAATGGATTGGTTATCCAAAAATAGAGCGGACATCAGTTGTTACGAGAAAGTCATTAGATTGCCTCTCCCTAATGGAGAAACCCTTATCATACACGGTGAGAAGCTAGGAAGAAGTTTAAACATAGTATCAAGTATGAAGATTCACAAGTACCTGAAGAAGAATTGTATTGCATTCATGGCCCAAGTGCTAGAAAGGGAACCTGAAGCTAAGCAACTCAAGGAGATTCCAGTGTTTCAAAACTATCCCGAGGTGTTTCCGGAGGAATTGCCCGATCTACCCCCTCATAGACAGGTCGAATTTCAGATAGACTTAATTCCTAGAGCAGCACCGGTAGCAAAAGCACCATATCGCCTTGCACCATCCGAGATGCAAGAACTATTTGGACAACTTCAAGAACTTCTAGACAAAGGGTTTATTCGACCAAGTTCTTCACCTTGGGGAGCCCCAGTGTTATTCGTCAAAAAGAAAGATGGTTCGTTCCGAATGTGCATTGATTACAGAGAACTGAACAAGTTGACAATCAAGAATCGATATCCCCTCCCTCAAATAGATGACTTGTTCGATCAGTTGCAGGGCACTTCCTACTTCTCAAAAATCGACCTTCGGTCAGGGTATCATCAACTAAGAATTCACAAAGGGGACATTCACAAAACAACATTTAGAACCCGTTATGGACATTATGAGTTCTTAGTCATGCCTTTTGGACTAATGAACGCACCCGCTGTTTTCATTGATTTGATGAATAGGGTCTGTAGACCATACCTAGACAAATTTGTAATTGTATTTATCGATGACATACTTGTTTACTCGCAAACCAAAGAAGATCACAATAGACATCTAAGGCTCGTGTTGGACCTGTTGAAGGAGCAGAAATTGTATGCCAAGTTCACTAATTGTGAATTTTGGATTCGGGAAGTACATTTTCTTGGTCATGTGATCGGTGAAAGAGGAATTCATGTAGATCCAGATAAGATTGAGGCAATCAAGAAATGGGAAGCCCCCAAAACCCCGACAAAAATACGACAGTTCTTAGGATTATCTGGGTACTACAGACGCTTCATTGAGAATTTCTCTAGGATTGCTCAACCATTAACATCTTTGACCCAAAAAGATAGAAAATTTCTCTGGGAAGAGAAACACGAAGAGGCGTTTCAAATCCTGAAAAACAAGCTGTGCAATGCACCAATTCTGGCTTGACCAGAAGGATCAGAGAACTTTGTGGTGTATTGTGATGCGTCTCATCAAGGATTAGGATGTGTGTTAATGCAAAAAGATAAGGTCATTGCGTATGCTTCCAGACAACTCAAACTGCATGAGAAGAATTATACCACCCATGATCTAGAACTAGGAGCAATAGTTTTTGCTCTTAAGATATGGAGGCATTATTTGTACGGAACCAAGGGCACCATCTATACCGATCACAAAAGCCTACAGCATATCCTAGATCAGAAAATGTTAAACATGCGACAGAGGAGATGGGTAGAGTTGTTTAGTGATTATGATTGTGAGATACGATATCACCCAGGAAAGGCTAACGTAGGAGCCGACACTCTTAGTAGGAAAGAAAGAGTGAAACCTTCCCGTGTGAGAGCTTTGGGAATGGTAATTCAGACAAGCTTGAAATCTCAAATCATTGATGCCCAGGAGAAAGTGTTATTCAAGGAAAATCTTCCATGCGAGACCTTACATGGTTTGGAAGAGAGATTTGAAACCAAACCTGATGGAGTTCGTTATTTTAAGGACACGGTCTGGATTCCAAGGGTTAACAATCTGAGAGACATGGTACTAGAGGAGTCTCATCGATCTAAATACTGATGGGTTTTGGTCATAAGACATCCTATGTGCTCATATAAACCCTAATGCTTGGATCTAGGTTTCTCTATTGTACATGCAAGATATCCAACACTATAAACCCTAATTCTAGCATTCAAATAATCATATTAACATGAGAATAGGTTTATAATGTTACCTTGATTGTTATGTAGCAATAACAATCACAAATCTCCTTGAATTGACTTTGGAAGGCTTAGAGTCACAAGTGTCACTCCTCTAATGGTTCACAAACACCATAAGCAAGAGGATGAAGAGGAGAGAGGTTGGACACTGCCCAAAAATGTGTGAAACCCTAACAAGAAGCTTAGCCCCGTTTTTGAGCCTTAAGGGGTCTTTATATAGTTGGGTTATTAGGGTTATCTAACAAGGAAACCATAATTTTGATGCTTAAGCCCTAAGCAACCCATACACTCCTTTTAATCAAGCCCTTGGACGATTTCCTTATGGGCTTCCCCATAGAATTCGTCCAACCCTTGATACAAGGCAATCCATGGCCCAAATTGCAATTATCTTATAATTACAATTCCAGTCCCTTAAGTATAATTAATCTCTTTTAGTCACAAAACTAATTACCAATTAATTATTGACTAATATTAATTAAACAATATGATTTCTCCTTTAATATATTATTCTCATAATATATTAATAAATCCTATTTAATCCTTTCTCTCCAAAATTCATCCTATCAAGTTGCTTTGGTGAAGGCAACCCAAAAGGACCATGCACCATCAGGTCAAGTACATACCAAAATAGTTATGGACTTAGATACTAATCCAACAGTCTCCCACTTGGATAAGTCTAATAACTATTATGTGTATGACTTCAGATCCTGATCTGTAATCGTAGCTTTCCAAAGCCGCTGTCAACTCTGATCCTATCAGATACGCGTGTCCTTAAGATAAGGGATCATATATTCCTCCATTCTGGATATCATATGAGATATGATTTCTAATCATTCTCTTTGTACTACTTCTCGATTTCTGATTTATGATGATAGACTAATTGAACAAATCAAATTAGCCCTAGCCCGGCCGAGCATTTACGTTTGTCATCACTAAATCATCGAGGGGCCCAAAGATATCGCTTTTATTCTACTTTGAATAAAAGGAAAGGATAAACTTTGATACAATGCTTGCTTGCACTCACCAATCAAATCACACACAACAATATGTTTTATAACACCAAGTTACTAGTGCGTTTACATATTATCAATGTGCAACCGATTAGCAAGATACAACTCACACATCTCGGTTTCAAGAATATAAGATGTTATCGTCTCACAAATCACTCGTGATACAATTCATGGAGTGATCCAAGTGAGCGTGGGTTTAATCCAATGCTCAAATTCATATTCATAAGCACTCGTGAATGTTGCAACAAACATTTACTTATGTCTAATACTCTTTTAGACAATCCACACACCAATTCACAATAATCTTCATTCATATCTACTTCCAACATATGAACGACTGTGGCCCGTTTGAATAATTTGATTATTCTTAATAAACTCAATTATTCTGGAAGTCAAAACATGCAAAGTGAAACACAAGAATAATACTAATCCCATATGGCCTCAACCCTTTGAGCATAAATAAAACACCTTTTGTTTATCACCATATAGATTACTCATTATTTGTCGTTTCGGGTAATCAACTTCTTACTTGAATTATTACACTTGTCCCATGCTCCTAGCATGAACACAATGCTTACCTATGGTTCTTACTTTGTGAAATAGATCACATTGAACACATTTCCAATCATTCTCATTTCACAACTCCAAATCCTTTTTCATAAGTGAAAGAATATCAAATTCTTACTACTTATAGAATATGCTAGATTCTAACATTCTATGCAACAATCCATTCGTAATGTCACTGCACCAAAGTCACAAAGACTATTGCCAATGATATTACAAAATCTTCTATCGGAAATTGTTACAAGACAATTCCTTAGATATGATGTCTCTCACTCAAAGTACATTCCTTTGAACATCCTTTTGCATAAAAGTTTCTAATCTAGTCATAGATTTTCAATATTCAATTCCTAATATGGACACGCTTCCATATTTTCCATATGACAACTCATTCTTAATAGAATCTTATCTATTCGTAATGATGTCGATATGGTCCATTTAATACCATGCTTCCAATTACTCACAAGCAACCAATCCTCGTCGAACTTTGGATTGTCCTTTGATAGTTGTTTAATTATTTTAGTCAAAACCAATTCTAGTCCCTTTTCCCTCTAAATGCGGTAGACATTTGGAAAATTTTAGAATGGTCAAATATTAAAGCATTTGCAATCGATCCTATACCCAAAGCGTATGGGACACGACGCATAATGTTTTATTTGCTATGTTCTCAAAATTCGAATTGTGAAGAGGAATGTCGTAATCATAATCGAAATTTTAAGAACACACTATGTACCTTTGACTAAATTTATTAACATTTCTCAACCTAAGCCTTTATATTTGAAATGAAGCATAATATTCTCTCCCTTAATTATAACAAAACAACTATTCCATCCTTACAACTTTGCAAAGAATGAGTCTTGTTTTCTATAATTAATATTGCCAACTTGCAATAATTTCCTTAATAATCATACAATCATAACATTTATGCTCCCACTATCATGATGATTATTATAAAACATAACACTTATGCTCCCACTAGCTTCGACATGTATTCATGAACATCTTAACTTTCAGAAAAACAATACTTATTGAATTTCTTAAGTTCATGTTTCTAATACTTAGTGCTTTGATAATCTTTTATCAAGGCTTCTTGAACTTATACACCTTTGCCTTAGATAGTTCATATGTGTGTCTTAAACAATTAAGACTAATTGCCAAACCTCACAATTCAAATCATGGAAAGGGATACCGTAACCATAATTGAATTCGAGAATGCAACTTTACAATCACTATCTTCTTAAATTCTTTCTTAGTGAAAGCATTTCCTCACAATCATTTTCATGAAGGAGGAAATCTTATGACACTTAGATTTAAAGCGGTGTATTCGTTCCTATCCATGCGAATTTTTTAAAAACAGAGTTTACAACAAATTCAAACTCATATGGATCGAACTTTCTTAATCTTGATTTCTTGCCTTATGGTAGCACAGCTACCCACCTCGTCTTCCAAGTAGTTAAGCAGCTCACCCTTTCCTATCAATGTACCTTTCATTGATTAAGGTGCTTTGCCTTTTATGCGTTCAAAATGAGAACTCAAAGAACTCACATGCATAATTAACTTAATTGGAATAGCACAGAAACAAAATAATATCAACATGATAGGATGCAAAACCTCAACTCGTGTGCTAGTGATGATCAATAAGGTTTATTTGATTTGTTCTTGAAACCTTTCAAGACCATTAAGACTCCCACTGACTCCTTGACGTATATGATTCTCTTGTCAATAACCATTTCTTGACAAACAATTATTCAAGAGTTAGTGTAGCTTTTATCAAAACACTTCATAAATTGGTCCTAGTCGGTCTTTGTCTTATTCAAGACATCACAACTTTCCACATTTGATGAATGTTATAAACCTTTAATACATTTCACGCATTGTCACAATCTTAACTTTAAGACTTGTTATTGGAACGAAGTATGATGGACTTCTTGATTTAACCATTTCTTCAATCCTTGATTCCTCTTCTTAAACATACAATTGTACTAAGACTCACTTAGAGGATTAATTGAGATATGGTTCTTAATCATTAAGACCTATCATAAAGCATAAAAGCTACTCTCCCTTCTTCTTAGAATTGAGAAACTTTTATTTTTCTGCCTACTTGATTCTTCTTATTCGTTCTACTATTGATCTAAACCCTTTAATCAATTCAGAATTACACTTAATCTTGTAAGTATAATCATATTTACTAAACCTTTAGTAAATCATGACGAATATCTTTGTTACTCTTATGGTGAACTTGATCAACACACAACTTTGTGTACTCGATCTGCTAGTCCTTCACTTGACACTTTGTCAACGAATTAGTCTAATTATCAAATATGAAATTTCTCATTCATCATGCAACCAAGTTGCATGATTCCAAATTTCTGTCCAATTGAAACTTTGGGCGATGAGAAACTCTCCCTATTTGGTAAATTCTCGACATTTCCATAAATAACATAACTAAGAATCATATCCATTCATTGTAGAAATATGCAAACATCAATTTTCATAACGATTTCATTGCAAGGAAGAAAACAAATAAATAAGTCAAACAAAATATATTTTATTTATAAAAGCAGCGGAAAAACATTTTTCCTTACAATGCAAAAATCTATTGAAAACTATGTAAAAGGAAAATTTCTAACAAGTCTATCATAACTATCTAAGCTCAAAATCCAATCTTCAAGTCCATGCGATCGAGATCCATCTCTTGTGATTAGATTCATCTTGCTCTCTTATCAAGCTTCCTTTCTTTTCACCGATCCTGCAAAACATTCAAATGCAATCTTATCACATCATGTATTAAGAATCAATGAATAGGAACTTAACGGAGTTAGATAGTGGATTTTACCTGAAGCGTAGTCATACTTTTGACTCTCCCATCTCTTAGATCTCTTAGGTAAATAGGGCAACTTCGTCTCCAATGCCCCTTCTCTTGGCAATAAAAGCAAATTGACTCTTTTGGAACAACACATGGAACTACTTCAGACATCGTCTTTCTCTTATGATCAAACTTTTCGATCATTGCATGTCTTTCATTGCCATTGTCTATATCCATAGAGGTCTTGAAGGCAGACTCACCAATCAACTTTGCTTTTCTATTGTAACGCCCGGGTTTTCAGGGCTAAGAATTTTTGTCAATGTAATAGTCTAGGTCAACTATTGTAACTCTTTTTGAAGTAATAAATATAAAATATTTGAGTATTATGTGAATTATGTGTGCTTATGTGTTTATTATTTAATTATAAATGTATAATTAATAAAGAATAAAAATGAGCGTCAAAATTAAAGTGTGATATAATCCCGATATCTCTACATAAAGTTGTAGAATACGTCTCAAGGTTTCCGTACATATAAAGAATGCTGAAATCCGAGCTATAACGAAGAAGTTATAGCCCGCCGAAGTTTTACGGCAAAACCGGCACGGCACCGGGAGACGTAAATAGTGAATTTACGATAGAAGACTTTTTAGACTTATCAATCTAAACAAAAATCGTAGAATATGTTAAACTAAGAACATCGATAAAAAGAACGCCCAAGTCTGACTTCGTATGAAGAAGTTATGATTTTTCTAAGATTCGGCTTAGCAGTGCACGACCTGAAACTCGAATTTTAGTTCGAGCGGTTTTTGGCTTACGCAACGTAAATGAGAGTTGAAGATCTCATTAATAGGAAATCAACGGTAAACAGACAGACAAAAACAGAGTCTGTATGTAGAAGTTATTAATTTTACGCAGACGTTTAACAGTATAATCTCCTTGTACTGTTAAATTTAAGATCGGTCGAGAATTAGCTGACGGTGTCAAAATGAAAGTTGTAGATCTTATCATTACCTACGTGTGGATATAAAGAACGTCAAAAACGGAGGTCGTATGTGAAAGTTACGGATTTTAGAAGTCGGAAGTGTGCTGTGCGAAAATGGGTGATGTGGCACAATCTTGGCCATTGCTTTCTCCCCAAGGCTTGCCACCAGATGGTGACATGTGGCACCAAGTTCAGCCACATTTCACCCTATAAATACCACCTCTCCCACCCTCATTTTCTTCACATATTTCCCATTCTTTCTTCTCTTTACTCTCTCTCTCTCTCTAGAACCTCTCTCTAGCCCCGAAATCCCCCGAAAAGCCTAGGGAACCTCCCTAGCACGAGGCGGAAGCGCCGGAGTGCTCGAAGGCTCCGAGAAGAAGAGTTTTTTGGCTCGGGAATGCTGCTCCAAGCAAAGCCCGGTTTTCTATAAAACCCGCTGTAAGTGAGCTACGCCTACGCTATTTTTAATATAGCTTTTATTTAATTATAGTAACGTTATTAGGAACTTATAATAAATACTTGGGCTATTATTATGGGTTATATAAGTATTTTTTTGACGCTTATATAATAATTATAATAATAATAATAGCTAGACTATTAATTAGTCTCGACGAATAATAAACTAAACTCTAGTGGTAATAATACTAGGTTTCGTCGAAGAAAATTCTTTTTAAGAAGCGAAGCGCTGTCTGAGTTCGGAATCACCACCTTTTCAGGTGAGTGCATATTTACTTTCAACTTACACATAGATATGAAGTATTTAATATAAATTACGTGCTATTTGTGCATATTATCTGAATACTTGCTATCTATGCTGGATGAACGTTTTATACATGTTTTCAAAGATTTAAACTGTATATGTATTTTATATCTACAAAATGTGTTGGGTAAAACATGGGTAGATGTAATAGTTGTTGTGTGACAAAATAAAATAATGAAAGGCCTCGTTATAGATGTTATTGATGATCCAGTCATCTAGCGGAGTATAGATGACGACCACGGACTATTCTAGACAGTCCAGTGGAACACTAGCAGGCTCGCAACATGTAGGTGTTTATTTGAACTGTGTGTTTATTTGAACTGTGTGCTCACCAGATGTACTCCATCCCCTACATGGTTGCCTATCAGGACATTTATTGCTGAGGAATCCCCTTAGTAGCAGTGTCCGTCCCGATGATGATCCTTAGGCTAGGTCCCTTATGATAGGTGTTTAGGGACGTAAAGTGAGGATAACGGGAACGGGTAATCGGGTTATTGTTGATTGATGAAATTAATAAACTATTTATTGTGGGTTGAAAACCCTATGTGCTCACAAGGCTCCCAAGCCTGACCCACTCAGTTTTATGTATTACAGGTAGTGGCGCTTGAGCATATATATGATGTTTGGATGAGGGATTACGGATATAGGCCTGTAGATATGAAATAATGTAGTAAGGCTTGTATTGTACTGTTTATGCTTTTGATCTGTACGAACATGACATCCCGAGTCTTTTAATGAAATACATTTCTATGGAAATGCTTTTGATAAATCTTTATCATATTATTGTTTTGGGACAAATTCCGCAACACTTTTATTTAAAATGTTACTCTGATTTTTAAATGAAGCATAAACAAACCGGTCTTTTCTGGCTGTGATTTTGGGGATGTCACATCTATTGCGCCAAACCATTGCTGATTCAGCAGTAATAAGCATATATGTGAGACCAATTAAGGTCAGCTCGTGGTTTATCATATAGTACTCTCTTACGAATTCACTATACGAGTTAGGAAGTGACTGAAGAACCCAATCAACAACCATCTCTTCACCGACAACGGATCCCATCATCCTTAACCTATCAATGTGTGACTTCATCCCTAAGACGTGTGCACACACCGACTTTCCTTCTTTATGTTTACTTGCCAAAAGGGCTTGAGTGATATTGAACCTTTCAATTTGACAATCTTGTGGGTTACGGAGAATAATTGGAGGAGGAGGAGGAAGTGAAGCATGATTTCTTGTTCCTCGATCGAATCGTGGAATATCATCTTCATGTGGAATGCTTGTTCCACGGGATTTAGGAAGACCATAGTTGTCGAACTTTGACATCTACAAAACGGGAGAAAACAAATTCAAGTTAGTTGATTGATTGATTGAGTCCTTAGTAAATCACCCAAATGAGATACTAAGGCTAGGACCCAACACAATACGCTACAACCTAGAAAAGGGATGTCGTAATCTATATGCCGAATATTTGAAGGTAAGTGAATGACGATTCACTAATTTCCACCATGAAAAACGAAAAAGAAATTTAAGCTTTAAATCTATGAAAACTCCTAGAACCTTTGAGATTCATTGAACATTTCAATGGCATGTTTAAATCTCGATATGCCCCTCTTGTTTGTGACTGGGATGCCGAGGATCACAAAGCGGGTGTGAATAACCATGCAAAGTTACATAGTGCCCTCACATGTTACAGTCACCTATTCGATGTGCCGGTAAACCACACACGCTCCACCAAACTATGAAAAACATTGAGTCACCCTTTTCTACCTTTTCTTAGAACCATTTAGTGTGCCGGCAAACCACACACGCTCCACTAAGGTCTTCGCAAGGGCACAAAGTGTAATTTCATGGAATTGCATCAATTCACTTTTGCCTAAGTAACTAAGATTGGGAATTTGCAAAACATTTAGTTACTTTGTATTTCATTATACTTATAATGGAAGGTTTCGTCCTATCCTACCCGTTCGGCTAACGACCCTGCACTAGTCAAGAGTGTGGTGGGTAAGAGTGGATACCCATTCAATCGCCATATTATAGGCAATTTCCTTAAACACCCCTTATAGACCAGCTTCGTGAATGAGGTCAACTAACGGTAAGACTGACTTTTACTCATACATATATAATGTTAGACTTTTAATGTTATATATAGTATAGGGTGCATTTTACACTTTTAAAATATTAGGTGATCAAATTTAACAATTATACTTTTAATTCAATTAAATTGTAACCCTAAACTTTTATGGATTTATTAAATCTCTTTTAATTATACACCTTAATCAATTAATAAAACCATAAGGGAGTGATTTGAACTTTTCAAAACATTACTAGGGTTTTAGAATTTAACATTCCTAATCAACTTTTAAATTCCAAAACTTAAGGGCAAGTTTTGAAACCTTTTTCAAAACATTAGGGTTTTAACTATTTAAATTTCGAAACTTCAAAACTTTTGGGTTCAAATTTAAATTATAAAACCTAAAGGGGAAAATATGAAACTTTTCATAACAACAAGGATCAAATAACAAATAATTTTAAATTAACATTTAATCACATAATTATCCATATTTGATTTTTTTAATGATTTCTTGCAAAACAATTTATCAATTTACTCAAAATAATTAATCAATTATCTTTTAAGGAAACAATTATCTTATTAATTGATAAATATCTTCATTTAGATAAAAAAAATATAGTCAAATATATCATATAATCGGATTAATATTGATCTAACATGATAAGGTAACTATCCATGTGCAAAAACAGCAAGAAATCCCGAGATAAGCACTATCTGACGAGTTGACTCGTCGAGTCAAGCTTGGACTCGTCGAGTCACCCTGGATTCGGTGAGTTCAGCTATGGACTCGGCGAGTCCAGCCTCTAGAACACCAAAAAACGAATTTTTTTAAATATACAATGCATCAATACAATTGAAATCATCCTAGGCTCTGATACCACTGATGGGTTTTCGTCATAAGACATCTTATGTGCTCATATAAACCCTAATGCTTGGATCTAGGTTTCTCTATTGTACATGCAAGTTATCCAAGACTATAAACCCTAATTCTAGCATTCAAATAATCATATTAACATGAGAATAGGTTTATAATGTTACCTTGATTGTTATGTAGCAATAATAATCACAAATCTCCTTGAATTGACTTTGGAAGGCTTAGAGTCACAAGTGTCACTCCTCTAATGGTTCACAAACAACATAAGCAAGAGGATGAAGAGGAGAGAGGTTGGAGGCTGCCCAAAAATGTGTGAAACGCTAACAAGAAGCCTAGCCCCATTTTTGAGCCTTAAGGGGTCTTTATATAGTTGGGCTATTAGGGTTATCTAACAAGGAAACCCTAATTTAGATGCTTAAGCCCTAAGCAACCCATACACTCCTTTTAATCAAGCCCTTGGACGATTTCCTTATGGGATTCCCCATATAATTCGTCCAACCCTTGATACAAGGCAATCCATGGCCCAAATTGCAATTATCTTATAATTACAATTCCAGTCCCTTAAGTTTAATTAATCTCTTTTAGTCACAAAACTAATTACCAATTAATTATTGACTAATATTAATTAAACAATATGATTTCTCCTTTAATATATTATTCTCATAATATATTAATAAATCATATTTAATCCTTTCTCTCCAAAATTCATCCTATCAAGTTGCTTTGGTGAAGGCAACCCAAAAGGACCATGCACCATCGGGTCAAGTACATACCAAAATAGTTATGGACTTAGACACTAATCCAACAAATACTCAATCCACCGTGGAGTGGATAAAATGTAAAAGGATCTTAAAGAGTACTATTGGTGGTCTGGAATGAAAAAGGATATTGCCTTGTATGTCGGGAAGTGTTTGGCATGCTCAATAGTCAAAGCTGAACATCAAAAACCATTCGGCTTGTTGCAACAGCCTAAAATTCCCCAATGGAAATGGGAGCAAATATCTATGGATTTTGTTACCAAACTTCCTAGAACTGCTAAAGGTCACGACTCAATTTGGGTCATAGTAGATCGACTGACAAAATCTGCTCACTTTCTCCCCATTCGGGATGATTTCAAGATGGAAAATTTGGCCCAAATCTACATCGACAAAATTGTTTCTCTGCATGGTGTACCCCTATCTACCATATTCGATAGAGATAGTCGTTTTACATCACGATTTTGGTGGATGTTGTAGAAGGCACTAGGAACCAAGATAGATTTGAGCACAGCTTACCACCCTCAGACAGATGGGCAAACAGAGAGAACAATACAAACATTGGAAGACATGCTACGAGCATGTGTCATTTAGTTCAAAGGAAATTGGGATACTCATTTGCCTCTAATTGAGTTTTCCTATAATAACAGTTATCACACGAGTATCCAATGTGCTCCATATGAAGCAGTGTACAGGCGCAAGTGTCATTCGCCCTTATGCTGGACAGAAATCGGAGACAGACAGTTGACTAGACTCTAACTTATCCAGGAAACATCTGAAAAGATTGCTATCATCAAGGATAGGCTTAAAGCTGCCAGAGATCGTCAGAAAAGTTATGCGGATAATCATCTAAAACCATTAGAATTCCAAGTAGGAGACAAGGTACTTTTAAAAGTGTCCCCTTGGAAAGGGCTTGTACGTTTTGGTAAGAAAGGAAAACTAAGCCCGAGATATGTTGGACCCTTTGAAATCATTGAAAGGATTGGTCCGGTAGCGTATAAACTCCAATTACCCCAAGAGTTAAGCGCTATTCATGACACATTCGACATTTCAAATCTTAAGAAATGTCTAGCCGACGAAGCATTGATAGTACCCCTGAAGGAAATTAAGATCAATGATAAGCTAAACTTTGTTGAAGAACCGATAGAAATACTTGACAGGGAGGTAAAACAACTTAAGCGGAGTAAGATTCCGATTGTGAAAGTTCGATGGAACTCAAAACGCGGGCCGGAGTACACCTGGGAGCGTGAGGAATTCATGAAGGAAAAGTATCCACAACTTTCCCCATGTGATGACAAGCGATGACATAGAATGAATTTTAGGACAAAAATCTTTTTAAGTGGGGGATACTATGACAACTGTCAATTCAGGTCATTCTCGGACTCATGCATCTTTATAAAAAAAACCATTCATACACAACATGCCATGGCCTAGTAGTAAAGATTAGGTCAAAATCTTGCATAAACTAGGATCCAACTAAGATCTAGGACTAATATACTTGACACTTACGATTCTAGTAAGTTGCTTAACTACAATAGTAAATGCCAATGCTATAATTAGAATGAAACTTCAAACTTTGTTACAATTGAAAAAGGGTGTAAAACCCTAAAAATAAATTAAAATATTCTAATTATATTTCAATATGATGGTGAATATCAAACAATATTCCAAAAACCCTAAAGAGCCAAAAATCCAAATTTATAAATCTTAAAGCTTAAAAACCTTATAAAATTTGGCTATAAACTTCATAATATCAAATTTTTATTAATCAAATTATGGATTATATCAATGAAATACAAATTTAAATTATTATACATTCATCATAATTTATCAGATAAAAACAAGATCTTTAAATAAATAGAGAATTACATAAAGAATCATTTTTATAAAAACTATGGTTTTATAAAAATTGAAGAGGGAAATTATTTAATTTGAATTAGGAGAGAGAGGGGGCACTTTAATACCCTCAAAAATCTGGCACCCCCTCTCCCCCATGCTTTCATCTTCCCAAAAATTCAATCATTAAACTCAAACCCTCACTCTTCCACTTCTCTCATCACTTTCTCTCACACTCCACCCATCTAACACTCAAGCTCTCTTCCTCTCTCTCTAACTCACGAAAATCCTCCATTCTCTTCCATAATTTCGAAATTGAGAAGGCCTTGAAGTGTTCTTGCTTCTCTCAAGATCAAAACCAAGGTAAACAACACAATCCTCCCTCATAGTTTCATGATTTTACTTCCTCTTCTTCATGGTTCTTCTCTACTCTTCGGATTCTATGCCCTTCTATGGCTAGAAATCCTTACTTTTTCCCTTGTGGTTTGTAGATTCTCACCATAACACGATGCATGTGTTTGAGATGGTGAAAATCCGGGATCAAACCCATGCAAGGAGTGAAAAAGATGCACATGTGTTCATGTGACTTAAAAACCGAGTATTACATCTTCTTCTCCATTTCTTTTGTGTTCTTGCATGACCAAAAGCATTTAAACCATTTCTAGTACATCTTGGATGCTCATTCACTCCATGCATGTGCTAGAAATCGGACCTTAACAGAAGCATGCATGTTGATCTTGTCAAAATGCCCTAAGAATGCACTCAAAGCAAACAGGGAAGACATGGAATCCGCCAAACTACTTTGTTCAGCTTTGAATGGCCATAACTCGATCATTACTTAACCAAATCCTGATATTCTTTTTGTATTGGATAGTGCCACGAGTTAACTTTCAAACCCAACTGGTCTCACTGTAAATATTAAATATCAGATTTTTGGCAATTTTTACAAAATGGTTGCGCGAACAGCTCTTTTTCTGTGATCACCATTTTTGCCTTGCGTGATCAGTGGCCTTAAACCCAAGCATAAATCTGGGGAAAAATAATTTAGAAACTTAACATATCCAGTGAATGATGGCTGAAATTTCGTGGGCTCAAACCCCACAGAATGTGCTACTCAAATTCATGAACTTCAGCCACATTTACATCTCATGCACTGTAATGTGCAACATTTCTTAATTTGTTTGGGTTCAATACCCCTATTTTCCCTTTTGAATAAATTTTGAACATTCTTCCTTTTGAAATCCCTCACACGCATGTGATAATCTGTAAAATACCAAGAGCTTTTATCATTTCTTTGATTTATTAAAATTATTGCAAGAAAACAAGGGCATAAATCACATAAAATACTTCCAGAGGTCTATAAATCTAGAATAAATTCATGGATGACCCCTACGGTGAATAATGACCCCTCATTAAATTTCTTCGATTTTTGTTGCATTTTGGTATGATTTCCGATTTTCTTTTTGTTTGGGTATAATAAATCAAAACACCACTTTAGAGAGTGTGAAAATTGTATCTAACAATTTTTGCAGCCCCTACCTGTGGTTGGTGACTCAGAAAAATAATTTCAAAATTTTTCATCATGCCTTAGTATTTTTCCCAATTTTTGGTAATTATAATGGCCTAAAAATAGGAAAAATAGTTCTGATTATCCAAAATTCACGAAAATTTACCAGAACATCATGTTTTATAGTAGGAGGTTACATAAACATTTTGACGATTTTTCTCTACGGTAAACTATTTTTCTCCTATTTTCTAAAGTTAAATACACTTAAATACACATAAATACACATAAATACCCAAAACCGGATTATACAATATGAAAACCACTTTTGGTATTTTTCCCAGATTAATTACACTGTAAACAATGTTACAAAAAATTTTGGTAAATTATTTTGACTGTTTAATATTTATTCTACAATTAATGATTATTTAAAGGAATAAAAAAAGGAAAAATAGAAATACCCACTGAAAAATATCTTTTATATTTTTTCTAGCCTAGTTATGTATAAAAACAGTTAAATAAAATGTTTGGCTAATTTTAGAAACTGTTTTCTATTTATTTCAAATTTTATTGGAATAAATGCTCAAAAATCATAAAATATAATTAACAGCTTGGAAATCCATTTTTATATTTTTCCTAGTTTATTATTGTGTAATAACAGTTAAATAAATAGTTTGAGAATTTTTATCCTTCGAATGCCATTTTTCGTGAATTTATGTTGTTATAAAGACTTAAAAATTTGAAAAAGTGTAACCAATTAATATAAAATCCAATACTAAAACATTAATTGGCGTTTCACTATATGTAGAGTTTAGTATATTAGCATTAGATTTTGACATGGAAACTCACTAGTGTGTGTTTGATGTCGTAGGATCCCAGTAGTAAGACGTTGGTGCGTCCCGATGCGTTACTTGTACCTACACGAAACATTGTGAGTATTCACGCACTCCCTTATTTTCAGTTTTTATGTTTTGGGGTGGAAAAGCATGTCCAGAAAAACTATTATTTGCATGTTGTATTTAAATTGATTTGTATCAAACATGATTGCTATTGTATTGATATATCTCTTTATGTATGTCTATGCAACACAGAACATGAGCACTTATCGTACTAAGGCCCTTCCCTTATCTCTAACCATTAACTCTTTGAGCCAATGGTCATTATGGATAGCGCTATTAGGAATTAACAACTCCTCACTCGCCCTATTTTTGGAGTGCATGATACCATATTCATCTATGGAACGATAATCATAGATCTCGATAGGGCTTCAGTCATAGGTTTGGTTGAGACTCATTGTTTGCTCATACACATACAAACTCGTTTCTCGTTTTAGCAATAAACTTGTATTCATTAATAGCAATCAACTTTGTTTCTCATTAAAGCAATGTACTTATATTTACGAAAAGCCTTATTTCAAGCTTGATTTATAAACTTGTGAACTCACCATCTATTTTCATAGATGACGCTCCTTTTACATGCTTTTTCAGGAAATAATTAGTAAGTGGATATAAAGATTCATCATTATAGAGCATGTTGCATCGTGTTGAAGCTATTTATGAAGTTATCTTTGAACAGTGTTATTTTGGAAAAAACTTGTATTTTGTTTCTTTTGAGGCTATGGGTTGTAAACTTTTAAATACTGCTATGGTGATGTATCTTTATCTTTTGCAATGAAACCGTTATCGCTATCATATCTTGCGTTTCCGCTTTAGCGGGGTGTGACACATACTACTCATAGGAAATGACATCCCAACTCTACAGGAAGTTAAGTCCTGGCTTGGGAAGTGTTTCTCTATGAAGGACCTAGGAGAAGCTACCTATATTCTAGGGATAAGGATCTTTAGAGACTGGAGTAAAAGACTAATTGGACTTAATCAGAGTACCTACTTGGATAAGGTGCTGAAGAGATTCATCATGTAGGACTCCAAGAAAGGAGAGTTACCTATTCAGTGTAATGCCAGATTGGGTAAGACTCAAAGCCCAAGTACTGAGGCTGAGATAGCAGAAATGAGTTGAGTACCTTATGCTTCGGCTGTAGGATCGATCATGTATGCTATGACGTGTCCTCGACCTGATGTAGCCTTTGCTTTGAGGATGGTTAGCAGGTATCAGGGGAACCCTGGCAAGGTACACTGGACTGCGATAAAGAATATCCTCAAGTACCTACGGAGGACTAAGGACTGGGTCCTTACCCTCGGTGGGAGTGATGACTTGAGAGTTGTAGGGTATAGTGATGCTGGCTTCCGGACTGATATGGATAATTTCCGCTCTCAGTCGGGCTGGGTCTTTTCCCTAAATGGCGGAGCAATCACATGGAAGAGTTCCAAGCAGGAGATGGTGGCTGATTCCACTTGTGAATTAGAGTATATAGCAGCGAGCGAGGCAGCAAAAGAGGCAATATGGATGAAGAACTTCATTGGAGACCTTGGGGTTATACCAGCTATAAAGGAGCCTATGGAAATTTTTTATGATAGTGAAAGTGTTGTTCCCTTAGCTAAAGAACCAAGGGATCACGGGAGATCTAGACACATCGACAGAAAATATCACTTTATCAGACATCGCATAGAAGAAGGAATCATCGTGGCAAAGAGGGTATCATCAGATGAGAACCCAGCAGATCCCCTCACGAAGGGACTGAGTTAGGTTAAGCATCTTCAGCATGATCAGAGCATAGGGCTAAAGGATGATATTAGTTTTAGTAGTTAGATAACTTTGGAAATTTGTAATGTGTAATAAACATTTGATGAGGAATATAAGTTGTGTCTATTTATGAGTAAAGTGTTGCTATCTTCTGTCAATCATTTACAAGAATTTCTTTTGCATGTTTTGACTTTTAGAATATTATGTTTTGTTTGACATATTATTCAAAATTTCCACAGTCAGTCATATGTTGGAAGTAGATATGAACTAAGACTGTCATCAAGTTGGTTGTATGTGTCAAGTTTTAGGACAACACTTCATGAGTACTCATAAGTTCTGAGTATTGGAATCAACCCACGCTCACTGGTATCAGTTCATGGAATTTATCTCAAGTGATCGTGAGACGGTAACATCATATAAGTCTTCAAACCTAGAGATATGATTTGTTGCCTATGAGTTAGTTATGTATTGACTGTATGAAAACGTATTGGTAACTCGATGTTATAAAACGTGCTTTTGTGTATGATTTAACGAGTAGTAGAACAAACATATGAGTTGAAGTTTATCTGTTCCTTCATGGATTATAAGCTGATATCTGGGGCCCTCGATGATTTTGTTTTGACCTATGTATCGGGCCCGGTCAGAACTAAGTTGATGTGTTCAATTAAGTTCTTTATCAAACAAATCAGAAATCGAGAAACAAACTGCTAGACAATAAGAAAGACATTGTTCCATGTATTTGTTCGGCTGATATCTAGAACAGAGAATTATATGATCACTTACCTTAAATGGTGTATCATCATCTTCTCAGTTTCGAGAGACCTTGAAAGAGCTACGATTGCCGATCGGTTATTGAAGTCATACTTGCAGATACAGTTATTACACTTATCCAAGTGGCACACTATTGGATAAGGTGTCTAAGTCCATAACTATTTCTCGTATGTACTTGACCCGACCCATCATGGTGTATTTGGGTTGCATGGCACCATGCATTGGATAAACTAAATGATAGAAATAACACTTATGGTTTATTAATATATTATAAGTCTAATATATTAATAATATTATTTAATTAGTTTGATCAAGAATTAAGTTAGAATTAATTAAGTGATCAAAAGATAACTAATTAAATATATGTGTTGATTATGTAAATCATCCATAACTTATATAGTGGGCTAAAAGGCTCCATGGATTATCAAGTTAGGTTCCACCCATTAGATACTCCATGGATGCATTAAGGTTTACCTAATGCAACACATTATATAAACCATGTGATATCTCCCAAAATCGGTTACACTAAGTAGAACAAGAGGGATAGAGCCGATTTTGAGTGTTATAATTTCTCTCCAAGTTTACTCCATAGCATTTGGTGTTGTATGAAGCATTTGAGGCATCACACTTGGGGTGCTAGGCTCACAAGGTTTCAAGGAATCAAAATCAACAACAAGGTATGTTATTCTATCTTTCATTTAAGTTAAATTTTTTCCCATGTATGCTAGATAGGGTCATGAACCTTGGAAATCAATTTTGAATGAATCTTAGACAAACATAGATCCAAGGTTTATTAGGGTTGCATGTAAACTTAGCAAGTGTTAGAATGCTCAAAGCCCATCACACTGATGGTTAGACGTTGTAAAGGATTCTGATTGTGAGATTCTTTATCATTCGGGTAAAGGCAACATAGTGGCCGACGCCCTGAGTCGCAAGGCAGTAGCAGTCTCGATCAGGGATATTTGCCTAAGGATGACAGTAATTACTCCCTTGTTGGAGAAGATTACAGAGCACAAGTTTAGGGCCTGAAGGAGGATAGGTAGAAGTGTGAAAGGATTGTGCGTCAAGTAGCCTCCTTTGACTACGACAGTCGACGATTGTTGACCCTTCATGGGAGATTTTGGGTACTATACTGGGGCGGAGTACGACAGTTGTTGATGGATGAGGCTCATAAGTCTGATTTCTCCATCCACCCATGGGCGACAGAGATGTACAGAGACATTCGACCCGATTATTGGTGGCCCTGCATGAAGCAGGACGTGGCTTGGTATGTGGAGAGATGCCTGACCTGCAGGAAGGTCAAGGCGGAACATCAGAGACCCTACGACAAGATGCAGCCTTTAGACATTCCCGTGTGGAAATGGGAGGATATCACTATTGATTTCATCACTAAACTTCCCAGAACCGCACGTGGAGTTGATTCAATTAGGGTCATATTGGATCAGCTGAACAAGAGCTTGCATTTCATACCGATTCAGGAGAGCATATCAGCCGAGAAGCTAGCTGATATTTATGAGCGCGAGGTGGTGGCACGACATGGAGTGCCTGTATCAACAGTATCAGATCGAGATGTCCGATTCACTTCCAGATTTTGGAAGCAGTTTCATGATGAGATGGGGACTCGTCGTCACTTTAGCACCGCTTTCCACCCTCAGGCGGACGGACAGAGCGAGAGGACGATTCAGACTCTCGAGGACATGCTTCAGGCTTGTGTCTTAGATTTTGGTGGCAGTTGGGATACGTATCTTCCAATAGTGGAATTTCGTATAGCAATAGTTACCACGCCAGCATTGACCAGCCTCCTTTTGAGATGATTTATGGAAGGAAGTGTAGGATCCCAATTTGTTGGGGTGAGGTCAGTTAAAGGGTCATCGGGAGCACTGAGGTGGTGCTCAATACCACAGACTTGATCGAGCAGGTCCGTAGCAGACTGAAGACTGCTCAGAGTCGGTAGAAGAGTTACACCGATAGTAGGCATTCAGACTTGGAGTTTCAGGTGGGCGATATGATCCTCCTGAAGGTATCAAACTGGAAGGGTGTTATTAGGTTTCGGAAGAGGGGAAAGTTGGGCCCAGTTTTATTGGTCCTTTTAGGGTTTCAGCCCGGGTGGGTTGGGTTGCTTATCGGTTGGATCTTCCAGCAGAGCTTAGCTAGATCCACAACACTTTCCATGTTTCTTAATTGAAGAAGTGTTTGGTGGACGAGTCAGCAGTAGTACCCTTGGAGAATATTCAGGTTGATAGCAGCTTGAATTATATTAAGAGACTCGTGGCTATCTTGGATAGGAAGACGAAGACCTTGAGGAACAAGGTGGTTCAGTTAGTGAAGGTGCGGTGGCAACACCAGAAGGGTTCATAGTGGACGTGGGAGACCGAGGAGGAGATGAGGGAGCATTATCCAGAGTTATTTTTGGATTCAGCAGCAACAGACTTCAAGGACGAAGTCTAAGATAAGTGGGGGAGATTTGTAACGCCCCATTTCGGGTATGTAATCTAAACATAGTATTTTTCCTTTTTCTTAAGCTATACTCGACGATTCAGAAGCTCGACTCATCGAGTAGAGACAGGTTTTACATGCGGGTTTAGCCGGTGACTCGACGAGTCTATATTCTTGGACTCGGTGAGTCTGGGAGTCTGGATGAAACACTAATTTCAAGGGTTTGCACCATATTTAAACAACTTTATGAGCCCTAAACCAGCCTCCATCACCTTCAAAACGTCCCTCGTCAAACCTTAGCATTTCCTTTAGCAACTTTGAAGTATTTTTCAGCTTCTGAAGGATTTTGGTGTATTTTTGGGGTTAGAAGAAGAAGAAAAAAAAAGGAGGTATTTAAAGAGGGCAAAGAGAATCCGATTTTCTGGTCACATTTCAGTTCCCATTGAGGAATGAAACTCAAATCTTTACTTCCTAGCATTTAGATTCCTTAAAAGCTTGCTATTGTTAATTTGAGTCATTACTTGACCTTGATATCGATTTGGGAAGTAGTTGAGATGAATGGGCTTCAGATCTAGGCATTTCAGAGTTCCATGAGCTCAACGTTTCCACCTTTATTGAACCAAGCTCCCATTAAACCTAGAACTCCACTTTTATCTTATTTTGGCTGTTTAAGCTCTATTTGATCTTGCATGCACGTAAAGTTGGAAACATTACATGTAAAACCAGCCCTAGAAGCCCAGATCTATGATTCGGAAGCACTGAAATCGACTAGAATCGAATGTATACTATTAGCATGCATGGCACTTGACGAGTCATCCTTAGGACTTGGCGAGTCGGTTCATGCTCAAGGACATGGGTTGTATTTTTTGGATGTTTCGCAATAAAGGGTTTAAAGCATGGAAGTTAGCCAAAGCTTAATAAACTTGATTCTTTAGGCCTAAGGGACATAATATTGTCCAGATCTGATGTCTCTTCTTCAAAGAATGCTCAAACGACTCAATGACTAAAAAAGAAGGTAGAAATGGGCATAAACTCTCTAATGGAGGGATCTAACAAACAAGTGATCAAGATAGTGCCTTTTTACCCGCAAATGGTTGTTAACACTGAATGAATGCTAGATCCAAGGACTTTTTCTCGTTCCAAGCCTTTTGCTCCTTAAGCTCCTTCAAAGAATCTTAGCCTCTCACTCTCTCTCACAGATGATAACAACTCGTTTAGGGTTTCTCTCAGGGTGTTAAGGTGATGAACGACGCGGAATATATGGGTTATGGTCCTTTAACTAGGGTACAAACCCTGAAAATTAGGGATTTCTAAATCAGCTCCGACTCGTCGACTTGCCTCTAAATTCCACATGGCTATCTAAATCTCTACTTGATGTGTTTGAGCCTTTAATTCATCGAGTTGCCCTGATAAAATGCATAAAATCAATATAAATTTATACCTGGGAGTTAGGATGTTACAACTCCCCCCCCCCCCCCCACTAGTATTAGACTTCACCCTCGAAGTCATTTTCTAGAAACAACTTTGGGTACTGCTCGCGCATCTTGGACTCCGGCTCCCAAGTCCACTCGTATCCCCTTCAATGTTTCCACTTAACCTTCAGAAGGGGCACCTCCTTATTCCTCAAGATATTCACCTTCTGATCCATGATCATTACTGGCTTCTCGATGTAGCTTAGGCTATCATCAACTTGAATGTCCTCTAACAGAACCACTGATGTCTCGTCGCCGATACACTTCCTCAGCTGGGATACATGAAAGGTGTTATGAATCTGGCTCATCTCTATAGGCAACTCTAACCAATAAGCTACCTTACCCACTCAAGTAATCACTCTGAAAAGGACCAATTTATTTAGGGCACAGCTTGCCCCGCTTCCTAAATAGGATCACCCCTTTCCATGGGGACACTTTCAGGAGGAGAAGGTCACCGACCTAAAACTTTAGTTCGGAACGTCTTTGGTCTGCATAACTGTTTTGATGACTCTGCGCCATCAGAAACCTTTGTCTGACCTACTAGATTTTCTTGATCTTCTTGAGCACTATCTCAGTGCTTCCCATCACTCTCTACCTAACCTCTCCCCAACCGATGGGAGTCCGAAACCTCCTCCCATACAAAAGCTCAAAGGGAGGCATACTAATACTGGAGTGATGGTTGTTGTATGAAAACCTATTCAAGGGCAAGTGAGTCTCCTAAGTCCCACCAAAATCCATAACACATGCACATAAAATATCCTCAAGCATTTGAATCGTCTGCTCGCTCTGCCCGTGCATCTGTGGGTAGTATGTGGTGCTGAAATGCAGTCGGGTACCCAACTCCTCATGAAATTGCTTCCAGAACCTGGAAGTAAAACGCACATCTCGATCTGAAACTATCGATGTTGGCACCCCATGTTATGCCACCACCTCTCGAAAGTATACCTCGACCAATTTCTCCACAAAAGAGCTCTCACTTATAGCCAGGAAGTGACCACTCTTTCTCAACCGATCTAAAATCACCCATATCGCATCCACACCTCGTGCGGTCTGCGGTAACTTGGTAATAAAATCCATGGAGATCTATTCCCACTTTCACATGGGAATCTCGAAAGGCTGCAACTAGTCATGGGGACGCTAGTGCTCTGCCTTGACCTAACGACAGGTCAAGCATCTCTCAACTACCCGTGCCATGTCTCTCTTCATATAGGGCCACCAATAATCTTTTTTCAAGTCCAAATACATCTTGGTAGCATAGGATGGATAGAGAATCTCTTCATATAGACACACTCCACCCGTATATGGCACCCATATCCACCCATGGAAGGAAATAAGCCCCCGACTATCAGCCTTAAACTCAGAAATCTGCCCAATCACCCGCTCCTTCTTATGGTTCTCTAGTCTCATGGCCACCACCTGGGCCTCTCGAATAGTATCTAAGACTGGATTCAACATCATTATCCTCATACATACGTCTCGGATCGGAGCACTTACTGCTCTACGACTCAAGGCATCGGCTACCACATTAGCCTTACCAGGGTGATACGTGTAACATCCAGAATTTCAGGTATTATATTTATTCAATTTAATTTCTAGATTTATGGAAGAACTCGGCAAGTTGGTTCGTAGACTCGCCGAGTAAGGACGCAAATCATTATCCGGGTGGACGGCTGGACTCGACGAGTCACCCCAAGGACTCGGCGAGTCCGTACTGTTTAATGAAACCCTAATTCCTCGGGTTTGAGGCCTATTTAAAGGGCCTGATGGCCGTCATTTGCGGCTACAAGACCCCAGAGAGAAACCCTAAGTGAGCTAGAGCGTTTGTGAGAGGAAAGAAGCTATTTCTTGATCTTTTTTGGTGTTTTTGCAAATAGAAGAGGATCAAGACAAGAGGAGGCTGAAGAGGGTGCTAATCTAGTGATTCTAGGGCTCAGAGACTTCATTTTGAGGTATTCATTCGACCCCTCATTCAGTTTATGGTGTAATTCTTAGAGTTAGGGCTTTTTTGCCCCATTAGAGGATGGTTTATGGAGTAATTGGTCCCTTCTCGTGTTGGTGCTGTAGATCTGGACCCAAAGAGGTCCAGAGACCCTTTTCCCTTGAGCTTTATGGGTATTAATGGAGGTTATGAACTTAGGATGTCATTTTAGAGGCCATATCTTCAAATAAGGCCTATGAGCCTTTGCATGTGCACCAAGATGTTAGATTTACGTGATTATAATGCTTTGGGAAGCTAGATCTATGGTTTAGAGGAGCGGATCTAACCTCAGGAGGTCAGTTCAGCTTGAGCATGGCATGGACTCGCCGAGTCCTTTAGCCAACTCGCCGAGTAGGACAAGGGTTTTCCCGATAATCACACAGTTGGGGACTCGCTGAGTTGGGGAAACGACTCGGTGAGTCAGAGGGAATCTAGAGGACAGAGTGCACGATGGTACTCGCCGAGTCAGGAGCCGGAATCAGCGAGTTTGATTGAGACATTTCACAGATGGTGATCAGTGATGATTTACAGAGTTGAGGTTGACTCAGTGAGTCGAGTGAGGACTTGGAGAGTAAAGAGCATGTGTGGACTCGCTGGGTCACAGTTGCACACTCGACGAGTTTGGTCAAGGTTGACCATTGTCTTCGTTGACTTTTAGGGATTAGTCAACATTTGGACTTTAGAGTCATCGGAAGGGTAGGATAGTCTTTTACCCTTCCTAGAGGATGTATTGAGAGGAAGAGATTAGCCTAGCCCTGAGAGTCGTATTAATTAGAGTATTTATTTCATGTGATTAGGCAGGGGCTAGACCAGATTTACCGAGTCAGAGATTTACTGAGATATCTGAGGTGATTCTTCTCACTATACTTTACCTTGAGTAGGTAAACAGAGTTATGTGATATAGTGTTTGTATGCTGTATGCTATATGTATATGTTATGTGTTGCACTGCATTCTTCTATGTGATTTATGTTGTGCATGCCTGCAGAGTTAGAACCTGAGGGTTCACAGAGTTTGGGTGCACGGACCCACAGAGTTATAGCCTCGAGTTGATAATATGTGTTATATGTGGTATTTTGGGAACTCACTAAGCTTTGTGCTTACAATGTTCTATGTTATGTGTTTCAGGTACTAGTGAGGATCGCAGGAAGGCACCGGCCTGATTAGTACACACACGGGATTTTTATGCTATGATCTTGGGATTGATATATGTTATGAATTGAGTTTGCAAACAAAGATGTTTTTATGAATAATAAATAAATTATGTTTTTATAAAATGCGAATTTTTTTTTTGGAAATTTACATTGTTACAATACGAAATCTCACAGTCATAGCCTTTCAGTACATCCAGCCACCTTCTCTGTCTCATATTCATGTTGGGCTGATCCATAAGGTATTTAAGGCTTTTATGGTTCGTGTATATGGTACACCGGACACCAAAAAGATAGTGGTGTCAAATCTTGAGGGTGAATACCACCACCCCCAACTCCAAATCATGGGTGTGATACCTTGTCTTGTGAGGCTTTAGCTACCTCGATGCATATGCTATAACGTGCCCTTTCTGTATCAACACGACACCCATTCTTGAAATGGATGCATCACAGTAGACTACAAGGTCCTCTACGCCCTCCGGTAGGGCTAGCATTGGTG